>NC_072053.1:60784918-61485913 GCF_027791375.1 Indicator indicator | reverse complement strand
AAAAGAAATTTGGTGCTAGGAGGTTCCCTTGATGTGTTAGCCCCCATGCTTTTCTTTGTCGCTGTGCGGCTTGTAAAGCAACTTTTTTCCACCTGCTTAGACATGGCTGTAACTGGTGACAGGAAAGAGCTAGGCCAGAATTGCAAGCTGCATTTAGTCTCTCTCCTCAAAATACACCAAATAGCAAAAGAAATTTGGTGCTAGGAGGTTCCTTTCATGTGTTAGCCCTCCATGCTTTTCTTTGTCTCTGTGCGGCTTGTAAAGCAACTTTTTTCCACATACTTAGACATGGCTGTAACTGGTGACAGGAAAGAGCTAGGCCAGAATTGAAAGCTGCATTTAGCCTCTCTCCTCAAAATACACTAAATGGCAAAAGAAATTTGGTGCTAGGAGGTTCCTTTCGTGTGTTAGCCCCCCCATGCTTTTCTTTGTCTCTGTGCGGCTTGTAAAGCAACTTTTTTCCACCTGCTTAGACATGGCTGTAAGTGGTGACAGGAAAGAGCTAGGCCAGAATTGCAAGCTCCATTTAGTCTCTCTCCTCAAAATACACTAAATGGCAAAAGAAACTTGGTGCTAGGAGGTTCCTTTCATGTGTTAGCCATCCATGCTTTTCTTTGTCTCTTTGCGGCTTGAAAAGCAACTTTTTTCCACCTGCTTAGACATGGCTGTAACTGGTGACAGGAAAGAGCTAGGCCAGAATGGCAAGCTCCATTTAGCCTCTCTCCTCAAAATACACTAAATGGAAAAAGAAATTTGGTGCTAGGAGGTTCCTTTCATGTGTGAGCCCCCAATGCTTTTCTTTGTCTCTGTGCGGCTTGTAAAGCAACTTTTTCCACCTGCTTAGACATGGCTGTAACTGGAGACAGGAAAGAGCTAGGCCAGAATTGCAAGCTGCATTTAGTCTCTCTCCTCAAAATACACCAAATAGCAAAAGAAATTTGGTGCTAGGAGGTTCCTTTCATGTGTTAGCCCTCCATGCTTTTCTTTGTCTCTGTGCGGCTTGTAAAGCAACTTTTTTCCACATACTTAGACATGGCTGTAACTGGTGACAGGAAAGAGCTAGGCCAGAATTGCAAGCTCCATTTAGTCTCTCTCCTCAAAATACACTAATTGGCAAAAGAAATTTGGTGCTAGGATGTTCCCTTGATGTGTTAGCCCCCATGCTTTTCTTTGTCTCTGTGCGGCTTTTAAAGCAACTTTTTTCCACCTGCTTAGACATGGCTGTAACTGGTGACAGGAAAGAGCTAGGCCAGAATTGCAAGCTCCATTTAGTCTCTCTCCTCAAAATACACTAAATGGCAAAAGAAATTTGGTGCTAGGAGGTTCCTTTCATGTGTTAGCCATCCATGCTTTTCTTTGTCTCTGTGCGGCTTGTAAAGCAACTTTTTTCCACCTGCTTAGACATGGCTGTAACTGGTGACAGGAAAGAGCTAGGCCAGAATTGAAAGCTGCATTTAGCCTCTCTCCTCAAAATACACTAAATGGCAAAAGAAATTTGGTGCTAGGAGGTTCCTTTCATGTGTTAGCCCTCCATGCTTTTCTTTGTCTCTGTGCGGCTTGTAAAGCAACTTTTTTCCACCTGCTTAGACATGGCTGTAACTGGTGACAGGAAAGAGCTAGGCCAGAATTGAAAGCTGCATTTAGCCTCTCTCCTCAAAATACACTAAATGGCAAAAGAAATTTGGTGCTAGGAGGTTCCTTTCATGTGTTAGCCCCCCATGCTTTTCTTTGTATCTGTGCGGCTTGTAAAGCAACTTTTTTCCACCTGCTTAGACATGGCTGTAAGTGGTGACAGGAAAGAGCTAGGCCAGAATTGCAAGCTGCATTTAGTCTCTCTCCTCAAAATACACTAAATAGCAAAAGAAATTTGGTGCTAGGAGGTTCCTTTCATGTGTTAGCCCCCATGCTTTTCTTTGTCTCTGTGCGGCTTGTAAAGCAACTTTTTTCGACCTGCTTAGACATGGCTGTAACTGGTGACAGGAAAGAGCTAGGCCAGAATTGCAAGCTGCATTTAGTCTCTCTCCTCAAAATACACTAAATGGCAAAAGAAATTTGGTGCTAGGAGGTTCCTTTCGTGTGTTAGCCCCCCCATGCTTTTCTTTGTCTCTGTGCGGCTTGTAAAGCAACTTTTTTCCACCTGCTTAGACATGGCTGTAAGTGGTGACAGGAAAGAGCTAGGCCACAATTGCAAGCTGCATTTAGTCTCTCTCCTCAAAATACACCAAATAGCAAAAGAAATTTGGTGCTAGGAGGTTCCTTTCATGTGTTAGCCCTCCATGCTTTTCTTTGTCTCTGTGCGGCTTGTAAAGCAACTTTTTTCCACATACTTAGACATGGCTGTAACTGGTGACAGGAAAGAGCTAGGCCAGAATTGAAAGCTGCATTTAGCCTCTCTCCTCAAAATACACTAAATGGCAAAAGAAATTTGGTGCTAGGAGGTTCCTTTCATGTGTTAGCCCCCCCATGCTTTTCTTTGTCTCTGTGCGGCTTGTAAAGCAACTTTTTTCCACCTGCTTAGACATGGCTGTAAGTGGTGACAGGAAAGAGCTAGGCCAGAATTGCAAGCTCCATTTAGTCTCTCTCCTCAAAATACACTAAATGGCAAAAGAAATTTGGTGCTAGGAGGTTCCTTTCATGTGTTAGCCCCCATGCTTTTCTTTGTCTCTGTGCGGCTTGTAAAGCAACTTTTTTCCACCTGCTTAGACATGGCTGTAACTGGTGACAGGAAAGAGCTAGGCCAGAATTGAAAGCTGCATTTAGCCTCTCTCCTCAAAATACACTAAATGGCAAAAGAAATTTGGTGCTAGGAGGTTCCTTTCATGTGTTAGCCCCCCATGCTTTTCTTTGTCTCTGTGCGGCTTGTAAAGCAACTTTTTTCCACCTGCTTAGACATGGCTGTAAGTGGTGACAGGAAAGAGCTAGGCCAGAATTGAAAGCTGCATTTAGTCTCTCTCCTCAAAATACACCAAATAGCAAAAGAAATTTGGTGCTAGGAGGTTCCTTTCATGTGTTAGCCCTCCATGCTTTTCTTTGTCTCTGTGCGGCTTGTAAAGCAACTTTTTTCCACATACTTAGACATGGCTGTAACTGGTGACAGGAAAGAGCTAGGCCAGAATTGAAAGCTGCATTTAGCCTCTCTCCTCAAAATACACTAAATGGCAAAAGAAATTTGGTGCTAGGAGGTTCCTTTCGTGTGTTAGCCCCCCCATGCTTTTCTTTGTCTCTGTGCGGCTTGTAAAGCAACTTTTTTCCACCTGCTTAGACATGGCTGTAAGTGGTGACAGGAAAGAGCTAGGCCAGAATTGCAAGCACCATTTAGTCTCTCTCCTCAAAATACACTAAATGGCAAAAGAAATTTGGTGCTAGGAGGTTCCTTTCATGTGTTAGCAATCAATGATTTTCTTTGTCTCTGTGCGGCTTGTAAAGCAACTTTTTTCCACCTGCTTAGACATGGCTGTAACTGGTGACAGGAAAGAGCTAGGCCAGAATTGCAAGCTGCATTTAGTCTCTCTCCTCAAAATACACTAAATGGCAAAAGAAATTTGGTGCTAGGAGGTTCCTTTCATGTGTTAGCCCCCCATGCTTTTCTTTGTCTCTGTGCGGCTTAAAAAGCAACTTTTTTCCACCTGCTTAGACATGGCTGTAACTGGTGACAGGAAAGAGCTAGGCCAGAATTGAAAGCTGCATTTAGCCTCTCTCCTCAAAATACACTAAATGGCAAAAGAAATTTGGTGCTAGGAGGTTCCTTTCATGTGTTAGCCCCCAATGCTTTTCTTTGTCTCTGTGCGGCTTGTAAAGCAACTTTTTTCCACCTGGTTAGACATGGCTGTAACTGGTGACAGGAAAGAGCTAGGCCAGAATTGCAAGCTGCATTTAGTCTCTCTCCTCAAAATACACCAAATAGCAAAAGAAATTTGGTGCTAGGAGGTTCCTTTCATGTGTTAGCCCTCCATGCTTTTCTTTGTCTCTGTGCGGCTTGTAAAGCAACTTTTTTCCACATACTTAGACATGGCTGTAACTGGTGACAGGAAAGAGCTAGGCCAGAATTGAAAGCTGCATTTAGCCTCTCTCCTCAAAATACACTAAATGGCAAAAGAAATTTGGTGCTAGGAGGTTCCTTTCGTGTGTTAGCCCCCCCATGCTTTTCTTTGTCTCTGTGCGGCTTGTAAAGCAACTTTTTTCCACCTGCTTAGACATGGCTGTAAGTGGTGACAGGAAAGAGCTAGGCCAGAATTGCAAGCTGCATTTAGTCTCTCTCCTCAAAATACACCAAATAGCAAAAGAAATTTGGTGCTAGGAGGTTCCTTTCATGTGTTAGCCCCCCATGCTTTTCTTTGTCTCTGTGCGGCTTGTAAAGCAACTTTTTTCCATATGCTTAGACATGGCTGTAACTGGTGACAGGAAAGAGCTAGGCCAGAATTGCAAGCTTTATTTAGTCTCTCTCCTCAAAATACACTAAATGGCAAAAGAAATTTGGTGCTAGGAGGTTCCTTTCATGTGCTAGCCCCCCATGCTTTTCTTTGTCTCTGTGCGGCTTGTAAAGCAACTTTTTTCCACCTGCTTAGACATGGCTGTAAGTGGTGACAGGAAAGAGCTAGGCCAGAATTGCAAGCACCATTTAGTCTCTCTCCTCAAAATACACTAAATGGCAAAAGAAATTTGGTGCTAGGAGGTTCCTTTCATGTGTTAGCCCCCCATGCTTTTCTTTGTCTCTGTGCGGCTTGTAAAGCAACTTTTTTCCACCTGCTTAGACATGGCTGTAAGTGGTGACAGGAAAGAGCTAGGCCAGAATTGCAAGCTCCATTTAGTCTCTCTCCTCAAAATACACCAAATAGCAAAAGAAATTTGGTGCTAGGAGGTTCCTTTCATGTGTTAGCCCCCATGCTTTTCTTTGTCTCTGTGCGGCTTGTAAAGCAACTTTTTTCCACCTGCTTAGACATGGCTGTAACTGGTGACAGGAAAGAGCTAGGCCAGAATTGAAAGCTGCATTTAGTCTCTCTCCTCAAAATACACTAAATGGCAAAAGAAATTTGGTGCTAGGAGGTTCCTTTCATGTGTTAGCCCCCCATGCTTTTCTTTGTCTCTGTGCGGCTTGTAAAGCAACTTTTTTCCACCTGCTTAGACATGGCTGTAAGTGGTGACAGGAAAGAGCTAGGCCAGAATTGCAAGCTCCATTTAGTCTCTCTCCTCAAAATACACTAAATGGCAAAAGAAATTTGGTGCTAGGAGGTTCCTTTCATGTGTTAGCCCTCCATGCTTTTCTTTGTCTCTGTGCGGCTTGTAAAGCAACTTTTTTCCACCTGCTTAGACATGGCTGTAACTGGTGACAGGAAAGAGCTAGGCCAGAATTGCAAGCTCCATTTAGTCTCTCTCCTCAAAATACACTAAATGGCAAAAGAAATTTGGTGCTAGGAGGTTCCTTTCATGTGTTAGCCCCCCATGCTTTTCTTTGTCTCTGTGCGGCTTGTAAAGCAACTTTTTTCCACCTGCTTAGACATGGCTGTAACTGGTGACAGGAAAGAGCTAGGCCAGAATTGCAAGCACCATTTAGTCTCTCTCCTCAAAATACACTAAATGGCAAAAGAAATTTGGTGCTAGGAGGTTCCTTTCATGTGTTAGCCCCCATGCTTTTCTTTGTCTCTGTGCGGCTTGTAAAGCAACTTTTTTCCACCTGCTTAGACATGGCTGTAACTGGTGACAGGAAAGAGCTAGGCCAGAATTGAAAGCTGCATTTAGCCTCTCTCCTCAAAATACACTAAATGGCAAAAGAAATTTGGTGCTAGGAGGTTCCTTTCATGTGTTAGCCCCCAATGCTTTTCTTTGTGTGGCTTGCAAAGCAACTTTTTCCACCTGCTTAGACATGGCTGTAAGTGGTGACAGGAAAGAGCTAGGCCAGAATTGCAAGCTGCATTTAGTCTCTCTCCTCAAAATACACCAAATAGCAAAAGAAATTTGGTGCTAGGAGGTTCCTTTCATGTGTTAGCCCCCAATGCTTTTCTTTTTCTTCTGTGCGGCTTGTAAAGCAACTTTTTTCCACATACTTAGACATGGCTGTAACTGGTGACAGGAAAGAGCTAGGCCAGAATTGAAAGCTGCATTTAGCCTCTCTCCTCAAAATACACTAATTGGCAAAAGAAATTTGGTGCTAGGATGTTCCCTTGGTGTGTTAGCCCCCCATGCTTTTCTTTGTCTCTGTGCGGCTTGTAAAGCAGCTTTTTTCCACCTGCTTAGACATGGCTGTAAGTGGTGACAGGAAAGAGCTAGGCCAGAATTGCAAGCTGCATTTAGTCTCTCTCCTGAAAATACACCAAATAGCAAAAGAAATTTGGTGCTAGGAGGTTCCTTTCATGTGTTAGCCCTCCATGCTTTTCTTTGTCTCTGTGCGGCTTGTAAAGCAACTTTTTTCCACCTGCTTAGACATGGCTGTAACTGGTGACAGGAAAGAGCTAGGCCAGAATTGAAAGCTGCATTTAGCCTCCTCCTCAAAATACACTAAATGGCAAAAGAAATTTGGTGCTAGGAGGTTCCTTTCATGTGTTAGCCCCCCATGCTTTTCTTTGTGCGGCTTGTAAAGCAGCTTTTTTCCACCTGCTTAGACATGGCTGTAACTGGTGACAGGAAAGAGCTAGGCCAGAATTGCAAGCTCCATTTAGTCTCTCTCCTCAAAATACACTAATTGGCAAAAGAAATTTGGTGCTAGGATGTTCCCTTGATGTGTTAGCTCCCCCATTCTTTTCTTTGTCTCTGTGCGGCTTGTAAAGCAACTTTTTTCCACCTGCTTAGACATGGCTGTAACTGGTGACAGGAAAGAGCTAGGCCAGAATTGCAAGGTCCATTTAGTCTCTCTCCTCAAAATACACTAAATGGCAAAAGAAATTTGGTGCTAGGAGGTTCCTTTCATGTGTTAGCCCCCCATGCTTTTCTTTGTCTCTGTGCGGCTTGTAAAGCAACTTTTTTCCACCTGCTTAGACATGGCTGTAACTGGTGAGAGGAAAGAGCTAGGCCACAATTGCAAGCACCATTTAGTCTCTCTCCTCAAAATACACCAAATAGCAAAAGAAATTTGGTGCTAGGACGTTCCTTTCATGTGTTAGCTCCCCCATGCTTTTCTTTGTCTCTGTGCGGCTTGTAAAGCAACTTTTTTCCACCTGCTTAGACATGGCTGTAACTGGTGACAGGAAAGAGCTAGGCCAGAATTGAAAGCTCCATTTAGTCTCTCTCCTCAAAATACACTGAAAGGCAAAAGAAATTTGGTGCTAGGAGGTTCCTTTCATGTGTTAGCCCCCCCATGCTTTTCTTTGTCTCTGTGCGGCTTGTAAAGCAACTTTTTTCCACCTGCTTAGACATGGCTGTAAGTGGTGACAGGAAAGAGCTAGGCCAGAATTGCAAGCTGTATTTAGTCTCTCTCCTGAAAATACACCAAATAGCAAAAGAAATTTGGTGCTAGGAGGTTCCTTTCATGTGTTAGCCCCCAATGCTTTTCTTTTTCCTCTGTGCGGCTTGTAAAGCAACTTTTTTCCACCTGCTTAGACATGGCTGTAAGTGGTGACAGGAAAGAGCTAGGCCAGAATTGCAAGCACCATTTAGTCCCTCTCTTGAAAATACACCAAATAGCAAAAGAAATTTGGTGCTAGGAGGTTCCTTTCATGTGTTAGCCCCCCATGCTTTTCTTTGTCTCTGTGCGGCTTGTAAAGCAACTTTTTTCCACCTGCTTAGACATGGCTGTAAGTGGTGACAGGAAAGAGCTAGGCCAGAATTGAAAGCTGCATTTAGCCTCTCTCCTCAAAATACACTAAATGGCAAAAGAAATTTGGTGCTAGGAGGTTCCTTTCATGTGTTAGCCCCCATGCTTTTCTTTGTCTCTGTGCGGTTTGTAAAGCAGCTTTTTTCCACCTGCTTAGACATGGCTGTAAGTGGTGACAGAAAGAGCTAGGCCAGAATTGCAAGCTCCATTTAGTCTCTCTCCTCAAAATACACTAAATGGCAAAAGAAATTTGGTGCTAGGAGGTTTCCTTTCATGTGTTAGCCCCCCATGCTTTTCTTTGTCTCTGTGCGGCTTGTAAAGCAACTTTTCTCCACATGCTTAGACATGGCTGTAAGTGGTGACAGGAAAGAGCTAGGCCAGAATTGCAAGCTGTATTTAGTCTCTCTCCTCAAAATACACCAAATAGCAAAAGAAATTTGGTGCTAGGAGGTTCCTTTCATGTGTTAGCCCTCCATGCTTTTCTTTGTCTCTGTGCGGCTTGTAAAGCAACTTTTTTCCACCTGCTTAGACATGGCTGTAACTGGTGACAGGAAAGAGCTAGGCCAGAATTGCAAGCTGCATTTAGTCTCTCTCCTCAAAATACACTAAATGGCAAAAGAAATTTGGTGCTAGGAGGTTCCTTTCATGTGCTAGCCCCCCATGCTTTTCTTTGTCTCTGTGCGGCTTGTAAAGCAACTTTTTTCCACCTGCTTAGACATGGCTGTAAGTGGTGACAGGAAAGAGCTAGGCCAGAATTGCAAGCTCCATTTAGTCTCTCTCCTCAAAATACACTAAATAGCAAAAGAAATTTGGTGCTAGGAGGTTCCTTTCATGTGTTAGCCCCCCATGCTTTTCTTTGTCTCTGTGCGGCTTGTAAAGCAACTTTTTTCCACCTGCTTAGACATGGCTGTAAGTGGTGACAGGAAAGAGCTAGGCCAGAATTGCAAGCTGCATTTAGTCTCTCTCCTGAAAATACACCAAATAGCAAAAGAAATTTGGTGCTAGGAGGTTCCTTTCATGTGTTAGCCCCCAATGCTTTTCTTTGTCTCTGTGCGGCTTGTAAAGCAACTTTTTTCCACCTGCTTAGACATGGCTGTAAGTGGTGACAGGAAAGAGCTAGGCCAGAATTGCAAGCACCATTTAGTCTCTCTCCTGAAAATACACCAAATAGCAAAAGAAATTTGGTGCTAGGAGGTTCCTTTCATGTGTTAGCCCCCCATGCTTTTCTTTGTCTCTGTGCGGCTTGTAAAGCAACTTTTTTCCACCTGCTTAGACATGGCTGTAAGTGGTGACAGGAAAGAGCTAGGCCAGAATTGCAAGCTGCATTTAGTCTCTCTCCTCAAAATACACTAAATGGCAAAAGAAATTTGGTGCTAGGAGTTTCCTTTCATGTGTTAGCCCCCCATGCTTTTCTTTGTCTCTGTGCGGCTTGTAAAGCAACTTTTTTCCACCTGCTTAGACATGGCTGTAAGTGGTGACAGGAAAGAGCTAGGCCAGAATTGCAAGCTCCATTTAGTCTCTCTCCTCAAAATACACTAAATGGCAAAAGAAATTTGGTGCTAGGAAGTTCCTTTCATGTGTTAGCCCCCAATGCTTTTCTTTGTCTCTGTGCGGCTTGTAAAGCAACTTTTTTCCACCTGCTTAGACATGGCTGTAAGTGGTGACAGGAAAGAGCTAGGCCAGAATTGCAAGCTCCATTTAGTCTCTCTCTTGAAAATACACCAAATAGCAAAAGAAATTTGGTGCTAGGAGGTTCCTTTCATGTGTTAGCCCCCCATGCTTTTCTTTGTCTCTGTGCGGCTTGTAAAGCAACTTTTTTCCACCTGATTAGACATGGCTGTAAGTGGTGACAGGAAAGAGCTAGGCCAGAATTGCAAGCTGCATTTAGTCTCTCTCCTCAAAATACACTAAATGGCAAAAGAAATTTGGTGCTAGGAGGTTCCTTTCATGTGTTAGCCCCCCATGCTTTTCTTTGTCTCTGTGCGGCTTGTAAAGCAACTTTTTTCCACCTGCTTAGACATGGCTGTAAGTGGTGACAGGAAAGAGCTAGGCCAGAATTGCAAGATGTATTTAGTCTCTCTCCTGAAAATACACCAAATAGCAAAAGAAATTTGGTGCTAGGAGGTTCCTTTCATGTGTTAGCCCCCAATGCTTTTCTTTGTCTCTGTGCGGCTTGTAAAGCAACTTTTTTCCACCTGCTTAGACATGGCTGTAAGTGGTGACAGGAAAGAGCTAGGCCAGAATTGCAAGCTGCATTTAGTCTCTCTCCTCAAAATACACTAAATGGCAAAAGAAATTTGGTGCTAGGAGGTTCCTTTCATGTGTTAGCCCCCCATGCTTTTCTTTGTCTCTGTGCGGCTTGTAAAGCAACTTTTTTCCACCTGCTTAGACATGGCTGTAACTGTTGACAGGAAAGAGCTAGGCCAGAATTGCAAGCTCCATTTAGTCTCTCTCCTCAAAATACACTAAATGGCAAAAGAAATTTGGTGCTAGGAGGTTTCTTTCATGTGTTAGCCCCCCATGCTTTTCTTTGTCTCTGTGCGGCTTGTAAAGCAACTTTTTTCCACCTGCTTAGACATGGCTGTAAGTGGTGACAGGAAAGAGCTAGGCCAGAATTGCAAGCTGTATTTAGTCTCTCTCCTGAAAATACACCAAATAGCCAAAGAAATTTGGTGCTAGGTGGTTCCTTTCATGTGTTAGCCCCCAATGCTTTTCTTTTTCTTCTGTGCGGCTTGTAAAGCAACTTTTTTCCACCTGCTTAGACATGGCTGTAAGTGGTGACAGGAAAGAGCTAGGCCAGAATTGCAAGCACCATTTAGTCTCTCTCCTCAAAATAAACTAAATGGCAAAAGAAATTTGGTGCTAGGAGGTTCCTTTCATGTGTTAGCCCACCATACTTTTCTTTGTCTCTGTGCGGCTTGTAAAGCAACTTTTTCCACCTGATTAGACATGGCTGTAAGTGGTGACAGGAAAGAGCTAGGCCAGAATTGCAAGCTCCATTTAGTCTCTCTCCTCAAAATACACTAAATGGCAAAAGAAATTTGGTGCTAGGATGTTCCCTTGATGTGTTAGCCCCCCATGCTTTTCTTTGTCTCTGTGCGGCTTGGAAAGCAGCTTTTTTCCACCTGCTTATACATGGCTGTAAGTGGTGACAGAAAAGAGCTAGGCCAGAATTGCAAGCACCATTTAGTCTCTCTCCTCAAAATACACCAAATAGCAAAAGAAATTTGGTACTAGGAGGTTCCTTTCATGTGTTAGCCCCCAATGCTTTTCTTTGTCTCTGTGCGGCTTGTAAAGCAACTTTTCTCCACAAGCTTAGACATGGCTGTAAGTGGTGACAGGAAAGAGCTAGGCCAGAATTGCAAGCTGTATTTAGTCTCTCTCTTGAAAATACACCAAATAGCAAAAGAAATTTGGTGCTAGGAGGTTCCTTTCATGTGTTAGCCCCCAATGCTTTTCTTTTTCTCTGTGCGGCTTGTAAAGCAACTTTTTTCCACCTGCTTAGACATGGCTGTAAGTGGTGACAGGAAAGAGCTAGGCCAGAATTGCAAGCACCATTTAGTCTCTCTCCTCGAAATAAACTAAATGGCAAAAGAAATTTGGTGCTAGGAGGTTCCTTTCATGTGTTAGCCCACCATGCTTTTCTTTGTCTCTGTGCGGCTTGTAAAGCAACTTTTTCCACCTGATTAGACATGGCTGTAAGTGGTGACAGGAAAGAGCTAGGCCAGAATTGCAAGCTCCATTTAGTCTCTCTCCTCAAAATACACTGAAAGGCAAAAGAAATTTGGTGCTAGGAGGTTCCTTTCATGTGTTAGCCCCCCATGCTTTTCTTTGTCTCTGTGCGGCTTGTAAAGCAGCTTTTTTCCACCTGCTTAGACATGGCTGTAAGTGGTGACAGGAAAGAGCTAGGCCAGAATTGCAAGCACCATTTAGTCTCTCTCTTGAAAATACACCAAATAGCAAAAGAAATTTGGTACTAGGAGGTTCCTTTCATGTGTTAGCCCCCAATGCTTTTCTTTGTCTCTGTGCGGCTTGTAAAGCAACTTTTTTCCACCTGCTTAGACATGGCTGTAACTGGTGAGAGGAAAGAGCTAGGCCAGAATTGCAAGCACCATTTAGTCTCTCTCCTCAAAATACACTAAATGGCAAAAGAAATTTGGTGCTAGGAGGTTCCTTTCATGTGTTAGCCCCCCATGCTTTTCTTTGTCTCTGTGCGGCTTGTAAAGCAACTTTTTTCCACATGCTTAGACATGGCTGTAACTGGTGACAGGAAAGAGCTAGGCCAGAATTGCAAGCTGCATTTAGTCTCTCTCCTCAAAATACACTGAAAGGCAAAAGAAATTTGGTGCTAGGAGGTTCCTTTCATGTGTTAGCCCCCCCATGCTTTTCTTTGTCTCTGTGCGGCTTGTAAAGCAACTTTTTTCCACCTGCTTAGACATGGCTGTAAGTGGTGACAGGAAAGAGCTAGGCCAGAATTGCAAGCTGCATTTAGTCTCTCTCCTCAAAATACACTAAATGGCAAAAGAAATTTGGTGCTAGGAGGTTTCTTTCATGTATTAGCCCCCCATGCTTTTCTTTGTCTCTGTGCGTCTTGTAAAGCAACTTTTTTCCACATGCTTAGACATGGCTGTAAGTGGTGACAGGAAAGAGCTAGGCCAGAATTGCAAGCTGCATTTAGTCTCTCTCCTGAAAATACACCAAATAGCAAAAGAAATTTGGTGCTAGGATGTTCCCTTGATGTGTTAGCCCCCATGCTTTTTTTTGTCTCTGTGCGGCTTGTAAAGCAGCTTTTTTCCACCTGCTTAGACATGGCTGTAACTGGAGACAGGAAAGAGCTAGGCCAGAATTGCAAGCTCCATTTAGTCTCTCTCCTCAAAATACACTAAATGGCAAAAGAAATTTGGTGCTAGGATGTTCCCTTGATGTGTTAGCCCCCATGCTTTTCTTTGTCTCTGTGCGGCTTGTAAAGCAACTTTTTTCCACCTGCTTAGACATGGCTGTAACTGGTGACAGGAAAGAGGTAGGCCAGAATTGCAAGCTCCATTTAGTCTCTCTCCTCAAAATACACTAAATGGCAAAAGAAATTTGGTGCTAGGAGGTTTCTTTCATGTGTTAGCCCCCCATGCTTTTCTTTGTCTCTGTGCGGCTTGTAAAGCAACTTTTCTCCACAAGCTTAGACATGGCTGTAAGTGGTGACAGGAAAGGGCTAGGCCAGAACTGCAAGCTGTATTTAGTCTCTCTCCTGAAAATACACCAAATAGCAAAAGAAATTTGGTGCTAGGAGGTTCCTTTCATGTGTTAGCCCCCAATGCTTTTCTTTTTCCTCTGTGCGGCTTGTAAAGCAACTTTTTTCCACCTGCTTAGACATGGCTGTAAGTGGTGACAGGAAAGAGCTAGGCCAGAATTGCAAGCACCATTTAGTCTCTCTCCTCAAAATAAACTAAATGGCAAAAGAAATTTGGTGCTAGGATGTTCCCTTGATGTGTTAGCCCCCATGCTTTTCTTTGTCTCTGTGCGGCTTGTAAAGCAGCTTTTTTCCACCTGCTTAGACATGGCTGTAACTTGTGACAGGAAAGAGCTAGGCCAGAATTGCAAGCTCCATTTAGTCTCTCTCCTCAAAATACACTAATTGGCAAAAGAAATTTGGTGCTAGGATGTTCCCTTGATGTGTTAGCCCCCATGCTTTTCTTTGTCTCTGTGCGGCTTGTAAAGCAACTTTTTTCCACCTGCTTAGACATGGCTGTAAGTGGTGACAGGAAAGAGCTAGGCCAGAATTGCAAGCACCATTTAGTCTCTCTCCTGAAAATACACCAAATAGCAAAAGAAATTTGGTGCTAGGAGGTTCCTTTCATGTGTTATCCCCCAATGCTTTTCTTTGTCTCTGTGCGGCTTGTAAAGCAACTTTTTTCCACCTGCTTAGACATGGCTGTAAGTGGTGACAGGAAAGAGCTAGGCCAGAATTGCAAGCTGCATTTAGTCTCTCTCCTCAAAATACACTAAATGGCAAAAGAAATTTGGTGCTAGGAGGTTCCTTTCATGTGTTAGCCCTCCATGCTTTTCTTTGTCTCTGTGCGGCTTGTAAAGCAACTTTTTTCCACCTGCTTAGACATGGCTGTAAGTGGTGACAGGAAAGAGCTAGGCCAGAATTGAAAGCTGCATTTAGCCTCTCTCCTCAAAATACACTAAATGGCAAAAGAAATTTGGTGCTAGGAGGTTCCTTTCATGTGTTAGCTCCCCCATGCTTTTCTTTGTCTCTGTGCGGCTTGTAAAGCAACTTTTTTCCACATGCTTAGACATGGCTGTAAGTGGTGACAGGAAAGAGCTAGGCCAGAATTGCAAGCTGCATTTAGTCTCTCTCCTGAAAATACACCAAATAGCAAAAGAAATTTGGTGCTAGGAGGTTCCTTTCATGTGTTAGCTCTCCATGCTTTTCTTTGTCTCTGGACGGCTTGTAAAGCAACTTTTTTCCACATACTTAGACATGGCTGTAACTGGTGACAGGAAAGAGCTAGGCCAGAATTGAAAGCTGCATTTAGTCTCTCTCCTCAAAATACACTAAATGGCAAAAGAAATTTGGTGCTAGGAGGTTCCTTTCATGTGTTAGCTCCCCCATTCTTTTCTTTGTCTCTGTGCGGCTTGTAAAGCAACTTTTTTCCACCTGCTTAGACATGGCTGTAAGTGGTGACAGGAAAGAGCTAGGCCAGAATTGCAAGCTCCATTTAGTCTCTCTCCTCAAAATGCACTAATTGGCAAAAGAAATTTGGTGCTAGGATGTTCCCTTGATGTGTTAGCCCCCCATGCTTTTCTTTGTCTCTGTGCGGCTTGTAAAGCAACTTTTCTCCACATGCTTAGACATGGCTGTAAGTGGTGACAGGAAAGAGCTAGGCCAGAATTGCAAGCACCATTTAGTCTCTCTCCTGAAAATACACCAAATTGCAAAAGAAATTTGGTGCTAGGAGGTTCCTTTCATGTGTTAGCCCCCAATGCTTTTCTTTTTCCTCTGTGCGGCTTGTAAAGCAACTTTTTTCCACCTGCTTAGACATGGCTGTAAGTGGTGACAGGAAAGAGCTAGGCCAGAATTGCAAGCTGCATTTAGTCTCTCTCCTCAAAATACACTAAATGGCAAAAGAAATTTGGTGCTAGGAGGTTCCTTTCATGTGTTACCCCCCATGCTTTTCTTTGTCTCTGTGCGGCTTGTAAAGCAAATTTTTTCCACATGCTTAGACATGGCTGTAAGTGGTGACAGGAAAGAGCTAGGCCAGAATTGCAAGCTGCATTTAGTCTCTCTCCTCAAAATACACTAAATGGCAAAAGAAATTTGGTGCTAGGAGGTTCCTTTCATGTGTTAGCCCTCCATGCTTTTCTTTGTCTCTGTGCGGCTTGTAAAGCAACCTTTTTCCACATACTTAGACATGGCTGTAAGTGGTGACAGGAAAGAGCTAGGCCAGAATTGAAAGCTGCATTTAGCCTCTCTCCTCAAAATACACTAAATGGCAAAAGAAATTTGGTGCTAGGAGGTTCCTTTCATATGTTAGGTTCCCCATTCCTTTCTTTGTCTCTGTGCAGTTTGTAAAGCAACTTTTTCCACCTGCTTACACATGGCTGTAAGTGGTGACAGAAAGAGCTAGGCCAGAATTGCAAGCTCCATTTAGTCTCTCTCCTCAAAATACACTGAAAGGCAAAAGAAATTTGGTGCTAGGATGTTCCCTTGATGTGTTACCCCCCCATGCTTTTCTTTGTCTCTGTGCGGCTTGTAAAGCAGCTTTTTTCCACCTGCTTAGACATGGCTGTAAGTGGTGACAGGAAAGAGCTAGGCCAGAATTGCAAGCTGCATTTAGTCTCTCTCCTCAAAATACACTAAATGGCAAAAGAAATTTGGTGCTAGGAGGTTTCTTTCATGTGTTAGCCCCCCATGCTTTTCTTTGTCTCTGTGCGGCTTGTAAAGCAACTTTTCTCCACATGCTTAGACATGGCTGTAAGTGGTGACAGGAAAGAGCTAGGCCAGAATTGCAAGCACCATTTAGTCTCTCTCCTCAAAATACACTAAATGGCAAAAGAAATTTGGTGCTAGGAGGTTCCTTTCATGTGTTAGCCCTCCATCCTTTTTTTTGTCTCTGTGCGGATTGTAAAGCAACTTTTTTCCACATACTTAGACATGGCTGTAACTGGTGACAGGAAAGAGCTAGGCCAGAATTGAAAGCTGCATTTAGCCTCTCTCCTCAAAATACACTAAATGGCAAAAGAAATTTGGTGCTAGGAGGTTCCTTTCGTGTGTTAGCCCCCCATGCTTTTCTTTGTCTCTGTGCGGCTTGTAAAGCAACTTTTTTCCACCTGCTTAGACATGGCTGTAAGTGGTGACAGGAAAGAGCTAGGCCAGAATTGCAAGCTCCATTTAGTCTCTCTCCTCAAAATACACTAAATGGCAAAAGAAATTTGGTGCTAGGAGGTTTCTTTCATGTGTTAGCCCCCCATGCTTTTCTTTGTCTCTGTGCGGCTTGTAAAGCAACTTTTCTCCACATGCTTAGACATGGCTGTAAGTGGTGACAGGAAAGAGCTAGGCCAGAATTGCAAGCTGTATTTAGTCTCTCTCCTGAAAATACACCAAATAGCAAAAGAAATTTGGTGCTAGGAGGTTCCTTTCATGTGTGAGCCCCCAATGCTTTTCTTTTGTCGCTGTGCGGCTTGCAAAGCAACTTTTTCCACATGGTTAGACATGGCTGTAAGTGGTGACAGGAAAGAGCTAGGCCAGAATTGCAAGCACCATTTAGTCTCTCTCCTCAAAATAAACTAAATGGCAAAAGAAATTTGGTGCTAGGATGTTCCCTTGATGTGTTAGCCCACCATGCTTTTCTTTGTCTCTGTGCGGCTTGTAAAGCAACTTTTTCCACCTGATTAGACATGGCTGTAAGTGGTGACAGGAAAGAGCTAGGCCAGAATTGCAAGCTCCATTTAGTCTCTCTCCTCAAAATACACTGAAAGGCAAAAGAAATTTGGTGCTAGGAGGTTCCTTTCATGTGTTAGCCCCCCCATGCTTTTCTTTGTCTCTGTGCGGCTTGTAAAGCAACTTTTTTCCACCTGCTTATACATGGCTGTAAGTGGTGACAGGAAAGAGCTAGGCCAGAATTGCAAGCTGCATTTAGTCTCTCTCCTCAAAATACACCAAATAGCAAAAGAAATTTGGTACTAGGAGGTTCCTTTCATGTGTTAGCCCCCAATGCTTTTCTTTGTCTCTGTGCGGCTTGTAAAGCAACTTTTTTCCACCTGCTTAGACATGGCTGTAAGTGGTGACAGGAAAGAGCTAGGCCAGAATTGCAAGCACCATTTAGTCTCTCTCCTCAAAATACACTAAATGGCAAAAGAAATTTGGTGCTAGGAGGTTCCTTTCATGTGTTAGCCCTCCATGCTTTTCTTTGTCTCTGTGCGGCTTGTAAAGCAACTTTTTTCCACATACTTAGACATGGCTGTAACTGGTGACAGGAAAGAGCTAGGCCAGAATTGCAAGCTGCATTTAGTCTCTCTCCTCAAAATACACTAAATGGCAAAAGAAATTTGGTGCTAGGAGGTTCCTTTCATGTGTTAGTCCCCCATGCTTTTCTTTGTCTCTGTGCGGCTTGTAAAGCAACTTTTTTCCACATGCTTAGACATGGCTGTAACTGGTGAGAGGAAAGAGCTAGGCCAGAATTGCAAGCTGCATTTAGTCTCTCTCCTCAAAATACACTAAATGGCAAAAGAAATTTGGTGCTAGGAGTTTTCTTTCATGTGTTAGCTCCCCCATGCTTTTCTTTGTCTCTGTGCGGCTTGTAAAGCAACTTTTTTCCACCTGCTTAGACATGGCTGTAAGTGGTGACAGGAATTATGATGATCTTCATGGTGATCTTCAATTATGATGGGCAGTTCTTCCTTCTGGTTCTTGCCATTAGCTTCCATGACTATTCCAGGAGTGTGGCTGGAGGCCCTTGCAATGAAGGCTGAGGTAAAGAAGTCATTGAGAACCTCAGCCTTTTCCAGGTCACTTGTGACCATTTCACGTATTTCCTTTCTGAGGGGGCCCACACTTTCTCTAGTCTTCTTTTTACCATTAATATACCTGTAGAAATTCTTGGTGTTCTCTTTAACCTCCCTGGCTAGATTCAATTCAAACTGTGCTTTGGCTTTCCTAACCAGGTCTCTTGCTGCTCGGACAGCTTCCTTATATCCCCCCCATTCTAGATGTCCTTTCCTCCACTCCTTGTAGAGTTTCCTTTTAAGTGATAGTGTGTCCAGCAGCTCCTTCCTCATCCAGGCAGGCCTCCTAGCATTCTTCCCTGCTTTTCTCTTTGTTGGTATACATTGCTCCTGGACACAGAGGAGGTGGTCCTTGAATACTGACCAGCTGTCCTGGGCCCCTCTTCCCTCTAGGGCTTTGTCCCATGACACTTTAGCCAGCAGATCCCTGAAGCAATCCACGTCTGCATGCCTAAAGTCCAGGGTTGTAAGCCTGGGATATGTTCTCCTGGTTGCCCTGAGGATCTTAAATTCAACTGCTTCATGGTCACTGCAGCCAAGGCTGTCTCTCAGCCTCACATTGGTTACCAGCCCTTCCCTGTTGGTGAGAACAAGGTCCAGCATGGCACCTATTCTTCTTGGTTCCTCTACCATTTGGAGGAGGAAGTTGTCATCTATGCAATCCAGGAACATCCAGGATTGCTGGTGCCTTGCTGTGTTGTCCCTCCAGCAGATGTCAGGGTGGTTGAAATCACCCATGAGGACCAGGGCTTGTGACCTGGAAGCCACTTCTATTTGTCTGTGGAGGGCCTCATCTGCTTGGTTCTGCTGGTCAGGTGCCCTGTAGCAGACCCCTACAGTAACATCTCCTTCCCCTCTCTTGCCTTTAATTTTAACCCATACACTCTCAACCAGCTCATCATCCTTCCCCAGGTGGAGCTCCACTGATTCCAGCTGGTCACTGACATAGAGGGCAAAACCTCCTCTTCTCCTTCCCTGCCTATCCTTCCTAAAGAGCTTGTACCCATCTATCCCTACATTCCAGTCATGGGTATCATCCCACCAAGTTTCAGTAACAGCCACTATGTCATGGCATCCCAGCAGCACAGTGGCCCTTAATTCATCCTGTTTGTTACCCAAGCTGTGTGCATTTGCATAGAGGCACTTCAGCTGGGCTGGCCCTGTCCTCCTCTTGTGCCAACTCCCCTTGATTTCCACAGAGTGTCCTGGTGCATCATTCGTGGCTTGCCTCAGGGCAGCAAGTTGAGAGCCCTCACTAGCTCTCCATCCCTCTACCTCTGGTGAGCTGCCCCTCTGTTTGTAACTGTCCAGCAGAAGACTATTAGCTCCTTCCCCCCTCAAATCTAGTTTAAAGCCCTATCAATGAGCCCTGCCAATTCCTGCCCCAGGATCCTTTTCCCCCTCTGGGACAAGTGCATCCCATTAGTTGTTTGCAGCTCTGGTGACTTGTAAACTGATCTGTGATTGTAGAACCCAAAGCCCTGTCAATGATGCCAGCCCCAGACCTCTTGGTTCTTCCTATATATTCCCTTGTCCATCACTGATATTAGAGGGATAGAGGAGAACACAACTTGAGCTCCTGATCCCTTTAGGCAGTTGCCCTAAGGTATTGATTGTGAGCCTCTCATTGATACATCGTCACTACCCACCTGAAAGACCAGAAGTGGGTAGTAGTCTGAAGGACTCACAAGGTTGAGAACTTTACCTACAAAGTCCCTTATCTGGGCACCAGGGAGGCAGCAGACCTCTCTATGAAGTGGGTTTGGTCTGCATATTGGGCCCTCTGTTCCCTTCAGTAGGGAGTCTCCTATAACGATGACCCAATGAGGTTTCTTTTCAGGATTAGTTTTGATGGCTGGACTGTGGCAACCTGTCATTGGTGCAGCTTCTGACCTTCTTGAGTCCTCATCCTTACTTAAGTCCTGTTCCTCCTGCAGAGCCTCATACCTATTCTGTAAGTGCACTGTAGGCAGTGTGCTGTTTAAAGTAGCATGCTTGCTCTGTTTGCATTTCTTCCGTCTGGCAGAGACCTGTTCCCATTGGCCCTGCTCATGTGGGTTACTGCATGGAGGCTGAGAGGCTTGCTGATGGGAGGGTATCAAATTCCCTGCTCCACTAAGAGTTACCCCCTGTTCTGATTTTGTAGAGGTTAGATTATGGAAAAGTCAATTTCCCTTTCACAGTCTCTTATTGTTCTTAGCCTTTCCACCTCTTCTTTTAGTTCGGCCACCATGTTCATCAGATCCCTGATCTGCTCACACCTAACACAGGTGTTGTTCCTGCTGTCCTCCATATCAAGTGCTAGGCTCCAGCACTCACTGCAGCCACCTGCCTGAACACCTGCATGAGCGTGTGTGGTCTGTGTTTGGGTGCCCACCGTTTTTCTACTAGCCTTTGTTCAGGTAGTAACCATCTTTCAGTAACCACCTTTACCACCCTTTTTTTTTTTATTTTTTATTTTTATCTCTTTTTTCTCTTTTTTCTCCCGTCAGTGAGAAGGCTGAGCCGAGCTGGTCACCGCTGCCTCCTCTCCTCGCAGCCACGCGCTGGGGTCTGTTTGGTTGTCGCGTCGTTTCCACGGCAACCCCTCCCCCTGCTACGGAACTGCGCTCAGGCACGTAGGCAATCCGAGCCTGCTGCCCCTCCTCCTCTCTTCAGGAGTTCCCGAGCGGGTAACCTCTTTTCGCCTGAAAAGACAGGAAAGAAAAGCCAAAACAAGCGCCCAGAGCTGAGCTGGTCGCCGCTGCCTCCTCTCCTCGCAGCCATGCGCTGGGTCCCTTAGGTAAAGAATGTCTTTCCAATATTATCTGGTCTATAATCTACCCTCCTCAAGCGTAAATCCATTCCCTCTATCTATCGAGCCAGCTGGCACACACCCAGGGGTACTAAGAGCTGTTGGAACTCACTTTCCTTCATTTACCAGCAGTTCTGGATAATCAGGGAGGTCTCAACTGAATGGAGATCAGCAAAAATGACATCCATTTGCAAAAAGGACTGGAAGGAGCATCCAGGGAACTACAGACCTGTCAGTCTGACCGTGGTGCCTGGGAATGTTATGGAGCAGATCATGTTGAATGCCATTATGCAGCACATGCAGGACAACCAAGTGATCAGTCCCAGCCAGCATGGGTTCATGAAAGGCAGATCCTGTTTGACAAACCTGATCTGATTCTATGAGAAGGTGCCCCACTTAGGGGATGAGGGAAAGGCTGTGGCTGTAACAGCTGGACTTCAGTAAAGCATTTGACATTGTTTTGCACAGAATCCTCCTGAAGAAACTGTCTGCTCATGGTTTGGATGGGTGGACATTTCCCTAGGTAAAAAACTGGCTGGATGGGTTGACTGTCGGACTCAATGATCTTAGAGGTCTGTTCCAACAAAAATTATTCTAGGATTCTGTGCATCTGATTCTATTAAACAATTGAACCATCTCTTTCTGTCTTGTTAAAGAAACACTCAATTTGTTCTTTATAGGACTCTTAGCTAGTCATCTAAGAAAATATTTTAATATTATTTTATTTTTATATTTTAAAATAAGATAATTGTTACATGTCGAGCAGTACTTCTTACTTTAATTGGAAGAGTAGTAGGGATCTAAACAAATACAGATGCAAGCCTTGTTTCGTTAATGTAGTGCTTTCAAATTCTTCTTTTATTTTGTAGCTGAGACAAAAATTAAAAATAAAATGTAATTATTTTTTAAAAAATATCTGAATTCAACCCTTCCATATTTTGGTTTAAATCAAGAAATAAAATGAAAGACATTCTAGAATATTTTTGTTTATTCAAAGGCAATGAAATATTTTTAAAATAGTAAAGGAAGAATTAAAAAAAAATAAATATAGGAGTAATACCAAATACAGCTTTTCTAGAAGAAAAACAATCAAAAGTTTTTCTTTGTTATCTTTGTGCTTTCTTTGTGCACTGTTATGTTTGTGTGGTCAGACTGCACCATTCTTCATGTCATTCCATGATAATTAAGCCAAGACAAAAAAGTTTAATTTCAGCTATTGCTCCCTCCCTGCTGTAGGACATAATGGGCTGTCAAAAAAACATATGGACAAGTAAAGCCTAGGAAGGGTTAAAAAGACATTTTACGAAGTCCAAGCAAGTCTTATGTCGCAGCTGATACTACACCTGAAGGACAATTTCTCATAGAGATTTAATTAATTTATTTGCGTGCTTCAAATTTAGTGATAAAGGTAGGTAAGAATGTGTCTGCCACATTTTATGTGTCATGTTTCCGATGCTGGCCAGCAAACTGGAAATGGGTGGCTTTTGGTGAATGTGTATAGTGCTACTGCCTTCTTTGACGTGATCCTAAACTGAGCCAGCACACCTGCTTTAACTAAGGGAACTGGCCGTAACTCCATAGGGCAGGAATACACTAAGCTTTTAACCTTACTCTTCAGACAGAAAATTCACAAAAATTATTTTTCACTCTCAGAGCAGAGAGCAACATTTATAGGCCTAACAATCTGCCTGAAACTGTGGGAGTCTTTGCAGCCCAAACTATGGGAGTTTCTGTACCCACAAAGGTGCCTGATGCCCTTGGCTGGGGATCCCCTCAGCTGCCTGCACTGCTCCCTGCCTGCCCTGGAGGGAGTATCCTGAGGCTATCAGTTTTGGGTATCTGGAGTGGGCTTCATGAGTTGTCTACAAAAAAACAGACAAATAGGAAAATGTGTGTAGAATGGAACTGCAAGTATGTTCAGTGCAGAATGCATTGAAACATAGTTATTTGACCTTAATGCACTGGCAACTTTATATTTCCAAGGAAATAAGAACAATGTTGAGAAGTACCTTTAGAGATTCATTAAAAGTGTTACTGAAGTGGGGAAGGGGTGGTGTAGAACAAAGATAATTTTTTAAATTCAAAGCATTTAAGAAAAAGAAAAAAAGAAGAGTTTTCCAAGGGATAGCGGAAGGTTTAATATAAAATTGAACTAATTCAAACTGAATGTTTGGTGCCACTTTCCCACAAAATAATGATTAAAAAAATCCAGTAAATAGAAACAGTTAGCCGATATCCTTTCTGACTTTGAAGAACAGTATGCTATTTGGCTGCTGAAAGTTTAATTCCAGTGGATGTTTATTTTGAGGTGACTCATTTTACGCATTTGCATTTTTATACTTCCTTAAAAATAATTTAACCTGAGAATTCAAATAAATATTTGAAATTTTCATTTTATTTCAAAAACAAATATTCAAAGTATGTGCTCATTTAAACCAGAAAATAAGCAAAAGTGGTGCAAAATAATATTAAATTCAAAGAATAAAACTTCAATAATAATGAGTGATTTTCAATGGAATACTTGCATCATGTTTAGTCCCTCGAACTGCTGTATACTGAGCCTCATCTTCACATATTTCTGATATTTGATAGTGTCATAGGTTGAGTTTTAGTCTGCTGCTATTTATACCATCCTGCCACAAGCCAGCTTCAAAATGAAAGTGCTGTCTGGAGCAAAGTATTATGGGGTTTGAAGTTCAGATTGTAACATGGGAGGCTTCCAGTTCTGGTTGCTGCTTCTGGGTTCAGGGGTTTTGGGTGTTTACTCTTTTCTGCAAGCATGGCAGTGATACAGGTAGCATGATGTTTTTTGTTTATATGTTTTCTCTCTCTCGGGGACTTTTCCACTTCATAGGGATTTTAAGCTGCTCATTAGGAAAAGGATTTTCTACTCTCCAGTACCCTTTTCCTCTGGCGCTGACGGAACAGCTGGGCAGCTAGGGGCAGGGGGGGCGGCTTTAGTTATCTCCCCCACACCCAGGTCAATTCCCTTTTCTTTTAGCTCCGTTTTAAATTCCTTCTCCTTTTACCTTGCTCTTGCTTGGTGTCTTTTAGTGTTTCATTAAGCATTCGCCGGGTAGTAGCCATATCTACAAGTTCTTTATCTCCTTTCATTAAGGCATACCATAAATAATTAACCAGCTTCTGCCATGCAGCAACACTAAAGGTGGAGCTGCAAAAAAAATTCCTTACTGCTTCCCCCATAAAAGCAGCCTCCTTAAATCATAGTCACTAGCTTTTATACCTCTACACTTTAGGAGTATTCCCCAAATTCCAATGACTAAATCCTTTTCCTTTGTTAGATTCTGTCCCATTATGTTCCTGGTGGCTCACCTTAATAGGTGTTGAAGTACAGGTCCGGGCTAGGCAGATTTCTATGATGCAGGCTGGGGGGCTTCTCCTGCGGGGCCGCACACGTTGGGGGTGGGCCATGGTGCAGTTCTCTCGGCTCAGGTGGCCCCCGGATCCCTTGCCCGTGGCAGTGGCGGTGGGACGGTGCTGCCCTGCCCTCGGCTGGACTCCGGCCGCCGGAGGCTGGCAGCAAGGCCATGCCAGGGCCAGGCCGGGCAGGCTGGGCTGGGCTGTGGTGCCGCCGCTTGTCCAGCAACCTGCGTCTGTGTGTCCATCTTGTCTGTGGGGCTGCGATGGGGTGAGTGCCTCCCGCTCATAATCCCGTTTGCACTTCAGCCGTCCCTGCCTCCCGCTTCTCTGTGATACTAAATATGAGTTCAGGGTCCTTCAAATGTCCTTTTTCTTTTACCCATTGACAGAGCTCTTTGAGCCTCTTCATGCTCATGCCAGCACCTTGCTTAGCAAGCAATAGCGTGAATGCCACCTCCCAACTCATACTCAGTAAGGCAGTCTTCCGTTGCTGGTCCAACAACTGGCGCACTCAGTTGATTTCCAGCTCTCTCTCTAGGATGCCACCTGCTTCAATCTCCTGTCCCCCATCCGCACCTTTTTCCAACGTGGGGTTCCTGCGTTCCAATACAGGAGGCAAGACATGACCTCACACCCAGCTATTGCCGCTTTTGCCTTGCAGTGCCACTCCTGTTGAGGGTCAGAAATAGTCGCAGAGCAACTCGTCTCTCTGCCAGCTTCTGCCACAGCTTCTCGGCATAGCCTGTCTTCTCGTTGTGACAAGATCCTTAATAGAGACGTCCTGATAGTGTCCCTGCTTGGGTGCCAAATGTAGGAGATTGTCCAGAGTCAGGACACGGACTCAATATGAGTTGAAGTCCTGCTCAGCCAGAGTCAAGACACAGACCCAATATGAGTTCAGAATCTTGCCCACTTATTATTATAAGACACAGGCTTTTACAGTATTATGTGCTGCCCACGTGAATAACATTAGCCTGCAATTGGCTAAAATACATTGTTTACGTGCCCGTTACTGGACGCTGATTGGAATATTGTATCGGCAATGTTTTTCTGCCTTCCAGCTTTAACACCTGGCTTCATCTCCTGTTTACTGCTTTGCCAAGCTTTCTCTTATCAGCCTCTCAAGGACGTGTCAGCCTGTTTATAGTTAGTTGGCTTGGATTGTGCATCTCATGGCCTTTTATCTTCTGGCCATTTCTCTACAGACATTCACCTTGGCTTTCTTTTTGTTGTATTTTGTAAAAACATTTTTAGTTATCCTTCACGGCAGCTGCCAGGTTGAGTTCTAACTGGGATTTTGCATTTTGCCAAAACTTTTAGAAGAGAGGCAGAGAGCTGAGGGCAAAGCAAGTAGAGAAAGGATGGCTGGAGCCATGAGAGGTTCCCTGTGCTCATTTGCTGAGACTGTTCAGTCACTCAGGCATCCAACTGGTGCTGCTAGAGGGTGTCTGCAAAGCAGAACACGATTTTGAGAAATGCCTAGGGATGCTAATTTATTAGCTGCATTTTACTTCAGTAAGCCACCTGAAGCTATCACATAGCACACAGTTGTTGCTCAGCAGATTCACAGAGGTTAGGCAGCACTTGTTATATTGACTGCCTATGTGGATCCAGAAAAGGAGGGTGCACTAACTCAGCTATGGCTGTGTTGCTCCAATCTCTGTAGGCTGCTCCTGTTGCTGCCTTATCTGTGAGACTGCAATAGTAAGCTAGCACACCTCACTCAAGTTGTAGGGTGCCAGGGTAGCTACCATGAACACATTCTACTAGAAGACTAACACTTGAGGAAAGCCTCAACTGCAGTTATTGGAAGAAGTCCTTACCAGGATGTTTGTGTCTACTCCTGCATCCCCACGTGAGGAGCAGCATGGTTACCACATTGCTCTACAATACTTGCCCTCTATTGCTGACATGCTGGGCAGTCGTAGGCCTAAAGTTGTCTGGAAGACGGGGCAGATTCTGGGGATGTAGCAAGGAGCTTTGGGGTGAGAAAAGAAGGCTGAGAAAAAGACTTCATTTGCACATAGCCTCTCTGACCCTGAGCTAAGAAAAATGTCTTGAACAGTGAAATAGAGTCACAGTGAAAATAAACTGTTCTATTGGATACATATCCATGTGTCATATAAATCAGATAAATTCTCATGTTATGGATGGAGTATACAGCGCCACCTTCTAAGAGTGCTACCCTGTCATCTGTTGGGAGGGGGCAGATCCTCCAGAGGAGTACTGGATCATTTATCATGTGTGCACACACAAAGTCATTTAAAAATGGTTGCTACAGTTATTCTTATTTGGTAGACAAGTATGCCTGGTTGTGCTTGCTTTAACTGCATCAGGTGAGGTGTGGTGGCAGAACCCTGCAGTGTGGCCTAGCTGGCAGGTAAGGAGGTATCTTTCAGTCTGCTGCAGTTACAGTGAGAGGCAATGAACAGAAGAACTCTCAGAAAGACCCATGTTTCAGTGATCAGGGGAGTGCCTGCAGTGGAATTCACCACTGGGTCTGGTGGTACTAGTAATGTTGGCAGCAACAGATCCTCTGTCCATTGCCAATTTGATCTCACTGGAAGGTGGTACCTTGGAGTATGAGAAAGACTCCTACAGGCATTCTTTTGATTTTCAGTCTTTGCTCATCATTTGGGAAATTCTGAAGTAACTCCCTCTGAAGATTCAGCTCAGCAACAGTGATGGGTTGTCGTGAAGGGAGCCTAAGCCCAGAATTATGTCCCAAATATTGCCAAAACTTGTCCCAACATGTTTTGCTCACATCCCCCCTTCCTTCTTTCTGGAGTTGTGTTCTCAGCCCAGAGCTGAGTAAACAAAGGGCCAGGCGTCACCATGCCGGGGTAAACAACCCAATCTGCCTTTTGTGGGGTAAACAAGATCATGCATCCAGTGTATGGGATGCTTGTGCTTCTTCCCAGTTTGGGCATAATTCTAACCACATGCTTTTCTATAGAATAAAGGTGCTTACCAATTTTGACTATTGGCCAAATCCAAGCCCCGAGCATATTATAAACATACCCCAAATTGTAAACAATTTACTCTTTGCTTTTTGCTTAAGATCTTTTGCTACTAAATGCTGCTTTGTCCATGCATACTGCCTTTGTCTACAGAGAAGCCTTATTACCTGGGAATTGCCACCATACCTCAGTTTACCCACAAGCCTGCAAAGAGTCCTTCACTTCACTTCACTACAGCTTAGTGTTGTATCTCAGTCCTGCTGGTAGGAAGAAGCTGTCAGTGCATCTTAAAGGGACTGAACACTGTTGGTAAGCTTTTCCATCATGGGAAGAACTAGCCTGAAATAATTTTTGCAGTTCTGACAGTGTCTGCCACAAACATAACCTGCAGACCTGTGAGCTAAAACAGCCCCTTGTGTGCCCGTTCGCAAAGCAAGAATCATGCTCAGCCACATACCATGTGCTGGCTGCTGAGTTGCAGAAGAAGGAGCCACCACCGCTCCCCGTGATTCAGAGCAGTGTCTCTGCTGGGAACACTTGTGAGTGACCCAGACAGCTTCACAGAGGGCTGCCTTGTGATCCTAGAAATGGGAAAACAGTCACTGAGAAGAACTCGAGCTGTGGTCATTTCGAGCTGAGCCAGGGGAAAAGCCATGCCACTCCACGCCACCCCCCTCCCCCATTCTCCATCAGCCTCAGAAGGGGAACTGCTCCCCATAGTGTTCTGAGACCCCAAGGATTGCAGAACCAAGGGAATCAATTGAGATAGCTGTCCAGGTGAACCTGCCTGATCAGCAGAAGTCTACGCCTCACCCCCTTGCAACCGTGGGAGAAGGCTTGCCTCAATGTGTCCAGAAGGGACTGCCCCTGGGAGCCAGCCACTGTTGGATCCCCACAAGCTCCTTAGCTTCGTCAGCCAGCCAGCGTAGCAGTAACTTAGCAACCAGCTTAGCAAGTGAAACAGTATCTTCCAGTGTTCATGTGTTTAACGCAAGACTTGGTTCTGTTTAAAATCCCTGCATTTTCCTCCGTGTGGTATTGTAATCTCTGGTTTATAAAGCAGCACCCCAGCAATGCCTGGAGCCATAATTCGTGACCATAATCTGATTTAAGTCTCTTTAAAGGTTCCTTTAAAATTGTACATGCCTGATATCTAGCTGTTAGCAGACCCAAGCATCTTGTTGAGTTGCCATCTGGTGGACAAGCAGCAGAATTGCACCCCTGGTTCTAATTGAACTGTATTTTGCCGATTTGGTTCAAATTTTTATACTGTACCAATTTATGAGGTATGTCTACAACCGTGCACTAGAATCTGCATACAAATATTGATAAAAAGTTATTAATAATTTTCATAACATTAATTTTCATATTTCATATTTTTGTAATCATAATCAATAACCTTATTTGTCACATGGGTGTACAGTCCTGACTCTGGACCTTGACATAGGCCATACGGAGTTTCTTTAGTATGTCTATGTATGCTCTGAAACTCTACTACTTCCACTCATCTGGAAATTGCCCAGAAAACAGGGGGAATTAGAGCTAAATAACCTTGTTCCTGACCTAGCTTCTTAGGAAGGATCTATCTTTTTGACATATATGTATTTGTGAAAGTGACTGCTTTGCAGTGAACTACAAATACCAAATTTCTAAAGCACATCCTACATGTTGTTAAATGACAGACGGAAAGTAGGAGACAGGAGACAGTGTACCTCAAAAATGCCAGAATGATATGACCTCATCTAGATTCTGAAAGGAAACATTCCTTGGAAGTTGCTGAACTATGCCAATTAATTATTTAGAAAGTATATTAATAGAAACATGCCAAATATGTGCCAGTAAGAATTTATTGCCGTAGACTATAGCATCCAGTTTCTGGGAAATGTTCCTAAAAATACTGGGCATGTCTGGAGTAAAAGGCAAGATAAACCTGATTTGACACAGAATGGCATCAAGGGATGTGAAACAGCTCTGTGAATAAACCGAAGGCTAGTAATATAAGAGTGGCAAACTAATAGGTTATTTCAGCATACTAGATTTATGAAAACATAGATTAGATTAAGGCCATTGTCATGGTTTAGAGTGGGACGTATTGCTCTAATGCCCCAGCACACAAGAAAACCACTTCACACACAGGATTGGAGTATTGGGAAGTTTAAATGGAAAATCTATTCACAAGCTACAGTACTACAATGTTACAATGCATAGTGATGAGCCCAGCAAAGCATATAAAATACAAACGAATGCATGATCTGGGGTTAGCATAGAAGCTCATTAAGGCAAAAAACTACACACAAAAACTCCACCAAATCAGACCAAACCCCCAGTATTCCTTTTCTCCACACTTGGCTTTAACATACGACTCAGGGCTCTTTCTTTCCCTGCCATTGCTAGGCTGGATTCAGGCTGGCCATGCCTGAAACTGCCTCCCCTTGGTCCCTGGCATCAGGCCTAAACAGGCCAAGATTGTGCAGTAAAAAAACTGGTCAGGCCTTGAAAGCCACAGATAAGACTGGAACCATCCTCTCCCCACACCAGATAAGGTAGCTCACTGTGTCCAGGGAGGAGAAAGGGAAGAAAGAGAAAGACAATAACAATATAAGATTTATAGAGATGCAGGATTTATGGGAGGATATACAAAGATTACATGTTCCAGTACACTTCCTGGACACTCTGTACCTTCTGGAGGTCTGCTTTGTGGTTCCTTTTTAAAGGCACCCAGTTCAAACTGGGACATTCCACACCTTATTTCCTACCATAACATCTGCATCATACACGTCATCAAATTAGAAACAGTTTCTAGTAGCAGTCCAAGTAGCAAATCACTCTTCATCCCGGTATCCTTCAGAACAGTCTCTCACTCAGGATCAGGAAATAAGACTTTCTCAGACCCGGTGAGACAGAACAGGACTTCTCTAGGGCTATAGAGTTTGCTCTTGTGTGCTGTGAGTTCTTGCAGACCTGATGGACATCCTGGTCATCTGAAAAAAAAAAAAATCAAATTTTCACTAATGACAGAAACTTGTATCTCTATCTGCATCATGGATATCATACATCAAAACAATAGATATCATGGATCAAACATTGCCCATTCTCACTGAAACTGAGATCACTTTGCAGTTTGTGCACCAGCTGGGAGTTGAACCTGGGCCTTTCGCCTAACAGGGGAGTATCCAATGACTAAATGACGAATACACAGACAACTGCTCACTGCAAAGCCTCTCTGGAGCTCCACCTTTGCTCAGTCTGGATCAGTTTTATCAGTCCATGATCAGTTCCAGTGGTGTGTTTCCACCCCTGGGGCAACTGGGTCAAAGCCGTTAAGTTCAATGACTCTTTCCACCTCTCCAGGAAACAGCACACTGCGGCTTCATTCTGCTGCTTAGCTTTCAGCACATGCAGGAGTAGAGATCCCTCTGCCACATCAGGAATACAGATGGGATTCAGCTCTTAAACCTGTCAAGCCATCATTTTAATACAGTTCAGGAACTCACTTCTCCTTTTCTTCCATTTGACTGGAGGTAAGGCACCTCTAATACAGAGTGTCATTGCCACAGCCCTCTGCTGGACAAGTGCAGTCACCTGGGGAAACTTGTGGTAACCACCCCTCGGGACCTCCAAGCTGCACAGACCCTCCAGATCCCAGGACTGATGACCCCTGCCAGAGCAATGTGAACTGCGGACCATCCACAGCTTACAGACTTCTCTGCAGCCATGGTGCCACCCATGCTGCCTTGCCTGATACTTTCAAGTTTTTTTAGTTGGAGTTGTGTAAAACAACCACCACTCACTTGCTGCTGCAGGATCAGACCCGCAAAAGTGCTAGCCTTTTTTTTTTTTTTTTTTCCAGTTTTAAACCATCACACAGGAATACCCAGGAAAAGAGAATGGATCTCTTCACTGCTTTGCACGGGCTCTCTACCAGATAGTACAACCATGTGCATGCGCACTGTGTGCAGCTGCCACCTGCACAGGCACGTTGCCTACACTGAGGGAAGTAAAGCACCGAGGCATTGTCACCTCTGGCTACATCACTAGCCCTTTGCTGAAAAAGGGAGTGGCTGTGCCAAGCACAGGCATTGCCCAGTGGGCATAAACCACTTGCATAATTCGCAGTCCACCAAGGCAGAGCCAAACTTCTGCCACTGCGGAACAGAACAGAAGCCACTGCCACTCCTTGGGTTACGGAAGCAGCTTCGCTGCTAGAGCCACCTCTCGTCTCTCCAGCTGTGGATGGCACCACCATGGGACAAGCGGGATCCATGCTGAAATAGAGGGGTTGATTTTCCCAAGTGCCATTTTTTTTCAAATCCAGTGCAGCATCTGCCTCTGCCTCTGCTGCATCCCAAACCCCACCAGGAGCAGCGGGGACTGCTCCACTGCCCGAAAACAGATGGGCATTGACTCTGCTCTTCCTACAACTGCTGTGTCGCCCTGCACTGAGCTGCTCACCATGCCAAGGCTTGAAATGGCCAGAGCAGGAGCTGCTGCCTGTGTGCCACTGGAGATGGAAAAGGGGGTAAAGGGGGAAAAGGGGTGGGGGTGCTGGGGAGGGGAGGGGTTGGTGCTCCTTCTCCTTAAGTTTCCCATCACTACTACTAGCTCCCAAATTCCAACAGACTCACCACCGCTGCTCTGAAATGGCAGGAGGGATTTAGCGCTGCTTCAGAGTGGCCAGTGGACCCAAAGGAAACACATCGCATCTCCCTCTCCACCAGTCCATCCAAAACACCACAACTACTCTCATAAAGAGCATATCAATAAGGCATATCAAGAAAACAAACAGGTATCTGCAGCCTACTACAAACACAGCTGTTCCCTTGGTGCCCACAAGATACTCATACAGTCACTGTGGCCATTCTTCCACCACATCCCAACCAAGCCAATCAATGTGGTAAGACACCAGGCTCACCAGCCAGTTATAGACCAGACATGTAACAGGCTGAATCACAAATGCCAACAGCACCCAGAAATACATTTTAACTTTTCCAATTCTGAAATTTTCTAATTCTGTACTTCACCAATCCAAAGTTATTAGTTCCAAATTATATTAATTTTGTTTCCTGGTCAATGCTCCATTAATAATCTGTTGTGGTTTAGAGCAGGACAGATTGCTCTAATGCCCCAGGCAAAACTAAACTGCTTCACACACAGGATTGGAGTACTGGAAAGGTTAAATGGAAAATCAATTCACAGGCTACAATACTACAATGTTACAATGCATAGTGGCACACTGTAAAACCCACCTGGGGTTTAACATATGTTTACATGTTCTGGCTTCTTTCTCTGTGCTCCATCTTTGTTTTGTGTTGAATACTGAAAGAATCAACCTTTGAGAATAAAATATGGGTAAATGTATAGCAGATACACTGCTCATGTTATCTTGTGTTTTTTGTTCTAATTTTTATAATTAATATAAAGACATGACTGAGTACCCTAACAAAAAAACAAATGATAGCAAATAGCGTTCTGCAAAAGAAAGAAGACATTATTTTGCTTTGTAAAAATACATTGATACACTCTGTAATGTCTACATTCATCATGAATGAACGGGCTTGCTCAGCAACAATTTATGTTCTTTTTTGGTAATTAGAATTTTGATCTGAGTGTTCCTCTCTATATAACAATATATTATTCTGTAATAACTTCAGTAAGCTTTTCTGTGAGTTTACACACAATCAGCTAGGCTTAATGACATGTGGCCTATTGTGGTTTACTTTCACGTCTTTGAAGGCAACATTTTGATTTTTGTAACGCCATGCTCACTAAATTAACATTTGTTGTGAAGCTATCTGACCCTTAGAATCCATCTGTTTTGACAGCCCTCTAGGATTAAAGCAGGACTGTTCAGGTCAAAGTTCCCAGTAGAAAGGGCTGTTGTTACAGTTAGTGGGCAAACTGTGCATTCATTTAAGACATACAGTTCGTGAAAAAGCTTGGAAAAGGGTGTCACACAGCGCTTGGTGAGTGGGATCATATAGTTCTAATTTGACCTGTAAGATTGGTCAGTGTTGTTTGTAGACAAACAAAAGGTCTTCCATGTGTTTGAGAGTGGTGAATCTTAATGGATAATAATTTAGTGTTGTTTTACTCTACGCTGCTGCAGTTTAGTGCAACTTATAATAGATTAATATGACTGAATTACTTAACCTATCAGCTTAACAGTAGTGGTTGTCAGCCTCTACATTAACTTTCTGCATAGACACACTGTTTCAACGTTCTGATTTTAGCAAAGAAGTACCACACCATTTTTACCTTCCTAAATAATATATTGTCAAATAAACACAGAAATTGTAAACATATATTTAAACCTACATGCTCTAACAGGAGCTGGAGGCAAGTTCTCTATAAAAGGGAATTTAAAAAACCTAGAGATATACAAAAATAAAATTTCTGCAGCAATTAACTTCAGAAAACTGCCTGATGCTTCGCTAGTACAAGTTATAGTGTTACACTGTTACAGTGTTTAAAGATCTGCACTAGGCCAGTGCAGTCAAATACTAAAGCAAACAGCATTTAAGTATCTCACTATTTATACACACACTAATGATTTACTTAATATTTGCATGATTCTTAATCAAATGATCAAATATTCTATTTGAAAGTTATATGCCAAAACCAAGGAAAGAAATCCAATGAAGATGAATTCAATGCCTTATTTTCCATCACTTGTTACTAATATTTTAGAGAAGAATGAACTGCTTGGAAATTTGATTGATTTTTGCAGTCTGAAGCCTTACACCTTCAACAAATGCAAAGACAGTTGAAGTACTGCTCCATGATACTAACAATAGGCAGTGAGGCACTGCTAAACCTTTTCTCCTTTGATTTTTTTATTTGTGTTTAAATAGAAGTGATTTATCTGACATGGAGAAAAATTCAAATAAAAATAACATATCAGGAATGAAAGGCATTGTTTTAAGAAGGGGAAGGGGAAGTGAAAGAGGAAGGGGAAGGGAAAGAGGAAGGGGAAAGGGAAAAGGCAAAAAGCAAAAGGGCAAAGGGAAAAGGAGAAGGTAAAGAGGAAGGGGCGAGGGAGGGGAAGGAGAGTGAACAGGAAGGAGTAAAGAAACAAAAGAAGGGAGAAGGAAGCCTGCAGTAATTCTATCTTGATCAAGTTACTCCATAAACAGACAATATTAATTTTCCATATGTGTATCTAAAATACTAAACATCTCTAATCACCACATCTCACTCCCTCTCCATAATGCCTCTGTTTTTCCAGCACTTCTTCCTTACACTATTTCCAGTTCAGTCTCTACGTTTCTTCCTTCACACCATGCTTTATCTGTCTTTTCCTCCATTGGTGCCTTCTTTGCCTCTTTAATAACCAGACCAGTTATCCTCATGGTGTTCAGTCCACTGAGCTGGAACACAGGGACAGAGAGCAGAAAAAAACCCTGCAATCCAGAAGGAAGTAGTTAACAACCTGCTATGCTACCTGGAAACTCACAAGTCTGTGTGGTACAATGCAATCCACTAAGGGAGCCATGGAGGAGCTTGCCAAGCCACTCTCCATGATTTATCAGCAGTCCTGGTTAGCAGGGGACAGCCCAGATGCCTGGAGACTTCCCCATGTGATGCCCATCTACAAGAAGGGTCAGAGTAGATTCCAGGAACTACAGGCTTGTTAGCCTGACCTCAGTACTGGGGAAGATTACAGAGCAATTCATATTGAATGAACTCACATAGAATGTGCCGGACAGTTGGAGAATCAGTCCCAGCAAACAAGTTCATGAAAGGCAGGTCCTGCTTGACCAACCTCATCTTCTATGACCAGATGACCTGTTTAATGGATGAGGGAAAGGCTGTGGATGTTGCCTACCTGGACTTTGAGACTGTTTCCCAGAGCATTCTTCTGGAGAAACTGGTAGCTCATGGCCTGGATGGGCATAAATTTCCTGGGTAAAAAATTGGATGGACAGCTTGAGCCCAGAGAATGGTGATGGATGGAATTAAATCCAGCTTGAGGTTGGTCAAAAGTGGTGTTTCCCTGGGGCTCAGTTTTGGGGTCAGCCTTGTTTATTATCTCTTTCAGTATCTTTATCTTGCTGAGAAGCCCAGATTGAGTGCAGGTAAGTCTGCACTGGAGAAGGGAATCATAGTGAAAAGGGCCAACAAGGAGCTTCTTTACATAAGCTCCTCTTTCTGTACTAACAAAGAGTTCTTCAAAACCAGTGGGAACCAAGAGAATTAAGTTCCTGACAAAATGATGAACTAACCAATGACCACATAAGGAAAGAATAGTTAAAAAGTTTGAACAAAATTCAAGAAGGTGCCTCTTGTAAGGGCCACCAGAAAGACCCTCCAGGATAATAAGAAGCATGCATAAGGAGGAGGGAAACTGTGTAAATTATTTCTGGGAACTAATTAGCAAAAATGGCCTTTTCCAAGAAATGTAATGAATATGTAACCAAAATGTGTATAAATTAACTAATTCCTCATCAAACAGTATGCACAGTAGGCAGAATGATTCTCTGTGCATCCGCTGCTGTAATGAAAAAATGCCTGCCCTTTATTGCTACATTGGTGTTAAGGAGTTTGATTCCAAATTTTCAGTAACATTTTTGGTGATCCAGGTGGGACTTTGCTTCTGAATCTCAGCAGACCTGTGGGATCACAGAACCTCCAGCTGGCACCAAGGGTTTCCTGGGGAGACCCTCCGATACCCAGACTGAAGAGCTTGGAACAAGTCCCCAGGAAAAGGCATTCTGAGAAAAAGTAAAGGGACTGCTTTCCAAAAGGCACAGTGGAAGTCATGCAGGCTATAAAGATGCCTATGGGAAAGGGTTAGAGTCCCTAGAAGTTGTAGTTCAGAGCCCCAGGCAAAGAGGGGTTTGAGCCCCCAAAGGTTATGGGTTTCACTGTGGGTTAGAGTTCCAATGAAAAGGAGTTCAAGTCCCTGGGATCTTGTCTTGTGTCTGTTCACTGTTTTAGTGTCTTAAGGAGCAGCTTAGAGTCCCATTCAAAAAAGATCTTGAGTCCCCAACATCTTGTTATTTTTTAAGTATCCTGTCTGTGTATTTTGTTATGTGTTGTTGTATTGTTTTAGTAAGATTGTACTGTTTTAACTGTGGGCTCTGGATAGTGTCAGGACAGAGGGACTTTGAAAGCTAGTCCTCTCAGTTGTGTATTAGGATGCAGGAAAGATGTGGGGGAAGACCCATAAGAAGTTGATTTAATGTGGCAATAATTGGTAGCTGATGTGTAAATTGGAGGATCAAGAAAAATGGAGGGGGGGAAAGGGCTTTAAAGTATAACACTATATTACAACTTTGCAATTTTGCAACTTAGGTTGCTTTGTTGAAGGTTGGAAAAGTGGGATGAAATCCCATATATGGATTTGTTCTGTAAGAAATAATCATAAAAGAAGAAACTGTTAATATGCTAATAAACCATGAATATCAGACTGAAATGTGTTAATGATGATAAATGAACTTGAGCTGGTAACGCCTGAGTAAGACCCAATAGGGTCAATAGGATTCAAAACTCCACGGTGGTGCCCATATACGGTAGTAAGAGTAATACTAGGTTGAGCCATGTGTGAAGCCGTGTAGTTCTTACTGGAGGGTGTTCCTGTCTTGGGAGGAGGAGCACAGCCCTTTGACCATCCTCATCTCTGTTTAGTCTTTTGTGTTTCTTTTTCTCTCTGTATTCTGCCCCACTGATCTCTGCTCTCTACTGTGATATTTAGCATGATTTGGTTGGAGGATTGAGTAGTCATAGATGTTTAGCATGCACTCCATTTGAGTCATTGTCACATTTAGGGATGTAAACTTCAGCATTCATTTTGCAGTTAACTAGGCAAGGCTCTGGCCTTATAGCCTGCAAAGTCTGTTTTGAAGCTGTGTGGGATTGCTGTTTTACCCTTGTTTCAGTAGTTTTACTTGAAACAGGGCTGCCTTTGACTGCTGGCAGCTTCCCCCACTCCGAGACAGAAAGAATTAAAATGCTATGGTGAGGAAGGAACTGAAGCTGTCAGTTCGGTGTGTAGAAGAACTCGGGGACAGAGAACTGTGTGATTCAGGCCCCTCTCAGACAGGCTATGGGACCTTAGAGAAAACTAGTGTATAATCATACATGGTACTGTTAAAACTGTAACAGTGATTCATAATCCTAACTGGGGAGATACACAGGCTCTGCTGGAATTTGTTTACTCCTGAGGATAGATAGAAAATCTGGGATAATGCATCAGAGAAAGTATCTCAGAAGCATGTACTCAACCTTAAATTATATCTCCCCAGGGAGGAAATGAAATGGAATCCTGATAAAGCTGGTGAATTGGAGAGTCTAGAGGAATATCAAGATTTAATCTGCATGGCATTTAACACAAGACTAGAAAAATGAAATAAAATGAAATAAAAAAAATGTTGCTTAACTTGTATTAAGTAAGGCAAGGAGATTGTGTGAGGTAGCTTGAAAATAGACAGACTTGAATCTGGAGGATGCCAGCAGCACAAAACTGTTTAATATGTTGTTAATTGGTCAGATGGCACCAGAAAGTAAAAAGAAACTGCAAAATATAGATGGAGCAGACCAGACAATGACTTCGCAAATAGATGTCAGTTGCATATAAGATACAATGATAGAAAAAGATGATTAGACTGACAGGGACTGGATGATTTAACTGACGTCTCCCCAGCTGATCCTTGAGCTCCAGTTAAGCTGTGGAATGACCAATTTAATAATAAATAGCTTTAAGAGACCAATAGGGAATAGAGTAAATGCTGTTGGTGCCACAGGGGTGGAGACACTAGGACAGTCAATTAACTCTCATGGGAAGAGACTTACTAAACAAATTAGGAGCACAAATAACTTCTAGCTGGGATAAGGTTTAAGCACCTATTCCAACTAACAATGTCTGGAGAGCACAAGTATACATGTTACAGGCATCATCTCAGAATGGGAACTCTGAAAAGGAAGCTTGTAGGGAGATTGCTCCTGAAATAAAGAATGTGGTGATTCCTTCTGTATGGGAGACTAAAAAACCTGGAAAAGCCAAATCAGTGGAACCAGTAAAAGTGGAACTAGAATCAAGGGCAAAAGCAGTAAGATACAAGAATACCCTTTAAAATGGGAAGATTGTGTGGGATTGGAGCCCACAATCAGTAAATTACTGAAATATGGATTATTTTAAGAATATCAGTCAGAAAATAATACTTAAGTTTTGCCTGTCAAGAAGGCACATTCTCAGGCATATAGACTGGTACAAGATCTAGGGTTATAAATCAGATTGTGACAAATGTACACCCAGTAGTAATGTTGACAATAGTAATTGACTCTAATCTCCTTTTTAAAATGTTAGATGTAGAAGATGGTTCCTTTTGTGTTCCATTGAAGGAACAAAGTTTGGTTTTGAACAAACCCCAGGGATTTGTAAAACAGCGTTACAATCTTTGGTAATGCATTGACAAAATAATTGGAGCAGCAGCAAGGTAAGAATCATAGAATCATAGAATCAACCAGGTTGGAAGAGACCTCCAAGATCATCCAGTCCAACCAATCACCCAGCCCTAAGCAATCAACCAGACCATGGCACTAAGTGCCTCATCCAGTCTCCTCTTGAACGTCTCCAGCGATGGCGACTCCACCACCTCCCTGGGCAGCACATTCCAATGGGCAATCACCCTCTCTGTGAAGAACTTCCTCCTAATCTCCAGCCTATATCTCCCCTGGCACAACTTGAGACTGTGTCCTCTTGTTCTGCTGCTGGTTGCCTGGGAGAAGAGACCAACCCCCACCTGGCTACAACCTCCCCTCAGGTAGTTGTAGACAGCAATGAGGTCACCCCTGAGCCTCCTCTTCTCCAGGCTAAACAATCCCAGCTCCCTCAGCCTCTCCTCATAGGATTTGTGTTCCAGGCCCCTCACCAGCTTTGTTGTCCTTCTCTGGACACGTTCCAGTACCTCAACATTTCTCTTGAATTGAGGGGCCCAGAACTGGACACAATACTCAAGGTGTGGCCTGACCAGGGCTGAGTACAGGGGAAAGACTAACCTCCCTTGTCCTGCTGGCTACACTATTCCTGATACAGGCTAGGATGCCATTGGCCTTCCTGGCCACCTGGGCACACTGCTGACTCATGTTCAGCCTACTATCAACCAGCACCCCCAGGTCCCTTTCTGTCTGGCCACTCTTCAGCCACTCTGTCCTCAGCCTGTAGCACTGCTTGGGGTTGTTGTGGCCAAAGCGTAGAACCCATTGGCCTCTGCCCACCCATCCAGCCTGTCCAGGTCCCTTTGCAGGGCCCTTCTACCCTCCAACAGATCAACACCTGCTCCTAACTTGGTGTCATCTGCAAACTTACTGATGATGGACTCAATTCCTTCATCCACATCATCAATAAAGATATTGAATAGGATGGGGCCCAGCACTGATCCCTGGGGGACACCACTAGTGACTGGCTGCCAACTTGATGTGGCATCATTCACCACCACTCTCTGGGCCTGGCCCTCCAGCCAGTTCTTGACCCATTTCAGAGTGAATCTGTCCAAACTACGAGCTGCCAGCTTTGCCAGGAGCTTCTTGTGGCAAACAGTGTCAAAGGCTTTGCTGAAGTCCAGGTAGACTACATCCACAGCCTGCCCTGCATTCACCAGGCGGGTAACCTGATCATAAAAGCAGATCAGGTTGATCAGGCAGGAAAGCTATTAGTGCCTTTTTGTGACACATAGTTGATGCTCTACTGGGATCAGACTTCATTGAAGAATGTAACAAAATTACCATCAGCTTGGTGAACTTTTTGGGTTTAGCTGGATATATTTTGGGTTTGAAATATGTTGAGGAGAAAGAAGGCTAGGAGTTGAAAGAAAAGAAGAAATATGTAAAATCTACCCCCAACACTAAATCAAAGATAACTAAGGGGATTTCTAGGAATGACTGGGTGGTGTTGCCTATGGATGCCTAATTTTAGACTAATGGCTAAAATTTTATATGATATAGTAGTGGAAGTGACCTTGTAGTAAAAGGAGAACAAAAGGTTTGATATGCCATGGTCACTCTAGAGAACAAAATGAAGGTGAGACCATTATGAGGAAACACATTCACTCAGAAACCTGAACTGATTGCTCTGACACAAGCCTTGGAGTAGTCAGAAGGAAAGGGGACTAATATCTATACAGAACTCCAAATGGACAATATAAAGAATTCATGGAATCAGAAATACACATATGAGAGCTGAAACTTTAATGAAGAAAATCAGCAGATATGCATTAAGAGTCAGGATTATGTCAGTTCCTAAAAATGTTAAACCTGTAATCCATAATTCAAAAGAAACCTCCTCCTGGAGAAGTACAAAAGGGCTTCATACCAGGGGAATATTGACCCGTAAGTATTAGTAATTGTTGGTATTTTTTCAGGATTGTCTGAAGTCTCTCCCTGTCACACCAACAAAGTTAGAGAAGTACCAAAAGTCTTGTTGAAAGAAATAATGTTCTGGGGTTCCACTGGGAATGTCAGGAGAAAGAGGACCTCATTTTTATAGCAAACATTGTGCAAAATTTATCCAAAATAAAGGGGATCAAGTGGGACCCACATACTCCATGGAGACCACAATCTACTGGGGTGAAAACAAAGAATCAGAGCCTAAAGAGACAAAATAGTAAAATTTGACAGGAAACTTCACTTCAGTAGCTGATGGCTCTTCCCTTCACCTTATGAAGAATAATAATTTGACTAAAATTCCAAAGAGAAAGTAAGCCCCTATGAAATCCTATGCAGAAGACCCTATCAAATAACCGTTTTTCCAAGGGACACTCATATGGTTTGATCAAAATACACAGACTTAAAAAAACATGTATTTTAATTTTATTTTATTTAACCACAAATTGAGTAGTTGAAAAGGAAAAATATACGTATCTGCAAACTGATCTTCCTTGATTAACTTCCACAAGGTTTCCTCACCTCACCCATCAAGAGAACTGATAGGGATCTACTTGAGAGAGTCCAACAGACGGCTGCAAGGACAATTAAGGTACTGGAGCACATGTCTTATGAATAAAGGCTGAGAGACCTGGGGCTTTTTAGTCTGGAGAGAAGACTGAGAGGGGATCTAATAAATGTATAGAAATATATGAGGACTCAGTGTCAAGGAGGAAGGGACAGACTCTTCTCACTTGTGCCCTGCTACAGGACAAGGGGCAATGGATAGAAACTACAGCACAGGAAGATCCACATCACCATTAGGAAGAACTTCCTTACTGTAAGGATTACAGAGCACTGGAACAGGCTCCCCAGTGAGGTTTTGGAGTCTCCTTCTCTGGAGACTTTCAAGACCTGTCTGGATGTGTAATATAATCACAACACATAATTATCTTAGCTAATAATCTAATTAATCATAGAATCACAGAATGGTCTGGGCCAGAAGGGACCTCCAAAGGTCATCTAGTCTGACCTCCCCGCAGTCAGCAGGGACATCCTCAACTAGTCCAAGTTGCCCAGGGCCTTGTTGAGCTTCACCCTGAATATCTCCAGGGAAGGGGTGTGGTGAAGGCATCACACACCCAGAATTATGTCCCCAGATACCAGCAAACTTGTCCCAACATGTTTTGGCAAGCCCCTCCTTTCCACTCTCCTTTCAAGAGAGGAGGACAAAGGCCCAGACACCAACCTGTCTCCTAAGGGGTAAACAACTGCATGCACCCATCACATGGCATGCTCATGCTCTTTCCATCTAAGGGCATAATTCTAGCTTCACCCTTTCTATAGGTTGAAGCAAGTTGTTGACAAGTGTGTCCATTGGCCAGATCCAGCCTCGAGAAATCTATAAGTGCTACTCCATTTGTTTACTACTTTGCTCTCTCCTTTTGCTTTCTCTCACTTTGGTCGAGCTACAGAAGCTCATAACCCCGAAGTCTTCTCACTCCCACATGCAAGCGCACTGGAAGCCTCTGCAATATGGTAAGAAGCCAGTTCACTGAGCTGCTCGAGGAACCAGAAAACAGAATGATCCTTTTGCTGAACCAGTGCCGTAAGCCCAGTCGAAAGGACTGAGGAAGCCCCAAGGGTAAGCTTTAGCCCAGAAAGGGAAGGACTAGGCCCAAGCCTGGCAGTCCAGATCTGCTGCAAGCTAATTAAGCAGCCATAAGCAGAAATGCATCTTGTGTCACCCCCACTGTTTGCGGGAGAGAAAAGGAGCCGCCTACTGTCGCCGCTCCAAAGCCCTGTGTCGTCAGGGCAAAGCACCTGGGATAAATCCCGAGAGAAAGAGAGTGAAAGATATACTCTCCATTGAGATCAAGGCAAAGACTGCAGCACTGTGACCTTAACGGAAAGCAGTCGCCGAGATTCAGCATAGTCAGCTCACTTCAAGCTGAGGGGGAAGCGCTGCTTCACCGAACTCCCCCCCAAAACCCATCTCTGAGATCAGAGACGACTGCCTCCCCCTACTGGGAACTGTCACCTCCCTGCGACCGTGGAAGAAGGAAAGAAAGCCTTGCCCCCACCCATGGAGGCGGAAGGAGAAAGGAAGGGCACTGCCCAGATGGGAGCAGCCCAGGCAGATAAGCAGCAAGTAGCCAGCATAACCCAGCAACTTGCCTCCCTACAGGGAAAGACAGAGTGTATCTTTCCAGGTGTGCAACATTCAGTAACATTCTATTCAAAGCGCCCGCCCGTAGCCGTGTGATATTTCCAGCTTAACTTGCCTCGTGATAACATTATAAATATCTCTGTACATAGTTGCAAGCTGCCAAGCGTCTTGTCGAGTCTCCATCTAGTGGACACGTGGCAGAACTGCACCTTTCATTCCCTTACTTAGAAATCGATTCTGTAAATATTATAATTGGGTATAATTGTAAATACTGAACCATTTATGGACTATATTTTTACAACGGAGCATTCAAATCAATATATATACGGTGATTAATAGTTATTCATAATTTTAATAATAAATAATAATTTTCATAATTCATACTTAATAACCATCATCCTCCATCCCTAATCACCCCTCCCATGACAAGGGGCCTCCCTGGGCAACCTTTTCCAGTGTTACACTATCCTCACAGTAAAGAATTTGTTCCTAATATCCAACCTTAATCTGCCCTTCTCTAGTTTGAAGCTATTGCCCCTTGTCCTGTCACTGCAGGCCTTTGTAAACAGTTTCTCTTCATCCTTTTTATAGGCCCCCTTCAGGTACTGGAAGGCTGCTATTAGGTCTCCCCAGAGCCTCCTCCTCTCCAGGCTGAACAACCCCAGCTCCCTCAGCCTATCTTTGTAGCAGAGGTGCTCCAACCCCCAGTCATTTTCATGGCCCTTCTCTGTACCCTCTCCATCAGGTCCATGTCCCTCCTATATTGAGGGCTCTAGACCTGTTCACGGTACTCCAGGTGAGGTCTCACCAGAGCATAGTAAAGTGGCGGAATCACCTCTCTTGATCTGCTAGCAATGCATCTTTTGATGAAGCCCAGTACAAGTAATACAATGCATGATTACCTTAGCTTAGCCTATTTGCCGAAGAAGCACAGTGAAATATAGGAAAAAAAACAGCACAAAACATAAAACAAAAACCAGCAGCTACCCAACTCCCACCCACTCTGCTGCCATGCTTGCAGAAAAGAGACAACTCCCAAGAACCTGGAACCCAGAAGCAGCAATTGGAACAGGAAGCCTCTCATGTTGCAATCTGAACTTCAAGCCCCGTAATACTTTGCTCCAGTTAGCACTTTCATTTTTGAAGCTGTCATGAGTGCAGCACAATATGAATAACTGCAGGAGATTCAACTCAGTCTGTAACAACTGGACAAAAAAGTGGCTGGATGGTCTGGCCCAAAGAATGGTGGTGAATGGAGGCAAATTTAGTAGTGTTGTTTACCAGGTTTCAGTACTGGGGCTAGTCCTGTTTAACATAGACATTGTTATGATTGATCTGGATGAGCGGATGGAGTGCTCCCTCTGGAAGTTTGTAGATGATACCAAAATGCGCAAGAGTGTTGATCTGCTTAAAGATAGGAAGGCTCTACAGAGGGTATGGACAGGCTGGATTGATGGGCTGAGGTCACTTTTGTGAGGTTTAACAAGGCCAAGTGCTGAATTGTGCACTTGAGTCGCAGCAGCCCCATGCAATGCTAAAAGCTTGGGGCTGAGTGGCTGGAAATCTGTCCAACAGAAAAGGACCTGGGGGTGCTGGTTGACAGCTAGCTGAACATGGACCAGCTAGTGTTGTTGCTGAGCTACTCTCCATTACTTCTGAAAGATCATGGAGAATGGGAGAAGTACCGTAGGACTGAGAAAAAGCCAATGACACTCTGGTCTTCAAAAAAGGGCCAGAAGGAAACCGCAGTCATAATAAGAGGAAATCTTGACTACTAGGTTTTCTATGAAGGCATGACAAAATGGATAGATGAAGGGAGAGCAATGACTATCATCTACCCTGATTTCAGCAAGGCTTCTCATACTGTGTTCCATAACATCCTCGTAAGTAAACTCAAGAAAAGTGGGTTAGATGATTGGACTGTGAGGTAGGTTGGAAACTGGCTTAATAACAGAATTCAGAGGGTTGAGATCAGAGGTATAGGGTCCAGTTGGAGGCCTGTGGCCAAGTGATTTCCCCAGGGATCAGTACTGGGTCCACTTTTGTTCAACATCTTCATCAATGACCTGGAGGAGGGGACAGAGTGTACTCTCAGCAAGTTCGCTGATGATAGGAAAACTGGGAGGAGTGGCTGATACACTGGAAGGTTGTGCTGTCATCCAATAAGACCTGGTCCACCTGGAGAGCAAGGAATCCACAAAGCAAAGAATTCTTACCAGCTTTCTGCAGGCATTTCAGTTCATGTAACTTAACATCACCCAGAGATCCTCTAGCAGAGGGGAAAAAGGTGATTATCTGTGGCAAGAGTTGTTCTCTTAGCCAACTGGCCGCTACTGGCTCTCTGCAGTACTCCTATCTCATTCATCAAACAGTTTCTGACTTTTTTGAACAAGCAGAACAGAAGGTCTGTTTGTTTACAGTCCTGGTTTTTCCCTTTAGGCACCCCATTAATGTGTTCAATGAATCAATGAAATATGTCATGAAAAAAAGAGGAAAAATTATGCACAAAATGAACAAAGGCTTCAGAGTCAACCTTAATAATACATATCCCAAATCCTGAGGCCATTTTTTAAAACTGCAGTGTTAGTTAACCGTAAATTTAAATACAATTTCCTTCTTAATTAAAAGAAATTTGGAAATGACATCTTATATAGAACATAGCATCATAAAACAGTTTGAGTTGAAAGAGACTATAAAGATCATCTAGTTTCAACCACCGTGCCATGGGCAGGGACATTTTTGACTCGATCACTTTGCAACTTAGCCTTGACCATTTCCAGGAAGTAGGCATCTACAACTTCTCTGGGTAACTTGTTTCAGTGCCTCACCACCCTCATACTAAAGAATTTCTTCCTAAAATTTAATCTAAATTTACCATCTTTCAGTTAAAAACCTTGTCTTATCACTATGTTCCCTGACAAGCAGTCCCTCCTCATCCATCCTGTAGGTTCCCTTTAAATATTGGAAGGCTACTATAAAATTTCCCTGAAGCCTTCTCTCCTCTAGGCTATTCCTCTAGGTCAAATAACCCCAACTCTGGAGAGCTACTCCAGCCCTCTGATCATCTTTGTGTCCCTCCTCTGGACTTGCTTGGGCAGATCTATATCTTTCTTGTGTTAAGGGTCCCAGAGCTCATCACATTATTCCAGCATGCTGGCCACACTTCTGATGCATCCTAGCATGTGACTGGCTTTATGAGCTGTGAGTGCACATTGCTAACTCATATTCAATTTTTCATCCACTAACAGCCTGAAGTCCTAGCACTCGGCCTTGTTGAACTTCATGAGGTTCACGTGATTCTATTTCTTCAGCTTATCCACTTCCTTCTTAATCCAATCTCTCTAGCACTTTGACTGCACCACAGAGTTTGGTGTCATTGGCAAACTTTGCTGAGGGTCCATTCAATCTCACAGTCCATGCTTCCAACAAAGACGTTAAATAACTCTAGTCCCAATATGAGTCCCTAAGGAATGCTACTTGGCACTGGTCTCCACTCTGATATTGAGCTACAACTCTTTGAGTGCAACTCAGCCAATGCCTTATCCACCAAGTGGTTGGTCTGTCAAATCACCATCTCTTCACCTTAGCGACAAGGATGTCATGCAGGACAGTATCAAATGCTTTCCACAAGTCCAGGTAGATAGTGTGAGTTGCTCTTCCTGATCACAGCAAAGTTGCATCTTTGGACTCACAAAGGTATCTGAACTCCACTAACAAAACCACAAGTGGAGCTCTCTGGTGTTTCAGAATTTCACCCCTGAGCAAGTGCAAAATCCTGACAAGCTGTTGAAATGTTTGGAAAAAGTCTGTTGTCGGCCTGGAAGTTTCTGAGACAGAAATTATTGCAGTGTTGGGGCCTGGCCTATGACTATTAAGCACTTCTCATCACTGCTCAGAGTGCTCAGGGATAAAAGAAGGTCTCTGGGCCCTACAGACAGACCAGCAGGCATGGCAGCTGCAGCAGAGAACCAGCTGCCCTGCGCAGCTGCCGCTGCACAGAGAAAGAAACACACACGGAAAGCAGATTGTCCTGCAAAAGATAAGGATGAACTAAGGCCATCACAGGAACAAGAGAAAGAGCAAGGGCTGCTCACTCGGGTTTTGTCTCTGATTTTGGAAGATGGCCAAGGACAAACAGTGGATGAAACAAGCAAAAGGCCTCAGCAATGTGAGGATAATCTCTCTTTCTCTGTACAGGCCTATGTTTTGGCTGTGAAGGAACTGGGTCAAGAGGTCCATCAACTCAAAAAGAACATGTTCTATTCCTCATCCGTATAGTCTCGTACTTCAGCCACAAGGAGCAGGTGCTTCCCTGTCTGAGGGAGAGAATGTGGGAAGCACACACATGGTGTAACCTGTGGTTTTACTTGTGTGACCATGGGCAGGACATGAGGAAGTGGGATGGAAAACCCATTCCAGTCCTAGCTGCACAAGTATGTGAATTACTAGGGAATTCTCCCCTGAAGAACGCTGCCTCAGTTTCCAGTGGAAAGTCACCCAAAAAGGAGCAGACAAGCCGATACTGCTTCTAATCCTTCTGAAGGGTCTCCCAAAGCATCTTCACAAGATGCAAGTGATTCCAGTCAGAATTAGAGGGGCCCTGTCTCTCCAAACAGATGGAGGAGAGGGACAACTGGGTTTATTGGATTACACAGAACTGATGGCATGGCAAGTTGAAGGGGTGGAACCCATTGGTACTTCTCCTGTGACAGGATGTATTGGATGTATTGGAAGCTGAGCACTGGAATGCAAGCCACAGTTTGCTTTCACTTGGAAGGGTGGAAGGAGTCATTGGACTCAACTGTTCCAGGAGTGGAAATATAGCCCCACCATTTGGACTAGTCATGGACTGATCCAAACTGTAGTGGAACAGGGTTGAGCTCCAGAGCATCTGCAGTGTGAAGTCTACTGTGTCTTGCAAAGCCATTTCAAGTGAGAATGCACACTGGATGTATGATGTATATTGTTTGATGCTAATTGCTGCTAGGCATGACATAGATGGTATAGAATAAGGGGTGAAGAATGTCATAGGTTAAGTTGAATCTGCTGCTGTCATGCCAGCTTCAAAATGAAAGTGCTGGCTGGAGCAAAGTATTATGGGGCTTGAAGTTCAAATACTAACATGAGAGGCTTCCACGGCAGTGCACCCAAAAGGCCTCCTCTCCCCACTCCTCTACCCCTCACTTCCCCGAAAGATGGGATGAGTGGAAACAGAGAAGCTAAGATGAAGGGAGCCAGAGGAACAATACCTCCCCCTCCCAGGCCTGTGGACTGGAGGCAAAAAGAGGAATTCCCACAATCAGCTAGCAGCATTTTAAGTAATTGATATATTCCTAAAGTCTCTGGGAAATTCCTGTCTTTTGTTAGCAGAGTCATTTACTGCTTTTAGATCTATCTTTTCCAAATACTATTCTCAAACCATTTGTGACCATTCCTATTGTGAAGATATTCTCAACCCTTATAATCTTTAATAACTTTTGTATATAGTTACATGGGAGGAGGAGCCAAATTAATAAATAAATTGTATTTTTATTAATTTCTTGCCTTATCAACCTTTATTTGCAACCGCTTCCCATTCTGTTTGCTGCTTTTGTGTTCTGGGTTTTTGAGTGTTTTCTTTTAACTGTGGGAATGGCAGCAAGGTGAGTAGGAGTTGTACAGTTTGCTTTATGCTTTCCTGCTTTATGCTACACTTTTTCTGCATATAGGCTAAGATAAGGTAATTGTGCATTATGTTACCTCATTTAAATTAAACTCTTTAACTCAACTCTTTATCTCAATCGGAGGATTTTTTTGCATGTTACTTTCCCTAACACAACCATCCTCTCCTTAGGTAGTCTAGGTATATCTCAATGACAGTTCTTAAAAAACAAGCACGTAAACTGTGGTAAAAGATGTATCTAGTCCTCAGTGGCGGCCAACACACATTAGGCAAATAATTCCCCTAAATACTGGCCAGAAGCAAACACCAGATATGAATCAAAACTAAGCAGATTAACTAACTCTGTGAAAATGAGAAGGAGCTGAAGGAGTTGGGCAGTCTGAATGGCAGGCCCTTGACCAGCTTGTCACAGCTGTGACCCATTTCTGGGGCACATGCCAAGCTTTTAATGAAGCTTGCTAGTCAGCTGTAGAAAATCATGACTTGAGCTTGACAGTAGCCCTCGAATGAATCTAATGCTGTTGTTACCAGAGCAACAGAACTGGGACAGAGAATTGCAATGGGTCTCTGCTAAGCAATGCACAGATACCGGGTCTTGTTCTGTGCTGGAGGTCTGTCCAACGCCTGCCTCCCACTATCTCTTACTGGCAGCTGAGAGCAGGGCGAGGCCCAGGAAGGATGGGGAAGGCCTAAGACATTCTTCTCGCTTCTGCCTCCAGACTCACCACTTCCCATGGCGAAGGCTTCCACAACCCACTCGTCGTTCGCGGCGCCTGTGAGCAAATGCCGCCACGGGGCAGCCATCCCCCCAACGCCCAGTGGGAGGCAGCTCGAAGCCGACCGTGCCATGGCCAACCAAGACGGGCGCAGACCGAGCTCTATCATTCTCCTTCCCACGGCGGATGTGAGGAAAGGGGGGCGGCGGCGGCCGCCGCTGGCCGCTGAAAGGTGGCTGCATTCCCAGACGCCGCTGCGCGCTCCCCTAGCAGTGCTGGGGCGGTGCTGCCCCCGTGACATGAGCGCGGCACCTCCCACCCTCGCGGAGGCGGAGCGCGGCGCTCCCGTGTCAGCGAACGACGCTGGTTGGTGGGCGGGCGTTCTGTCGGTGCGGAGCGTGTGCGCGGCGGCCTGCGGTGCTACGTTGCCGGCAGCGCTCCAGCCGACAGGCGGGGAAGGAGGTGCAGGCTTCGTCGCCGCTTGCCGGCAACGAAGAGGAGCGCAGTGGTCAGCGAGGTGGCTAGAGGAGGAGAAGGGAGGAGGGAGGGAGGGAAGGGAGACCAGCGGCTGTCGGTCGGTCCTGCAACGCTGCTGCCGCCACTTCCCTGCTCGGCGCTAGCCTGCCTGGAAACCTGATCCGCTCCCGGAAACTCTCGGCTTAGCTCTCGCGGCGGCAGGCTCTCGGCAGAGCTCTCCGCACTGGCGCAGCGTGGGGGTGGGGGCGGAGGCAAGTTCTCGCACTTCTACGAAGACTTGGGTCTGCCCCGCGCCGAGGGCGGAGGCCCCTGTGATCTGCGCCGCCCGAGGCGGCGAGGAAACTTTACACTCCGAGCGCGGGAGGGGAGTAGGGCCCGGGAAGACCGGCCGCGGTGGGGCCGGCCAGGCGGCCGCGGATATGAAACTGAGCCGTCAGTTCACAGTATTCGGCAGTGCGGTCTTCTGCGTGGTGATTTTCTCCCTGTACCTGATGCTGGACCGCGGCCACTTCGACCACCCGAAGAGCCCCCGGCGGGAGGGCACCTTCCCCAAGGTGAGCGGGGTAGCAGGCGGGCTGCCTAGCGTTCGGGCTGCCTAGCGTTCGGGCTGCCGTGGAGGCGCTGGAGGAGCGGTCAGCGGGGCTGCCGCTGGGCCCTCTGTCTACTGGGGGTGTCAGAGCGCCGAGAGGGCGGGCAGGGCGTCTCGCCTGTTTCGGGCCGACTGAGGCGGCGGCTGAGCGGTGCCGCCTCTGGGCGGCGCTGCTACCTGTGCGGGGATGCAGGAAGCGGTGGGCGCTGACCGCCCAGCCGGCGACAGGAGGGCTGGGAGGGGCGGCTGGCTGAGCTCGCCCCAGGCTGGTGAGGCTAAGGGCTCCACTGTGGCTTCACCGCCGAGGCCGCCCTCCTTCGGAGCCGGGGCAAGCAGCGGAAGGGGCATTACAGGGCTTACTCCGCACTGTGTAAAAAAAATTGCGAAGGATGGGTGGGAGCTAATACGGGAAACGGAGAACTGGAGGGTAGACCTCAGTTACGACATCAACAGGTACGTTTAGAGAAATGCTGACCATGTTACTGCCTTTTTTTTCTTTTTTTTTTCCCGCACTGTGCCTTGCACTGGAGACCAATGGCTGGTAGTGCACAACGTGATTAAAGGAAGTAGTCTGTAGTACCTCACTTTTCCTTGCTATGTTCTTGTAAGAGAAATTTTAAAGCTGTGTATTGTGGTATTGTTCTAATTAAAAAATGTTTAACCATGACAAAAGTATTTCAGAGAGCACATAGTATGCTGTGCGGAATGGCAGAATACTACTATGTATTCTACTTCATTTTCTTATATTAGGAGACACAGAAAAACATATATAGTTATAGTTTGTTTATGCTTATAACTTTGGTACATCTGTTTTTTAATACATCACAGGCTTCAAGTGAATAGAAGAATTCAAAAGTCTTATTTAAAGAAGTAAATTATCTCTCCGATAGAATTTTTTTAATGCAAAAATAATAGTTGATACCATTTTGTTAACAGTAAAAATTAAAACCTTGACAAACAGAGTTCAGATCTGTTCTGCCTTTATTCCTTCAGGCTGCAGTTCAGAGGTCAGCCACTAGTTTTTTTCAGGAACTAAGAAACAAACTTAGGAGAAGAAAGCAACGCAGGGCTGGCTACAGCAGCTGTGTCTGTGCAACATACAACTCCATCAGGAGAGTAATGTCACATGTGACACTTGTAGCAGTTAAGTGGAGGTGCTGCTTTGGTTGTATGATCAGCATCTTAAATGAGGAAATCACTTCATGTGTTTGTACCACCAATTGAGTTTAATCCAGGTGAAGTATAGAAGAGAAAAGCTCATATGTGTGTGGTCTTTTTTTTTTTTAATGTTAGATTTTGTGTTGAAATAGTTGAGTGAGTATGGAAGATTTATTAGACTGTTTTGTCTCCTACTGCCAGTGTCTGGCAGTTGAAATTCCTGTCTTTGTCCTACAGTGTACTACCGGTCTGTAGCATAATGTGGTCTTCTCTATTGTGCCCAAGGTTTTAGTACCTTGAATTTGTTGTTACACCACCTCCTTCTACGTGGTCAAGTCAGACACAGACAAATGTTTCTTTCTGTCCTACTCCCCTTGGTCTTCTAGAAAAGTCTGTCAGTGTAACTCCTTGTGCCTTTTCAATATTTAAGTTTTTTGACAGCTGCTGACTCTTGCTGTAGAATTATCTGTTTATCACTGTTTTGGACTTTCCTTTGGATAAACAACTTTCCCTTTCTTCCTGTGTTATACTTTGAAAAAGTTACAGATGAAATTGATATGATGTTGTAATTTCCTTTTGCTGCCTATAAGGTAAAAATTATTTCATGTTTTCATGTTGCAAGTGGGAAACCTCTGCCACCTAGCAAATGCTTTCAGAGCTGTGTAAAATCAGTTTAAAGTAAATGCAAAAGGTGAAGAGTGGAATTGAAGCCACCGAAGATATTTGATAGGAATAGCTTTAGTCCTACCTCTGTGGACAAAAATTATTTATGTCAGTGTGGTGTTACCAGAACTCAGTGCTCTGAGTGAAACTAGCCACAGATGTAAAAACTTCAAGGTGTTTTCATTTGTGAAAAAGCAGTAGATAATCTTGTCTGTACATTTAAAAAGGTATCCTCTTTCTATAGTGGACAAAGATTTGATTTTTGTTTTTTGCTTTTAGAAAGGAATTAAAACTGTTTAATTTCTGCCAGGATTTGAATTCAAATTTTTTAGCTGGCAGTGACTGCCTACATTTACCTGAAGTGTCATGGTACCTCATACCAGTATTAAAATAAATGATTAGGGTTGCTGCTCCACTGCAATTTACACTTTTCTTGTGTAGACAAGGCATCTTCTTTTCATGTGATCTCAGCATAGTTTGCGTCAGAATCAGTCTTGTGAACCTGTCTTTGAGGCTTGTGTGCCAGTATAATCAAAAGTTGCCCTTCTGGAGCTTGCTTTCCACTTTGGCATGCCCACTAGTTGTTCAAGGATGCCAGCAGAAATGCCTTGCAGAAATAATTTTTGGATGAGATCTTTCAAGGTGGGTGAATACCCACAGGGAGATACCTTTACGTGCTCTATAGCCAATTGTAGACACCTTTCGCTGCTGTGCTAACAGCACCTGTGTGTTCAGGCTTGGGTGGCAGTGGTGACATTATGTCTTTTTCAGGTTTCATTTTGCAAAAGCTGGCCTCAGCAGTCAGTTTTACAGTGAGTGTTATCTACCTATTTATGCTAAGATGGCATCATGGTAACTATGGTAAGCTTGAGCTAAAGTGATTTATAGCCTTGTTGTCATTGGTTGTGTATTTAAATCATAATATCAGACAACCTGTATGTTTCCACAGAACCAGAGTTCCTATTAATTTTGGGAAGATGAGGTACCTATAATGCATCAAAATCAAGACTTACTGGACCTTTCTCTGTCATTTGTGCATGTATCTTTATGGATCCTACTTGGTTCTCAGATGTATGTTATTCTTACAATGGCCAGATCACAAGCTCTGTCTAAGTCTCATCCTAGCCGTAGGACTTGAGATGTATCTTGGGATACAATATGTGTGTCCTGTCTCAGACTATGAATAATGTTGCAACATAGTGCAAAAATGAGCTTGAGATGGAAGAGTAGCCTTAGGTTTATTTGAAAATTATTGTTGTACCAGTTGTTGGTACATATCATTATGTAAGTGTTCTGGAATATAGTGGAAAAATGGCAGAGTATATTGATTTTTGTCTGCAACAACATGGAATTCTTGGAAAACTCTTGTGTGGCTGTGCAATGGAGTTGAATTCAGAGTGTTGGTTAGTCCTGTGCCGACTCTTCTGCAGCCACTTCATGTGCAAGTCATTTGTGGGCTATATTAATAAGTACTAAATAAAAACTGCATTCATATGAAGTCTAAAGTGAAATAAATCCTTAGACGACTTATCTTGGAGAACCTGTGTGACTGCATGCATATGAATACCAAATACTGATAAGCCCATATTAATGTATTTTGGACTCAAACAGAAAAAAAAAATCATGAACTTATGTGATGGTTTTAAGACTGTGTCTTTTTCTTCACAAAGTATGAGCAGAAAAGTGATAGAATGTAAATAAATCACTATTTGGTGTAAGACAGCAAAATAATGATTATTTTAAACGCTTCCATTGAAGAGATGGAAATGTTTAAGAGTCACTAGTCAAAACAAGATATGGGCAGTCTCTCAGTCTGTCTCCTCTATTCTTCTTCTTTTGACTGGGTATAACACACACTCGCATACTGACCTTGACAAGCTACGTTTAACGAACCTCTTGGCTTCTTGGCTTTGTTCCCTTTTGCCTGCTCTGGGAAGGGTGGGGGGCGGAAAGAACCACAGGCCCTCTCGAGGCCAGAGGGCTTTGTTGTGTTTTTCTGTTGGTTGTACATATTTGTAAATGTTGTGAGTAGTGTATATTTGTACATATTCATTGCATTTCATCATAGATTGTAGTTGTGCCTGTAAATACAGCTTCGTTTGCTTCCGGACTGAGCTAGCCTGGTTATTGTCAGTGTGGGAGGGGGATTCCAGCTCTCCACTGTAACAAACCTAACATGGCTTGTTTTCTCAACTAACTTTACCTTGGCTTAAAATGGATCCGTATCCGTATTTACAGAAAGTTGTGAAGTTTTTTTTGTTATTCTAAATGTTGCTGTCTACATACCTCAGCATGCAAGGCACACGTTAAAAATTAGTTTGTAAGAGTGTCTTACTTCAGAAATACATGGCCTTCATGTAGTCTTCATGTGAGGGTGACTTACGCCTGAGCAAGGTGAAACAGCAATACTACAGTGTGCTGTGTCACTACCTGATAGATGATGCTTTGGACGTGAGCTTTTTCCTCTAACCACTTCTCCACAGCTTGCTTTGCCTTTTGAGACGTGCCTCCCCAACGTGTGCAAGGTTGTCTCCGGAAGTATATTTCAGAAATTCTAGTCTGGCAGAAATCTGGTTGATAACTGGAATAGCACTTTTTTTAATCTTTAGTTGTTCTCTTAAGAGAACAGAGATGCAGAAACTTCCATTTTTACTATATTGTTTTTTTTCTAAACAGTTATTTGAGTAAGAACTCTTCTGTAGTGTTTTTGTTTCCCCCTCCTGCTTTGGCCACCATTATTTGAAACTTACTCTGAGCTGCTGTGTGTTAACTGTTTTTATGGGCATTGCATAAAACTGAGGTGATCCAATTCAATTTCTCTGAAAGCAGCTGGCTTTTTCTGTTGTTTCCAGTGTCCTTCCAGCAAAGCATTAAATGACCCAGGTGGTTGTTGGTAAAGCAGTGCCAGATTAACACGTTTAAGACATTGTGCTGGTTTGAGGCCAGCCAGAACATCTTTTGCCCCGAAAGGGACAAAAGAATGACACACGCAAACGGATTGGAGAGTGATGGAAAAGTTTAAATGGAAAAGCAAATTGGTGAAGCTACAGAAAACTACAAACTACAAAGCACAGTGGAAAAGAACATCCTAAAGCATACAAAACCCCCTCACAGAATTCCCAAAAGCTTCCCAATCCTCCCTTCCTCCCACCTGAGGGTCTACCCAATCCCTCAGGGCTCTTCCTTCTCCCCCCCCCCCCCACTGCTAGGCAAATCTCAGGCTGGCCAGGTCTGAGACTGCCCTCCCCCCCCCCTATTCTCCTCCTGGCATTAGGCCTAGACAGGCCTAAGAGGCCTGAGATACTCCCCCGGCATTACCTGATAAGAGAGGACATCTCCCGTGGGAGCAGAGAGGGAAGAAAGAGGAAGAGAATGACTCTGCAGATGGCTTTATAGGGCGCAGGTTTTATGGGTAGAAATACGCCATTTCCTGTGTCCACCCCTATTGGGCGGGTACCTGGGACACCAGAGGTGTATCTCATGCAGCAGTGGCAGGGGGCACCCAGCCCAAACTGCCACAGACATCTACATAGGAAGTGCTCGAGTCACCATCCCTGGAGGTATTTAAGAGACATATAGTTGTGGTGCATAGTGGCATGGTTTAGTGGTGGATTTTACAGTGCTAGGTTAACAATTGGACTCAATTATAATGAAGGTCTTTTCCAACTTTAATGATTCAGTGATTGCCGTTTGTGTGGAAGTACTTCAGACACAGGCAGTAATTGTTGCAGTAGGAAGTGTTACTTCAAGTTTGCCAGTAATATCACTTGCAGTAGTACTACCTGTCCAAAATATGAATTACAGGAGGGTGGAGCAGTAATAGGAAGAAGTAAGGGCCAAATTCTTGTCAGAAACACCAGTGGTTCTCTGAATCTGTGTTTGCAAGGTCCTTGAGTAATTTCAATCTGAGGCAGTAATTCTGCTGTAAGGAAGCACTTCCTTCAGTCAGTCTTGATTCTCTATTGCGTGGCTGTGACTGCAATGTATCCATGCCCCAATTCTGTGCAGTACAAACTCCCTCCAGCCTGGGTGAGTCTGTATCAGCTTCCTGGTTTGAAATAGCTCCTGATATACTGTAAACACCTTTTCCAGCTAGTTTTTCTAGGTTCCCTTCCACAGTGAAGTAGCTGATATCAATGTCTTTCATGGACTCTAAATACATGTTTTGTTGATGTTCTTAGTGTATTTTTGTGAGTTCGTTTGGGAGTTTTCAGATCTATGCTGTTACACAAGGAACTGGGTTTGTGTATGCAGAAGTATTGGAAGCAGTATGATTTCAGGAAATTATTTAGAAAAAGTTTGTTTTACTGTAAAATGCTAATAGTGGCAATTAAGGTTGTACATAATCTACTTTTTCTAGTTCTGACCACTGAAAAATTGTGGGCATCGTGACTTTTAGTAGTATTCTTAATTAATTTCTCATTGGAGAATACTGAATGTTGAATGAAGAAGTCCACAGGAGGAGTAATAATTTTCCTGGTTTTGAAACATGTTGAGTTATTTAAAAAAAACAAACAAAAGCTTATTAACAACACTTAGTAAATTCCTGATGTAAAAGCCTTTGAGTATCATGGAAGTGATCTTGAGTTTAAGATAATGAAAATCAAAGATTTCTTCTGCTGAATTTCTCGTACATTGTAAAGAAGGAGGAGCCTTCTTTGTGAACATAATTACAGGTGAGTAAAAATTCTTTGTCCTTCCTACGGTGTTATTTGGCTTTTTGTTTCAGTTTTTGTGTAAAGTTTTGGTTAAACAGTAGTCAAACAGAAGCTAATAGCCTTCTTCAATTACAGTTTTTAAAATCTTGTGCAGAATGTCAAGTGCACTGTATTTTTCCTAAAAGCGTACAATACACACGAATGTGTATGTGTGTGTATATATATATATATACACACACACCCCTATAAATGAGCATTTTGTTCTGCAACCCTGAGTCAGTGTCTAACTTACACTGCATAAACTAAATGGAGAGATTTCCTATTTTGGTGTTGATCTTTTATTTGTCTGAAGAAGTGGTTTTGTTACTTTGAGTAAAGTTATTAAAATGCTCATATGCTTAATGCCATGTTTCTATTTTGTACTGCTAGCCCTTGAAATAAAAACTTGGTGTAGTGTAGAGGGGGTGGAATCAAAAAGGAAATGAATCTGAAACATATCAGCCAGTAGTGAATATCTTTCATATTACAGACTTCCCCACCCTTCACTCCTCACCGATCTAGGATGGGAAAGAGAAATTGAGAGTAAAATGTAATACCCTTGGGCTTAGGTAAGAAGAGTTTAATAGAACAGAACAAAGAGAAAATGAACAGCAGGAATGCCATCAAAAGTAAAGAAATTATGTATAGACCTCAGTAATATAAAATGCAACATGCTTACCCTATGCCTGTGATGACCAGCACCTGCCCTTTGTTTAGTGGAGGTGATGGCCGTGATGTTTATGGTATGGAATACTCCATTGGATGGCTCCCAGCCAAACTCAGGACATATAGTCATAAACAAAACAAAACAAACAAAAAACTAATTAAAAAACCCAAACAAACCCCAAAAACCCCCATCCTTTGTGGTAGGCTCATGACATGGCCCACTAGAAATACAGACAGGCCTTAAGATGTCTAGACACAGAGTCCCTTTCTCTCCCCTCCTTCCTGCAGGAAAATAGGGCAATGTGGGAAAAAGAACAAAAGGGACAAGACTTCTGCCTGTCTGGTAAACAACATGTTTATCTGGGGTGAGAGCATGTAAGCTGGCCACTGCTCCCCCAGATACAAGTTCCTTGCTTCTGCCTTTTATGGTTATAGCCTGGCAGAAGGCTTTTCTGTTGGGCAGCTACACATTAGCTTCAGTGCCCTACTGGACCAATTGACCTCTGGCATTTTGTATACATACAAGTAACTTGGTAGTCACCTTTGCCTTGCTCAAGTCTGCTGAAGCCTTGCTTCAAACCTTGCTGCCTTGTGCCACCCTGCCCTGCCTTGAGTGCCTGGTTCAGAGCCTGGGATAAAGCCATGAGCCATACACATGCAAGCTGGAGAAGCCACAAGCCTAGAAGCTGAAGTCACCTAGCCTGCTTCCCCTTGCCACCAGAATCGTGCCGTGCCTCAGTTTACCCAGAAACCAAGCAAGCACCAGTCACCAAGAGCGTCGTTAACTGCCCTTCGTCTGCTCAAGCCAGACCAGCCCAGGACCACGTGGTAAACCTTTCTTGCTGGCAATCTGCTGTGCTGCACTTACGAGAACTCCCCAAAGCTAATGCAGCAGCGGCATTCACCTGTGTGGGTGAAACTAGCTGTGAGTAACTAGTTCACTGTCTTTTGGGTTTAACGGTTCTTATCGAGCCTCCACCCCGCTGTAACTGAGCGCTGCCTGCTCTCGGACATCTTCTCTTTCCAAGTTGTTGCCTCCTAATTTGCATAGAATAGTTTGTACTTGCCCTGAGACTACATAATCCGTTGTACATATATCTGCTGACTGTACAATGATCCTTTCAACGAGTTTTGGCATATTTAATTAATAAAGGGTTACTATTTTTATTAATACCTGTTTGCCATATTGTTTATTAATTATTGTTGTGAGGGTAATTAATAAATAAGCCTCCCCTTGACCACAGCACCATCTACCTCTCCTCCCACTGAAAGTGTGAAAAACATTCAAACTTATTTTGAACCAAAATACTATTGAAGTATATTTTAGTAGCAGGACTTACATATTTTATTTTTTTAATTAGACCTCTTTAATGTTCTAACATGCCTCTAATCTGTTTTACTAGTAAATCAACATCTGTTACTACCAATCAAGATAAAACATTTTTAGAATAACTTCACTGTTTTGTGCTGTTTGGCCTTCTCTTTTGAGATTGGGCAGTGTAAGCCTTCCTCTAAAAATGTTGAAATTGAATTTCATTTGTTTTCATGTCTTATTATTTTGTCCTCAAAAGTTGCATTTTTTCTAGGTTTAACTCATATTTCAAAATAACTTTGCTAAGGAGTATGATGTTCTAGGCATTGCCTAGTCTTATATTTAAGCTAACAAGAAAGATGTGCAATGAAAATAGACCTATTTTATTGCATGATTTAGAAAAATGTGAAAATTTCAACTTGAGATTGAATTCCTGACATTTTCATGTAGAATTAAAACTGCATTTCTAGTTTGTGACAATGTTCTTTATTAAAGTTAGCTCTCATGGCTGGAGCATTTTGCAACAGAAGTGAATGTCTTTAATATCGCAAAAGATGTGATTACCTGTCATTTTTAACTACATCACTCTATCTCGTGTCTCAATCTGGTAAGCAGTATGTGCTGACTATGGTAGAGGTGAGTACTCGATGGTTTGAAACTTATCCAGTTCCTCATGCACATAACACCATTCTTGGTCTGGAAAGACACATCCTGTGGTGACACTGAATTCCAGAGAGAATTGAATCAGACAGTGGAACTCATTTCAAGAACAATCTCGTAAAAAAAACTGGGCCAAAGAGCAGGGCATCGAGTGGATATTCCACATTCCCTACAATGCATCAGCTGCAGGAAAGATCGAACGCTGCAATGCTTTGCTGAAAACCACTCTCAAAGCCATGGGGGGTGGATCTTTGAAGAACTGGGAGAAACATCTAGCACAAGTAGCCTGGTTGGTGAGTAGTAGAGGTTCAGCGAATCAAGCTGGACCTGCTCAATCAGATTTGTTACAAAAGGAAGAAGGTGATAGAGTTCCTGTTATCAGAGAAAAGAATCTGTTAGGCAAAACTGTTTGGGTATTTTCTTATTCAGGAGAGGCCAAACCTGTCTGAGGGGTGGTTTCTGCTGAAAGTCCTGGTCACACCTATTGGGTGATGCAAGAGAATGGTGAAATTCAGTGTATTCCAGAAAGAAATCTAACTTTGGCTGAGAGAGTCTAAATTCAGAGTGTTGTAAAGATACGACATTGCGCCCAAATGAAGAATCCATGAGGAATGTATGGTGCGTGAACCCTAAGAACCCTGAGGGCCCTGCGTCACCTGAGGGGCAGCTTTCCTGGCTTTGGCCATGAGGGTTTTGTGCTGCTTCTGTTAATTGTACATATTTGTAAATATTGTAAACACTGTATATTTGTACATATTCATTGCATTCCATTGTAGACTGAGTTTTTTTTGCTTGTAAATACAGCTACATTTGCTTCCAAACTGAGCTAGTCTGGTGTTGTTAATGTGGGAGGGGAATTTCAGCCCACCACACTACAACACTTGCGTACTGCATGAGGTCATAGTTACACGTTCTTAACTGTAGTGTTTTATTTCATGTTTTGCATTCAAGTTGAGTTGGTACATGTGTTGGTACATGGCGTATTTAAATAGTTAGAAGACAGGTGTGATGCATCTCATAATCCTCAGAGAAGAAGTCAGGATTATCTTTATTCATGTTCTCAGAGTTCCACAGTCGGAGGTCTTTGTAAGGATTTAGTTTTCCAGATAACATAGTATGTATCTCCAAAGCTAAAGTAACGTACTTTACCAGATTTCTAAAAAATATCTGCTGTTCAGAGTCTGAAGTAGGCTTGGACCCTCTATCTTAGAAGTAAATTGTTGCTGAAGTATATAGCCACCAATAACTTATTATTGTTCAATGATGATCAGGAACAAATGGCAATTTCTTATGAGATGCCATCCCTGGAGATACTGAAGTTCAGGCTTGATGGGGCTCAGAGCAGCCTGATGTAGTTGGGGATGTGTGATATAGGAAGGAAGGAACTTAGCTTAAAAAGAAAAGTGTTTTGTCATGTAATAAATGGTGAAGTGGTAGGACTTGTAGATATTTGAAAGTTTGAAGTGCAATAAGTTAAATGAAAGGTCTGTCCCAGCAGTACGAAATATAACGTGACCTCCAAACTGGAAATTTTTATCTGACTGCTAGAGGTTGGCAGTATATGCCAATGGAAAAATCACTCTGAACATGTATTTTATGCTTTGTCTAATGATAGTATTCTTTGATACATGCTGGGGCTTTTTGGTGTGTGGTCTTAGTGTTTGGGGTTGATGTATTTTTTTTTTCCCTGGCTCTGCTACTGGCTAATGATTCAGGAACTACAATTGGCTAGATGACATGGGGCAGATTGGAGGTGTAATCTGGCCACAGTTGTCAGGCTATTTCTAAGCGCTACAAAGTAGGTTTATTTGTAGGAAGAGGTAAAATACTTCTAGAGTATAAATTTTAAACAGTTTTCTGATTATACAGTTGTAGTGTAGGGGATATAGTAGCAGGTTTGTGAACTGTGTTTTGGATGTTTGCACACTTGGTAACTTTGATCTGTTGTAAGTGCAGTGAAGCAGGTAATAATTTGTATAGATGGCAGTTATATTTTATCCTCTTGGGAAACTAAAAATTAGAGCCTATGTGGGGCAGCATGTAAAGCCCCATTTGGTATTATTCTGTATGTTGCTATTTGAATGAGTTTTCTGAGAAGAGACACATTTCCTTTAAGATGTCACAGAAATTGAAAGGGAAAAATACTGATTTTACACACAACCATGTACTCAGCATCTTTAATGTAGCATTTGCAAGATTTCCATCTGTTTCTTTTGTGCCACCAGAGGGCATGGGACTACAATGTTCTTTCTGGTGTCCCATCATCTGCATACTGATTTCCTGTTGCTTTCAGTTAATTTGTTTTATAAGTTTCTAGTATTTGTTTTTAAACAAATACAGTTTCTAGTATTTGTTTCTCTTTTGTGATTTTTGTCTCTAAACTGTTTAGATTCTAGGATGATGACCCTCCATCTCAATTAGCTTAATGTGGATCTACTGTTGTCAAAGTGTAGTTTTGTCTTTTGGGATGCAATAAGCATTTCTCTGTGTTGCATTTAAAAACCTGTTACTGATTTCAGAATATAGCAATCTAAGAAAAAAAAGCAAAGCAGTGCATCAGCACTCTACGCAGCCCAGAAAATTAAGGGGCAAATTACCGAGAGGTTAGAAAAATTCTGCAGTTTATCTTCTGCAGAATTACAAAGAACTTCTATAAAGATATGAAAAGATACAAAGGTCTCATTTCTGCAGATCTGCAAAGGACGTGAAAAATCTTGAAGTTGGAATAATTGGTACTTGAAATAATATGTCTTTTAAGGATATCTCTGTATCAGTGATGAAATCTTGTGCTGCCAATACAAGTTCATAGTAGAAAATGTAACTTTTGCTTTTCTCCTGTCTTCTCTGAAAGAAGGCTTCATGTTGATTAAAATTCTTATTACTTTGTTTCTACGTCAAGTATTTATATTTCATTTGCCTGTGTGAGATCATATACTATTGTGAAGTTGATACTTTTTAAAACTTGTCAAGATATATTCTGAGAAATAATTAAACTTTACTACCTTTTTTTTTTTAACAGGGGCAGCTTTCAATATTGCAAGAAAAAATAGATCACTTAGAACGCCTTTTGGCAGAAAATAATGAGATTATTTCCAATATACGAGATTCTGTGATCAATCTGAGTGAATCAGTAAAGGATGGCCAAAAAAATCCAGAAGCTATAAACTTCAGCCAAGGATCTGTCTCTGAGATCTTTCCTTCTGCTTCGGTTTTGCTTGCAGTTGATTCTCAGGATTGTTTGTTTGCTTCAAAGAGTGGAAGTCATGGTTCAGATGTACAGGTAAGCGGTATGTCTTTCTGTCTTATTCTGCTGGAGTCCTAGCTGTCATTACTTTTCAATTCTGAAAACATCTGATTATTAGTAAAAGCTTGGTACTAAGATCCTAATCTAAGGCAGAATAGAATTGTTCAACTGACAGTTGAACAATGTTATGAAACTATTTAATCTTTTTTTAAGTGTTAAGAAATTAAATAGTGATTATGAAGAATCAACACCTCAGAAATTAAAATGTTCCTGAAAAGCTAACAGACCTCAGCAGTTTCACTCAGGTTGTTGTCCAGTACTATCAGTGCTTTGAAACAGATTCTAAAGTTATTTCCAGTTTCCCCAAATTGTTCCAAAACTCATGAGAAACTTGAAATGCTGGGTAGTCTTGATATAAATGGATTTTACATTTCAGGGATATATGTGTAGATGGGTCTTGATGGGGAGGTAAAGAATGTACAGGAAGTAATAATTTTCGTAAGTCTCTCGTACTGTGTTAGATTTTTCAGTGCCGTTTCTGTATTTCAGCAGTCTTATGTGCCTCCAGAACAGGGAAGATTAAAGTTTAAGTCAGACACTTCAAGAAGAATTTATTTTGTGTTCTGGTGATGCTTGTGAATTCATAGGCTCTCATATATTCACTTTTAATGGAGTGTTTTGGGAATATGAGAATACTGTGTGAAGTTTGTGATCTGTACTGTTTTTTGGTAGTGCTTTAAATATTCTAGTACTCTAAAGCAAAGATTGAATTTTCAAGTCTGGCTGTCTCTAGAAGTGAAAAAAATTCTATTGCAGGAGAAAACCAATGGACTTAAGACGAATAAGTACATGTATTAGAACAATTGTAACTTCTGATGTATTCATAATGCCTTAAGGTCTTCAGGGATGGACACTACCTTAACATGTCTTACAAAGAAAGCAAGTTTTTTTTAAAGGCAGTTTCTGGCTGATTGTGTTTCTAATATATATTAGGACTCCTGTGCAGGAAAGTAAAGCACATTGTGCTGGGTTGAAATTACAGAATTAACCCGGTTGGAAAGAGACCTCCAAGATCATCAAGTCCGACCGATCACCCAACCCTAACTAATCAACTAGACCATTGCACCAAGTGCCTCATCTGTTCTTTCCTTAAACACCTCCAGGGATGTTGGACCCACCACCTGCCTGGGCAGCCCATTCCAATGGGCAATCACTCTTCCTGTGAAGAACTTATTTCTATGATCAAGCCTCTCACATAGCTTGGTACTGTGTCCTCTTCTTCTGCTAGTGGTTGCCTGGGAGAAGAGACCAATCCCCACCTGGCTACAACCACTCTTCAGGTAGCTGTAGACAGCAATAATGTCTCCCCTGAGCCTCCTCTTCTCCAGGCTAAACAATCCCAGCTCCTTCAATCACTCCTTATAGGGCTCGTATTCCAGACCCCTCACCAGCTTTGTTGCCCTTCTCTGGACACATTTGAGCAACGCAACATCATTCTGGAATGGAGGGGCACAGAGTTGGACACAGTACTCAAGGTGTGGCCTAACCAGTGCCGAGTACAGGGGCAGAATGACTTTCCTGCTTCTGCTGGCCATCCTATTCCTGATACCAGGATGCCATTTTTTTCTTTTTTTAAGGCCACCAGGGCACACTGATGGCTCATGTTGACCCTACGGTCAACCAGTACCCCCAGGTTCCTTTCAGGCTGGCTGCTCTCCAGCCACTCTGTCCCCAGCCTGTAGTGCTACATGGGGTTATTATGGCCAATATATAGAACCCAGCACTTAAACATGATAAATCTCATTCCATTGAACTCTGCCCCTCTATCCATCCTGTCAAGGCCCCTCTGCAGAGCCCTCCTACCCTCAAACAGATGGACACCTGCTGCCAACTTAGTGTCATCTGCAAACTTACTGATGATGGGCTCAATCCCTTCATCGACATCATCAATAATGATATTGGGATTGGGCCCAACACTGATCCCTGGGGGACACCAGGCATTAAGTACCTGTGCCTTTTACTCGTCTTTTGTTACTATATTTCTCTCCATGTGCAATAAGGAGTGAAGGAAGGTTGTCCTTGCCCCTTCTTTTGCCATTAATATATTTATTAAAACATTTTTTATTGTCCTTCACAGAAGTGGCCAATCTAAGTTCTAAATGGGTTTTTGCCTCTAATTTTTTTCCTACATGATCTAGCAACATCCTTAAACATATCTCAAGTTACCTCCCGTTTTTTCCAAAGGAGATACACCCTTTTTTCTTTCCCCTTAATTCATTCGGAAGCTCATTGCCCATCCAGGCCAGCCATCTACCCTGTCGGCTCATCTTCCAGTATATTGAGATAGCTTGTTCCTCTGCCTTCAAGATTTCTTTCTTGAAGTAGGTCCAGCCTTCCTGGACCCCTTTTAAGGGCTGTTTCCCAAGGTACTTTACAAGTTAGTTCCTTAAATAAGCCGCAGTCCGCCCTCCAGAAGTCAAGAGAGGAGGTTATGTTGTTGCCCCTCTTCGTTTGATTACATATTGAAAACTCTATTGTTTCATGGTCAGGTACCAGTACATAGTAGGGGTCATCCTGATGGGAAGCAGCTCCATGGAGAAAGACATCAGAGTCCTAGAAGACAACAAGTTATCCACTGGACAGCAATATGCCCTTGTGGTCAAGAGGGTCAATGGCATCCTGGGTGCATTAAGTGCAGTATGTCCAGCTGGTCTAGGGAGGTTGTCTTCCCCTCTATTCTGCCCTAGAATACTCTACCTGGAATGCTGTATCCAGTTTTGGGCTCCCCAGTTCAAGAGAGAGGGATCTACTAGACAGAGTACGATGGAGAGCTATGAGGATGATTGAGAAACTTGAATATCTCTTCTATAAAGAAAGACTGAGCAAACTGGGGCAGTTTAGTCTTGAGAAGGCTGAGACAGGATCTTTTTAATTTAATGCCCATAAGTATCTGAGGGGTAGGTGTCAAGATGAAGGTCACAGACTCTTTTTGGTGATGCCTAGTGATAGGACAAGGAGCAATGGGTACAAGCTAGAACACAGAAAGTTCCTGCTCAATGTGAGGAGGCACACTGTCCTGGTTTGAGGCCAGACAGATTCTCTATTGCCCTGAGAGGGACAGAAGAGTGACACTCACACAAATGGATTGAAGAGTAGTGAAAAGTTTAAATGGAAAAGCAATTGGTGAAACTACAAAAACTACAAGCGTAGTGGCAAAGATATCCCAAAGCATACAGCGTCCCTTACACAACACTCAAAGGCCTCCCAACTCTTCCCTTCTCCCCACCTGAGGGTATACCCAAAACCCCCAGGGCTCTTTCTTCCCCCTTGCTGCTAGCCTAATCTCAGGCTGACGAGGTCTGAGACTGCCCCCCTTCTCCCTTCCTCCTGGCATTAGGCCTAGACAGGCCTAAAAGGCCTTGAGATACTCCCCCACTGTTACCTGATAGAAAGCATCTCCTACAGGAGCAGAGAGGGAAGAAAGAGGAAGAGAATGACTTGCAGATGAATTTATAGGGTGCAGGATTTTGGGGTAGAAATACGCTGTTTCTTGTGTCCACCTTATTGGGTTGGACACTTGGGACACCGGAGGTATAACTTAAGTGGCAATAACAGGAGGCACCCAGCCTAAACTGACACACACAGACCTTTACTGTGAGGGTGATGGAGCACTGGAACAGGCTGCGCAGAGAGATTGTGGAGTGTCCCTCTCTGAAAACTTTCAAAACCCTACTGAATGTGTTGCAGTGTGGCCTGCCCTAGGTGATCCTGCTTTGGCAGGGTGCTTGGTCTAGATGATCTTTTGAGGTCCTTTCAAAACCCTAACATTCTGTTATTCTAACCTATGATGGCATGTTTCAAGTTACTAAATTGTGAACAAGTTATTCCTTGTACAATCTGTTACCATGTTAAGTGATGTGCTTTTTTAGAAATAATTTTAGAAATGCATTAGGAATAAGTTACAATAAATGTCAGTTGTGAATGTTGAGGTGAAAATGTGATGGTTTAAATTCTTGGATATGTTATCTTGATATTTGGATATGGAGGTTTAAAATTCCTCTTTCCATTCTTTCATGCAACCCTCAATCTTTCCAGTCAGAGTTTCAGTGGCTGAGACCAAAGAAACATGTGTGAGACTATCCTCCAATTGTCTTATTTGGTCACTAAAATAATCAACAGTAGGAGGTGCTCCACCATAGTTTCTTGCCACAATTCTGCTTGTCAAAATACTAGCATAATTAGGAGGAGCAAGTTTAATGAGTTTCTTGGCAAGACCTGTTCCTACAGGAATTTCATCAGGATTCAGGGTACCATGATTTCCATAAATAATTTTCTCACAGCAAATTCTCTCAAATGCTTAATTCCTTCATCTATTGTAGTCCATCTCTCTGGGTAGATCGTCCCTGGATGGATACTGCATCACCACAGCCAATGAAAAGTGTGCCTACAGAGAAATTTTACCAATGCAACTCCCTATATACTTGTTGATCCCAGAATCCTTTGCAAGAGTTCTGAGCTGTTTTGCGGACTTGTGACATACTACTAAAGCAGGTGTGCCTGTGTCATAGCATCTTCCCAACCAACTCATTATTGGTTCAGTGTCTCCTCTGAGATAATCTTTTCTTACATACCTAATTTCCTGCCTGGGTGTATTAGCTGACTGTATATCATCTTTATCTCTATCATCATTCTCATCTTTGTCATCCTCATCTTCTTCATCCTGCTGTCTCCCAGGACTCCCTGCTAGAAGCCCCTGTTTGACCACCTTAAGTTCAGAAGCACCTTCCTTGGTTCCTGATCTCTTAGAATTCTTACCCTGTTTTGCATCTCCATCATCTATTGGTGGCTTCATTAATTCAGCAAGATCTTTAAGACAAACTTTCTTTTTCTCCTCCTTTCTTTGATCACTATCACCTCGTTCACTTCCCTTGGCTTTCTTGACTTGTCTGCATTTGAGAAGTATTAAAAGGGGTCATCTAAGACCGGTTTGTTTGCCTTTGCTTTATGTGGCAGAGGAGTTGGAACTGGATCAGAAGGATCCTTTTCGACAGCAGCAACCAACTTTACAGACACCGGTGCTGCTTGGAAAACACAGCTGGATCCGCAGAAGCAGTTGGTGTAGGAAGAGTGTCACAGGGTGCTCTTTGGGACCCTGCTGCCGCTGCAGGACATGCTTCCGTTCCAGCTGCTGCAGGTGGAAGTCCACCTTCCGCCTCAGCCCCGGTGATGGCTGCTACCATTGGAGTCACTGCTGCCAGCATTAGTGCTGCTGGTGTGAGGTCTGCTGGCACCCTTATACAGTATACGCTGTTCATATTGTGTTTAACACAGAGCAATTCTTCCACCTACTAGCAATTTTACAGTATGGATGATTGCTCACTGCAGTGCTTGCTGCTGCCATTTGTTGCTGGGTAGGGACTGCTGACGAAACTGCTGGGAGTGCTGTGTTTACAGGTGCACCCAAGCTTGCCACCGCTGTCGGGACAGGAATTCCAGGTACAGCTGCTGCTTGTGCAGGGCTAGCGAGCGCTTGGGTCACCACTGCTGCCAGCACCATTTGAGCTGACAGCTGCACCCCTTTACTGGCTTTTCGACGGCGCTGCCATGGCTCGTTCCTGCCTGCGCTAAGGGTTTATCCTGCTGTCTTGTACCAGAGGTACCCATATTGCCTCTTTATTCCATATTTCTGGGTCAGTGGGAAAGCAGTGATCTGGGCATTTTCTCTCCCTTTCTAAAGGGATTGTTGCCACACATATTTTTCACATGCCACTTCTGTCTTCTTCCCCCTCCCCCACTATTATCTGAACCAGCTTCTTTGTTAACTCTTAGCTCCCTACCACTGCCTGCGTAAAAGGTAAACACTTGCCTAGTTTTTCTCTCCACAAAGCTACAGCCAACCCTAATATAACTAAAGACAGCAAATTGAAGCATAGAAGACAAACCATTGTAGGATTCAAATCACTTAAATAACTCACAGTTACAGAGAATGTAAATTCCAGAAACTTGGGTGGAGTATGTACTGAAAAGTTACCATATTTCAGATGATTGACAAGACCAAGGCAATAATCATCAGCACCCACAAACATTGCCTTCACCGAGCTCCACAGCTTCATTTTGGCTTCCTTAATCTGAGCACTAATTAATCAATCAATTGAGCAATGTCCCACAGTTGGATAAGGACCAGTTAATTACAATGTGGTGGGTTGAAATTACCCCCCAACATAAAATTGCCTGACCAGCTCAGTTAGAAAGCAAATGAAGGTGTATTTACAAGAAAACTACAATCTAAATATGAAATGCGATGAGTATGTACAAAATATACAATACTTATGCATATTTACAATTTATAAACAGCACAAGAACCACCCCTGGACAAACCAGGGGACTACTAGTGACTACTACCTTCCTGTTCCCTTTCCTCCCCCGTACACCCGACAAGATAAAGAGCAGAGAGTTGCTGTTAGTTACTTAACCACAACAGGAACGCATTCAAGGTCAGCAGAAGCACAAGTTAGTATCTGCCAGAGTGAGGAAGTTGGAAAGAAAAATATTAGTTTAGCAAGCTAGCTTTTATGTTTGTAGTCCTTCCAATGGCATTACTTACAACTTTTTTTTTTTATTTTCCTTATTATATCCAGTGGTGATTTATTTACATTCTAGCACTTTCTGTTCAAGATCTGTGCAAAAATCTCTAGGCACAGCCTAAAACTACCACACAATGAAAAGCTTAATCTGTTCCCATGTTTTGCTTTCCGTTTGCAGAATGTCAGAACATATGCCTGCTATCAGCTAATGTACCGACCTACCTAATGGTAGGTAGTGGTAGATAAACTACTTTTTGATAATTTTGTTGACTTTTAAAGTTTTGTCCATGTACTGAAACAGGAAAGTTCTTAATTCTGTTCCCCTACTCACACTTTCTTCCCTTGTCTTGCATAGGAAGGGAGAGCTCTAAAGTTCTTTGTGTTACTGCTTTAGTCACTTTAGTGCTATTTTAGTTCTGTGTCTTTATACAGTTTCTCATGCTGTGTGACCCACATTTCAACATGTAGTCTGAGACTCTGACTTTTTAGAATTCCTATAACACAACTTTAATGAGATCATCTAAATTATTCCATTTGAATACGGTTTTACTATTTAGTATTTTCCCAAGCCTGAGGTATTCTGCAAGCTCAGTTAATTTCTGTTCTTCAAGATTTTGCCATAAAGACCGTGAAATTCTGAGTAGTGCATTTGAAGTATTTGGGTGGTGGGTTTTTTTGTTTCTTTGTTTTAATCAGTATGTTTTAAATTCTAAACCAGCTTGTAAGTGTTAATTGTCTGCTATTTGTAAATGTTAACTTAAACATGGATTTGGACCTTACTTTCTCTGTGTTTGTCTTTTAAGTGGATGCATGAGAATGAAATGAGACTAGAAAGAAGAGCTTATATAGGTGAGACAGTATTTAAACACAAATCACTTTAGAATATGAAGGTAAAAGAGGCTTCACTGAATAAATCGAGTCCATTGAAGTCTCCCATAATGGAGAAACCTTTATGAGAATACATTCAAATATGGATTAAAAAACTTTGTAATATTTCAGTGGCAAATATTACCAAGACTTGCTACTCAGATATATTTTCTTTATATAAATTGGACAAAACAAGTCACTAATAACACAAGACTCAAAAGACTCTTGGATAGTACAGCTAAAGGATTTTTTTTATGGAGGAGTTGTAATTCAAGAAATTGTACGCTTGTGTTTGTAATTAGGTAGCACATTATAATAGAGCTGGCCACTGAAATAACACTGAACTGAGAACTGATATAATTCAAATTAAATAGCAAATTAATGTATATATTTTCCAAAATATAAAAATGGAGCTAGGTAATAACCAGCAAAATTAAGAATTCTGGATTAAATATGTGTTTGACCTGATGCTTTTTAGTTCAAGAAGAATCTGGAATTTATGCTAAAAAAAGACAGAATTCTCAACAGCCATCATGCTGAACTGGAAGGTCTTTTAACTAATGTAGTGAGGTGTGTCTCTTTCAACTACTGAAGCATGTAACGTTATGCTTAGTAGTGTTACTCCTTTTAAAAACGAATCATGGATAATTCCTTAAAAAGTTGACCTGAGAATACACTAACCGTGCTTTTATTTCCTCTATGCAGTAGTTTACTGTTCACAGTAGTAAATATTGTCGTTTGCCCAAAACTTGTGTTACTTCATCTGTTTGAATGCAGAAAGAATAAGACCAAACAGAATAAAAGACTAATTAAGTTTTCAAGTGTTTTGATTGAAGAACTTGTAATATGACTGTCTTCATTATGAGTGCTTCAGAAAACAGGCAGCATCCTTTCTGAATTTTTCTATGCCTATTGTTGATAAAAAGTCCTTGCTTACTATATCAGTATTTTTGTACTTAGAAATTAAATGAAAATATGTCCAAGAAATAATCACCTCTAACTTACTTTCTTTTTGACTAGCTGCTTGGAGCTTATTCTTCACTTGCTGTTATGTAACATGGTCAAGTGAAGATGTAATATGCAATTAATCCTTTGCACAAATCATACTGAGGATGGTGTAATATGAAAGATAAAAATGACTTAGTATCTGTCTTCTGGATGTCTTGGTGTAAGTGCAGTGATTTCAGCCTCATCTGGCTTCAGTTTATTCCAGTGGAAGTTTTTGACCTCTAATTTTTTTTTTCTTGGCTGTTTTTAACTGCTTCTGGTTAACATTTGAAATGTAGAATGACTGAAACATGAAGTTGGGAGGGATGTCTGGACATCATCTGGTCCAATACCCTGATCAAGCAGGATCATCTAGATTGCCCAGGACCATGTCCAGATGGCTTTTGAGTATCTCCATAGATGGAGACTGTACAATATCTGAGTAACACATGCTCAGTAGTGGGTTGAAATTAACCCCCAAAATAAAATTGCTAGACCACCTCAGTTGGAAACAAATGAAACTGTATTTACGGGCACACTAAAATCTACAAATATTAAATGCAATGAATATGTACAAAATATACAATATTTACATGTGTTTACAATTTATAGACAACACAAGAAGCCTCCTGGACAAAACCAGGGGATTACCAAAAGTTTCCTCCTCTTCCTGCCCTTTCCCCCTGTATGTGGGACAAGAGAAAGAAGAGCTAAGAGTAGCTGTTAGTACTTAACCACAACAAAGAAATGCAGCCAAGATCATCAAGCCAGCAGAAGCACCAGTTAGTATCTGCTAGTGTGAAGGAAGTCAAAAAGAGGAAGAGTTAGTTTACAAAACTCTTTATGTTAGATTTCAGACCAATGGGATTATTTAGACCTTATTTTCCTTTTTAGATCCAATGGCAATTTATTTACATTCTACTACTTTCTACTTTAAGGATCTGTGGAAAATTTTCTAGGCGCAGCCTAAAACTGCTACAACATTGAAAATGTATTTTCTTATGTTCATGAGGAATCTTTTGTAGTTTAATTTGTGCCTATTGCCTCATGTCTAACTGGAAATAATCTGGGTTGTCCTTCTCCGCACTCTTCCTTCAGTTAGTTTTACACATTGATAAGATCTCTTCAAGGCTTCTTTAGGCTAAACAATTCCAGTCTCTCAGCCATTCCTCATGTGGGACCTGCTCCAATTCCTTAATCAACTTAGTGCCCCTTTGCTGGACTCCTACCAGTGTGTCCGTATCTCCCCTGTACTAAAGAACTTGGAACTGGACTCCAGATGTGGTCTTCCACTTCTGAATAGCGGGGAAAGATCATCTCCCTTGACCTGATGGCAACATTCATTACGCAGCCTATGATCTCATTGCTGTCTCATGTTCAATTTGGCATCTGCTGAGCCTCCCAGGTAATTTTCTGGAAAGGTGTTTTCCAGATGGGCTAGTTGCAACATGTAATGGTGCTCGGAGTTGTTCTTCTCCAGGTTTCAGAACTTTGCTCTTTGTCTCATTGAACTTCATGAGATTCCTGTCAGCCCATTTCCCCTGCCTGTCAATCTCTGTATAGGGATGCCCCTCTGGTGTATCAGTTACTCCTCCCAGTTTGGTGTCATCTACAGATGAAGGTGCACTCTTCCTCATCACTGAAATCATTAACCAAGATACTAAGCATAATTGGACCCATTAGTGACCCCAGAGTATACCACTGATTACTGCCCTCTATCTAGATGTTATGCCACCAATCACCACCCTCTGGGCTGACTGTTCAGCTGCTTTTTGGTCCATCTCAATGTGGACTTATCCTGCCGTATGCACTAGCAGCTTCACTAAGAGGATGATCCAGGAGGCAGTGCAAAAAGCCTTGCAGAAATTGAGGTAGAAAATATACGTGGATGTGCTCTCTTCTACCAGACTGGTCATTTCATAATAGAATTCTTTTAAGTTAGTCAAGCACTACTTGCCTTTAGTGAATCCATGTTGACTATTTCTGTTGACTTTCTTGTCCTTCATGTGCCTGGAAATGGTTTCCCAGATTTAAGTGGTCCATCACGTTCCCACGGGTTAAGGTGAGGCTGGCAGTTCCCTGCAATCTCCTTCATCTTGTTGTTGAAGATAGGGTTTGCATTACTTTCCTCCAGTCCTTGTGCATTTCTCCTAATCATGAAGATCATTCAAAGGTTTTCAGAATAGCCTTGCAGTGACATCAGACAGGGAGCCCCTCAGTACTTGTGGGTGCATACCACTGTGGCCCATGGACTCATATATATGTCCAGTTTATTTAATATTCCTTGACCTGGCCCTTTCCCCACCAATGGCACATCTTCCTTCTTCCACACTTTTCCCCTGGCCTGTGGCACCTGGCTTTCATTAAGTTGTTTTGCTAGTAAAGGCAAAGGCAAAAAAAGATATTCCATAGCTCAGCCTTTTTTCCACGTCTTATGTCACCAGGCCCACTGTCTCGTTCAGCAGCAAGCCTTAGCCTTCCTTTTATCGCTGTCTGCTTACAGAAACCCTTGTTGCCTTTGATGTTTTTGTCAGGATTCATTTCTATTTGGACTTTAGCTTTCCGAACTTCATTGCTGGATGGTTGGACAATGTTTCTGTATTCCTCCCACATTAGTTGTCATTGCTTCTACTCTCTGTAGGTTTGCTTTTTGTGTTTGAGTTTTGTCAGGAGCTCCATCCATGCTGGCCTCCTTGCATTTTTGCCTGACTTCCTACTTGTTGAGATGAAATGCTTTTGAGCTAAGATGAGGTGGTTGTTGGTTATTAACTAGCTTTCTTGGGTCCCTTTTCCTTCCAGGGTTTTATCCTCTTGGACTCTGCCAAAAAAAGGAGGCCAAACTTTGCTCTCCTGAAGTCTAGTGATGTGATCTTGCTTTTTTGTCCTGGTCCTTTCTCTTAGGATCCCAGATTTCATCCCAAATGACCATTTCATTGTCACTAGCCACAGCTGCCTTTGACCTCTACAACCCTAACAAGCCCCTTGTTGGCAAGTAAGAGGTCCAGCAGAGTCTCTTTCCTCACTGGCTTCTGTATCACTTGAGTTAGGAATTTGTCATTAATGCACTCCAGGATCTTCCTGGATTGCTTATATCCTATGGTGTTGTCCCTCCTGTACATGACAGGGTAGTTTAAGATCGTCATAAGGACCAGGTCCTGCAAATGAGAAGTTCCTATCTGTCAGTGGGGGGGCCTCATACACTTGTTGTTCCAGCTCAGGTGGCATATAGCAGACAGTCACCCATGCCAGTCTGCTTTTTAGTCCTTGCCCATAGGCTCACAGTTGGCTTCTCATCCATCCACAGGCAGAGCTTCATCGTTCTGTATCTCATCACTCCTGTCAGTCACAGGGCTGCTTGTAACTCTCTCTGCCAGCCTTTCTTTCTAGCTGAAAGCTCTCCATAGCAGGTCAGCCATCCTCCCAGCAAAGATACCTTTGCCTCAGTCAGTGAGAAGGATCTCATTTCTCCTAAGCAGATGGTGACTTACACACAGGGTCCCATGGTCATAGAACCCTAAAACCTGTTTCCAGTATCTGCTCTGAGGGTCACTTATTGATGTGTGCTATCAGTGTCCTCTCACACCCCTAACCCTCATTGGTGGCATTGAAAAGGACACCACCTGGGCCTCCATGACCTTAATTACTACCCTCAAAGCTCTGCAGTAACTTCTGATGAAGTTCAGATTGCCTCTGTCAGTATTGTTGGTACCCCCAGGGAAAAAATTAGGGGTGGTAGTCAGTCAGTTGGACAGGTTTGCTGGTTTGAGGCCATACAGATCCTCTCTTGCCCCAAGACGGACAAAAGAATGACACTCACACAAATGGATTGGAGAGTGATGGAAAGTTTAAATGGAAAAGTAATTGGTGAAACTATAAAAACTACAAGCATAGTGCCAAGAACATCCCAAAGCGTACAGAGTCCCTTACATAACATGCAAAGGCTTCCCAACTCTTCCCTTCTCCCCACCTGAGGGTATACCCAAACCCCCAGGGCTCTTTCTTCCCCCTCCACTGCTAGGCAAGTCTCAGGCTGGCCAGGTCTGGGACTGCCCTCCCCTCCTTTCTCCTCCTGGCATTAGGCCTAGACAGGCGTAAGAGGTCTTGAGATACTCCCCCACCATTACCTGATAGAGAAGCATCTCCCACAGGAGCAGAGAAGGAAGAAAGAGGAAGAGAATGACTTTTCAGATGGATTTATAGGGGGCAGGATTTATGGGTAGAAATACGCCGTTTCCTGTGTCCACCTTACTGGGTTGGACATTTGGGACACCGGAGGTGTAGCTTATGTAGCAGTAACAGGAGGCACCCAGCCTAAACTGCCACAACAGGCTTTTACAGTGCTTTGACATCTTAATCCAGGGCTATGGCAAATGACAAACCTGTCTAAATGATGATCAGGTCATTGAGTCAGTTATTTCAGATAACTTTTGATTAAGACTCCAAGATCTGCAGTTTCCAAGAATTGCGGTTTCCAGCTTCTGAGCTCATCATCATGGGACCATGGTTTGAGATAGTTGTAGGGTAATACATGATAGGGGGAAAATTAATGTATTGTAATAATGATATTATTATGTAATATTATAAGGACTGTAAAAATTGATATCTGGCAGACTGCAGAAAGTTGGTTGTAAAATTCAGCCTCCATCTGTGAAAAAACTCAAGGGAATGTGGACGGTTTCATGAGTTGTTACTTTTTAAACAAATACATTTTCATGGTTGAAATATCAAAAGAGTTTATTAGTCTTAAGCTCACTCATTGGTAACTGGCAGATTTACAGAGTGTTCACTTAATTTTCTTCAGAAGGATGAATTTCACAGAAAAATCACAATTTCTCAAAATGAAATTGTAGAAAAACAAAAAAAAAGTGCTATTGGGCAAACTTCAGTGTAACTCTTTCTTGGTCCCTGCAAGCTGGACACACAAAATGGCAAGTATTGTAGCTGTATTTTCCATTAAACAGTGTTGTCCGAAGGTGGAAACAATCCTGGTGGAGTAGTGACATGACAAGAAGATCTTCATACTTGCCATAAGTGTCTAGTTTATGGACATCATAGGCTGAACTGTGGTTCTGTTAGTTCTTGGATTGCAATGGCTTGTATACCCACCTAATGTTACATCGTTTTGTATCTTAAGCTAAAGGTCTGTGGTGAGTTGACCCTGCCTTCCTGCTGGATGCCAACCCAACCAAGGTCATCTCACTGCAGTCCTTTTTAGCACTCAGCCTGGGGCTTGAGGAATGAGAGATAAAAGGATAGTGATTGGGTGTGGTAGTGGATTGGATGTCAGTAGAGTGAAATAATTTGGGATTCTTTCGTTGTCATGAGCTGAAAGAACAAGGGGTTGAATTTCATTGATGTTGGTGTTGGAATTTTTTTTTTGGTAAACAAAAGTGAAACTTGTGATGAGTTGTGATGAATGTATACTTTATTAACTATTCTCTAAATAAGTGTTTCCCAGAGGTGAAGGTGGAATATAATGGGTGCAGGTGCCCAGGTGTTGGCAGCAGTAGGCACCTAGGGTGGTATATGTGAGGATATAGCTAGGTCCAAAATAGACTTACTGCAGAATGCAGCTAAGCCCTTTATCAGCAAGGATGGGCAGTGACTGGCTTGAGAGTAGCCCTGAAGAAAAGGACTTGGGGGTGCTGGTGCATGAGAAGCTCAGTATGAGCTGTCAGTGTGCACTTGCAGCCTAGAAAGCCAGCCATATCCTGGGCTTCATCAAGAGAAATGTGGCCAGCAGGTTGAGGGAGGTGATTCTTCCCCTCTGTGACGCTCTGGTGAGACTCCCACCTGGAGTACTCTGTCCAGTTCTGGAGCCCCTGTTGCAAGAAACATATGGGTATGCTGGAATATGTCCAGAGAAGGGCCACGAGGATGATCAGAGGGCTGGAGCACCTCTCCTATGAGCACAGGCTGAGAGAGCTGAGGTTGTTCAGATTGGAGAAGAGAAGGCTCTAAGGAGACCTTATTGTGTCTTTCCAGCATGTGACGGGGTGTTTTAGTGTGTTCTTTGGGGTTCAGGAATTAGCACACATACCACAGGTGCTGTCCAGGCACGGCTTTCTTTTATTGAAAAGGCAGATGAGGTTATGTAAAATTGTAGCAAGGCATGAAAACAGAAAGTAAGGCACAAACTGAAAGTAAGGCACAAGTGGAAAGTAAAGCGCACCCCAGCCAGCTAATGAGCAACACGACGGTCCTGGAGATTGCAAAATGGTGAAGCTGGCCGGCACCCATCCAAGTGGGCATCCCTGCAACAACAAGGTCCTGTCTGTAGGATTGGCACAGTGGCTCCAGTCCTGCCATTAGAGATACCTGGCTTACATAAAGCCAGTGTCCCATGACACTGGCCTGGGACGTTGCAGGAGGCTAGACTGAGGAGAAGAGAGGTCCTCCTTATTGCACAATGTATTGCATAACTCACATTCCCTCCCACCCATGTGCACAACCCACTTAGGGGTCGCCTTCACCCCTGACCAGCAATGGCCTTCCTCCCCTTCATCTTCCTCTAGGGCTTTTTTGACCTCTGTGGAGCTTTTGGAGGTCATCTGTGGTCTCCCAAGTTGATAGTGAATTCCTAGCCCCTACTTTGTTTATAAAGCAGGAACTTGCAGACTCTGTTTTTCATAGTTTCAGCCTTTCTTGTCGGCCAGCTGGATACTTCTGGTCAAACACAGGTTAACCCATTCCTCTCACAAGGGGGCCTACAAGAAAGCTGATGAGGGACTTGGTGTTGGATAGTGATAGGACTAGGAGGAATGGATCCAAGCTAGAGGAGGGTAGATTTAGATTAGACATTAGGAAGAATTTCTTCACCATGAAGGTGGTTAGACACTGGAACAGGTTGCCCAAAAAAGTGGGGAAAGCCCTATCCCTGGAATTTTTTAAGGCCAGGCTGGACATGGCTCTGGGCAACATGATCTAGTGGAAGGTGTCCCTGCCCATGGCAGGGGAGTTGGAACTAAATGATCCAACCCTGACAATTCTGTGATTCTGTGAAATATGTCCTCCCTTGTATAATTAGGGTACTTGGCAACTGTAAATAGGTAAGGAGCTTTGTTACAGCAATTGGCAGCAGTTTTCCTGTGACAGTTTCTTTCAGTTCCCTTTAAGTCTGACGTCTGATTTTTGCCCCAGTCTGTCTTACGTTGTCATCCCTTCTTTCTTGTTTAGTTTGTCATCTTCATCTTCTGCTTTTCCCTGATTAGTCTTCTGTGCTATTCTGTGTAATAGTCCTTCTGCCTCAATGCTGTTGTAAGCTGTCATAATTTTTGTGACTTAAATTTCTTAGTACTTCTGTTTATCTAATCAACTTCAGTTTCCTCAGAACAGTGTCTGCCAACTGCTTCTCTTCCTGCCAGCTGTGTCTCTTTTGGTGTCCTGCTGTGACTGGAAACTTGCTCTCATTTATCAGTTTTATATTCCTTTGATGTTATCTCTCCCTGTTTAACGAGCAAGTGGATCCATTTTTGGTGAAGGCAGCTTTGGCTTTTAAGAGCAGAACTGTTTTTGTGAATTCATGTAATCTTCCTTTTATTCTTTTAGATGCTGGATGTCTATGACGTTCTTCCTTTTGATAACCCAGATGGTGGTGTGTGGAAACAAGGATTTGATATTACATACAATGAAAATGAATGGGACAGTGAACCACTACAAGTATTTGTTGTACCTCATTCACACAATGACCCAGGTAAATTTTTGATTGTATTGATTTTGGTGCCTGGAGGCTATTGAGTTAAAAAATATGTTGCCATTTCTGTTAAGATTTGGTTTTTTTTTAAGTACACTACTTAAAATGGTAGATTTAAGTCTACCAGGATAGTTAAGCAGGTGTACAATTCAAGTGCCACTGACTTAAGTGACAACTGTTATGATCGAAATTGTGCAGGGACTTACTTATTAACTGGATTAGAACTTCAGAGTGGATATTGGGAAGGTAATAGAGATTTTATGTGTTCATCCTGCTGTAACCCAATCAGTTTATTCTTCGCTGCATTAAATATAACCTATTTTTATTTTGCCTTTCTAAACTGCAACAGATGATTAACTCATAGCCTGTGCTAGAGACATCTGCTTTTTGAAAGATGGGATTTTTTTGACTCTAACACTTTCTTTACTGTTTTGTGTACACCCCTGCCCCAAACCTACAGGGGGATAATATAAAACCTGGATCTAAAGTGAAACATAGGTATGCTTATATAACTTCACTTCTTATGCCCACGTGGATGTTTACTGTACAAAAAAAAAAAGGGTCACTTTATTTTGAGATGACTGTAAAACACACAAAAAAAGCAGTGAATTTTACTGTTATAATATACACTTGGTACATGCATGCTGACTATGAAAGCTGGTCAAGCTGCTTGTTATTTTTGGAAATCAATGATTTCACTGATTTTAAACTCTGCTACTGTTATATCTAACAATTTAATTTGTTGTTTGTAGTACTTTGTTTTTTAGTTTTTGCAGGTTCTTTTTCTCACAGTACTAGTAATTTTGTTTTCATCTTTTAAAAAAGAAAAACGTCTTTGTAATTTACATGCCTTCTGTGACTGTATTCCAAAACAGAATATATTAGGTTGATTTCCTCTGTGGTGTCTCATCAGGACTTCATGAAGAACTAACTAGTTTCTGTTGCCATTCTGGAATGAGTCTTTGAAACTAACCTTTACCTTTCTAACCTCTAGCCTTCTGCTTTCTTCTTTACATCTATATTCCCATCTTTCTGTAATCACTGGTGGTAGATAATCACAGTCAACATCTTTTTGTCTGACAAACTTTGCCTTTGCACACCTTTATGTAGTACTTGGTTCATGCTCCTGCCTTTCTTGTGGTCTTTCACTTCCTGACCTTGGACTTCACAGAACCACAGAATCATTCAGGTTGTAAAAGACCCTTGGGATCATCAAGTCCAACCATTAACCCTGCTCTATGAAGTTCACCCCTAAACCATGTCCCCAAGCACCACATCTAAATGACCTTTAAAAACATCCAGGGTTGGTGACTCAACCACCTCCCTGAGCAATGTATTCCAACGTCTGACTACTCTTTCTATGAAAATCTTTTTCCTGATGTCCAGTCTAGACCTACGCTGTTGCAGTTTGAGGCCATTCCCTCTCGTTCTATTACTGATTACCTTTGAGAGGAGACCAGCACCAACCTCTCACCATGTCCCTTCAGGTTGCTGTAGAGAGCAATAAGGTCTCCATTTAGCCTCCTCTTCTTCAAATTAAACATCCCATCTTCCTCAATCACTCCTCATAAGATTTATTTTCCAAGCCCTTCACCAGCTTTGTTGCCCTCCTCTTCACTCACTCCAGCACCTTGGCATCTCTCTTGTTTTGAGGTGCCCAAAACTGGGCACAACACTTGAGTGGTGGCCTCACCAGTGCGAAGTATGTGGGGACAATCACTTTACTACTCCTGCTGTGTACACTAATTCTAATACAAGCCAGGATACCATTGCCTTTCTTGGCCACATGGCCACACTGCTGACTCACATTCTGCTGCTTGTCACTTAGAACCCCCAGCTCCTTTTCTGCCAGGCAGCTTTCTGGCTGCACTTCCCCAAGCCTGTAGCATTGCATGGGGTTGTTACAGCCCAAGTGCAGGATGTGGCACTTGGCCTTGTTGGAGCTCATACTGTTAACATTGGCCCATAGATCAAATCTAAGTCCATCTGTAGAGCCTCCCTCCCCTCCTGTGGATCAACACTCCCACTTAACTTGGTGTCATCTGTGAACTTACTGGCGATACACTCTATGTCCATAGTGTGGTTAGAGAAGAAACTACTTCAGTCAGGCCCCTTCATCATCCTAGCCCATAGTCAATGGAGTTCCCTGGCTGTAATTTAAAGACCAGATAATGATATTTAACACAATTTAGAAGCATAAGGGAAGGGGATAATAAAGAGAACCCGAGCTCAAGAAAAAAAGGCACCTGATCTCCTTCCATCTTCCACAAAACTGAGAAAAAATAGGTAAATAAAACACCAATTTTCACTCATTTAGGAAGCTATGTAAAAAAAAAAAAAAGGAAAGGAAATAAACTGTTGCTGAGAGCATCATTGAAGAAAGCAGAAATACGGGCTGTTACAGACTTTTGCTAAAACCAACACCGTGAGGCTGAGCAGCATGATCTGATGGAGTGTGTCCCTGGCCATGGCAGTGCGGTTGCTTAGACAATCCTTGGGGTCCCTTGCAACCCTAACAAGTCTGTGATTCTGTGAATGTTTCAGTACAAGCATGTTCCAGGTGGCTTTCTGTCTTTTTCTGGTTTATACTATGCCAACTACAAAAGTGAAAAACGGTATTAGGCTGCTTTTTGTTTTAATTCTGAGGCTGACCTTACTTGAGAGACATCATAAGGTGTTTTGAGAGAGATAATTGAGAGACTGAAGTGTTGTCATGGATGGCTATGTACTGTTCAGGAAGGATAGACCAGCAGGACGAGGTGGGGGAGTTGTTCTCTGTGTGTGAGAGCAACTGAAATCTGCTGAGTTCTATCCAAGGTGGGGAGGCAGAACAGGTTGAAAGCTTGTGGGTAAGAATTAAGGGATGTGGGAAAGGAGGTGAAATTGTTGTAGGTGTCTACTATAGACCACCAAACCAAGAGGATGATGTTGATGAGGCCTTCTACAGTCAACTGGAGGTAGCCTGTACAGCAAACTCCTTGGTACTCATGGGTGACTTCAATCATCCTGGTATTCGCTGGGAAACTCACATAGCCAGGCACAGCCAGTCCAGAAGGCTCTTGCAGTGTATCAATGATAACTTCTTGATGCAAGTAGTGGAGGAACCAACAAGGAGAGGTGCACTGCTGGACCTTGCATTAACTAATAAAGAAGGACTAATTGAGGACATTAAGGTCAGGAACAGCCTTGGTAACAGTGATCATGACATGTTGGAGCTAATATTATACAGGGTAGAAGCAGACCAACAAGTAGAGTTACAACCCTGGACTTCTGCAGAGCTAACTCTGCACACTTCAGAGACATACTTGCAGAAATCCCATGGGCTAAGTAAGACCCTGGAGGGTGAAGGAACACAAGAAATTTCATCAATTTTTAAAGGCCACTTCCTCCAAGCCCAAGTTAGGTGTGTTCCCTTGAGTAGAAAACTGCATAGACATGCTAGGAGACCTGCGTGGCTGTCCTGGTTTGAGGCCAGACAGATCGTCTCTTTCCCCAAAAGGGACAAAAGAATGACACTCACACAGACGGATTGGAGAGTGATGGAAAGTTTAAATGGAAAAACAATTGGTGAAACTACAAAACACTACAAAGCATAGTGGCAAAGAATATCCCAATGCATACAAAGCCCCTTACATAATTCTCAAAGCTTCCCAATCCTTCCCTTCTCCCACCTGAGGGTATACCCAAAACCCCCAGGGCTGTTTCTTCCCCCCTCCCACTGCTAGGCAAGTCTCCGGCTGGCCAGGTCTGAGACTGCCCCCCCCCCCCTTTTCTCCTCCTGGCACTAGGCCTAGACAGGTCTAAGAGGCCTGAGATACTCCCCCACCATTACCCAATAAGAGAGAGCATCTCCCACGGGAGCAGAGAGGGAAGAAAGAGAAAGAGAATGACTGCAGATAGATTTATAGGGGGCAGGATTTATGGGCTGTTTCCTGTGTCCACCCCTATTGGGTGGACATTCAGGACACCAGAGGTGCAACATATGTGGCAGTAGCAGGGGGCACCCAGCCTAAACTGCCACAGTGGCTGAGCAAGGAGCTCCTGAAGGAAATCTCAGGAAAGAAAGAAACTTAAAATTTATGGAAGAAAGGATTTGTCACTTGGGAAAACTAAGGGTATGTAGGAAGGCAGTAAGGAAGGCCAAAGCCCTCTTGGAACTAAAATTGGCAAAGGAAGTAAAAGAGAACAAGAAAGGCTTCTTCAAATATATCAGTAGGAAAAGGAAGAATAGAGAAGGTGTGGGGCCACTGCTGAACGAGGAGGCAGCCCTGATAACTGAGGATGCACAGTAAGCAGAGTTGTTGAATGCCTTCTTTGCTTCAGTCTTTACACCTACGACTGAACTCCCCTATATACTCCAGACCCTGGATGAAGGAGGGGAAGCCTGGAGGAGGGAATGCTCCCTGCTGGTCAGTGAAGACTGGGTTAAGGATCAGTTACATAAACTGAATATTCACAAGTCCATGGGCCCTGATGAGATGCACCCAAGAGTGCTGAGAGAACTGGCTGATATTTTCTCTCTGCCACTCTCCGTCATTTTTGCCAAATCCTGGCAGACAGGAGAGGTACCTGAGGACTGGAGGAGAGCCAATGTCACTCCAGTCTTCAAAACGGGCAAGAAAGAGGTGGTTCGAGGGAACTATCGACCAGTCCGCCTCACCTCCATCCCTGGATAAATGATGGAGTGGCACCTTCTGGAGGGCATCTCAAAGCACCTGGAAGAGAAGAAGGTTATCAGGAGTAGTCAGCATGGATTTACCAAGGGGAAATCCTGCTTGACTAATCTGATAGCATTGTATGATGCCATAACTGAATGGGTAGATTCAGGGAGACCAGTGCATGTAGTCTGCCTTGACCTTAGCAAGGGCTTTGACCATGATGTCCTGGTCAGCAAACTCAGGAAGTGTGGGATGGAAGAGCAGAAAGTGAGGTGGATTAGGAGCTGGTAACAAGATAGAGTTCAAAGACTGGTGATCAATGTTGCCAGGTCCAGCTGGAACTAGTGGAGTGCCCCAGGGATCAGTGATAGGTCCAGTGCTGTTGAACATCTTCATCAATGACATTGATGAGGGGACAGTGTCTGCTCAGCAAATTTGCTGATGACACCAATCTGGGAGGCTTGGCTGATACAGCTGAAGGCTGTGCAGCCATCCAGCATGACTTGGACAGACTGGAGAGCTGGGAAAAGAGGAACCTAATGAGGTTCAATAAGTGCAGAGTCCTGTATCTAGGGAGGAATAATAAACTGCACCAGTACAGGTTGGGAGGTGATACGCTGGAGAGCAGCCCTGTGGAGAGGGACCTGGGAGTCCTGGTGGATAGCAAGTTATCCATGGGACAGCAATGTGCCCTTGTGGCCAAGAAGGCCAATGGGATCCTGGGGTGTATTAAGAAGAGTGTCCAGCAGATCAAGGGAGGTTCTCCTCTCCCTCTACCCTACCCTGGTGAGACCTCATCTTGAGGACTGCATTCAGTTGTGGGCTCCCTGGTTTAGGAGGGACAGGGACCTGCTGGAGAAAGTCAAGTGGAGGGCTACGAGGATTATTAGGGGACTGGAGCACGTGCCTTATGAGGAGAGGACTTGGGACTTTTTAGTCTGGAAAAGAGAAGAGGAGGTTTAATAAGTGTTTATAAATATCTGAGGGCTGGGTATCAGGAGAGAGGGGACAGGCTCTTGTCATTTGCTCCCTGTGATAGGACAAGGAGCTGTGGATGTAAGCTGCAGCACAGGAGGTTCCACCTCAACAGGGGAAAATTCTTTACTACAAGGGTCACAGACCACTGGAACAGGCTCCCCAGAGAGGCTGTGGAGTCTCCTTCTCTGGAGACTTTAAGGCCCGTCTCTGGAGACTTCCTCTGTGACCTGACCTAGATTGTATGGTTCTGCTCTGGCAGGGGAGTTGGGGATGGTATCTTTGCGTCCATTCCAACCCCTGACATCCTGTGATCATGTTTTTCAAGTTTTGTTTCACAGTCTTGGCCAGTAAGCTAGTCGTCTTTATTGAAAATAATTTTTTGGGCATGAAATTAGCACTGAAGTTTTGTCAGAAATACCTGTAAAGCATCAGCTTGTATATTTACTCTGTTCAGTTTTGACATAGAATGAAGATGCAGCATTTCTAAATTAAAAAATTTATATGTATACTCTATACTTTAAATAAGGTTTTTTTATTTGCTGAATCTACAAATGAGCTAATGTTTAATTCTTTCTATGTGTAATCATACTTAACCAAAATATAAGTTAAAGCTTATTTCTAGTGTTTACATTATTATTGTGTGCCTGTGTGTGATCAGTTAAACACATATATTATGCTTAAACTCCTCAGAGCCGTTGGTGAGAACTCATGTTTGTTCATCTTTATTGCTTTTCAGAAAAAAAATCTTACGACTGTGGCATCGCATGTTAAGTGGAGCATGGATGTAATTAAGAACTGAGACACTGTCTTTCAGCTTATGATCCTTTTTTTGCTTCCTTAGCTATCAATACAGTTACTTGTGTTTTTTTCCCATAAATTAGTTAGCTGAGAATTAAGCATAATAGTAAAAATCATCTGTATGTATTTTACTAACTGAAATATACACTTTAGAAATCCAAAACCTGAAGTTCTGCTAGTTTTTGTTGCAGAGATTGCTTTAGTTTTTTCAAAAGCTCTGCAATGCTACCTGAAATGTAGTGGTTTTATTTAATTTTTATTTATTTTTAATCCTTAAAATAAGGCATAATGTATCCTTTCTGAATCTATATTCAGACTATCCAATATAAAGTGTTTTTATTCTATCAGACCTAAATTATTTTTTTAATACTATCAATTTTTTTGCATTTGCATAACTGCTTTCCAGAACATTTCAGAACAGCCTAATCATGTATCTTCTTATGAGAAACTGGTGTTGTGCTGGAATGACAGTGCCTCTGCAGACAAAAACTGATAAACCAGAGAAAAATCACTAGTGTCATATTTGTCTGGAATACAATCCTCATGCTGTGTGGAAACTTTCACAAAATCTTAAAATTTGGATGCATGCTATAGGACCAATTTGTAACATCACTTGCATTCTTCAGTAGTTACTTTCTTATGTTCAACTGTTGAGTCCCTTTTGGAAGGACTTGAATGAGAATGCTCATACATGACAAGAACTTGTAAGAAGAGAAGGAATATTATGTGTTAAGTAGACAGGCTTGTCTGCTTGTTTTCAGTTATGGAAAGAACATTCCCTTCCAGATTATGGGAAGATGCATGCACTTTCTCATGCAAGGTTTTAGAAGGAGATTAAAGAATTTATGAAAGGCTGAGTACTGTGAGGTCTGAATATGTGGTTAAAGTTGTCTTTTCCTTTACACCTCGGTGATATATTTTCTAATGAGCTATGCAGCTATAACATATTTCTGTTTGCAGTTATTGCTAACAGACCCCTTATTCATAAATGAGTCTAAACATGTACTGCAAGGTGTTCTGCTGCTTTATTTGCTCCTCTGTTTTATTTCTTTACCCTCAAGATCTGGGGTATATCATTAGTACCTATTATTTTCTCCTTAAGCTTTAGGTGTGGAATGTTACCAGTAGGGATTTTTGTCCAGTTGTTTTACTTAAGGTGGAATGATGAGGTGCTTTATGACATGAAACAAGAGCAAAGATATTAGGAAGGATTAAGGAGTGTTGGAGGAGTGTGTTGTTAGAAACAGGCTTTGGGCTGGGAAGATAATCTGTTAGGGGATCACAGTATGTTAGGGGTTGGAAGGGACCTCTGGACATCTTCCAGTCCAACCCCCCTGCCAGAGCAGGACCATATAATCTGGTGTAGGTTGCGCAGGAGTTCATCCAGATGCATCTTGGAAGTCTCCAGAGAAGGAAACTCCACAACCTCTCTGGGGAGCGTGTGACCCTTGTTGTAAAGAAGCTCTTCCTCACGGTGAGGTGGAACTTCCTGTGCTGCAGTTTCCATCCATTGCCCCTTGTCCTGTTGCAGGGTGCAAGTGAGAAGGGGCTGTCCCTTCCTTCTTGACATCCAGTCCTCATATATTTATATGCATTTATTAGATCCCCTCTCAGTCTTCTCCTCTCCATTCTTAAAAGCCCCAAGTCTCTCATCCTTTCCTCATAAGATGTGTGTTCCAGTCCCTTAATTGTCCTTGTAGCCCTCAGTTGGATTCTCTCAAGTAGATCCCTGTCAGTTCTCCTGATGGGTAAGGTGAGGAAATCTAGTGAAAGTTATCAAGGAAAATCAGTTTGTAGATGCGTAAGTTTTTTTCTTTTCAACTATTTAATTTGTGCTTAAATAAAACATTAAAATTATATATTTTTTTAATCTGTGTATTATTTTGCTCAAAGCAGAAAGCCTGTTAATCCATATATTTATGTATTTAGATAAATAAAATATCTAAACTTGGTGAAAATAAATTGCTGGAGAGTTCAGTGCTTATAGCTCTCCACAGTATGTGAAGAAAATGCTTCAAAACTTTGTAGGGAGTAGGAGGAAGGCATGTCTTTAAGACTATTGAAAGTAACTTTAAATTTAATATTTTTTTCCCTTAGGTTGGCTAAAGACTTTTGATGATTACTTCAGAGATCAGACACAACATATCTTAAATAATATGGTTATAAAACTGCAAGAAGACAACCAAAGGAAATTTATATGGTCTGAGATTTCTTACTTTTCAAAATGGTGGGATGGAATAGATAGCCAAAAAAAGGATGCTGTTAAAAGGTTTGAACACTGAATTATTTCTTACTTGTGGCATTTTCTGAGAATTTGTATCTGACTGCACTCTGAACTTGAGATCTCATTTTTTTACAGTGCTGAAGTGCTAGAGTGACTGACTACTGAAATTCTATTTTTTTAGGCTTGGTTTGTTTGTTTTTGTTGTTTGTTTGGGATTTTTTAGTTAGAAAATAAAAATCCACTAAGAGAAGTGAAGTCAAATTACTAAGCTGCTGAAAAACTTGACTAAAAATTTTTGTTTGTCCATGAAGATGTCATTGAATTGTAATGGAGTTGTGATTGTAAACTTATTAAAAAATACTGATAATGGAATAAAAATAGTCTTTCATATTAACTATTTATATATGGTGATTTTTTTTTCTTCAGTTACAACAGTTCTGAAATGAGATTTTTTTGCTTTTAAATGTGTATTTTAATACAAACACACTGCTGCTTAAATGGTCAAGGAGTACATACTCTACACCTTTGCTCTTCTTTTTCAAATCACAAGTTGAAGTGTAACACGGAAGTAGAGAGTTTGCTTAGATACTGAGATAGTGTGCTGCTTCGATAAACTTGAAGTAAGGACATAGTTTGGGGGTTTGTTTGTTTGTTTTTCCCTAAGTCAGGATCCAGCAGTTCTAAGCTCATCTCAGTGATTTCCCTTCCTTCTCATACTCTCCTTCAAGATGCATGGGTTGTAGTATACTGTAAGGTTGTAAGAGCCTCACAGCTGCCAAGGTTAACTAATGTTGGAAATACTGGGAATAGCATAGGAACCTGTTTAAGAATGTGTGTACAAGGTATGAGTATTAATAGCATAGTGATTATTTTTTGAAACACCAAACAGTAAATGATAGTCACCAGGGAACTGTGTCCTTTCAAGGAATCAGGTAGTGCTTAAAATGATGTAAGATTTACAGAAGCTGCACTGGAGATTATTTTTGATGTATGTTTTTCGTTACTTTTATGGATCTTACATATAACGTGACTAAGTTTTGGTAAGCTTGTTGTATTTCTTTGTTGATTTCTTTAAACATTTATTTGCTGATGTGCAATATAAGTGCTTAAATTAGTTAACTGTAGAAGTCACCTGATGCTGGAAACATTATTGTATGTTCACTGACATCCTATAGATAAACTGGATCATCCCATAATCTATTTTCAAGAAGGCATTGTAATGAGAGAGATGGTCTGAAGCCTTTATAGGTATAATAAACTTTGAAGCTCTATCAGCTCTCTAAAACAATAAAAAGAATAGTAGATCAAAGATTTGGAGATACTAGTAGTGCTTGAAATGTGCAATATCTAGGTATCTCACTCAATTTGCCTTCAGTACTGTGGTGCATATATTTTTCATGATCTATGCAGGAAATATCCTTTCTAGTTTAAAAGAAAGTACTCTAGCAAGATTCTAAACACAGTGTACATGTTTTTCAGGTTAATAAAAGATGGACAACTTGAAATAGTAACAGGAGGATGGGTCATGCCTGATGAAGCCTCTACTCATTATTTTGCTTTAATTGATCAACTGATAGAAGGACATCAGTGGCTAGAAAAGAACCTTGGTAAGTAGTTTGATCTAAATTTCAACTGTTTTGATACAGGAAGTCAATTAAAAAAGGTGATTTTTTTCCCCTATTTCTAAGGTACCTGAAAGGGTCTTTTTACTCTACTTTCCTGAAACATTAAATCAGGCAACTTACTGGAAGCTACAGTATCGAGTCTAGTATTTGCAGTTACTGTTATGGATAGAAGTTCCTGGATGAGGTGTATTTGAACCATTATATGTTATAATCACCGAATCACAGCATGGTAGGGGTTTGAAATGACCTCTGAAGATCATCTAGTCTGACCTCTTTGCTAGACCAGGATCACCTAGAGTAAATAATTCAGGAACCTGTCCCGACAGGGTTTGAATGCCTCTAGAGATGGAGACTCCACAACTCCTCTGGGCAGCGTGTGCCAGTGCTCTACCACTTTCAAAGTGATTTTTTTTTATTTCATTGTGATAGTTTAAAACTGTCTTTTTTTAGTTTTTCTTCACAAAGTTCAAGGAGAGAAGGTGAAGGAATGTAAATAAATCACTATTGGGTGTAAGAAAGCAGAATAATGATTATTCTAAACACTTCCATTGGAGAGATAGAAATGTTTAAGAGCTATTACTCAAAACAAGTTGGGGCAGTCGGAGTTTGCAACTTGCCGGGCTTCTGTCTGGCTGCTTCTTCTTTTCTGGCTGAAGATAACACAGTGGCCTTGACGAGCTAAATCTAACAGCCTCTCCGCTTCTTGACTCTCTGCCTTCTGCCAGGAGGGTCTGGGGGGAGTCCTTCGGGTTGGGGAGGAGGCCCCTTGGGGAGGCCCCTTCACAAAGGGAAAGCAAAGGGAGCTTGGTTGTGCTTTTTCTGTTGATTGTATATATTTGTAAATGTTGTGAATAGTGTTTATCTCTACATATTCATTGCATTTCATCATAGATTGTAGATTGGCTTGTAAATCCAGCTTTCATTTGCTTACAGACTGAGCTAGCCTGGTTATTGTCCATGTGGGGTGGGGATTTCAGCTCTCACACTGTTAAAATACATTATTTTTTGGTGCTCCAACATGAGGCAATTGCTTGTATGATTTATTTCTGCTCAGATTAGGAAGCAAAATGAAGCTGTTTTGGTTTATTTGGCATTTTATTTATTCTTGTCTGACCCTGGTGGTCTATAAATGGGCCATTTCCTCCATGATAGATAAGATTGTGAGATATGTGGCATATGAGTCGTTTCTTTGGGCTGAGAACAAGTTACTGAAAGTTGTTGAGTTTTGTTTTGGTTTTATCTGACTCGGAAATTATGACAACTCAACTACAAATCTGCAAGCAGAAGCATTTGAGTTTGCTATTCCTCTTGCAGGGGATTATGTGAACCAATGGAACCCTAAATTGATTTTTGTGCTAAGCTTGATTCTGGTGCTTGTTGTAGTAGTCATGTGGCTACTGGTAGCACTGTATAGAGAAAGGCATGGGGCTATTTGCTCTAGCATCTTGCTTAGATGTCAAAGGAAACATAGAAAAGCTGAGAGAGATTCAGAATTAGGTTCTGATTCTGATTACAGAGTCCAGGAGATCGCAATTAAGTGCAGGGAAGAGAAGGCTTATGAGAAAGATGCCGATAACCTTGACTCAGAGCCAGTAGCAGCAGCTGCAGGACCTCTGCCAGAAGCTCCGGGAACTTTGCTAGAATCTGAGATAACAGCTGTGATTACTCAGGCAGGCGCCATTAATGAGGCACAGTCTCTTCTTCCCTTTGCTGCCGATAGGAACACAGCAGCAGCTGCAGGGTCTCAAAAGGTACCTGCTGACTCTGCACAGAATCTTTCTGTTCCTGCTGACTCTGCACAGAATTTGCCTGCTCCTGCTGACTCTGCTGCGAATGTGAAAGATAAACCAGTGAATTTGGTTGCCACTGTCACCAAAAAGTGCAAAGGAGCTGCAGGAGGAGGTGCAGATGCTGCAGGAGAGGGTGCAGAAGGTTCAGAAGGAGGTCAGGATCGTTCTGATCAGGGTCCCTCTGTTAAGAAGGATCCTTCTGATGAGGAAGAGAAGGTTAGCCTTAAAAGTCTGGCAGAGTTCTTGAGACCACACATGGATTATGGAGATGTAGGTCAGGATGTGGGACCTGGTAAATTAGCAACTGCTGGAAGTGCCTCTGAACTCCAGGAAATTGTATGGAGGATTGCAGTGGGAGTATGGGGACAGCGAGCTCAAGATGATGATGATGACGATGATGAGGATGACATACAGTCAGCTAATGCATCCAGACAGGAAATTAGGCATGGGAGGAAGGATTACATCAGAGAAGAACTGAGCCAATCCTGTCTTGGCTTGGCAGGTGCTTTGATATGGAAGCCCCTGCCTTGGTGGTAGGCGACAAGTTGGCCTCCCAGTTGGGTGCACTTTCTAAAGATACAGGCATGGACAGGCATCTAGGCAAGTGCATTGGTAAAGTTTCTCTGTGGGCACGCCTCTTACTGGCAGTCCTTATGAGGTACTCCAGCAGAGATGATTTACCATGGAACCCTAAGCCTTGGACCACAATAGATGAGGGAATCAAGTGTCTGAGAGAGTTTGCTGTGAGAGAGATCATGAGATGCTGAATCCTGATGAAATTCCTGTTGGAACAGGCCTTGCCAAAAAGCTCGTTAAGCTTGCTCCTCCTAATTATGCTACTATTCTGGCAAGCAGAATTGTGGCAAGAAATTATGGTGGAGTGCCTCCTACTGTTGGCCATTTCACTGACCAAATGAGGCAATTGGAGGATAGTCTCTCACGTACTTCTTTGGTTTCATCCACTGAAACTCTGACTGGAAAGATTGAGAATTGCATGAAAGAGCTGAAGGAGAAATTTAAAACTTCCATATCCAACTTGATGAAGGGGGATGATGCTTATTCCTCTTCCTCCAGATGGATACAAGTTTCAGCTGTCAGGAACAGACGTTCTCCAAGAAGGCCATTCCAGAATAGGTTAAAGCAAAACAGACAGCAGAAGCAATCACGTGGCAGTATCTGCGTAACTCTACGTGATCAGTTTGATGAGACCATGAACAGATGGGATGGTCAACCAACTTCTGATCTTTTCAAGAGGTTGCCGGAGCTGCAGAGTGGCAGATTCCGAGGTAACAATACCAGAAGGGTAGCTGTCGCTTCCTCAGTTTCCCAGGACAACTCCAGTAGCTCCAAGAGTGATTCTAATTCTGGTGCTGGATGTTGTGCCAGCTGTACATGTGGAAATAATCCCCACAATTAGGGGTGCCCTTCCTTCTGCCAGGGGGAGGTAAGGGATAACGGAGATAACAGAATCTATTGGGATGTGTACATCCAGTGGCCTGGCACTTCAGAATTTCAGAAGTACAGGGCCTTGGTTGACACAGGAGCTCAGTGCACCATAATACCATCAAATTATCAAGGGGGAGAATCTATAACTATTCAGGGAGTCATTGGTGGATCTCAAGAGTTGTTTAAGATAGAGGTTGATATAAGTTTAACTGGGAAGCAGTGGAAGAAACATACTATTGTAACAGGACCTAATGCACCTTGTATTTTGGGAATTGATTTTCTGAGAGAAGGGCGTTTTAAAGACCCTAAGGGTTACAAATGGACTTTTGGAATAGCAACTGTAGAAATTGATGGAGGAAAATTCAAGTTGTCTATTAGATCTGAGCTTTCAGATGAATCTGCAGTTGTGGGACAACATGAAATAGAGGATGTGAAATTGCCAATTGCTTCTCAAACTGTGCATCACAAACAATACAGAACCAACCGTGACTCTTTGGTGCCCATTCAAAACTTGATTTGTCAGTTGGAAAGTCAGAAGGTCATCAGCAAAACTGATTCACCTTTCAACAGTCCAATCTGGCCTGTGCGAAAGCAGAATGGAGAGTGGCGTCTGACAGTCGATTTCCGTGCCTTGAATGAAGTAATTCCACCCAAAAGTGCTGCTGTACCACACATGATGGAACTCCAATATGAGTTGGAATCCAAGGAGGCCAAATGGTATGCTACCATAGACATTGCTAATGCTTTCTTCTCTATTCCCATAGCAGAGGATGCAAGCCTCAGTTTGCTTTCACCTGGAGAGGCATACAGTACACATTCAATCGTTTGCCCCAGGGGTGGATTCACAGTTCAACCATCTGCCATGCAGTGATCCATGATGCTTTGGAGAAAGGTGGAGCTCCAGAACACATTCAGTTCATTGATGACATCATTGTCTGGGGTAAAACTCCTGAAGAAGTCTTTGAGAAAGGTAACAAAATCATTGACATTCTCTTGCAAGCTGGTTTCACTATCAAGCGAGACAAGGTGAAAGGACCTGCCAGAGAAATCCAGTTTCTGGGAGTGCGGTGGCAAGATGGTCGCCGTCACATCCCAATGGATGTGATAAACAGAGTCTCCACCATGGCAAATCCCATCAACAAGAACGAAACTCTACATTTCCTAGGTATAGTGGGATTTTGGAGATTGCACATTCCTGGATATAGTCAGATTGTGAAACCTCTTTATGATGTGACTCGAAAGAGAAACAGTTTCCAATGGGGTCCTGAGCAACAAGCAGCCTTTGACCAGATCAAGCGAGAGGTAGTCCAAGCGATGGGTCTGGGACCTGTCTGAACTGGTCCAGACATTAAGAACATTCTGTACACGGCCGCGAGTGACAATGGTCCAACCTGGTGCTTATGTCAAAGAGCTCCAGGGGAGACACGAGGACAGCCTCTTGGTTTCTGGGGTTGTGGCTACAGAGGCTCAGAGGCAAACTACACTCCAACAGAGAAAGAGATTTTAGCTGCTTATGAAGGAGTGAAAGCTGCTTCTGAAGTGATTGGAACTGAGTCACAACTTCCTCTAGTTCCTAGATTGCCAGTTCTGAATTGGATGTTCAAAGGCAAAGGTTCTTCACCACATCATGCAACAGATGCTACCTGGTATGCATGGTGGATGGCTCTGATAACACAAAGAGGTCGAGTGGGAAACCTTGAAAGGCCTGATTTGGTGAAGGTGATCACAGACTGGCCAGAAGGCACCAGCTGTTCAAAAACTCCAGAGGAGAGAGTAACTCGTCCTGAGGAAGCTCCTACTTACAGTGATCAGTCTGATGAGGAAAAGAAATACGCTTTGTTCACAGATGATTCCTGTTGTCTTGGTGGAAACAAGCAAAGGTGGAAGTCTGCAGTGTGGAGTCCAATGCGCAGAGTTGCAGAGGCAAGAGATGAAGAAGAAGAATCCAGTCAATATGCAGAGGTAAAAGCTGTCCAGCTAGCTGTTGATGTAACTGAACATGAGAGATGGCCAAAGCTTTATCTCTACACCTACTCATGGATGGTAGCCAATGCCTTGTTGGGTTGGCTGAAAGACTGGAAAAAGAATGGCTGGCAGAGGAAAGATGTGTGGATTGCACATCTCTGGCAAGACATTGCTGCTTGCCTTGAGAGAATCCCAGTGAAAGTGAGACACGTTGATGCTCACATTCCTAAGAGCAAAGCTACTGAGAACATCAACACAACCATCAGGCAGATTTAGCTGCAAGAATTTCCCAAGTGGACACAAACTCTGATCCTGATCTTGACTGGAAACACTGAGGTGAGCTGTTCTTAGCTCGGTGGGCCCATGACTCGTCAGGACATCAAGGCAGAGATGCAACCTACCGATGGGCTCGTGACAGATCCATTGACATTTCCATGGATGCTATCACACAAGTCATCCATGACTGTGACATTTGTGCTGCTATTAAGTAGGCAAAGCGGATCAAGCCCTTGTGGTACGGTGACCGATGGTCCAAGTACAAGTATGGTGAAGCCTGGCAGATTGACTACATCACTCTACCTCGTTCTCCTTCTGTGGAGGCACGGAACTTCAGAGAGAATCGAGTCAGACAATGGAACTCATTTGAAGAACAATCTTGTAAAAAAACTGGGCCAAAGAGCACAGCTTTGAGTGGATATTCCACATTCCCTACTATGCACCAGCTGCAGGGAAGATCAAGCAGTATAATGGTTTGCTGAAAAGCAGTTTCAAAGCCATGGGGGGTGGATCTCTGAAAAACTGGGAGAAGCATTTAGCACAAGCAACCTGGTTGAATAGTAGAGGTTCAGTGAATTTAGCTGGACCTGCTCAATCAGATTTGTTACAAAAGGAAGAAGGTGATAGGGTTCCTGTTATCAGAGAAAAGAATCTGTTAGACAAAACTGTTTGGGTATTTTCTCCTTCAGGAGAGGCCAAACCTGTCTCAGGGGTAGTTTCTGCTGAAGGTCCTGGTCACACCTATTGGGTGATGCAAGAGAATGGTGAAATTCAGTGTATTCCACAAAGAAATGTAAGTTTGGCTGAGAGAGGTTAAATCCAGAGTGTTGTGCAAATACGACATTGTGCCCAAGAGGAGAATCCATGAGATCTATGGTGCACGAACCCTAAGAACCCTGAGAGTCCTGAGTCACCTGAGGATCCCTGTTCCTTTCTTCACTCCAGTTGTGAGGAAACAAGCTGTCTGCTGTTTTTCCTGTGAGTTGAACCTTTTGAATCATCTACATCTGAGATAGCTGGAAAGGACTGTGATCTTTATTCACTCATTGAAAATATTGTTTTAGTTTAGATTGATAGTAGTAGCAGCTAATGGAATTGTTTAGAAGGGGTAGACTGTGATGGTTTAAGACTGTCTTTTTTTAATTTTTCTTCACAAAGTTCAAGGAGAGAAGGTGAAGGAATGTAAATAAATCACTATTGGGTGTAAGAAAGCAGAATAATGATTATTCTAAACACTTCCATTGGAGAGATAGAAATGTTTAAGAGCTATTACTCAAAACAAGTTGGGGCAGTCGGAGTTTGCAACTTGCCGGGCTTCTGTCTGGCTGCTTCTTCTTTTCTGGCTGAAGATAACACAGTGGCCTTGACGAGCTAAATCTAACAGCCTCTCCGCTTCTTGACTCTCTGCCTTCTGCCAGGAGGGTTTGGGGGGAGTCCTTCGGGTTGGGGAGGAGGCCCCTTGGGGAGGCCCCTTCACAAAGGGAAAGCAAAGGGAGCTTGGTTGTGCTTTTTCTGTTGATTGTATATATTTGTAAATGTTGTGAATAGTATTTATCTATGCATATTCATTGCATTTCATCATAGATTGTAGATTGGCTTGTAAATCCAGCTTTCATTTGCTTCCAGACTGAGCTAGCCTGGTTATTGTCCGTGTGGGGTGGGGATTTCAGCTCTCACACTGTTACACTCGTGTTTACATGGAACCCTCTGTGTTCCAGTGTGTGTCCATTGCCCCTTGTACTGTCACTGGACACCTCTGAAGTAAGCATTAATGATGTTGCCCTTCAGTCTCCTGTAGACTAAACAGCCTCACCTCTCTCAGCCTTTGCTCCTAAGGCAGATGTTCTCATCGTCTTAGTGGCCCTCTGCTGGATTCCAGTAGTTTCTTGTCCTTCTTTATCTGGGCAATCCAGAAATGGATGCAGCATTCCAGATGAGGCCTCACCGGGGCAGAGTAGAGGGCAGAGAGAACTTCCGTCGACCTGCTGGTCACATTCTTCTTAACGCATCCCAGAATGCCATTGCCATTCATGGCCATGAGGACACATTGTTGGCTCACAGTCAGACTGTTGTGTACCAGGACTCCCAGGTCTTTTTCCCCAGAGCTGGTCTCCAGCAGGTCAGCCCACAACCTGTACTGATACATGGTGATGTAATAACAGCATCAGTGATAAAACATGAAGCGCAGTTGTTTCTGGGTGAAGACATGTCGGGATCACCATTTATAACAGCATCAGTACTGTTCTTCATAGGCTGCGTGCCAAGATGTTTCCATGTGAAGACAAGACGAGAAGACTCTTATTGCAAAAGGTGAAAGCATTTCTTGCCTAAGCAACTAAGCAAAGCACTAAGCACAAGCAAAGCAAAAGCAGAAGCAAAGCAACGCCTAAGCCTACTACTGTTTTACATAGTCAACTTACATATTTTTCTAATACAGAGGTGTCACATCCCAAGTGGCTATCCTTTCACTGACATGGGTCCAAGCAAAGCATACAATAGGTTAATACTGACAAACAAGCTTCTCAACGTATCCAGTAACCTTCTGTCTAGCCTTTCCCTTCAGTTACAAGATGTTTACATTCTTTCCAACTCAAAGACAAAACATAGCCTTCTCAAAAATTATTCAGAGGTTGCTATCTTCTTACAGTGATGTTCTTCCCCAGATGCAGGAGTCTGCCCCTGCCCTTACTGAATTCCACCAAGTTTCTCTCCATTCAGATTTCCAGCCTGTCTCACTGAATGGCTGCACAGCCTTCTGGTGTGTCAGCCACTCCTTTCAGTTTTGTGTCATCAGCAGACTTGCTGAGGGTAGTTTTTGTCCCTTTTTTCAGGTCCCTGTTGAAGGTGTTGAGCAGGACTGGACCCAGTACTGACCCCTGGGGAACACCACTAGCCATGGGCTTCCAGCTATGCCCTACACTGTTGATCACAACCCTCTGTGGTCTGTCATTCAGCCAGTTTTTAATTCATTGTACTGTGCGATTATCCAGTCTAGAGTTGTCAAGCTTGGCTGTGAGGATACTGTGGGAGACGGTGTCAAAAGCCTTGCTGAAGTCAAATGCACTGTCTTCCTCTCATCTATCCATCCACTTATAGCATCATGAAAGGCTGTCAGATTGGTCAAGCCTGACTTCCCCTTGGTAAGTCCATGCTGACCACTCCTGATGATCCTGTCTTCCTTGATGTGCTTTGAGATGGCATGAAGAATAAACTGTTCCATCACCTTTCCAAGGATGGAGATAAGGCTAACCAGCCTGTAGTTTTCTGCCTCCTCCTCCTTGCCTGTTTCAAAGACTGGAGTGACACTGGCTGTCCTCCAGTCCTCAAGCACCTATCCTGTTCTCCAGGGTTTTTCAAAGATGATGGAGAGTGGCCTTGCAATGACTTCTGCTGGCTCCCTTCATACTCACAGGTGCATCCTATTGGGGCCCATGGATTTGTGGATGTCTAATCCAATTCTTTTCAATCACGACAAAGTCTTCCTTTCTCCTGACTTTGTGGTCTCAAAGGTCTGGGACTCCTGAGTGCCAGGCCTTAGCAGTAAAGACAGAGGCAAAAGAGGCATTCAGTAACTCCACCTTCTCTGTACCCTTCATCACCAAGGCACCCACTTCATTCAGCAGCAGGTCCACACTTCCTCTAGTCTTTTTTGCCTCCAGTGTACTAGCCTCCAATGAACTCCCTTGCCAGGTTTAATTTCAAGGAGGCCTTAGCTTTCTTCATTGCATCTCTACATACTCTGATAGTGTCTTTTTGTTCCCTTCAAGCGGTCAGCCCCTTCTTCCATGTTCTACAAACTTTGTTATTCCACTTGAATTTACTCAGTAGTTCTGTGCTCAACAATGCAGGTGTCCTGGCTCCCTTACTTGATTTCTTACTCTTTGGGATGCTCTTGAGCATGGAGGAAATGCTGCATGAGTATTAACCAACTCTCTTGGGGCCCCTCTAGCTGCAAGCATTTTCTTTGAAGAGACCGAAGTTAGCCCTTCTAAAATCCAGGGTTGTGATCCTGTTTGTTGCTCTGGGCCCACTGCACAGGATTCTGATTTTCACTGTCTCATGGCCACTAGAGCAAAAGCTGCCCCAAACTTTTCACAATGCTCAACTAGTTCCTCCTTGTTTGTCAGTGCAAGGTCCAGCTGTACCCTTCTTGTTGGCTCCTCTACCACTTGTGCCAAGAAGTTACTGTCAGGAGGAACCTCCTGGAGGTTCATGCTGCGTTGTAGATCTTACATCTCTGGTACCACAGTTTCCAATTGTCGTTTCTATTTTTTGAAAATCATTACAAAGGGCTTACAATGACTCAAAAATTGATATTCCTTTCAGGAGTTTGGATCTGTTCTGTAGTCTATGTATTCATTAGCTTTAGTAGGTCTGTGTATTGAAAGCCTTATGTAAGGCTTTAAAAAAAAGTAAATATATGAATAGTTATAGAGCCTAAACCCATTATAAAGCTGTTCACATTGAATAAAAAAAAAATATAAAAATCCAGACCAACTCATTTGCTTTTGAAAGTTTGAGAAATTACTAACTGTAGTAAAATTGCTGAACTATTTTCAGAGTTTTGAAAGATGTTTTTTGTTTTGTTTACATCTGTAACTGGAGATAGTGTTCCATAAGTAGACAGAACGCATTTTCTACTGAAAATACTTGTACAGTGACTCTAATAACATTACTTCACCCGATTAACTGGAATTGTTTTGAAAAGCTGTTTCTTTGATTGTGGTTTCCATAAACACAGTTTGACATAATTAAGAGGGAAGGCCTAATAAAAGGGTAATGCATTTCCTGATATGTTTTTGATAAGATAATAAGAATATAGCTAAGGAACTATGTCGAAGAATCAGTTAAACAAGATTTAGTTATAGCATCTTTATTTGATAGCTTGAAGTTCACTGAAAGGATGGTGTTATTCAAGTATTTTTGATGATTTTTCAACCAAATAAGAGAGGGTTCCAAAGACAACAAAGGCTAATGTTATTTAAATCACAGTGAAAACTCAGCAAGCTACAATAGCAGTCCACTTCCATGTGATAATTTTCTTGCAGCTTTCCTTTCCAATTCTAAAATCTGTAAACTACTTAAAATGCATCTTGTTTTTTACTTTATGATTTCATGTTGTGATGGGTTGGAAATTCCCCCGCAACATTAACTTTACCAAACTAGCTCAGTTTGGAAGCAAATAAAGCTATATTTACAAGCAGAAGTACGATCTACAATAGAATGCAATTAATATATACAAATATACAGTATTTACGATATTTACAGGTAATTACAATTAATAAAACAGCACAAAGACCCCCTTGGCCAAAAGACCAGGGAAGGCTGCCTCCCTGTCTCCCCCAGTTCAAAGGGAAGAAAGAGAAAGAAGCAGAGCCTCAAACTGCCACACATGTTGTCTTAAACACAAATAGTGTATCAATGTAGAGTACTAATCGCAGGTGCTTTATGTAGTTAGAATGACTTGCATCAAATATTTTTTGTTGTTGTTAATTATTTTTCTGTTTAATTCTGGCTTGTTAATTCCAGGGTGTGCTCTGCAGGAGGCTTAATATTCAATTGTGTATTTTAATTGATCTTCCTGGGACTTTACTCTGAAACTTTTCTCTCTGATTTGAATTATATTGGTACAGCTTTCTTTGAGTGAAAAATAAAATTTTCTTCTTGGTTTACTTTATTGTAAACAGGATTGAAACCGAAGTCTGGTTGGGCAATTGATCCTTTTGGGCATTCACCAACAATGGCCTACCTTCTGAAACGCACGGGATTTTCCAATATGCTCATACAGAGAGTTCATTACTCTGTTAAAAAACATTTTGCAACACAGAAGACACTAGAATTTTTTTGGAGACAGAATTGGGGTATGTGTTTTTCCTTTATGTCAAATTACTTGTTCATTTAAACTGATAAATGATGAAGAAAACTTGGATAAATACTATATAAATCTTTGGAGAAGAGGTTGTTCACATTTGAAAATTTTAGAGTAGCTGCTCTGTTAAAGTCTTTCATGTATGTTAAATTTCAAGGTTGTATTGTTGTTGGGCTTTTTTAATAAAAGAAAGGGAATATGAGTAGTTCTTTGTTAGAAAATGAGTGAAATTTAAAAAAACTGTATAATTGCCATTATTCATCTGATCTTCCCATTTCTTCACTTCTATTTGTGCTTTCAGTTTCTCTTCCTTTCTTCCACATTCCTTACTAAGAAAAAAACTCTGAGGCAACCAGTTTTCCTCAGCTGGTAAGACCAGATGAGTTACAGTAGCTTTCTGTGGACTTGGAATTTGTAGGTTACCTTTAGTTAGAAAAACAGACTAAAAACATTTCACCATTTTAATTTGGAATTAAAATCTCACTTAAGACCTAATTCTTAAGATAAATAAAATTACTTTTTTGATACTGTTTATACAATCTAAAGGTTTTCTTCTATAACATAGGAACTATATGTAGCAAACTGTGTCTGTAAATGAATGTACTTTTCTATATGAATATAATATACTAGCATGTCATGCTTTATCAATACAGGGTCAAACAAATGTATTTAGTACTTATTATTTAATGGTGGTGGTGACTTTGAAGTTTTTTATTTCCTCTGTGTTTATAATTGGAAACTGGAAAGGCAGAAATTCAGAGAAAGTGCTGTACAAGTAAGCTTGACTCAAGGAAAATATACCACTGAAAGAATGTGACATATACTTACACTTGAAACACTTTTTTTTTTTTGAACATTGGCGTATGCTACTCGGTGTACAGAATACTTAATTAACAGGTGTTTTTTTCTAAATAGTTGCACACGTAAATCATGTGTATGGTCTAGAGTTTGGGCTTCAAATGAAGGCTCTTCAGTACAGATCACATCTCAAAGAGCGCTGCACAGTCATCTGGCATAATGTTTCAGTGGGGTACCTGAGATAAAGACAAATGTATATATGTATGGAATATTACCTTTTTAGTAATAAGTAGGTAGTAGTAAAAGAAAAGCTTTTAAACAAAAAATCTAGTTAGGAACTGTAAAGACACAGGCTGTTAAGGTTTTGAAGAGTATTTCCATATGTACTGTTGACATACTTAGGAGCCAGATTCTGTGGCACATCTACACCACTCATCTTTTTTCAGCCTAAAATTACTTTAAGTCATTAGTGCTAGAAATAGGTAATTAGCATTAGAGATTTTACTAGATGAGTAAATTTAGGTTCAGTTCAGTTCTATGAGAACTTAAGGTTCTCTTTGGAGTGAATTTTTAAAAGATCTTTTGAGACTTGAAAAAAATCCATGTATGTCTCTACTCCTGATGGTTAAACTTTAGGGAATGGATTGACAAGATGGAAAAGTTGGGATTGCAAATATAGTCTCAGAAGTGCATAGAATTCTATGTAAATCTGTGTACTAACACACAAAATCTATCTACAAGTGCATAGCACTGTACTGTCAATGTGTTGAAATCATGCAAAAGCAAACTAATTAGTGTTGTCCCCATGATGTAATAACAGGGTGATTGGGGTTTGGGGATTGTTTTGGATTTTGATACACTTGAAGTATAAATGATGAGTTTTGTTCACCTCTGAAATCTGCAAGTGAAGAGACTTAAGTGGGTAAAAAAAGCCCCTAACATTTTGTTCCTTTCTTTCCTAATCATCTGGTGGTTGATTGGAACATTCCAGTATTGATTGTATCTCTGATTTCAGCCTCTTTATGTGTAAGGTATATACAAAGGTAGACTCCAGGTGTGGATATTTAAAACAAGGAATTGTCTTATCTGATGTTTTTAATATATTTCTTGGATTAAGAATATGGGACTGATTTAGTTTTGACAATTCTGAGAGCTCACTTTATAAATGTGCTATGTATGTATTTAATTGCAGATTTGGGATCCAGTACAGATATCCTTTGTCATATGATGCCTTTCTATAGCTACGATGTTCCTCATACTTGTGGTCCTGATCCAAAAATCTGCTGCCAGTTTGATTTCAAGCGTCTTCCTGGAGGAAGAGTAAGCTGTCCATGGAGAGTTCCACCAGAAGCCATTCATGCTGGAAACGTTCAACACAGGTTCAATTTTTCACATATTCTACAGGGGAATAGCTTTAAAAAAAAATAATATGCTGTTCAAAACTAATATAGCTCTGTGTTGTGGTTTTAGGCTTAGCTGGCTGAGCCCTACACAGGTGCTCCACAGCTGCCACCCACCTCCACATCTCATTGGTGGGGAGGAAAGTCAGGAGGAAAAAAGGCAGAACCCTGTCGATTGAGATAAAAAAGTTTAACAGCACAAAGAGATAAAAGCAATCACTGAGAACAATAACCAACAAAATAGTATATAAAGTGAGTAATGCAAAATTGATAGTGAAATTTGAAGATAGCTTATAATTAAGATAGAGTGTAAATAGGACTATGAATGCTACACAACATAATCATCTGCTTGGTTATGGTTGTGATACAGTCTCATGCCAGTGGAAGGTTTTGGGGATAGTGTGGTGTAGTATGCTGTAGCTACAATTGGTAAGATGTTTTCCATGGCATATCCTTGCAAACTTTGGTATTCCTTGGTTTACATTTCCTGAAGTCGTCTGAGTCCTCTGTCTTACATATCTGAAATCATTAATCTCTATTTTATTTTTCAAGTAGAAACACTGAGTTGTGTTGCAACAGGTAAGAATCAAGATTACAGTTTTACAATTTTTAAAAAAATTTTTAGTAGGAGGAAAAAAAATCAAAACAAGAAAAAACAACAAAGAAATGGAATATAGAACTGCTAAAGTTTTTTCTAGAAAAATATTATATTCTATGGTCCTGTTACTATCTTCAGTCCTTCAAAACATCCCCAAGTTCAAGAGTTAGAAATTTAGATAGGTGTTTCGGTGTTTACAGTTGTTGCAAATCACTTGGTGTAATGAACATATTAACCATAGCATGGTGGCTTTTTGGTTCTAGTCTTGATGCTGAAGTTATGACATGATGATGATGCATTGGTTGTATGGATGTCAAGTCTGCATATCTTTTTTCTTAGATTTTGAAAACTTCACTTTGTTAGTAAAACTCCAATTACAAAGCTTTATTCGAGGTAAACCCAGGATAAATCCAAATACAGTTGCCATCTTTAAAGGCAGAAATTAAAATGACAATAAGACAAAGTAATTTTCTTTAAAAGTAGAAAAATTAAATCTAAAGTAACTGGAGTTTTGCAGATGACACCAAATTGGGTAGGAGTGTTGAACTTCTTGAAGGTAGAAGGGCTCTGCAGAGGGATCTGGACAAGCTGCATAGAAGAGCTGAGTTCAGTTGTATGAGGTTCTACAAGGCCCAGTGCTGGGTCCTGCACTTGGGTCACAACAACTTCATGCCCTACGTTTTGGGGCAGAGTGGCTGAAAAGCTGCATGGCAGAAAAAGGCTTGTGAATATGGGTTGACAGCCAGCTGAACATGAGCCAGCAGTGTACTCAGGTGGCCAAGAAGGCCAACAGCATATTGACCTATATTAGGAATAGTGTGACCAGCAGGATTTGATTGTGACCCTGTACTCGCCACTGGGGGGGCCACACCTCGAATACTGTGTTCAGAAAGATACTGAGTTGTTGAAGCATGTTCAGAGAAGGACAGGGAAGCTTGTAAAGAGTCTGTAACCCAGCAGCTGAGAGAACTGGAATTGTTTCATCTGGAGAAGGCTGAAGGGAGACCTTATTGTTGTCTACAACTACCTGAGAGGAGGTTGCAGTGAGATGGTGTGGTGAAGGCACCTTATGCCCAGAATTTTGCCCCAAATACCAGCAAACTTGTCCCAACATGTTTTGGCAAGTCCCCCCTTTCCACCTGCCTTCCTGGAGTGGGGACAAAGGCTCAGGTGCCAACCTGTCTCGTGAAGGGCTAAACAACTACAGGCACCCATCGCATGGCATACTTCTGCTCTTTCCATCTAAGGGCATAATTCTAGCTTCAGCCTTTCTATAGGTTAAAGCAGGTTGTCGACAAGTGTGCCCATTGGCCAGATCCGGCCTCGACAGATCTAAGTATTACCCCTCTTGTTTACCAGTTTGCTGTCTGCTTTTGCTTTCTCTCGCTTTGCTCAAGCTATGTAAGCTTGCAGTGCCCCTAAGTCTTCCAACTCCCACATGCAAGCATACTAGAGGCCTCTGCAACATGGAAAGAAGCCAGCTCCCCAAGCTGCTTGAGGAACCAGCAAAGGAGATCCCTTCGCTGAAGCTACGAAAGTCAGCATCGTAAGCCCAGTCACGTCTCTACGAGGACTGGAACACCGAGGGTAAGCTCTAGCCCAGAGGGGGAGGGACTAGCCCAAGCCTGGCAGTTCAGCACATCTGCTACAGCCATAAGCAGCTGACCAAGCAGCCTCGCGTGACCCCTGCTGTTTGTGGGAGATAAGTGGAGCTACTGTTACTGTTCCACAGCCCTGTGCCATCAGGGTAAAGTAACCCAGGATTTCCCGAGAGAATTGAGAGAGAGAGAAAGACATACTCTCCTTTGAGATCAAGCCAAGCATCATAACCGTAAATGGGAAGCAGTTGCCGAGAGATTTGGCATTGTCAGCTCCACTTCGAGCCAAGCAAGGGGAAGTCGCCACTTCACCTCACCCCTTCCCTGAAGCCCGTCTCTGGGATCAGAGATGGCTGGCCCCACCCACTGGGAACTGTCACCCTGACCACAAGGGCTGACCCCAAAGGACCTGGCCCCGCCACGGAGGACCACTCCCCCGGACCAGCTCTGTTGGCCCGACTCTGTTCAGGGAGCCGCACCAATCCTGCCAGCCCCCAGCCGCTGTAGTTGCACCGTGGGACCACCCTGCCAAGGGAAACCGCCGACCGGCGGAAAACCTCACCCCAACTGCAGAGTAGAAAGAAAGTCACAGCCCGGAATGGGCCAGCCCCAGGCAGCCGGTCAGCAGGTCAGCAGGCAGAGTAACCCAGCAACTTGCTTTGCTACAAAGGCACAATATATCTTTTCATGTGTGCAAGACTTGGTAACATGTAGTTCAAAGTGCCCGCACCTAGCCGCATGATATTTGGAGCTTGAATTGCGTCTTGATAGCATTATAAATGTCTCTGTTACAGCTGCCAAGCGTCTTGTCGAATCTCCATCTAGTGGACAAGTGGAGGAACTGCACCTTTTGTTCCTTTAATCGAAATTAATTCTGTAAATATTCTAATTGGGTCGAATTGTATATACTAAACCAGTTATGGAATAAATTTTCACAACTGTGCATTAGAATCAATATATAAAAGTGATTAATTGGTTATTAATAATTTTAATAATAAACAATGTTCTCATAATTCAAATTTCATAATTCATAAATTAATAACCATCCTTATTCACAACAGGTGGGTGATGATATCAAGTGACAGAATGACAGGAAATTACCTCAAGTTGTGCCAGGGGAGGTTTAGATTGCATATTAGGAAAAATATCTTAACTGATGGAGTGGCCAAGCATTGAAACAAGCTGCCAAGGGAGGTGATGTAGTCACCATCCCTAGAAGTGTTCAGAAAACATGTAGGCATAGTACTTCATGGTTTAATGGCCTTGGTGTTAATGGGTTGATGGTTAGACTCTGTGATCTTAGAGGTCTTTTCCAATGGAAACAATTCTATGGTAACAGTAGAGCTAATAGAAGAACCAGTATTACATAGGTAATGCTTATGGAAAGTAAAGAGGAGCTCATGTGTCTTGAAATCTAAATTGTAAAAATAAAAATTTTTACTATATACCCCAATTATTTTTAGAAAAGTAAGAGCTTATTTTAACAAATAACTGGTTATAAATATAAAGTGCTATACATATAAATATAGAGACTATAAATATAAAGTGGAAAGCCTGCTAGGAAATGCTTTAAAATTTTTTAGGGGGTTAATTAGATCTTGATTTCACCAAGTCCAGTGAAGATGCTGAAACCGTGGAATGCCACATCCACTGTGGTGTCACAGTATCACAGTACCTTAGAGGTTGGAAGGGACCTCAAGAGATCCTTCAGTCCAACCCCCGGCCAAAGCAGGATCACTTAGGGTGTTCCACACAACAGTGCATCCAGGTGGGTTTTTAAAGTTTCCAGAGAAGGTGACTCCACAAACCTTTTGGCAGCCTGTTCCAGTGCTCTGTCACCCTCATTGTAAAGAAGTTTCTCAGGTTGGGGTGAAATCTTCTATGTTCAAGCTTGAACCTGTTGTTTCTTGTCTTACTAGTGCACACCACCAAAAAAGAGATTGGCCTCTGCCCCCTGACATCCACCCCTCAGATATTTGTACAGATTGTGAGGTCCCCTCTCAGTCTTCTCTTCTCAAGACTGAACAGCCCCAGGGATCTCAGACTCTTGAGGGGAGATGCTCAAGTTACCTAATCATCTTTGTGGCTCTCTGCTAGATTCTTTCTAGCAGGTCTCTGTCTGTCTTGAACTGCAGAGCCCAAAACTGGACACAGTATTCCAGGTATGGTCTCACCAGGGCAGAGTAGACGGGGATAATAACCTCCCTAGACCTGCTGGACACACTTTTCTTGGTGCACCCCAGGATACCAATGGCTCTCCTGGCCATATGGACACATTGTTGTCCCATGGAGAATTTGCTGTCCACTAGGACTCCCAAGGTCTTTCTCTGTGGAGCCGCTTTCCAGCAGGGCAGCCCCTAACCTGTACTTGTGCCCATTGTTATTCTTTCCCAGATGCAGGACCCTGCACTTGTCTTTATTGAACTTCATGAGGTTTGCCTGCACCCAGCTCTCCAGCCTGTCCAGATCTTTTTGGATGGCTGCGCATCCTGATAGGGTGTCAGCCACCCCCTCCCAGTTTTGCATCATCGTCAGACTTGCTGAGGGTACTCTAAATCCCCTCATCCAGGTTGTCGATAAAGATAATGAAACTGGACCCCGTACTGATCGCTGGGGAACACCACTGGCCTCAGGCCTCCAAGTTGACTCTGTGCCACTAATGACAGCCCTGTGAACTCCGCTGTCAAGCCAGTTTTCTATCTACCTCACAGACCAACCATTTATGCTGCATTTCTTGAGCTTTTCTATGAGGATGTTATGGGAAACAGTGTCACAAGCCTTAGTGAAGTCAATGTATTTGACGTCCATTTCGTCATAGCCTTCATAGAAGGCTGTCAGATTAGTCAGACAGGATCTCCCCTTGGTAAATCCATGTTGGCTACTCCTGATAACCTTCTTGTCTTCCATGTGGTTAGAGATGACCTCCAGAATGAGCTGCTCCATCATCTTTCCAGAAATGGAGGTGAGGGTGATTGATCTGTAGTTACATGGGTCTTCCTGTATACTTTTTGAAGACTGGAGTGACATTTCTTTCAGTCATCAGGCATCTCTGCTGATCTCCATGACTTTTCAAAAATGATGGAGAGAGGTTCAGCAACTGTATCAGCTGGCTCTCTCAGCATTCGTGGATGCATCCCATTGGGACCCATGATTTGTGTGTCTTTAGTTGGTGTAAGAGATCTCTAACCTGGTCCTGACTGACCAGTAGTATCATAGATAACGCCTATGGGAAATGTAAAACTAACACATGGCCTTTTGTTCTGGAGCCTGAATTATTTGGAAACATTAGAGAAACTGGAAGGAACAGAGGAGTCATATCTTGAAAGAGTAATTTCAATTCCAGTCCAGTAAAACTTGGGAAGTAGTGTTTTGACCGTGTCATGACACGGACAAACGAGCCCAGCAGAAAACCAGACAGACCCTGATTATCTCTAGATATGGTTCCCCTCTTCCCGCCTCCTTCCTGCAGACAGTTGGGGTAATGTGGGAAAAGGAACAAAGGGGACAGGACCATGTGTGTTTGGTAAACAATTTTGTTTCTGGGGTAAAAGCATGTGTACTGGCCACTGCTCCTCCCTGACCAGGCCTATGTTTCTGCCTTTTATGGCCACAGCCTGACAGAACCCCTTGTCATAGGGTATCTATGAGCTGGCTTTGGTTGCCCTATTGGCCCAATTGAATCTTGGGCAAGATATATGTATAGGCCAATTTCTAGTTGCCTTGCCTTGCTTAAACCTTGCTTAAGCCTTGCGTGAACCTTGTTTGAATTGTCTCGAACCTGACTTTCTTGAAGCTGCCTTGAGTTGCCCTGCCTTGCCTCGAGTTGCCTGGTCTAGAGCCTGGGATAAAAGCCACAGGCCTATACACTGCAAGCTAGAAAAGCCACGAGCTTAGAAGCTGGAGCCAAGCATGCTTCCGCATGCAACTAGAATTTTGTTGTGCCTCAGTTTACCCAGGACAAAGCAAGTGCCCATTGTGAAGAACGCATGTGCTGAAGCCAAACCAGCCCAAGACCATGTGGCACCTTCTTGCTGGCAGCCTGCCGTGCCTGGTGCATGAGAGCACCCCAAAAGCCTCAACAGCTAATACACAGCAGCAGCACTCCCAACTCGGGTAGAATTAGCTTTGAGTAATTAATTCATTGCCTCTTTAGCTTAATGGTTCTTGTTGAGTCACCCACCCCTCCCCCCCTGTGTGGTCGACACCATTTTGCTCCCAGGGATTCTCTCTTTCTGATCTTCCTACCAGTTTGCATATATTTGTTAAAATTCTTATGGTTGCCGAAATACTGTACATTCCCATTGTAAATATATATCCTAACCGTACATTGAACCTATTTAATGCATTTTGACAATTTTTCATACTAATAAAATGTTACTAATATTTTTATTAATATTTGCCAATATAATTTATAAATTAAATCATATTCCTTAATATAATGATGCAACTTAGACTAGGGTGTACGAAGAGATATGTTTTACAAAAATTGGGATATGTACCAAAACTCTTGGGATTAGACTGGGCAAAACAAAATTGCAAAAATCCGAAACGTATTTCCTAAAAGCTAGCTGAGAATGCTGGCAAGCCAAGCAGCATGTACGCTGTAATAATGGGCACGTGTATTGTACAGATGCTAGAGGAATTTAAAAATTATGGCAAAAAGATTTTTTGTCTGTAAAGATAATGAGAAATGATGGAGACACAGAAGCAGAGGCTTTATAATTTACTAGTTCTGCAAATCAATTGCCTCCTTAAGAGGAGTTGCAGAGGCAGAAACCAATTTTGTTCTTGACCCACGGAAAAGGGAACTGCCTGCATCACTCAAATGCGAATTGTCTGGCCCAGAGGAGCAGTCACCATGGGGAATATATTTTAAACCGCGTTTGCCAACTGCTCTGAGCACAGTGTCACAGAGACCAATCACTGCTTACCTCAACCCGGGACCACGCTGCCTAAAATTGAAAGCAAAAGCGGCACAGAAACCATGCTGAGGGAAGTTGCTCCCCCTCACTGCTCACTCTGACCAAGAAGCTGTGTAAAAGGGACTTTGCCCATCATGCACCAATTCTGCCTGTGCATGGCGCCGCTAAAAATAAATTGTGGAGATCAGCCTTACCTACCACGTGAGTGCATCATCTGTGAGAGGAAATCAAATTGCCCGCCGCTGATTGCAGACTGCAAGGACGTCCCCCTGTAGCAGCCAGTGCCACAAAATCCTTCACACCTCATGTTTTAAATGGGATAAGCATGCATGCAGCCCATGTGGGACCAAATCTGGCACAGTGAGAAGCCAGCTCGCAGGGAAACTGCTGCAAACCAAGAGCTGAGCTGCTCCGGAATGACGACTCCTCCAATTCAGCTTATGAATCCAGCCCGGCACTGTGCGAATTTGGTCCATGAAACTGGCGCAATTTTAAGTGCATAGCGATCCTGAAATCCAATTCCAATTCGAGCTGTGAGCTGAGCCCAGAGCCTGTCCACTGTAAGCTGCAGAAAAGCTGCGCTGCACCAGCATTCAGAAGAAAGGCTACACCCCGCCACCACAGTACAGAGGAGCCAGGAAAAACTCATAAGCCTGTCTGCTGCCTGAAAATGAAATCCTGGGAATAAGCTGCAAACTGAGTTTAAAAATGCCTCCATGAAACAGAACCCCGTTGAGAGAAACCATTTTGAGGCACATACCAGCCACTATATGATGGCCATGCATGGCTAGATACAGGAAGTGCTTCTCAGATCTCTCCAGCCACTGTACCATGTTCCAGCCTGTGGAGGAATAAGAGGAACAAATGAGACCCCAGCTGTTCCAGTAGCCAAGGGAAAAGGAATTCACAGAGCCACACTGAAAGGTCTGATCCCTTACCAGTGGACTGGTTCCGTGAATTGATTTCCCTGGGAGTGCCAGAGCACCTCGCCAGATGTTTGGAGGAATCTCGAGTTAAAAGGATTGTGCTTCAAATTTTGAATCAAAGCAGCAGCCAGGAAAAGCAGCTTTGTGGAAGAAGCCTTGACGGAAGCCAGAGCTGAGTCTGCTGTCTTGCTCCAGCCTTCACAGCTGCTTCAGCTTCACCAGCTTTGCCTGGCAAGGGAGAAAATCCTCCCTCGTTGCAATATCGAGGAACCGTGTCTCTCAGTGACAAAGACCCATTTACATTCAGGGGGTGGGAAATTGAAAAGCCCCAATGGACACTTTGATTAATTCAGTGTTACACCAGAGACACACCCATCAACAGTCAGGAGGTGGGTAATTGAAAGAGTACCAGAGTATTGGGCTCAGAGCATATGCTGCTCTCTACAGATTTTGCTTCTGGGGTAAGGGCACATGTACGGGCTACTGCTTCTCCTTGGCCAGGTGTATCTTTCTGCCTTTTATAGCCACAGCCTAACAGAACCCTTTGTCATTGGGTAACTATGTGCTGGCTTTGGTTGCCCTCTTGGCCCAATTGAGTTTCAGGCAAGATGTATGTATAGGCCAATTTCTAGTCACCTTGCCTTGCTTAAACCTTGCTTAAGCCTTGCTTGAACCTTGTTTGAATTGTCTTGAACCTGACTTTCTTGAAGCTGCCTTGAGTTGCCCTGCCTTGCCTCGAGTTGCCTGGTCTAGAGCCTGGGATAAAAGCCACAGGCCTATACACTGCAAGCTAGAAAAGCCACGAGCTTAGAAGCTGGAGCCAAGCATGCTTCCGCATGCAACTAGAATTTTGTTGTGCCTCAGTTTACCCAGGACAAAGCAAGTGCCCATTGTGAAGAACGCGTGGAAAACTGCTGGCCATCTGCTGAAGCCAAACCAGCCCAAGACCACATGGCACCTTCTTGCTGGCAGCCTGCCATGCCTGGTGCATGAGAGCACCCCAAAAGCCTCAACAGCTAATACACAGCAGCAGCACTCCCAACTTGGGTGGAATCAGGACCTCTCAGGAGGTTGTTGAGAGCAATGAGGTCTCCCCTCAGCCTTCTCTTCTCTGGACACTCTCCAGAAGTTGCCCCAAAAGCCTGTTTGAAGGCATTTCTTAGGAATCAATCAACAAGTGAGAAGACTCAAACACCATTTGGGTTTCTTGCACTTTAAGGGACTAAAGAAACATCTGAGAAATTGACATGGGGACATCTGCTGTAGAGGTTAAATAGCAGGAGGACATGTTGATATGGGTAGCTTATGGAAATCTGCCTTGAGCACCAACTCAGAGGAAGATTCATCATAATAATTTGCAAATGTTCACAAATAAATTAAGCATAAGCTGTCAATAAAAAAAGTGGAAACAAAAGCAAGACCATCTGGGGGGTTGACTAAAGCAAATCAGTCTCCCCTCGCATCAGAACTTGTACACAAAAGAAAAAAGAGGAACAGAGGGCCCCATATGTTGGCCGGACCCTTCCCACAGGGAGCCCGGGTCAGGGATGTTACCAGAAGGCTGCCTAATGTCCTACAGACCTCTGATTACTACCCCTTGCTAGTTATGCAGGTGGGAAGCGATGAGGTCAATACCAGAAGTCTTAATAAAAAGGGAATTCAAGGCACTGGGAAAAGTAGTAGAGGGATCGGGGGCACAGGTAATTTTTTCATCTATACCCTTAGTTGCAGGCATGAATGCTGAAAGGAACAGGAAAACATTCCTGATTAATAAGTGGCTAAGAGGCTGGTGTCACCAACAAAATTTTGGATTCTTTGATCTTGGGGAACTCTATATGGTCCCAGGTCTGCTAGCAACAGATGGGGTACACGTGTCCCAGAGAAGATCTTGGCACACAAGCTGGCAGGGCTTGTACAAAGTGCTTTAAACTAGGTTTGAAGGGGGAGGGGAGTGAGCACAACATTACTAGAGATGAACCAAAGGAGGCTGAGGGTGGTAAGCCACAGACAGGGGCAAAACCAGCAGCCCAGCTGAAGTGTATGTACACTAATGCACGCAGCATGGGTAACAAACAAGAGGAGCTGGAAGTCTTGGTACAGGAGGAAAATTATGATTTTGTTGCCATCACAGAAACGTGGTGGGATGACTCTCACAACTGGAGTGCTGTAATCAAGGGCTACAGACTCTTCAGGAGAGACAGGAGAGGGAGAAGGGGTGGAGGAGTGGCCCTGTATATTAGGGAGACTCTGGACATCATGGAGGTTGAGACTAAGGATGATCAGGTGGAGTCCCTATGGGTAAGAATTAGCAGGAAGGCCAACAAGCCTGACATCCTGGTTGGAGGCTGTTATAGACCACCTAATCGGGAAGAAGAGGTTGATTTAATTTTCTTCAGGCAGCTGGAGGCTGCCTCAAGATCGCTTCCCCTTGTTCTTGTGGGTGACTTTAACCTGCCAGACATCTGCTGGGAATTGAACACTGCAGAGAAGAGGCAGTCTAGAAGGTTCCTGGAGTGTATGGAGGATAGCTTCTTATCCCAGCTGTTACGTGAGCCTACCAGGGGTTCAGCCCTGCTCGACTTGCTGTTTACAAATAGAGAAGGGCTGGTGAGTAATTTGGTGGTGGGAGGCTGCCTGGGGTCCAGTGACCATGAAATAATTGAGTTTTCAATATACAGTGAAACCAGGAGGGGCAGCACCAAAACGTTCACCCTGGACTTCTGAAGGGCAGACTTTGGCTTATTCAAGGAACTAACTCGGAAAGTTCCTTGGGAAACAGCCCTTAAAAACAAAGGGGTCCAGGAAGGCTGGACTTACTTCAAGAAAGAATTCTTGAAGGCCCAGGAACAAGCTGTGCCCATGTGCCGGAAGAGGAGCCAACAAGGGAGACAACTGGACTGGATGAGCAAGGAGCTTCTAAAGGAATTAAGGGAAAAAAGAGGGTGTATCACCTTTGGAAAAAAAGGGAGGTATCCCAGGATGAGTTTAAGGACATTGCTAAGTCTTGTAGGAAAAAAATTGGAGAGGCAAAAGCCCATATAGAACTTAGACTGGCCACTGCCGTAAAAGAGAATAAAAAATATTTCTACAAATATATTAATGGCGGCAGAAGAGGCAAGGACAACCTCTGCTCCTTATTGGATGTGGAGGGGAATATAGTAACAAAAGACAAGGAAAAGGCAGAGGTACTTAACACCTTCTTTGCCTCAGTCTTCAATAGTGGGACAGGCTGTCTGCAGGACAACTGGCCTCCTGAGCTGGCAGATGGAGTCGGGGACCAGTATAGTGCCCCTGTAATCCAGGAGGAAGCGGGAAGGGACCTGCTGACCCACTTGGATCCTCACAGTCCATGGGACCTGATGGGATCCATCCTAGGGTGCTGAGAGAGCTGGCAGATGAGCTGGCCAAGCCACTTTCCATCATTTATCAGCAGTCCTGGCTCACAGGTGAGGTCCCTGATGACTGGAGGCTGGCCAATGTGATGCCTATCCACAAAAAGGGCCTGAAAGAGGAACCAGGAAATTACAGACCTGTCAGCCTGACCTCAGTGCCAGGCAAGGTTATAGAATAGGTCATCCTGAGTACAATCACACAGAACCTACAGGATGGTCAGGGGATCAGGACCAGCCAGCATGGATTCAGGAGGGGCAGGTCCTGCCTGACCAACCTGATCTGCTTTTATGATCAGGTTACTCATCTGGTGAATGCAGGGAAGGCTGTGGATGTAGTCTACCTGGACTTCAGCAAAGCCTTTGACACTGTCTGCCACAAGAAGCTCCTGGCAAAGCTGGCAGCTCATGGTTTGAACAGATTCACTCTGAAATGGGTCAAGAACTGGCTGGAGGGCTGGGCCAAGAGAGTGGTGGTGAACGGTGCCACATCCAGTTGGCAGCCAGTCACTAGTGGTGTCCCCCAGGGATCAGTGCTGGGCCCCATCCTGTTCAATATCTTTATTGATGATGTAGATGAAGGAATTGAGTCTATCATCAGTAAGTTTTCAGATGACACCAAGTTAGGAGCAGGTGTTGATCTGTTGGAGGGTAGAAGGGCCCTGGAGAGGGACCTGGATAGGCTGGATGGGTGGGCAGAGGCCAATGGGATGAGATTTAACAAGGCTAAGTGCAAGGTTCTACGCTTTGGCCACAACAACCCCAAGCAGCACTACAGGCTGGGGACAGAGTGGCTGGAGAGCAGCCAGGCAGAAAGGGACCTGGGAGTGCTGGTTGATAGTAGGCTGAACATGAACCAGGAGTGTGCCTGGGCGGCCAGGAAAGCCAATGGCATCCTGGCCTGTATCAGGAATAGTGTAGCCAGAAGGACAAGGGAGATTATTCTTCCCTGTACTCAGCCCTGGTCAGGCCACACCTTGAGTATTGTGTCCAATTCTGGGCTCCTCAATTCAAGAGAGGTGTTGAGGTACTAGAACGTGTCCAGAGAAGGGCAATGAAGCTGGTGAGGGGCCTGGAACACAAACCCTATGAGGAGAGCCTGAGGGAGCTGGAGTTGTTTAGCCTGGAGAAGGGGAGGCTCAGGGGTGACCTCATTGCTGTCTACAACTACCTGAGGGGAGGTTGTAGGCAGGTGGGGGTTGGTCTCTTCTCCCAGGCAACCAGCAGCAGAACAAGAGGACACAGTCTCAAGTTGTGCCAGGGGAGGTATAGGCTGGAGATTAGGAGGAAGTTCTTCACAGAGAGGGTGATTGCCCATTGGAATGTGCTGCCCAGGGAGGATGTGGTGGAGTCGCCATCTCTGGAGACGTTCCAGAGGAGACTGGTGAGGCACTTAGTGCCATGGTCTAGTTGATTGCTTAGGGCTGGGTGATATGTGTGGACTGGATGATCTTGGAGGTCTCTTCCAACTTGGTTGATTCTATGAATTCTATGATTCCTGGGGATTCTCTCTCTGATGTTCCTACTGGTTTGCATAGAATTTTAAAAATTGTTATAGTTGCCTAAATACTGTTCATTCCCTTGTAAATATATATTCTAACTGTACATTGAACCTATTTAATATGGTTTGACAAGTTTTCATATTAATAAAAAGTTATTAATATTTTTATTAATTGTCCCTATGTAGCAACCTTTTAACAGTTTTTGAGAAGGCTATGTTTTGTCTTTGAGTTGGAAAGAATCTAAACATCTTCTAACTGAAGAGAAAGACTAGGCACAAGTTGACTGGATATGTTGAGAAGCTTGTTTGTCAGTATTAATCTATTGTATGCTTTTCTCGGACCCATGTCAGTGAAAGGATAGCCAATTGGGATGTGACAGCTCTGTATTAGAAAAGTATATAAGTTGACTATGTAACACAGTAGTAGGCTTTGCTTTGCTTTTGCTTTGTACTTTCTGCTTAGTGCTTTTGCTTTTGGCAATATCGTTTATAAATTGAGTAATACTCCTTAACAGATGGACCATGTGAAACCCACCACTCTTGTTTTCTGAAAAGTCCTGCATTTTTCAAGAGGTTCATAAATAAACTGTTTCTAACCATAGGCTGCATATGGAATATTTGGGTTAAACTGGCTTTTTAAAAGGTAGAATTACGAAGTCTCATGTTGTCCCAGTTCTGTTAGTTGTATGGGGGGAAGTCTTCAGGTTTAAATTTGTATTCTGTTGAAAGTCATGGATAGTATTGATTCAAGCATAAATACTTGGTAATCTGAACTATAAGTCAAACTGTAGATAGAGAAGGGGGGAACCACTAGTTGGGTCTGCTCTCATCTCAATAGAACGTTAACTAAAGATATAGATGTGCCTTCTTTCTCCCTCTGGAATAGTTGTACATTGTGTTTACTCAATAAATAAATCCTGACTTTTGGTTGAAGAAATACGGATTTCCAAGAGATTTAACTAGATTAAATTTTTACATCAATGTTTATATAACAGAACTACAAGAGTGTGCATTGAAAGTAAATTTCAGTGGGCCATCTATGAAAACGACTTGTAGAAACAAAAAACACACTTGAATCTGCATTTTGCTGCTATTTTTTCTTTAAAACTTTCCTGTTTGTATTTGTTTCCTTAAATATGTTGTTACAGTTAATACTAAAATTATTTCAATAACTTTTAATTAGGATCAGCATTTGAATTTTACAGTAGCAGTTGTTTAGAAGGGGGAGGAGGAGGAAAGGAATGTTTCCAATAACCCAGGCATCAGATTTGTAACTTTTCCTACGTTGCTGCTTGATGACAGAACTGATTATGTTACCTGTCAAAGAGTTAGCAGGTGCCAAAGGGTAATTTTACTACTTTTTTTTCTGTGTGTGCATGTGTGTGTTTTTTGTTTTGTTTGTTTGTTTTGTAATCTTTTTTTAGGACAAAAAGCAGAAAAGCTTTGGACTTAAATTTTCAGGGCATGTACTTGAAGGGGGAGTAATGACTTTTAGTAGTGAACTTCCACACTTTTTATGGGTTTGGGTTTTTTTGTTTGGTTGGTTGTTTTTTCCCCCAAGTCTGGAGTTCCTCAAAGATTAATTTATGGGCAGTTTTCATGCCAAGGACCTGAAGATTTGAAGCAAAGTATCCAAGGGAATTACCAGAGTGGATAAATATAGCTTGCTTATTATGGTAAATAAGGGCTGCAGAGGATTAGAATTGTTACCTAAATATAAAGCAGTTAAACATCATTTAAACTGAAGATTAATTTTGGTGCAGAAACAAATTGATGCAGACTGCCCTCCTGTTTAAGATGGAGATTGATCAGTTTATTGGAGGATTTAATTAGTATAGTATTTGCAACAGTAGGTTGAGTGTGGTGTCCCAATGGGGGGAATTGAATCCAGCTTTTTTGTTGCATAATAGGATAGCAGGGGTTTGTATGTCTTGTTTAGAGTCACTATAATGCACAACTTGATGTCTAAAAGTCACTTCATCAAACGCTGACCTTTATTCTTCTGTTTTCTAAACTGTTCTATTTTGGTTTTGTTTTGTTTTGTTTTGTTTTTCCTCAAGGGCTTGGATGATTTTAGATCAATACAGAAAGAAGTCAAAGCTCTTCCGTACTAAAGTTCTGTTGGCTCCACTAGGGGATGATTTCCGCTATGCTGAGAGTTCAGAATGGGATCAGCAGTACCAGAATTATCAGAAGCTGTTTGATTATATGAATTCCCATCCTGACTGGCATGTTAAGGTAAATACAGTACTTTCCCTGGTTTGTGGAGAAAACAGTGTTTCTCAGTATTTTGAGATTCTGTGGAGCTTTATGTATTATTTAACAACAGATTGGTTTGCCTTTACCACCTGCAGTTTCTCAAAAATAAAGACTTGTCTGTTCATAGTAGCTGCTTGAAAACCAGAAGTAGTACCTAAACTAGATTGTGCTAGAGAACAGCTATTAGGTTTGCTTTTTTTCTTAATACTATTTATTTTGACAGTCTTCAGGTATTGTTACTTAAGGCTCACAGGTTTTGTTATTTAAAGCAATTCATAGAATTACTTGCTTATTAGAAGTTCAAAAAAATCTTACTGCTTTGCTTAGGTGCTCCTGGGTTTATGTCCCAAAACAAACAGGCACCATGGCTGGCAGATGTTTTTGAATACAATAAAATGTAAAATATGGACCAAGCTGCTAAAGGAGTGAATATACTAACATGAATGATGAGATACCACTTTATATGATTCATTATGTTTCAATGTTAGTTTACACTTTCATACATTCTAATATATAAGCTGAGCGTTAGAGTTTCCTTGTGCTATAGACCTTCTCTGTACTCAGATACCTTTTCATTGTCTTTTAGCATGGGAGTAAGAAATTGGTGTTCACAACCTCATTTTTTCTTGGCTTTCATATGAGAGAGCGCTATTGCTGATGATAATTTAGTCGAATCCCCCTGCAATGTGGAGGAACACATTTAACTAGGTTGGATTGCTCAAGGCCCTGCCCAGCCGGACCTTGAATATTTCCAGGGATGAGACATCTACACCTCTCTGGGCAACCTGTTCCAGTGTTTTGCCACCATCACTATTTTTTTTTCTTTAAATCTGGTCAGAATCTACCCTCTTTCAGTTTAAAGCCATTACCCCATCTACAAGCCCTACTAAAAACTTTGCTCCCATCTTTCTCATAAGCAAGCCCCCTTTTAAGTACTGAAAGGTTTCAATAAAGACATCCCTAGAGCCACCTTCTCTCCCAACTCTTTCAGCCTGTTCTCATAGGAGAGATATTCCATCTCTCATAATTTTTGTGGCCCTCTGGATCTCCTCCAACAGGTCCATGTCTTTTTTGTACTGAGTTGAGCTCAAGTTGAAATGCTTTTGGAAGAGCTAATCAGCTTTTTTGAAAAGCGTGCAAGGAAACTTTAAAGTTCTTTAGGTTAGTATTTCTGATAAAATTCTGCTGGAATACTGGCATTTTTAAAAAATGTATATAGAACTAAGCATATTCATCCTCTTATGTCTAAATAAAAATAATGGAACAGTGTTACAGTAATTTTCATTTTCGTCCAGGCCCAGTTTGGAACTTTATCAGATTACTTTGAAGCTCTACGAAAAGAAAGCAATTTGGGTGAAAAGCACAGCAATTCCTTTTTTCCTATTTTAAGTGGGGACTTCTTCACCTATGCAGACAGAGATCATCATTACTGGAGTGGATACTTTACATCACGACCCTTCTATAAACAACTGGATAGAGTTCTGGAATCCTACTTACGGTAAACACTGTCAAATTCATAACATATATTTTGACCCATGGGAGAGAAGAATGTATAAGTACTCTAAATATATTGGACAGGTAGAAAAGTGATTTTGAAATGAACAGTTTAAATTTACTTTCAATAAGGATAGGCTAAATGGCCCCCAAATGTAGTTCTTGTTGGAACAATTAGTTGGTGTATCTCTTATTTTACTAAATTCACAGAAACGCAATGGTATTTTTCCATCTGAACAAAGCAGTTGTTCTAGAACATTATTCAAATGATCAGCAAGTCCTTATTCTATGAAAAATAGCAAGTAATATACTTATATTTCTGCATCATGTTTGAGTAGCTGTCAGATCAATCATTATGGCTAAACAGTGAATGCTCTTAGAACAAGATACAAGGGTAAAAATGTTAGAAGAATTATTAGAGGCAGTTGAGAAGTAGTCAGGTTTATAGCATGACAAGTAATCTCAGATTGTAAAGTGCTTCTCTGCTGAGAAGAATCTCTAAAGAATAAAATATTGCATCTTTAAGGAATAAAATATTGCAATTATCAAACATCTCTAAGGTTATGATTATCTTAGATTTTACTTTTTGCTTACTGTATTGAAATTATAAACACTAATAGCTTTGTTCTCTTTAGCTGGTTAATCATAAGAATCTTTGACTTTTAGGGCAAATAGCCTTGCTTAATACTGTTATTAGAAAAGATGAAACAGGACAGTTGATGTCCTTAAAAATTGAATTCCCTATTTCATTTGGTTGCATACTTTTTCCTAAATCCTTTTCTGTCTATTAAAATGTACCAAGGATTTAATTGTTTTTAGCTTTATCATAGTTATTTTCTCAAAATTTTTAAGTGTTTACTCTCTCATCATTTTTTTTGTCTTCTATTACTTACATTGCATAAAGCTTCATGTGACCTGCTTTCAGGTTTATTTCTAGTATTTACAACTTAATATTGTTAAAAGATTCCTTCATTCATGAATTTCAGTAACCTTTAACTTCTGAAAAAATGCTAGGCTTACATAAAGAGATTCCCTGGAAGAAAACTAATTCTTCAGCCTTATGAATTAAAATAAAGCACATTTATAAAATGTATCTGGGAAGTTTCTCAATTATCCTCTGTGAGTAATGTGTAAGAACAAAATGTATACATGTGTTCTTGTCAGATTACAGAATCACAGAATTGTCAGGGCTGGAAGGGACCTCAAGGATCATCTAGTTCCAACCCCCATGCCATGGGCAGGGACACGTTCCACCAGATCAGGTTGCCCAGAGCCACATCTAGCCTGGCCTTAAAAATCATCCAGGAATAGGGTTTCCACCACCTCCTTACACAACCTGTTCCAGTGTCTCACCACCCTTATGGTGAAGAACTTCTTTCTAACATCTAATCTAAATCTACCCTCTACTAGCTTGGATCTGTTCCCCTTAGTCTTATCACTACCCTTCACCCTAAAAAGTCCCTCACCAGCTTTCTTGTAGGCCCCCTTCAGATATTGGAAAGCCTCAATGAGGTCTCCTTGGAGCCTTCCCTTCTCCAAACTGAACAACTCTGTCCTCATAGGAAAGGACTGAACCCCTGTCCTCATAGGAGAGGTTCTCCAGCCCTCTGGTCATCCTTCTGGCCATTCATTTTTCAGTTTTGCTTTCAGAAACCTGAAGAATCTTCAAAGATGGTATATTAGCTGTGAGAACAACAGAACTAAGAATTTTGTCTTTTTATTGTCATTAAGTCGGACCAACTACATTATAATGATAATTAATGAATTAACCCTTGGCCTACCTTATGATTAAATTTCCCATAGTTCTTTTCAAGCTAACTTACATCTACCTAGTGTGCATATATACGTATTATGCAGGGAAATGAACCATGAACAGGAGAATGTCATGGGTTAAGTTGATTTGCTGCTGTTGTTCCTCCTGTATGCCTGTGTATTTTTTATGAAGGATGAGTGCTTTTAAGTTCCAGCAGTACTAGGTTTAAGAAAGACTTCACTGATAATTTAATATCCATGAAAAGGTGTTCAACCTGAGGGCCTGCTATCATGGCTGACCATTTCATAGAATCATTAGCATGGTAGGTGTTGGAAGGGACCTCTGAAGATTGAGTCCCTCTGTCAAAACAGGATTACCTAGAGGCAGAGTACACAGGAATGCATCTAGGCAGGTTGTGAAAGTCTCTAGAGAAGGAGGTTCCACAGCTTCTCTGGACAGCCTGTTCCAGTGCTCCATCGCCTTCACAATGAAGAATTTTTCTTTATGTTGAGGTGGAACTTCCTGTGTTCCAATTTGTATCCATTGTCCCATGCCGTATGACAGGTCACCAGTGAAAGAGACTGGTCCTTTGCCCCTCAGCCTTCTCTTCTCTAGGCTAAACAGCTGCAGGTCTCTTAACCTTTCCTCAGAAGAGAGATGTTCTGTTCCTGTAATCATCCTTGTATCTCTCCATTGGACTCTCTCTAGTAATCTCCTTGTCCCTCTTGACTGGGAACCCCAGAACTGGACACAATATTCGAGATATGGTCTCCCTAGGGCAAAACAGAGGAGCAGGAGATCCTCCCTTGATGGGCTGGCCACACTTTTCTTAATGCACCCGAGAATACTATTGCTGTCCCATAGATAACTCATTGTCCACTAGGACTACAAGGTCCTTTTCCATGGAACTGCTTTCCAGGAGGTCAACCCCTAATCTGTACTGCTATATGGACTTATTAATTCCCAGGTGCAAGACTCTATACTTACCCTTTTTGAATTTCATTAGGTTGCCCTTTTCCCAGCTCTCTAGTCTGTCCATATTTTCCTGGATGAGTTCCGGTGTGTCAGCCACTCCTCCCAGATTAATGTCATCATCAAACTTACTGAGGGTGCATTCTGTCCCTTCATCCAGGTTGTTCATTATGTTGAATGAGACTGGAATCAATATTGAACCATGGAAAACACCACTAGGTAGAATTGTACTCTGTCCTGTTGGTCACAACTGTCTAAGCTCTATTGTTTAGCCAGTTCTCAATTCATCTCACTGTTCACGCTTCTAACCTGTACTTCCTCAGCTTACCAAAAAGGATGTTAGGGGAGATAGTGTCAACACCCTTGCTGAGATCATGGCCCTGTGACCAAAAGGAGGTCTCCCAACTCACTCCTCATGATTATTCTCCATGCTCTGTGCATTGGTCTATGAGCATTTCATAGAGTAAGTTGAGCACATTGTTTTTGCCCTTGAGTGGTGGTAGGCCTTCTGATTCTCAAAAATGCTAGTACACTCACAAGTGTGTACTCACAAGTACTGGGCTACTAGAGCCGGGGCTCTCACTAGCAAGACCATTTACATGCCCTTCTCCCTTCAAATGTAGTTTAAACCTCTGGCTTGGTGATGTCCTGGACTTCAATGAGGCAGTGTACTTCCCTATGAGGAGTGTCTGTCTGGCAAACTGGACCCTCTGTTCCTGTCAGATGGGAGTCACCTGTGACTATAACCCTTCTTTTCTTCCTTGTGGATGTTTTTATGGTATAGGAGGGAGGCCTTTGTAACAGTGAATATACCTTTGGTGTTGTGGTGGTTTGGCCCTGGCTGGGGGCCAAATGCCCACCAAAGCTGCTCTATCACTCCCCTTCTTAGATGGACAGGGGAGAGGGGAAAGCATAGCAGAAGCCAGTTACAGATAGAAGCAGTTTAATAATAAGCACAAGCAGTAGACAACATGGAAGCAAAAGCAGAGAGAGATGTTAATTTCTACTTCCCATCAGCAGTAAACAGTGGTCAGTCTGAGGAAGCAGGGCTTTGTACTTGTAATGGTTCCCCTGGAGGACAGACGCCATAGATAAATCACACGCTGAGTATAACCTGGAACATGCATTCTCCAGAACTCCACAAGGCCTAGGAAAGCCTATGTCTCTTTGTTCTTAGATGATGGAGACGTGATTGCTATGTTGTTGACCATGTCCATAGGTACATGACGATGTCCATCCTGCCATTTTTTTCCCAGGAACTGGATTTCCTGTGCAGGTCTTTTGGCCTTGCTTTTCTTCATGGCAAATCCAGCTTTCAGAAGAATCTGAAAGATTTTTTCTCTCTTCTCAAACACTTCTTCTGCCTTGTCACCCCACACAATAATGCCGTCAATGTACTGTAAATGTTCAGGGGCATCACCCTTTTCTGGTGCAGTCTGGGTCAGTCCATAACAAGTGATGGAGCTATGTTTCCACCCCTGGGACAGCTGATTGCACACCCCTCCATGTGAAAGCAAATTGTGGCCTGCACTCTGCTGCCAACAAAACTGAGAAGAAAGCATACCACTTGGCTGCCTTCAACTCCAGCTCATACTGGAACTCCAGTGTGTCTGGTACAGCAGGACTCAGTGGTAGTGTCACTTCATTCAGGCCACAGTAGTCCACTGTTAATCTCCACTCTTCATCAGATTTCTGTACTGGCCAGATGATACTATTAAAAGGTGAATCTTAATTACTAAATTAAGATTTAGTAATGGAAAGATGAAAAGAACAATAGATGGTGACAAGTTAGGAATGCATTCTGTGATTCTTAACAGACGTAATCAGGGAGTCTTTTGCAGATTTGCCATAATTTCTTTGAAGGAGGACAAAAGCCGCAGTGATCTTTCTAATTGTATGATAGGGCAGAAAAAACCCACGAGTGTCCAGAACTTCTTGGGAGAATTGTTTATTGTTTGGGTTACATGTAAAATGGGCCTAAATGTAACATAGCTTACACTTTGAGCAATTAGTGAAGCATGTTTTGGTCTATTTGTAGTGTCCTATCTATCAGAGATACACTGACAAGTTATAACAAAGTGGAAAATCTGTGGTAACTACACAATCTGCAGTAGTTCCAAATAAATGTGAGAAAACTAAGGCTTTGTGCAGCCTTTGTGCATGGAAAGATGCCAGAGAGAGGTGAATATATACTTAGAAGCTGAAGTGTTCTCTGGTTTCTTGTGGTTTCACTTCTGAGTGTTTTCTGTCTTTGGCATTGAACCATTAGAATAATACTGAGATTGAAAGGAAAATTGTGCATCTAAGAAACTGGATGTACTGAATGGATCTGTGAAACAGAATGAGTTATTTTTCTGAAAGACGTTAAAAGTTTCCGCTGCCACCTTACAGACAAAATGGATTTAAATTGAAGTTCTGGAAACATGTTACTCTGTTTTCTTTGCTTTTAATAACATTAGCGTGTATGTTCTTGATATTTTCAAACCCTTTAGAAATGTTCATTAAGCTCAAAAGTTTGAAAAGGAGTCTCACACTTGCCAGGCTCATGAAAACAGAAAAGTAACATTGGAGGTAGGAAAAAGAAGTTAACGGATGGTTTCCTAGAATTTCTACAGGTATCTTTTTTGGTCATGTATTCAGAATGACTGCCAGGATGGAGTTTTTTATAAAATAGAGTGGGGTTTTTTTTGTAAAGTAAGTTTTGATTCTTATAAAGCAAGTGAGACCCTAATGGCAATATTTTAGTGCTAGGCCTTTGCATAAGAAGTAGGAGAGAAGAGCTGCACTTTCTGTTCAGTCTAAGGGTTTTTGAAACCAGTACTTGCCATTTGGGTCACTGAACGGTGAGAAGGTGCATAAACTGCTGTCATGGGTTGAGTTGAATCTGCTGTTGTTACTTATAGCATGCTGCAGTCATGCCAGCTTCAAAAATGAAAGCACTAGCTGGAGCAATGGGACTCTGTTTTATAGGGCTTGAAGTTCAGATTGCAACATAGGAGGCTTCCTGTTCTGGTTGCTGCTTCTGAGTGCTGCTCTTGGGTGTTGGCTCTTTTCTGCAGGCATTGCTGTAGAATGGGTGGGAGTTGGGTAGCTGGTTTTGGTTTTCTAGTTTATGCTGTTTTTTTCTCGTATTTCACTGTGCTTCGTCTTCAAATAAGCCAAGCTAAGGTAACACGCATTGTATTATTAGATTAATTAGATTATTAGCTAAAGCAGTTATGCATTGTGATTATGATACCTTATGCTACATTAAACTCTTATCTCTATCTCAACCCTGAGATTTGTGTGTTACTTTTCACCTCACTTTTCTGTTGGGGGAGCAGGCAGGTTAGCCCTTGTGCTAAACCATTACAGCTGCCTAAGTCTTCAGGAAAATTCAGTTTGCTTAAAAGTATAAGTGGCAGAAGAAGCATTACGTTGAGTGTACAGATTATTGTATTCCTATAAGATAATTTTAAGAAGTTGCTTTTTGAAATGGGACATTTTTTGTCTTGTGTCCTTTTAACATGAGGGCTGTATACCTCACATATTTTTGAAAATACTTCGTACTTTTGAAAATGCTTTGTACTACCATATTTTTATTTTAAAGTTACATTTCACATCATTGATGCCTACAAGCTTACAAAGTGTAATGATGAAATGGAACAGTGATTTTTAATTGTTTGAAGGAACAGACTAAGAACCAAGGATTAAGGTTTAAAAAAAGTCATAGAACTAGCTATGAGGAAAGTTGTGAACATCAGGTAAAATGTGTGTTGCTTTTTAAACCAGTATAAATGTTTGATTTTCTCTGCAATTCCAGGGCAGCTGAAATCCTCTACTCCTTGGCTTTGGCAGAGTCCAGCAAAAATGAAATGATGAGTGTATTTCCATCAGTGAATAACTATAAATTGCTGATAGAAGCTAGGAGGAACCTTGGACTTTTTCAGCATCATGATGCTATTACAGGAACATCTAAAGATTGGGTAGTTGTGGATTATGGCACTAGGTAATTATAAATATATAAACTTAAATCTTAATGTTTCCTTTTTTCATTTTTTTAAACAGAGGCATCTGTTTCAGAGATGTTTTCAGATTTGCTATACCTAGCAATGTACTTAGTACTGAAAGTGTAGTGGTGCTCTGCAAGAGATGTGGAATTAATTGCCCGTACACTGGAATGATGTAATCCTCTTTTAATCCTTTTAGTCCTCTGATGTAAAAATTTGATGTCCAAACAAAATTTCTGAGGTTTCAAAAGAAACTAGGTAGGCATGGTACTGAGAGTTCTTTAATAACAGGGCTTTCTGCAGTAATTATTATATAAGACATTTTATATGTGCTTTAGCATGTGCTAAGTAAGTCACAAGACCTGCTAGTTTAACCACGTATTCATTTGGAAAATCCAGCATTCTCTGTAACCTACCTCCTAGGAGGCAAATGTTTCTCATGTTGCTGATCTAATTAATTTGTCTATTGTTGTTTATGGCTTTTATATTTAGCGGGTAGTTGTTTTCTCATTTTTGACAAATCATTCTGTTGGCTACATTGTGTAATTTTTTTGAAGAGTCTTGTATGATATTTGCGTGCTTGTGTATGTAGATATGCATTTCTTCAGAAAATTGTTACACACTGTAATGTTAAATTAGTAAATTTGATGAATTGAGGTAGGTGATGGTGGACGACTGTTCATTAAATACTTCTGAAGTACTCTTCTCGGTTTAAACTGCTGCATACATGACAAGTATTTTTAAAATTCTTAGGTTTTTTATTTTATCTATTAAAGCATAGATATAGTCAAGGCATAAGCATAAGCGATGCACTTGATTATGAGAGAGTAAAAGGCCTTTTTTTATTAAAGAATTGGCAAACCTTGTGCCAGTTGAAGCAATGGAAGTAACAGAAATTTCAGTTTTGCTGTTTCTTAATTAATTCTTTTTAAAAGGAATCTTGATTTTCACACCAGTGTTTTAGGCTTTTATTCTCTATAGACACTGGAAATGAAGCAAAAACCCACAAACTTTCTTAAGATCAACATTTTGAAAAAGTATTTGGTATGTAATATAGGAATACAACGAAAGTTAGAATATTTCAGCATTTTGCAGCCTGGTCTACCGCTGTAACTTGTCGTTATTAATTTCATGTTATAGCAATATTAAAAATTTTGCTAGTTCCTACTTTGGAGTTCTCTAATCTTTCTAAATTTTTATTTTATCACATTGAATTAAAAAAACCCAGAAAACTAACTTTAAAATTTTTAACAGGCTCTTTCATTCAATAATGAATTTGAAGAAAGTGATAATTGACTCTGCTCATATTCTCATCCTAAAGGATAAAGGTGCTTATAGTTATGACACATCAACTCCATTCCTGAAGATGGTAAGCTTTCTTGTTTTTATTCAAAATCAAAATGAGAACTGACTTTTCAATACAGTTTGAGTGGCCCAAGGAAAATCAGAGTTAATGCAGAACTCTCCCACACATCTAATGAATGGGCTTGTTTTATTCCACTTAGTGAATCACATGATAAAACCAGATATAATATTTTTGTGTGCATAAATTTGTTGTCACTTTAGTGACATGCATATGATAAGTGAATATATAATGATATACAGTGCCATAATTTGTCCTTGCTTGTTACTTAACAAATGCAGGAAGCAGAAAATTTCCATCCTGAACATAAGCCTAAGATAAATTTGCAGGACTAGATCTAGACAAGACCTTGTGCTTTTTTTCCTTAGCTGAAATTATTCAAGACAGGAATCTACCAGCAACAAATCTCCATATATAATTTTGAAACCCATTTTACAGCGAACAATAGTGTTTGCTTTCATTCTTAGTTTCTTTACTTTCTGAACAGAAGCTCTCTGCTCTGATAACTGAGTATTATTAGGAGGTCTGCCTAAGTCTATACACCTAGAATAGAAAGGAAATAGAATCATAGAATCATAGAATCAAGAAGGTTTGAAGAGACCTCAAAGATCATCGAGTCCAACCTGTCACCCCAAACCTGATGACTATCTAAACCATGGCACCAAGTGCCACGTCCAATCCCCTCTTGAACACCTCCAGGGATGGTGACTCCACCACCTCCCTGGGCAGCACATTCCAATGGCCAACCACTCTCTCTGTGAAGAACTTTCTCCTCACCTCCAGCCTAAACCTCCGCTGGCGCAGCTTGAGACTGTGTCCTCTTGTTCTGCTGCTGGTTGCCTTGGAGAAGAGACCAACTCCCTCCTGGCTACAACCTCCCTTCAGGTAGTTGTAGACAGCAATGAGGTCACCCCTGAGCCTTCTCTTCTCCAGGCTAAACAGCCCCAGCTCCCTCAGCCTCTCCTCATAGGGCTTGTGCTCAAGGCCTCTCACCAGCCTCGTTGCCCTTCTCTGGACATGCTCCAGCAATTCAACATCTTTCCTAAACTGAGGGGCCCAGAACTGGACACAGTACTCAAGGTGTGGCCTAACCAGTGCTGTGTACAGGGGTACAATGACCTCCCTGCTCCTTCTGGCCACACTATTCCTGATGCAGGCCAGGATGCCATTGGCTCTCTTGGCCACCTGGGCACGCTGTTGGCTCATGTTCAGGCGGCTGTCAACCAGTACCCCCAGGTCCCTTTCCACCTGGCTGCTCTCCAGCCACTCTGTCCCCAGCCTGTAGCTCTGCATGGGGTTGTTGTGGCCAAAGCGGAGCACCCGGCACTTGAAATGAGGTGCTTCAACTTCTTTATGCACAAACATAGCAGGATTAAGAGAGATTTTATTACATGATTACCTCACACTTCTAACAAAACTAACATGACATATATACTGCTGGCTTAGATGAGCCACATGTCATACTTTGAATTACACACTCCCACTCCCATTAAAAAAAAAAGTTAAAATACTTATTTATACATTTGATGACTTTGATATTGATACCAATATATATGTGCATACTGCATATATGTGCCTGTGGATGTGTGCTATGTGTGCCACAAATAAAGTACTTTTCTCCTGCTTGAAAAGGATAATAAAATGAATGTGCACCTTCATCAAATAAGAATATTTTGAAATCATTAATGCAAGGAAGTTTTCACATTTGCTCTCAATTATATTGGAGGATGCTGTGTGTTAAATTTTACTAAACTTTCATTGTTGCTATTCTTTATGACACTGGATTAATATCACTGGGCTGTAGAAGTACCAATTGCTTTTTAAAGTATATATTCCCTAGGAGTATACTAAGTCAAATCCACTCTTATCATTGAGAAAGCAGAAATTAAAAAATGTCAATGAGTTTATTATATCTATATAAAACAAGAAACCTTTTGCAAACCTTGTTTAAGTACAAAGTTCAAAGGCAGTTATATAAAATACCAGTATGGTTATTTTTTGGTGATTAATGGAAGCTGACATCAAAAATTGCTCAGAGATGGCCATTCAGAATGAATTCAGAGAGAGCTGAGAGATGAATGATGAAGATTTTTGGGCTGGTTTGGGGCCAGACACATCCTCTCTTGCCCCGAGAGGGACAAAAGAATGACACTCACTGATTGGAGAGTGATAGAAAGTTTAAATGGAAAAGCAATTGGTGAAACTACAAAAAACTACAAAGCATAGTGACAAGGAATAACCCAAAATGTACAGAGTCCCTTACATAACATGCGAAGGCTTCCCAACTCTTCCCTTCTCCCCACCTGAGGGTATACCCAAACCCCCAGGGCTCTTTCTTCCCCCTCCCACTGCTAGGCAAGTCTCAGGCTGGCCAGGTCTGAGACTGCTCCCCTGCCCCCCCTCCTTTCTCCTCCTGGCATTAGGTCTAGACAGGCCTAAGAGGCCTTGAGATACTCCCCTAACATTACCTGATAGGGAAGCATTCCCACAGGAGCAGAGAAGGAAGAAAGAGGAAGAGAATGACTTTGCAGATGGATTTATAGGGGGCAGGATTTATGAGTAGAAATACGCTGTTTCCTGTGTCCACCTTATTGCGTTGGACACTCGGGACACCGGAGGCGTAGCTTATGTGGCCGTAACAGGATGCACCCAGCCCAAATTGCCACAGTTTTATGATTGAGAATAGCCATTGTCTTGAGGCATGAACAAGGCAAAACACATGGTAAAAGGAATAGAGCAAGAGGCTGCAGCAGCATTCTAGTAGATAGTAGATACAACTAGAAGAAGATTGCCCTTCTTGAAGCCAGAAAAAAGGAAGCTGTAAATAAGATATGATGGGAGAATTCCAGAATGGCATTGCTTTGTACTTTCTGCTATTCATAATTATTACACGTACATAAATACATACACGTAAAAGTTTAATAATTTCTTAGCTAATGAGTACATCATATGTAAGTTTTACAGACTCTACATTTGGAAACAAAACATCACTTGGAAGGCAATACACTGGAAAACAGACAAAACATAGAATTCCCAGAATGATCTAACCAATAGTACGAGATCCAATCTATATAAGTAAAGCGATACAAACATTGCACTGTTCTGAGGAACTTGGGAACTTTGCGCTTCGGTTTTCTGTAGTTCTCACCATCACATAAACCAATGAGAATATAACAGCAGTCTTTCTTAAAGATTAGTGTAATAGTGACAGCAATGGCTTTTTACTACTTTTTCCACTGGAAGTGTGCCCTGGGTCATATTGTATTTAAGAAAAATGGAAATGAGTGCAAAGTAAGAGTTCATCAGTAATGTAAAACAATTCTTCAGGTGTTTTATATCACAAAAGTAATATGCGCAGCCCAAATACACTGTTTGAAAATTTCTTGTACAAGCTTATAAATTAACAATGAGATCTAACAAAATACTAAACTTTAAATCCTTGTGATAGATATTCAAGAGTGTAGGGTTTTAGACAGTAAATTTATAGCAAGACAAAGTGTTGTGGTTTAGGCCTAGCTGGCTACTGTGCACCATGCAGCCACTCACTGGGAAGGAGAATCAGGAGAAAAAGGCAAAACCTTGTGGGCTGACTTAAGGAGAGTTCAATAGAACAACACAGAGACAGAAGAAAAAGCAATAATAAGGATAATAATAAATTAAATAATATATAAAGCAAGTGCTATAAAGAGCAACGCTACAGAAGCAACCACCTGGCCGTAGTGCCATCCACAGAACCTTTGCCCTGGCCATCACTCCCATTACATACTGAGCATGACATATCAGTATGGTATCAAATAACCCATTGGCTCATTCAATTTGCTATCCTGGTTGTGACTGCTTCCAGCTTCTTCTGAAAATTAACCCTATCCTAGTAGAACCCACAATGGAAATCTAATTAAAAAAAAAAAAAAGTAACATCTGAAGGAAGTTGGCAATTATTATTTATGCAAAAATGAAAACATGGGGGGTGACAGTTCAATAATGATGTCTAATAATATCAATTTAATGCAAACAAAGGCTCCTTGATAAATTTACTGAAGTGAGTCTTTTGTAATATGCTTAGTTTATAGATTTTTCTGGTTCGTTGTCCTGCACAACATGTGTGCCAAAATAGGCTTTTGTTTATGGAATAGCTGGTGTGTTTTTGTGCTTCATAAACTTGACATAATAAAGTCACATGTATTGCACATTTAAGTATATTCAAAACAAATTTCAAAGATGTTCTCTTATAGGATGATGTTCAGTCTTCACAAGATTCTTTGCCACGCAAGACAATTATAAAGCTGACGTCACAACCAAGGTAATTAATATATTTAGTGTCTGAGATTGTTTTAACAATGTATGTGCTTGCATTACCTAGTACATTTTTGTGCTATTTAATTTCCTATAACTTTCACTCAAAAAAAAAAAGTTACAATAGATAAAAAGATAGACTGACATATTATACCAGTAGTGTTATGTTTAGTTGAAAGAGGACACAGTACTTTAAAGCTATAGAAGTTTCTCACCTACCACTAGTTCAGCTCTATTTACTGTGTGCTTTTACATCATTGTAATCCTTAATAAATTGTGCTTGAGAGCAGCAGTAGAAAATTCTAATCAGACATAATTACAGCTGGCTCAGTTAATACTGTGAGCAAAACCTTAATTGTTATAAATGGTAGTGGTTTTACCCCAGCTGTGACTAAGCACCCCATAGCTGCTGGATTACATCTTCCCATAGTGGGATGGTACAGAGAATCAGAAAAAAAAACGAAACAGTAAAATGCATGGGTTGAGATAAAGACAGTTTAATAGGACAGAAAAGGAAGGGAAAATAGTAATAATAGTAAAACAATATAAAAAATGAGCAATGCACAATATAGCTGATTTCTAGCCAATCCCCAGGGCCAACTAGTTTATATACTGTCATCACATGATAGAGAATACCCTTTTGACTTGTTTTGGTCACCTGTCTTTGCTGTGTCCCCGACAGCTTCTTACGCATTCTTGTGCAGTCTGTCCTGGCAGGGCAGGATGAGGAGATGAAAGTCTTTGACTTAGTTGTTGCTAAGCAGTGTTTATACTAAAACATCAATGCGTTATCCATGTTATTCTCATCGTAAATTCAAAACACTGCACTATATCAGCTTCTGGGAGAAAACAAACAAACTCTATTTCAGCTGAAATCAAGACAATAAAGTCTAACTTCAGAAAATATAAACATTGGATTTTCTTTAAAAGTCAAGGTGATAGGACGCTTTTTTCTCTTAACTCCAGCTTTTTGTGGTATTAAAAGGGCTTACGTCTTCATTTATGTATAGTTCTAGAGTATTGAATTGAAACTGACACCCTGCCATTTCCATGGACATTCAGTATCCTACCTGAAATAACTTAAACATTCATTAAGTCAACTAATCCAAATAAAACAAGTAAGATATTAGAGCTGCTGTGTTTATAAACCAAGTAATATTGGCTTTTTCTTAAAGAACAGAATGTTTAAGATTAGTTTTAAAAATACTGAATGCTGTCTTTGATGTATTTAATTTCTCTGTACTTCTAGGAAGTGTCAAACTTACATAATCTATGAAGGTGTCAGACTATTCATCATAGTAACTGCTACTGTTAAAAGATTCTAATCAGATTATTATTATCAGAAAAAGTGAGCAAATTTATTTTCTTGTGAGCTGTATTCAGTCCTCTAAAGTTAAATGTATGCACTGTGTGTGTGTTTGTGTGTGTGCAGTTTCAATATAAGCATGTCTCTACAGCATTCATGTCAACGTGCATACTATGTTTATTTTTTGTAATAGAAGTTTTATTCTCTCATGCTAGGTGCCTAGCTAGGTATTTAACAAAGATATTTTTAACTTTCTCAGAATATTGCTCAGGTATCTCTTTATATTGTGCATAAATACTTTAGGCAAGTTTCAATGTATACTCTGTCATTTGAGGATAGCTTTAATGCTTTTGCTTTCCTTGCCAAAGTTAGCCGTTGAAATTGCCTACATGCACCTGCTATCCTCTGATATGCCTTTTGTTTGCATCCACTGTTCCACTTGCTTCTCTGCATAGTATGTTAATTTTTAGGGTTTTTTTTATATTTATGATGTTTTAGGCATTTGTTCTTTTATTTTCTTCTTAGTTGTACATTAAGTAGGTATACATGCTGAAATTTTTTATTTTAAAATTAATATTATCCTAGCAGCCTGTTGCTGATGTTATCTAAACTCGTCATAACTTTCTAAAAAGATAACACTGATATGTATTTTCAAATTTTAACTTGCCTTGTACTGTGAAGGTAGTATACAGTCATATAAAATACAGTTTATGTTCTAAAGACTGTATAATCAGAACTACATGAAATAAAGATGAAAATAACGTGAGGAAGAAGGAGAGGAGAAAGATTGCAAGGAGATATTGATTATTGCTGCCTAAAGCCCTGTTTTTTCTTGTAATGACTTACTTGGAAGTACTTTCAAAGCAGTGCTTAAGTACGCACTACTTCATATTTCCTTTTTGTTAAAAATTTCATTTTAGTATCTGTATGTTCATTTATTTTCTCTTACAAAAATGAGCTTAGTCTTTCTAGACTTCTAACTTTATCTCTGGTTATAATCTCAAACAATCCACTAGTATTATTACTGTTGTGAAAATTGATACATAAGCTGAGACAGTAACTGTTGCTCAAATCAAGTATGTGAATATTGTAACTGTGCATCAGAGTTTTCTAGGTAATCAATAAAGATGTAAAATGTTAATTTCAGTAGAATCATGAACTTGATAAATTTAAGGATTATTGTGCATAAATGTCAGAATTTGAAGTTTCTGAGACAAAGTTTGAGACCTTAGCAGACTGAAAGTCATTCTTATCAGGACTTCATTATTTAATTTTCCTCTCTTAATAATTATCTGTCAAGGTGTTACTTTACTTTAATTGGCTGAAGATTTTGTGGTTTTGCATTTCCTTGTCAAGATTTTGTTATTCTTTAAAAAATTTGGTTCATATCACCTAAAAATTTAGAGGATGGGAAGCTAATAAAAGAGTGGTTTTAAAAAATCTGTTTGATAATGCAAACATCTTCCTTTTTTTTCTTATTTTACCCAGTTGGTATTGTCTAGCTAGTGCAACTTGATTACATGGATGAAAAGAGTTAAAAAAAAAAAACCTGTCTTTCAGTAGTTACTATTCTAGTATGACATAGCTCCAGATTATATAGTGAAGTATCTTTCAAGCTGTTTCTAAGTAGGTATCAGTTTTTATATATTTTGCATCTTTTTTACTCCCATCTGTACACTTCTTCTCTGTAGCAGTCTGTCACCATCATTTTATGAATTTGTAAAAAAAAAAAGAAAAGTAACATGTTCATTTCAATGAAACAGGTATGTAGAATATTTTCAATCTCACTATGACTCTGCTACATTAATACAAATGGTCAGGCTTTTGAGTACTAAAGTTACAGCATATTTAATTTCACTAGACCCCTTTTAATTAGTAACTGAAGTCGCATACTTTTTAAAAAAATGTTACTTCCAGCTGAAAACCAAAGCTTTCATGAGATAACATTCAGCTAGATGTGGAACTACTTTTATTTGTCCTGAAATTCACAATTACTGCCATGTGTGTTGAACACAAAGCCTATGCACGATGTATTTCTGTGAGAACCTTGTCCATGATTTAATCATTGCTTCCTAGTAATAGTCCACCAGATGCTGTAGTTCCCAAATGGCTTGCACTTACTGGACTTGGGTTGAGGGGTTTGAACTGCTTGCTATCCAGGTTAAGCTGTCAGCTGTTGATGAAGGGTATCTAAACAGTGTGAGCAGCAAGATGTCCTGTTTCTCTAGGTTTCCTGGAGTCAGAATTACAGGGGAATGTGATACGTGCCTAAATAACTGTATTGGCTGTCTGTAACAACTTGGATTCTACAGTGGTATTGTTTGGTACAGCATGGTGAACTTTGGAGTGAATGAGATTGAAGAGTATCAGTGATGCCTTTTTGTGCATGTGTTGGTGTTTTGGTTTGACCACTTCTGAACCTCCATGCATGTGATTGGGAAGTTTCATTATTCAGCTCCATTGCACTCTACAAACTATCTCATTTGAACTGAACATGCTGTGATACTGAAAGATTTTTTTAAAATGTTGATTTAAGTTTATTTGTAGTGGTAAGCCAACAATAGTTAAAATTTGCAAACAAATTACTTGTCAGCTAGTCTTAGAGGAATGTTATGATATCCTGATTGTCAGGCTAGTTTGATATTTTAGCAGACACATTATCCACTAGCTGAAATATTCAGGTTGCCTACAGGATTAATTCTTAGTAGGATATACTGTGATTAGTAGTTTATTGAAAGATCTGTCAAAGCACCAAGCAGTTTAATGATAACCACCTTGTAAAAGAAAGTTTAATTTTTCCAAATAGCCTGTTATATTGTATTATCTATTAGCCTTATTCCAATATCTTACCTGCAGATTTTGGCATAAGGTTGTTATGAACAAACTTTTGGCATAAATTGTATTCATCCTATTACATTCAAAATTTATGACCTTTTTTCAGAAAGGACATTGGGTTTTATCTGAAAGATTTTGAAAGCTGGTTACCTTTTCAAAAATGCACTTGGCAGGTATACCCACTGCTTTCTCAACACAACACTGTAATTTAGAAATTAATGTTAATAAGTTTGGTGTGTGATAAAGGATAAAATGCAGTGGTGAAAAATTCTTTGCAGAGCAGTATGTATGATATTGTATTTGTTTGGAAGATGACAGTAAGGATAACTTGCTTGAGAAGGAAACTTCATTGGTATGCTGAAAGGGAAAGATGTCTTGGTGATGTGAAGTGATCAATTAAAGCTTCACACTGAAGGAGCTGTATCTTTCTGAGCTTGGAAAGTGACTGGATTGGGGTAATGTTTTAATGTTTTCATTTGGTAACTTTAACTCTGATTGTGGGTTTCATTGTCACTTTCTTTTAGTGGTTTTTTTGTTTTGTTTTGGTTTTTTTTTTTTAACCTGTGTTGCCCATATTGATATGATGAATCTAAATAGTTCTCCAATGTAGCTGGACATGGAAAGGATGCTCTGACCATGTCTGACATTTTAATAGTATGTTTTCATTACTTTTTATTCTTGCATGAGTTCTTGCATTTGTATTCTTAGTTATATACCAAAAAGAAAGCATATAGTAGCATTTAAAAGGAGGCCAAAACTTAGCGGTTAGTGGTAGTTCATATATTATTAATAAGCAGAGTTGTTCCTCAGGGAAAAGACCCGAAACAACATAACCACAACTGAATAAAACCATCCCTCCACCCCCAACAAAGCAAAATAAAAAACCAAAAAAAAAAGCACAGAAGCAAAAACCAAAACTAACCAAAACCATCCAAGACTTTTCATTTTTTAATTGGATGAAATATTATCAGCGCTATGCACAAATTTGTTGCATTTTTGTTATGGTGAAACCTCTGTATTAATAACTTTAAGATAAATGGTCATTCAGTGAAGCCTTCAGGCTCTTCTGCTAAGAATCAATGCTTAATTAAGCACTTGTATCGTCCACACAGTAGTGGAAGTAGTTAAAAAATTAGAAAATAATTTGAAATAGTGTGTGAAGAACTGCATGTTTGGTTTCTAATACCCAGACTGCTTAGGCTCAATATAATGATTTTTTAAAAACTGCTTTCTAGTGTTAATCTTGGTATTCAGCTTCCTGATCAATTTACTAGCTTTCAGGTGACCTGTAACAGCCATGAACATGTTCTATTTCTAATAACCTCATGGTCATTTTGAATAAATTGAATGGATTTTAAAAAACTTTTTGCCTCTTGACTTTCATGATGGAGGAGCTGTTGCAAAGACAATTAAATGCTTGGGTGACTCCATAACTCAGGCATCTGAATCCTGAAACGTTGGTTAATGTGAGCTTGAAACAAACACTTCAGTAAAAATATTTCTGGCAAAAGCAGTAACTTCAAAACCAAATGCAGAATTCATCCATTGTTTCATAGGTGGAAGTTAGCTGTGCAGCTGCCTTTATGACCAACTTCTACACTGGCAGTATCTAATGGGAGAGAATGTGAGAGGTGTGGAAGAGTTCACAGCAGATTGATCTCTTACTTACCACTTCTTTCCTCAGAACTGATAACCCTTTGCTACCAGTTGATATTTCACTAAAATTTTATCTGAGAACCCTGAAAGCAAACCAGCAGATAAGCTGAGGGATCAATGTCTGTTTTTATGGTAGGAATGGCTCTTTAAAACTGAACTGTGCTTAATTTTTGAGTTGTTATAAATTTTCATTAATAATAAGAAAAAAACCAAACAGCTTTGATTTGCAAGTAGTCACACTCCGAAGAATTCTGTGGAATTAGTCTTTCTTTTTCAAAACGTGATTTTGAATGTCACGCTTCTGAATGCAAGTTGTTCTAAAAGTTGTTAAATTTCAATATTACTTTTTCAGTGCATGAAACTTTATATAAATATTTTTTTTTTCAGTTTTAGGTCTATCTCATTACTTATTAATCAGTGACTGTTCTAAATATTACTCATATTCTCTAAATTCTACAAATTTAAGATTTTTGGTTCAAATCACAGAAATTCAACAGTTCTTGTTGGTACCAGTGCAATCAGATTCTGAAGCTGTTTGGTGCTTCATTTATTATAAAAATTTACAATATTATAATATTAAAATAAAAGATCCCATGATTAGGTGTTAGAAGAAATTTATGGATTCCTTTGAAAACGCTGTTTGTAATAGAAGTGTCATATGAAATGCAGAAAGAATGCATTAACTACACATACTTTGAGGGGAGGGAAAAGACCCTGAGTTTGTTTTTCAAAAAACAGAAAGTGATCATTATGAAGGAATATGATAGTAAAAAACGAATACAGCTGGAGGATCTGCATTCTATGCATGTACTTGTTAAAGCTGTATTGGAAGTAGAAGATAACACAATTTCAGTCTATTAGTATATTTGTGTATTATTTCTTTTCTTTTTTTTTTGTTGGTTTTTTTTTCAGGCACTGGTCCCTTCAGCCTTTTTACTGGAATTTCTTTGAGCCAGTACAGTAGTTAGTCCAAGGTTCTCAAGGCACTGACTGAAGTGTTGTGACATACTTAAAAGTTTTTCTGCTCTTCTGAACCAGATTTTTTTTCCCTTCTAAATGCAGATTTATAAAGCCTGCACTACAAGAGGAACAAGGAAAGGATTTTAGTGAATGTACTTCCTGATCCTGAAAGTGTCAGGGGGCTTCAAGCCCATCTTGGACTTCAGAACACTTCACAGCTTTGTGGTAAAATTAAAATTTAAAATAGCACCTTTAGCCTTATTCCATTTTTCCTTAATTGGAGAGTAGATACGTGCTCCAAATTAGGATATGTGTGCCACTACAATTCACCCAAATCATAAAATTTGTGTGTATCTGGCATATGTAGTAGGTACATAACATTCTTAAAGTCTTGTCTTAGGTTGTTGGGGTTTTTTCTGTTCTCAATAGTTCTTGCTGTTCTGTTGTCTGTGTCTATTGTAAATGCTTTTTTCTTGAGGGTGTTTCATGGATTGTTCTTGAAAAAGCCATACAAAGGTCCTGTTTCCTGTGAGAGTAGAGGGATAGAATATGTGCCTATTGTCTGCCTAATTCTCTCCATTTTGCATGCTCAGTGGATATATCTACATAGATATAAAAAGAAAATTGGTAGGTATGTGTGTGTGTGTGTGTATGTGTGAGTTCTTTCACCTTTATTAATAAAATTTGGCTTTGGATTTCTCGTTAGGAAGGACATTCTGGGAGTAATTCAGAATTCTGGAATACTAAACTAGAATAAGGGAAATATTTTTTGAAGCACGATATTATGATTTTTAATAATTTATTTGTTAATCAGAACTGTGAGCCATTAATGGTTTTAGAAAAAAAAAATTTTTAACATTATAGCTCCATTTATGACCTACACATTTAATCTTCATGCTGTTATAATCATCACATAATTCTATCCTTTGTTAGCTGAAACGCTACTGAATTTTTATGAGTTTATTTATTTATAATATCCCTTTTTTATTTCTTGGCATCACCAGTTTGATTTAATAATGAAAAGCAGATCTGTGGATAACAGATTATGTTTCCATCTTTGCTTTTATACCTTGTGAAAGCAACACAAATTTATATTTTGTGCTTGTAGTTCCTACTAGTTCTTCTGGAAAAGATATCTTATTTAAGAACAGGCAAAAATCCTAATATTTGTTAATATACTGTAATATTTGATTATATTCAGGATCAATATTCTATATAATAAACACTTTAATTGGGTGATAAGACTTGCTGATTAGATGGAAATTATGTAGTTTTTTTGTTTGTTTTGTTTTTGTAACTTATGTAGCAGTATTGATAGTCCCAAATTAGAACTTCTAGATTTACAAGCTTGTCTGGATGTAATGCAGAGGACCATGTTAGCATTATTTATCTTATCTTGTGAAGTAAGCTGAAAAATACCCTTAGGCTTTATCCAATTAAGGAAAAACTCCTTGGAAAGATGTAGAATCTTGGTTTGGAGAGAACAAGATTTTCTCTTACTGTATTTAGGAGAGTTGTTTGCTTAACTTGAATTGTTCTTAAACCATATTAGCACTCCCCAAAATTTCATGTATACATCTAACAGTATATCTGAAACTGCATCTCTTTAATCATAATATTTTCCTCACAAAGTACTGTTGTGTTTAAATTAAATATCTAATAATGTATAGTTCAGCACAGTATCTCAGAGGAGGTGTGTATTAAAGCTGCAGGAACTCCTCAAGCAAACTAAAACCAAACCAGTAACACAAACAGTAATACTGAAGTAGATCTGATCTCCTTTCCTTAGAACTGGAAAGCAAAAAAACCCAGACTGACATCATGTTTTAATTCCATACTTCTGTTTTAATTTCTAGTAATTTTGTTGTAAAGGCATTTTTTTTGTTAATAACTGCTTCCCTCACTCTTGTTAATAGACAGATTTGCAGGTTGCCTAGCAATGGACTTAAATGTCCATTGAAAAATGTTGGCTGTCACATATTATTCTATTTTTGTCCTTGGGTACCCATCTGATCAGGGTGAAGATTTTTGTGTAAAGTGAGGCCAAAAACAAGCAAGAAATTATTTTGTTTGTAAAACCAGAATTTCATTGCTCTTTGCATTGGTCATGCTAATAGAGTAGTATGAAATCTGTAGTCATCCTGGGAACAAACCTTCTGTATATGATTAGAATTGAAAGCTATCTTGGTAAAGAATGGAATGAAGCAGGCAAGTGAAAGTATCACTCAGCACATTGGAAAATAATGAGGGGACTAACCAAATGGGTATTAGTGAAGCAGGAAAATACTAGGCATTACAGAATATCAGACTTAGAGAGTTACGTGTGTGGTGTCAAAAGCAATTTTGCTTTTGGCTGGTTAAAATGGAACTGTTTTGCATAAAACAGCTGAAATAGTGCACTATGCTCAGAGTGGTGAAGACTTCATTAAAAATGTGGTATTGCAAAATCACAGAATGGTAGAGGTTGGAAGGAACTTGTGGAAATCATGTAGTCAAACCCCTATGCGAAATTAGCAGGTTCACCTAGGGCAAGCCACACAGGAATGTGTCCAGGCAGGTTTTGAAAGTCCTCAGAGAAGCATACTCCACAACCTTTCTGGACAGTCTGTTCCAGTGGTCCATTACCCTCACTGTAAAGAAGTATTTCCTCATGTTCAGGTGGAACATCCTGTGTTCTAATTTGTATCCGTTGCTCTTGTTCTGTTACTAGCACCTCTCAAAACAGACTGGCCCCATCTTCTTGGTACCCACCCTTCAGATATTTGTAAACGTTCCATGTTGCCAGGAATTAATATTCATTATTCATTTATACTTGACTGCCCCTTTTCCTCTAACTGGTAAGATAAAGGAAAAGATAACTTGGGCACCAGTATTTTTCACTAGCTCTCCCAGGGCTCTGCAGTCTCCCTTGCTCCTGCTCAGGTTCTGGCTTGCATTGTCTTTCATGCACTCATGGAAGGGCAGCAATGTGTAGTAGTCAGTGTTTTTAACAAGTTGTGACACCCTCTCAGCAATGTCACAGATCTTAGCTCCATGGAGGAAGCAAAGCTTTCATGACTGTCAGGACAGCAGGTGAGCCTTTTACAATCTCCTACTATGAGCACCCGTCATTTCTTTTTACAATAACCACTGCATGTTGTTGCTGGAAGTTTCTCCATGTAGACCTCGTGCTTTGGTGGACATTTTCAAAAACAGGGATTGCAGTATTTGTCAAAGGTTGACCTACTGAATTCTCATTCTGGTTAAGAGGTCAAATTGAGGCAATCTTCTAGTCCACTGTGTTTTTTATTAGAACCTAGATTTGCCTTTTGCATCTCCAGTTTAGTCTGGAGAGTCAAAGCAAAGCAGCATATTTTGTCATACCCAACATGGCCTAGGGGCTAGTCTGTTCTGTATATACTGTCTTTATTTGACCAGCTGGAATAAACAAGAAAAGTGAACTGGTTTAGGGCATGCAAGACTATCCCGTGACCTGTAATGTTACCTCATGTTTGTATGAGATATACTTGCTCTAATAAGATGACAGCTCTCCTTAGAACTGCTGTCCCGTCCCTAATGCATAAGCACATTAATTTATTCTCAGTTTGTTGCACACTCAAAAGAAATTTCCTGTTCAGGATTTTTTTCCCCACCGACATGTTATTTTAGCACTTGGCAGATCTGCTGTAAGAGTGTTTCTGTATTGCATTTGGTGAAGGAGATCTCTGAGTGCTGAGTATTTTAACTATTTTACACAGTAAATGTTTTCAGAGTAATACTTTTTTACTTTGGGCAGGTAGGTTTCTGTGAGTAGGGAAGCATTGAGCAGAGTAATAACTGCTTATATTAGTTGCAACAGATCAGTTCTTTATAGGAATGCAAAGGTCATAGTATCTCTTAATACTGGAAAATCCTGTCTTTTCCTTCTCCCTCTCTCTCTCTCCCCTCCCCATACATGTGGCATATATAGTATAAGTGTATCTATGTATCTAGTTAAATTTATAAAATAAATATCCTAAATAGCTAACAGGATATTTCTGTAAATTTTTGATACAGTTTATAAGCCAGAAAATTGATAAAATATTAATATAATTTCTGAGCCAATTTGATTCGGGTATGTTTGCTGGGTTGATGATAGGTTTATTACACATGATAGAATGCTAATAAACAATGGAATAACAGTCTAGGAAAATCAGAGACTTGGAATACAGAGGAACAAACTGGAAACCTTAAAACGTGAAACAAATAGCAGTACCGCCTCAGGTGGTGAGGTGGACCCTCTCGACTTTGCAATGGAGTTAAGACACAGGTAAACAGGCTATAAACTTTAGAAATAACCAGGTAGATTAGTTTGAGTTACTCACAAACCACTGAGCTGCTAATTATCAAAACCTTTGCTGGATGAGACGATACACAGAGTTGCAGTTTGTAATCCAAAAGGCAGGGATAATCCAAAAGGCAAATCCCAGAATTAGAGGAAGTGAGAGAGAGAGAGAGAGAGAGCATGCTGCTGTGGCAAGATCTGTGACTCACACTGCTGCTAGAACAAAAGAATTCAATCGCCCTGAGGACAGGAGCACAAAGTAGGTGCTTGTAGCCGCCTTGAATCCCATTAATGAATACGGTGTGGGCTCTCAAATCATCCCTTATAAATTCCCTTGTTGATAACTGAATGGGCCAATGGCAAATTACCGATTCAAATCTAACCAATCAGTTCAAAATACTGTATGGTGGGCAAACTGCACACACCTTCTTGAATAGCCTCTGACACGTGCAGTTTTCTATCTGAAACATGAGACACGGGGTCCAGATTCCAACCCCCCAGACAGCCTCAACGGCGCCTGTCAGTTGGCTCTACAACCTCAAACCTGGACCCTGCAATGAGGAGGGAGGAGAGAGGGCAGTGGCCAAACAGGTTTAGCTGGTTTGTTTCACAGCAAATTAAGTCTTTACTACGGGAAAGTCTAATAGAAATATTGCCTGAATGCAGTACATGGGTTTATTAACGGTGTATGGTAGGTTACAAGGGGAAAATGATGAGGTTTGTATGAGTGAAAGCTATTCATTCTGGGTTTCAGAGACCCAGAAGTGTATGGGGTAAAAAAAAGGTGAGGTCCATCTTCCCAAAAGTGTCTGAAGAACAGGTGGCAGGATTTGCTTTTTGGAAACTGCAAATATTTGCACATCAGGGATGCATCCAGTTTAGGATTAAAAGCTTGTATCTGCACCTTGTTCTAATTTTTTTCAGAGGCTAGTGCACAGATGGAATATGTGGTCTGTGTGTAAGTTGGTTGTGTTTTTTTCTGTAGAAAGACATGATTACTGGGTTGTTGGTTGACTGTCCTATGATTCTAAGTAAGATGATTTAATTGCATTAATAAGAGCTTCTATATTTGCACAAGAATTTTATTTTGCCTAGTATAATTACTTCAATCCTGCTGAGATAAAATTCAAGACCAAAATACTAGCATCTAGCTAAAGTTCCTGCATTTCAACTGCTTTTAGTCTTTCCTGGCATTGCTAGCTTCATGACTGCCTTATTCCTCTGCGTACGGTTAGTGACTTGTAATAGATTGGGTAAAGAAGGTATAGAACAAGAAGAACTTTGCTTTATATGAATATTAAAAAATATATATATATAGTCCAGTGAAATATGATGTGACAGTTGCAAAGGTATTTGTCCTGGGTAAATTTTTCAGGTGGCTAAAGATGTGAAACACATTTATATCAATGGGAAGATGACAGAATTTCTCAAAACATTTTTACATTACTATGTTCTTTGTTTGGCAGATAAGTTAATGAGGACATATAACATTACTAGAAATTAATCATATGCATAAACTTAGCATTTCCCTTGGAGGTGTAAGAACAGGAATTTCGCTGTAAAGAAAGAATAATTACAACATATTTTTAATGTTCTGTTGATGAGTAAAAATGATGGATTGTTTCTCAGATCTATATTGTTTCTGACACAGTTCTTAAATTCTTCTTTCACAGCATACAGAAGTTCATTAAAAAGCTTACACTAATTTTATTTTTTATCTTTCTACTTTTAAAAGGTCTAGACAGAGACCAGTTTTGTTTTAGTTTGATTTTGATTCCACAAAAAAATCACATTAGCGTTTACATTAAAATCTTATCCAAAATGATGGTGTCTTCTGATGACATGTAAAATGACTTACTGAAGTCTAGGAGAGATCGTCATGAAGTCTCGCACAAGTTCTTAAAGACTCTGAAAGCTGATCAAGAATACAGATAGTTATTTTGTTGTCTAGTAATTTACGAGACTTCGACACAAAACAGAGCAAAAAATGGTTCTTTTGGTTGTGCTAGAATGCAACTGACCACAGTTAGATGACCACATATGCAAGGAAGATAGTGTTATGCACAGAGATCATGACTGAACAATACTTCAGCACAGGAATCTTCATCTGAGGAGTTAAAAGGAAAATAATTCTTTTAGGAAGCTCATTCTATCTATGGCAGATAATCTAAAGGTTCTTGGTATAAAAGTCTAGTATAATCTCTGATTTTTATTTATTCAACTGATGAGAAGTTGGAGTTGACTTTCCCTACTGATTGTAGCAGCGTAGCAGTGATGGTCTATGAAACTGAAAATGAACCACCTATGTTTGTTCCAGAAAAAAAGAACCAATGAAAAGAGGAAAATGGTAGCCTGGTTAATGTTCATAAGGGTTCTGAGTATCCCTAGAACAAAACCACATTTGTTTTAATTGGAGTAATGTTAAAAAAATTAAAAAATTAAAGTGCAGAATGGAAAGAGAGAGGTGAAACTTTTCTGCAGTATGGAGAAGGAAGAATTTTTATTTTGTGTATGTATTACATTCATAGTTAAATGCTGGATTAATTCAGTCTCTCTGCCTTTACCACAAAACTGTGTAGAAGTCCTGTGTCTCAGAATAAGGAGGAGTTAGCTTTGTACTTCCAAGCTTTTTACTGCTGCTTCTCAGCCCTGAAATTCTTCATTTCATTATTTCCACAGCATCATTTCAGCAGTTTTGTCCAATGTCTGCCAGATTTTACGGTGTGAGGGAGCTCTCACTCTCTTCTGAAATGTATGTAGGAGATAAGGGCTACCCTCAGCATGTTTAGCACTAATGCTGGAAAAAAAAGAAAATGTTAAAGAAAAAAAAAAAAGAAAATATAAATGTGAGTAACTTCTTAGCAGAGCCGTTCTTGTACTGTAGTGCCAGGCGAACAAAAGCACAGAGCATCTAAATGGGTAAGGAACCTAGAAGACTTAGTGTAAAAATGTGAGATTATGGAAAGAGGTTCAAGATACAAGTGATGTTCAAGTTAAAGAGCTAAGTGACAGAATTACATTTTGAGTTTCTGTGGAAGGAGACAATTGTAGGCGAAGTGGTTTGATCTGTGGAGGTGGTAACTGAATTTGAAGGTTAAGATATGAAAAGAAAGCAAGCCACTGACAAACCCCTTAGAAATCTGCATAGAAAATGGAGCTCAGAACGAGAAGGATCTACTTAGAAGAATTGTAAGTAAGAGATGTATATCCTGGAGGCTGATAAAAGATTTCATGAAGAAGTAAACTGTATTCTGCAGTGGAAGCAGGGAGAATGAAGATAGAATATTGGTTCTGTTGTATGTCTCAGAAATTATTAGAAATTTCTGCAAGAGTTTTTTTCATTGTTAATCTTTTAAAAGATACAACAAAGAGGGAAAATTTGAGGAAACATAAATAAAGCATTATTTGAGCTTGGCAATGAAAAAAAGTACAGTAATGATACTACAAATGCATGAGACACTTTCATATAACTTACAACAAATGAAACTGAAAAAATAATAATGAAAACTTATGTAATAATAATAAGCATAGGCTGATAAAGCTGCTTTATTCAGTTTTAGGATAGATTCTTTTGGTTAGTAACATAATTTCTGTTCAAATGGAAGAACAGACATAAGATTTAGTAAAAATTAGTTAATCCATATGTACGTAGTAATAAGATTGCAATATAGATGAAGATGATTGTCATGGGGAATTTTGGCAAATTATAATTGAAATAATTCAGAACTTTCCCTTTATAGCAGAGATAAACTAGTTGGTTGAAGAGTATGTATCACATGTACAGCAGATTTTGTCATTACTTCATTGTTTCTAAATTATGTTAAAAAAACAGCAAATAAGAATGGTTCAGCAGTAAGTAGTAATTCTTTAGGAGCTAATATGGGAAATTGGTTTTGTTGTAAGGTTCTTTCAAAAGTGCTTGGAAAAATAATAGCATTAAGAAAAGAAGATATGCCAAGAGTGAATGTTAAATACCCATTGTTTCCTGGTTATGTTTTGCATATCTATTTGTTGTGGTATGTAGCTGTTGTTCTAATGCTGTTTTAATATTCTCTGTGTGAACTTTATGTGCAGTAACATTAAACCTAGAAGAGGAAGCTTGTTTACCAAAATTTGGCATTTTTTTTCTTTTTGCAGGTACCTCTTGGTATATAATCCTATGGAACAAGAACGATTTTCAGTGGTTTCAGTTAATGTAAATTCACCCAGAGTTAAATTATTATCTCCTTTGGGAAAACCTGTTACTGTCCAAATTAGTGCTCTTTGGGATGGAGCAACTACAGTATCACATGAAGCATATCAGGTACACTACTTTTAAGTAAAAATTAAAACATTAAAATGTTTTTTGACATATATTGTACCTTCACAGTGGAAGAAAAATGAGAGCATGCTTAGATATTGGCATTTCTGTCTTCTGCAGATAAAGCCAGGAATTCAGTCATTTTAAGGAAAAAGGAAACATGTTTTGCATAAATATTGCTTAAACTGTTAATTTGTCTTTTGTGATATGGTGTACTGCATCTAAAACGTCAGTTTCAGCTGCTTGAACAGGGAATACTGGATATTTGTCTTTCCCTCAACTTTTTAAGGCTGCTTTTTCCTTCAAGTGATAGTCTGCACACACAGTATCTACATGCTCAACATACGGAGTTGGGAGTGCAAAAGCTCAAGCATTTAGATACTGATTTTTCTGGGATCTTGAGGTCCTACCTGGAGTACTGCATTCAGCTCTGGGGTCTCTGACATGAGAAGGAGTGCGTCCAGAAGGGGGCCATGAGAATGAGGGCTGGAGCACCTTCTCTATAAGGTTAGGCTGAGAGGACTGGGGTTGTTGGAGAAGACTTCAGGGCAACCTTATAGTATCCTTCCAGTAATCTAAAGGGGAAAGATGGGTAGGGACTTTTTGCAAGGGCCTATAGTGATGGGACAAGGGGTAATGGCTTTAAACTGAAAGAGGATAGATTTAGAATAGGTATTAGGAAGAAGCTTTTCACCATCAGGATAGTGAAGCACTGGAACACCTGACAAGTTGTGGATGCTCATCCCTGCAAGTGCTCCCTGGAAGGCTGAGTTCGATAGGACTTCAAGCATCCTGGGTTATTGGAAAGCATCCCTACCCATGGCAGGAGAGTTGGAACCAGTTGGTCTTAGGTCCTTACCAACGCAACATATTCTATTTTTTAATTTTTTTTCATGTTCCGGATACAGAGGCTGGATAGTAGTCTTCATTACTCTTGTATTCAAGCTAGACAGATGGCTTTGAATCTACTTCTTGGTTTTGTCTTCAAGCAGTTTCTGAGGATTATTGAATTTTATGTCATTATAGAAAATTGTCCTTATCATGCATCAGCAACTGTATTTTATGAAATTATTAGTGATAAAATAGTAGTGTATTAATATAATAGAACTGTATTAATTCCAGTCTTACTTGCTTACTCATTTTGACTTGGGACCTAAGTTGAACTTGTTTCACGATAATTCAGTAAGTGTGTCTCAGTTTTCCTGCAAAGGGTTAGCCCCTCACAGCCACTTGGTAACTGTCCTTAGTAGGATGGGGTAGAGAATTGGAAGGGTAATAGTAAGAAAGCTTGAGGACTGAGATAAAGACATTGTGATAGGTAAAACAGAAACTGTGCTTGTAAGCAAGGTGAAATAAGGAATTATTCTTATTCTCACCAGCTGACGTTCAACCATTTCTAGGTAAGCAGGGCTTCATCACATGTAGCAGTTACTTGGAAAGACAAACAGCATACCTCAGAAAGTCTCTCCTTCCCCAGCTTTGTATTGCTAAGTGTATGTCATACAGTTCAGACTATCCCTTTGGTCAGATGCATCAGCTGTCTCAGCTGTCTTCTGTCCCAGTTTCTTGCTGTCCGGGCAGTGTGAGAAGCAGAAAGGATAGACAAAACATTCCTGAGGTACTACCATTATTTATATCAAAAAATAGTACCACATGACCATAAATTTAGTATGAAAAGTTGATATGTTGGTTGTTTTTTTTTTTATTAATTACTTATTTTTGGCTCCCCTCCCAACAGATCTCATTTGTGGCGCATCTACCACCTCTGGGGCTTGGAGTTTACCAGCTTTTGGAGGTTCAGAGTTCAGAATCAGTTTTAGCAGACTATACTATATACATGAAGAATAGTAGGCAGGAGAAACTAGACAGACTTTTCAAGATAAAAGAGATGGAGAATTCTGTGGACAATATAATCTTAGAAAATTCTTACATGAAATTATGGTTTTCTGGAATGTCTGGATTACTGGAGGTTAGTTGCATTATATTTTGATACACTATATTTTACTTTATGAAGAACTTCTGCTCTTATTTGTGGAAATCTAAATAAATCAACTATTTCAAACATGATTCTCTGTCCTTAGAAAATAAATACCAAAGAAGATGATAAAAATCATCAAATGAAGATGGAATTTGCCTGGTATGGAACTACAAGTAACCGGGATAAAAGTGGAGCTTACCTCTTTTTACCAGATGGAGATGCCAAGGTAAATCTTCCAGTTGCAGCAAGATTCCTGAAGTAACTTGGAGAATTCTGCAAATGTACATTGGAAGACTTAGTTTTCCCCAACACTGAAAGACAACTGTGTGGCTAGAAATAATGATATCAGTTACTGAAATGATTCAAAAACATCGTATTTCGTAAATCCAGATTTGGGTAAAAAAACAGTATTAATTTGGAAGCGTAAAAGTATATAGAATATTTATAATGAGCTAAAAAACTAAGATGCTGCCCTTGCAAAAAATCTAGTCAGGTGTGGTCATTCACTATCAGTAAAATAAGTTCATTTCCTGTGGTAAAAATGTGTAGGGCATACTGATTCACTTCTGCATTTCTTCACTTGTCTGATTCTTAAGATTTCTTTATTGTGAACGAGCAGCTTCCAGTTCAGTGTAGTACTTCTTTATCAGATATTAGCATATGAAGTTTAATATAATAATTAAGATACTGACTCCCAACTGATGAATGTAAAGATGGAGTAGCAAGCAAATGTTCTGATATAGTTGTCTATCAGTATATATATGAATAGCATGTTTTGCAGGTATTTTATTGGGCTTTTTGAGTGAAGTTGTTATTTATTGCTGTTGCCCTATAGTAGTAGTTGCATGTGTTGTATTTTCTTTTTGGCTTTAGACATGCTTATTATTTAACCTATTTTTAGCTTTATAGCCATTGATGTATTTCTGTGAAATGCATACTGTTCAATTTGGGATCAATTGCTTAGTTGTTGTTTTTTTTTAAATCATTGTTTATTTGTTGAAGATTTAAAATACTGTGACTACAGAAAGGGCTTCCTTTTCCTCTTTCAAAAGGATTTAGGGACTGATCCACAAGGCAGTGTAGAGACACCTTTCTTCATGCAGCACGTACCACTGATACAGTGAACTGTGACCGAACCAAATGGCAATTAAACCATCTACCACAGATTATGAAACTACAGTGTTTTGTTACTGGTTATCAAGTATAATTTTACTAGCAAAAGAACGCAATCCAGATGTTTGCAATATTAATATATTACTTTGGTTTGTCTGTAGACCTTGTTAAATGCATATTAATGCTCATAAAATACCTGTAAGAAATGTAATTAATGTTATTGTAATTTTAGGTAAAGGAAAATTGAGGCTCTGAAGTGAAGTTGCTGAATTTTAAATTAGGACTAAATTCTCAGGTTTTAGACTAATAGGACAGTTTAAAAAATTTGAGGATTAATATTTACTGAATATTGTTATTGGCACTATTTCTCTGCAAAACTTTCAAAATAATAATTCTAACTTCCCATGTTGGTTTTGTAGCCTTATATTTTTACAGATCCCCCTATCATAAGAGTTGCTCATGGAAGAATTTTCTCAGAAGTTGTATGTTTTTTCCACCATGTGACACATACCATGCGACTATACAAGGTCCAGGGTAAGAGACGTGAAATTCTTTCTCTCTCTATAGTTATTTTTCATCACTAACTTACTGGATCCTACCTGTCCTTTTCATTTTCAAATGCACTTCTGAACTAATGCAGAATTTGCCAGACGGAGACTTTACTGGGCCCAGTGCAACAGGATCCCTTTCTGAGCATCATGCTACTCACTAGCTGTCATGCTTGAATTTAGCAGATTTGTTGAAGATACTTCCTAGTATTTGGAAATTTTATAGAATGATCTGCCTACAAGGGGATCCTGAACTGCACTGGGTTATCTGAATGCTGTAGGTAGCTGTAAATAATGAAAATCAGAGAAAATTATTTTAGAAATATCTTGAAAAGATACTCTTTCTTTCATAGTGTCAAACTTATTGATGAAGATACAACAATACGTTCTCAAAAATTGCAGAGTGTAAGGTTGTTTGTTAGCAGCATTAATAGTGAAGTCTGATTTACTTACTCCAGAACCATAGACATGCTTTGGTTAACTGTGAGCTTCCTCTTTCTGTCTTTTATCTGCTGACAGAATCATCTGTTCTAATATTGATGCCAGCACTGAGCACTGGTTTACTATTAAGGGCATAGCTTCCTATCAGTTTTGCTTGGTTTTTATTCAGCTCTACTGTTCAGATACTGATTTCCAAGACAATTCTAGGAAAACTGTAACTGTGAAGACTCTGCCTTTCCATGATTAAATTGACCAGTGAAAAGTAAAAGGCAAGAGGAAATCATGGTGCCATTGTATTAACTTAGAATCACGGAGTCATAAAGGTTGGAAAAGACCTGTAAGATTCTGAAGTCCAACTGTCAACCTAATACAGGTTGGAAAACACCTCTAAGATCATCAAGTCCAACTGTTGACCTAATACCACCGTGACCACTAAACCATGTCCAAGAGTGCTGTCTCCACATTTTTTAAATACATCTAGGGATAATGACCCTACCACTTCTTTGGCATACTGTTCTGATGTTTGACCACTCATTTTTCCTAATGTCCAATCTAAATCTCTCATGGGCCAACTTGAGGCCATTTCCTTGTGTCTTACTGGTAGCTGTTTGAGAGAAGAAACCAACAGCACTTCACTACAGTCTCCTTTCAGGTAGTTGCAGAAAACAGAAAGGTCTCCCCTCAGCCTTTTCCCGACTAAATAATCCCAAGTGCCTCAGCTGTTCCTCATAAGATATTACTCTAGACCCCTTGCAAGTGTTGTCACCCTTCACTGGACACACTCTGGCAGTGCCATGTACTTCTTGTAGTGAGAGGCCCAAAGCTGAACACAGTATTCAAGGTGCAGTCTCACTAGTGCTGAGTACAGGGGCATGATCACTTCCCCACTCCTGCTGGCCACTCTATTCCTGTTACAGGTCAAGATGTTGTTGGCCTTCTTGGACACACTGCTGGCTCTTGTTCAGCTGGCTGTCAACCAGCACTCCCAGGTCCTTTTCCATGGGACAGTTTTCCAGTCATTCTGCCTTGAGTCTGTAGCATTTCATGGGGTTGTTGTCATGGAAGTACAGGATCAAGCACTTGGCCTCGTTAAACCTCATATGGTTGATGCCAGCCTACCGATCCCAGCCTGTCCAAGTTGCTCTACATAGCCTTTCTACCCTTGAGCAGATCAACACTTCTGCTCAATTTAGTGTCATCTGCAAATGTACCTACGGTGTACTTGGTTCCCTCATCTAGATAGTTGATAAAGATACTAAACAAATCTGGCCCCAAGACTGAGCCCTGAGGAACACAGCTTACGACTGACCACCAACTGGATTTATGTTCATTCGCCACAACTTGATGGACTCAGCCTTCCAGGCAGTTTTTAACCCAGCAAAAAGTAGACCTGTTTAAGCTATCCTTATCAGAATGCCGTGGGAAATGGTGTCAAAGGCTTTATTATCCAAGTAGACAACATCCACAGCCTTTCCCTCGTCCACTAGACAAGTCATCTAGTCATAGAATGAGATCAGGTTCATTAAGCAGGACATGCCCATCATGAAACCATGCTGACTGGGCCTTATTCCCTGTTTGTCTTACACATTTCTGTTGAAACTTGAATTAAAATGATCAAGTATATATTTTTGTAATTGAAGTAGAACACACATTCTCAGTTATTAATGTATTTGTGTTTACTCAGTGGAATTTTTCTGAAATATGCAAGCATTAGCTAGTGTTTTCAGCGTTTGAAACAACATATATACATATTAGCATACTGAAGGTGTCAAAGTTTTCTAAATGGTTTTCAAAATCTTACTTTTTTTTTTTTTGTTGTTGTGTGTTGGATTTTGGGTTTGGTTTTGTTGGGTTTTTTCCCATTTTTTTTATTGTCTTTTTTTTTTTTTTTAAAAAAAAAGGAAATGGCTGACCTACAGGTACTTTGGAAGTGTCCATTACTCTTTTCCACATTCCTTTTACATTTCAAAAATAGCATTGCCAGTTCATCTAATACAGTAATTCCCCATTAAATGCCAGATCACATTTCTTATGAATACAAACTAAGATGTGTAGCAATTTGTTGTCGAAGATCCTGAGGAAAGATGTTTATATTTAGAATTGTGGTTTTTTAATATATGTGGCTAATATTTTAAATGAGCTTAGACTGAAAGAAATCACACAGCTTGTGGTCAAGATGTGGTAGGTTGCCAAAAATATGTTGTGTGTGTTTTGGTAAATTAAACTTCTTAGGAAGGGAAAAACTTAGATAAAATAGATATCTATTGTAGTAAAGGGGAAGGGAAAAACCTGAAAAGTCTTTCTGGTTAGGATGAGGTTGTTTGGTTTTTTTAAATGGAGTTTTTCATAATATTCTCTTTTCTTATATTTGAGTGCCTCCCAGAAGTAGTATACTTTCAATTATCAGTGGAAATCACTTGCCAATTCTGAACACGTAATTGCTTCAATTAAAATGAGATATCTTGACATTTTACTAGATATGTACAGCAACAATGCATGTGTATGTCTATATATACATTTTAAATTTTTAAAGTAAATATTTGATACTCCTGTTGTAAACTGAATGCTTGCCAGGGAATGGAAAGCCTGATTGTATGACTCATCTAACTGCTTGTTAGTTCTTCCGAGTCCTTCAGCTTCTTTACTGATTTTGATAAAGAAACTGCTTTTTCCACTTTTGGCTTTAGAATTCTGTTGATATTTAGCAGAAAATAGACTTGACAGCTCTGTTCAGTATTAGTGAGAGAATGTTAACTTTTTCTGCTTCCATTGGCATCTGGTTTTGATATCAGCATGATTTTCACAGGATCATGGGATGTTAGGGGTTAGAAGGGACCTCTAGAGATAACTGAGTCCAACACCTCTGCCAGAGGACAGTGTAGGAATGCATCCAGATGGGTCTTTAAAGTCTCCAGAGAAGCCTCCAGATTCCACAACCTCTCGGGGGAGCCTGTTCCAGTGCTCTGTGACCCTTACAGTAAAGAAGTTCTTCCTCATGTTGAGGTGGAACTTCCTGTGCTGTAGTTTACATCCATTTCCCCTTCTCCTATGACAGAGTGCAAGTGAGAAGAAGGTGTCCCTTCCTTCCTCACACCCAGACCTCATATATTTACATACATTTATTAGACCCCCCCCCCCCACCTCAGTCCTCTCCTTTCCAGACTGAAAAGCCTTAGGTCTCTCAGCCTTTCCTCATAAGGCATTATCTCCAGTCCCTCCATTGGAGCCACAAGTAGATCACTGTCCCTCTTGAACTGGGAAGCCAAAAATTAACTGTTAATTTTTTTATCAAAAGTTTCTTATTTCATTGTAATTTATTTTTGTATTAAATTATACAGTGGAAAAGAGTTGAGAATAATTCATAATCTGGTCATTTTAAAATTGTAAACTAAAATATTGTATCCTTGTTCAATGTATTTGTGCTTTCATAGTCCTGCTTTAAAATAATTGGAAAATTTGCAACTAAGTGTGTCAAAAGTGGAGCATATAGGTTTGCTTTTTCCAAACTAGGTCTGGGAAAATAAAAATAACTATGTGAACCTTTATGTATTTATTTATTTTTAATTAGCACTGTAGTTAACATTTAACAGTTGCCAGTACTTCTGCAGGTGGTATTCAGTTTTTTTTTTTTTTAATGAGGAAACATACAGAGCTTGAGATCCTCTTCATGTGACAAAATTGCAATCTCGACTTCATTTTATATATTGAATAATAGCATGACAACTGAGGCAGGTGAACACTTGACACTATCATGTCAAGGTTCAGAATGGATTTTTTATAATTTGACAGAGTAAAAATGTTCTTAAGGAAACATTCTCACAAATGTAACTGTTAAAAAAATTTGGAAACTATGCAGAAGTTAAAAAAAGGTTGTGCTATACTCTGTCCATGTGCTTAGGAATCTAAGAATTTTGTTTCAAGATACATTGTCCTTCTGTAGAAGATTCAACAGTTCAGGAGCCCAAATTGATGAGAATGCCTCTGGGTCTTGTATCTAAGATTTTAAAATATTGTCTTTAAGTTTTAAAGGACTAATTTGGTTAATCAATCTGTCACCTTTTACTTTCTTCTGTTTACAATCTCTCGGACAAGCACAATGTAATTTTGTCTCACCTAGTCCCATATGACTACAGAAAGACTAGAAGTGGTCATGCTGCATGATGGTATGATTCCATTCCAAACTGTGTCTCCAAATGTTTGGAAAGGTCAGGTTATTTATTATTAAAAGTACTTAATTTTCAGTGCAAAGCACTGCAGAAAAAAAAATGTATTGAACATCTGTTTGCATCTTCAAATACTTACTCATTCTTTCAATAAGTAAGCATCTTTTCCCTGTCTTAATTGTGGTTGTATGTATGTGTGGTTTCTTAATTCATTGTTTTTAAGGAAGATTCTGCTTGTTTTGGTTAAAACAGCTGACCAGTTTCCTGCTTAGCGGAACAGTGTCTGTCAAGAAGCTGGTGATTTCATTCTTGTCTGTGAATGGCAACAGCTGCATAAAAACCAAGGGGAAAAGTAAATGGCTAGGTCTTGCTCCACCATATTTGCTGATAAAGACAGCACATAACAGTTGTGTGCTGTTTCCCACTGATTTACTGGAACCCACATTGATTCTTATTGCTAGTTGCTTGTGTTCAGTGAGTACTGAATTAAAAGTGTTGATGGATAATATGTTACATAAATTAATGTACATAATGTAACTGGCTTCAAATACCTAGTTAGATAAAAAGCAAAGGGAAGATTAGAAAGGCAAAACTAGATCACTGTGTTCTGGCAGCATGGTCCCAGGGGGCATTGCTACATATATATGTGGCAATAACTTTTGAAAACGGAGAGTTTCTTGGGGGGAGTTGTTTGTTTGTTTGGGGTTTTGTTTGTTTGTTTGTTTTTATAAATGTAGGTTTGGAAGGCCAGTCTCTTGAAGTTTCCAATATTGTGGATATTAGAGGAGAATATAATCGTGAGCTTGCAATGAGGATTTCATCTGACATAAACAGTCAAAACAGATTCTATACTGATCTTAATGGATATCAGGTAATTATGGTTTAGTAATTACAAATGCGTGCTGCTGTGGTAGAAATAAGTGATAAATTTTTGGAGGGTATAATTTTCTATTGATACTGCATCTGATGAAATACAGTGACTATTTTTTTAACTTGGACTCTGCAGCACACAAAAAATAAAGATTTTTTTTTCTTTACCTTCCTTGCTACAAGTAGTTTTGAAAATGCATTGAAAGCCATACCTGCTGAGTAAGAGACTACTTTTTTCCCAGTTAGCGTGTAGTGAATATTTGAACATGAGAATAATTTTAATACTGCTATTAATTTGTTATATACCATTTGAGAATTCCACTCACACTTTAGTTAAGTTCCCATTATAAGCCAACAAGTCCTTTTCTGTTAACTTGAATCTATTTTCTGCTTGCTGTCTAGAGGGGAAAGAATTTTCTCTCATTCTATAATTGCGATTATTGCATTTTTGATATGTTCCCTTGACAGATCTTTCACTTTTTTTTAAGTGTTCTTTGATCAAAAAAGTACAGCAAAGGTATAATTTCCAAAATCCAATCTCCAAAAAGCTCAATAATAAAAGTTGTGTCTGTAAAGCACATGGGATAACTGAGAAAATCCTTAAAATACAATGCATAAAAAGAATGCATTTTATTGAAGTTCATGTTCATATGGCAGATCCAGCCCAGACTGACGATGAGCAAATTGCCTGTCCAAGCAAATATCTATCCGATGACTACAATGGCTTATATCCAGGATGTTGGCATTCGTTTGACACTTCATTCAGCTCAGTCTCTAGGTGTTGCAAGCATGAAAAATGGTAAGTTTAAGATGATGGAAATGAAGGATGAAACAGCAAAACTCATTGGTTTGTTCTGTTTTGTACTGTTTTGGTAGCAGAGGTGTTAAGGTCGATGATGATTTTGGTATGTTTGTTTCTTTCTGGGTAGAAAGCACTAGTCTTAAAGTATACAGAGCATAGCCTAACATCACTGTCAAGGAAAACAACAGCAGATTTTGAAGACTAGAATCATGAAATAAATGACAAAAATTACCCTGGGTAAGAATCGATATTTGTTTCTTCTGAAGTGAAATCATACCTACTAAATTTAATGGAGCACTTTGAAAATGCTGATGAATGTGTTGAGAAGAAAAATCTCAAAGGGATGCAGTCCTGTCCCTTAAAGCAGAGGACGTTATGATGAATGTTCTGGAGGGATGGAAATGGAGGTTAGTTGTACTCTGTACTGCTACCAGAATGAGGAGGTATTTAGATAAAGCTAGCAAGTAGTGGTCAAAATAAGGCATATAGTGAGTAACATAAGATGTATCATTCTTTGCCGTAGTGTAGAGGAGGTATTTAGATAAAGCTAGCAAGTAGTGGTCAAAATAAGGCATATAGTGAGTAACATAAGATGTATCAATTTTGGCTGTAGTGTGTTGTGAGTTTAAATTTACACTGTTTTGAAAAACAATGCAGTGAATACTTGGGAGGGAAGGGGGGAAAGCCCATCAGAAACTGCCAAAACCTACTTCCCAGTTTCTTTCCAGAAAAATGTCATATTAATGTCTCTTCTGACGAAAGATGAATACTGTACTCGATTGATCAAAATATTAGCAAATATTTCAAGGCAAAAACTTAACACAGGCTGATGCTTTAACAAAGCTGTTGTGGAAAACACCTGACACAAGACCTAAAACACATTTTTCATGCCTTTCATTGCTAGAAACCAAATTCCCCTTGGCTTGATATTGTGAATAAATGATGCCACCAGATGGTTGTAGGTACTTGTTACATAGGTGCTCAAGACTAAATTAGTGTTCAGATTCTGGGTTACCTTGTAATAGCGTCCATATTTGTTCTTTCACAATCCTAATCTCTGCACTACAGAATAATGCAACATCTAAGTCCAAAGAGGCCCTTCCCCACAGTCTCTGTCCTCAAGTTGGGAAAGTTAAGGGTAACACTATTTGGTGTATTATGGTTATGTATCTGGGAGAAACTTGCTTCTCAGCACTGGTTTCAACCCAGTCAGAGGATATTACTGGCTTTCCCCCTACTGCAGTTAAATAAAAGAGCAAAAGATCTATCCCATACATAGATTAGTTTCTAAAATACGTCACTTTTTGGCAAACTCTATTATAATCATTCAAGGTTAAGAGATAGTTAGCAACATCAAATATTTACTCTGTACTCAGTTAAAAAAAAAAAGATAATGTATTCATCTTGTTATCATTAGGTATTATTTCATTATTGACTGTGCTTACTACCATTGTCCTGAGGGCATGTTGGACTTATAGAAGCATAGAGTCATAGAATGGTCTGGGTTGGAAGAGATCTCCAAAGGTCATCTAGTTCAACCCCTCTGTAGTAAGCAGGGGCATCCTCAATTAGACCAGCTTGCCCATACCCCCTATTGAGCCTCACGTCAAATATCTCCAGGTTTGGGGCCCCTCCCTGGGCAACCTCTTCCAGCGTTCCACAACCCTCATGGTAAAGAACCTGTTCGCAACATGCAATATAAATCTGTTCTTCTCTAGCTGGACGCAGTACTCCAGGGGAGGTCTCATTGGAGCAGAGTAAACTAGCAGAATCACCTTACTCAATGTGCTTGCCACGTATCTTTTGATGCAGTGCAGGATGCAACTGGTAATCAGGGCTTCAAGTGTGCACTCTCTGCTCATGTTCAGCTTCTCATCCATCGGCACCCCCAAGTCTTTTTTCACAGGGCTGCCTTCTGTCACCTCATCCCCCAGCCTGTATAGATAGTGAGGATTGTTCTGGCCCATGTGCAGAACCCTGCACTTGCTTTTGTTGAATTTCATGAGGTTCGCCTGGACCCACCTCTCCAGCTTGTACAGGTCCCTCTGGATGACATCCCGTGCCTCTGGTGTATCAACAACACCACTCAGCTTGGTGTTACCTGCAAACTTGCAGATGGTGCACTCAATCCTGCTGTCTGTATCATTGATAAAAATATTGAACAATACAAGTCCTAGTATGGACCCCTGAGGGACATCACTTGTCACTGTCATCCATCTGGACTTAAAGTCACTGAGCACTACCCACTCGATGCGACCACTATCCAGCCAATTCGTTATCCACTGAACAGTCCACCCATCAAATCCATATCTCTCCAACTTGGCAAGTAGGACGTTGTGGGGGACAGTGTCAAAGGCCTTGCTGAAGTCCAGATATATCACATCCACAGGTCATTCCTTATGTGCTGACATAGTCACTTTATCTTAGAAAGCCACTATGTTGGTCAGGCAGGATTTGCCCCTAGTAAAGCCATGCTGGCTGTCTTGAATCACCTCCCTGTCCTCCATGTGCCTCAGCATGCTACCTAGGAGATCTATTCCATGATCTTCCCAGGAATGAAGGTGAGGCTGACAGGTCAGTAGTTCCCACAGTCTTCCTTTTTGCCCTTTTTAAAAATGTGTGTCATAGTTCTGTTCTTCCACTCCCCAGGGACTTCACCTGACTGCCATGACTTTTCAAATATCATGGAGAGTGGCTTGGCAACTACATCAGCTAATTCCCTGAGGACTCTGGGATGCATTTCATCTGGTCCCATGGACTTGTATGTCTTCAGGTTCCTCAGATGATCATGCACCTTGTCTTTGCTTACAGTGGGAGGGACTTTGTCTCACTGGTCTCCCATCTTGTTGGCCATCAAGATGAGAGCCATGAAGAGAGGGGTTGGCAGTGAAGACTGAGGCAAATAGTTGTTGAGAATCTCAGCCTTCTCCTTATCCCTTATTACTAGTTCACCACTGTTGCTTATCTGGGGGGGGTACACTTTCTTTAGCCTTTGTTTTCTGGTTTATGTACCTTTCTTGGTTTTCTTTACATCCTTTGCCAAGTTCAGTTCAAGCTGCGCCTTGGCCTTCTGGACGTCGTCCCTACACAGCAAGGCAATGTCCCTAAAGTCTTCTCAGCATGCATGTCCCTTCTTCCATTTATTGTGTAGGCCTAGCCCTTTACTTTGACCAGCAGCTCATGAATCAGCCATGGTGGTCTCTTGCCCTCCTTGCACAATTTCTTACCTATGGGGATTGAGATAGAAAGCATCCTGGAAGATCTGCCAGTTCTGTTCCTCTCTTTTGTCCCTGAGGGCCATTTCCTACAGGGTCCTATTTACTAACTCCTTGAAGAGCTTTCCTAAAGTTTAGAGTCCTAGCTGTGCTTCTCATGGGCTTCATAGCCCTTTGGAACATTTAACTGCACTGGCTCATGATCACTGCAGCCTAGGCTGTCTTCAGCTTTAACATCTCTGATGACTTCACTGGCATTTGTGACCAACAGGTCCAGTAATGCATCCCCTCATGTAGGGCTGTTAATTTCTTGCCTTAAGAAATTGTCATCTAGGCACTCCAGGAGCCTCCTGGATTGCCTGCAGCTAGCTGTGCTACTTTTCCAAGAGAAGTCGGGGTAGTTAAAATCCCCTAGAAGGGTGAGAGTCTGTGATCGCAATGTCTCCTTCAGCTGCAGTGAGAATGCTCCTTCCGTAGGCTCTGCTTGTTCGGGTGGCCTGTAGTAGACTTCTACCACAAGATTCCCTTTGTTGTCCCGATCCCTAATTGCTACCCATAAGCTTTCCACCTGCTTGTGGCTATTCTTGACACTCTGTCCACTTCTTTACATAGAGGGAAACAGCTCCACGCCTTCTTTCTCTCCTTTCCCTTCTAAAGAGCTTGTAGCTATCAATAGCTGCACTCCAGTCATAGGATTCATCCTACCAAGTTTCTGTAATTGCCACTATGTCGTAGCTTTCCTGCAGCAGGGTAGCTTCACTTCCTCCTGTTTGTTGCCCATGCTGTGTGCATTGGTGTAGAGACACTTCAGCTGGGCTGTCTTAGAGGGGCACCCCATTTTTCCCCCAAGGCATTTTGTGGGAGCTATCCTTCTGTCTCCTGTTACCTCAGAGGCCCCTTGCTCACCTCTTTTGAACTTTGGCTTTGCTGCAGTGTTCACAGCTTGCTTCAGGGCAACAGGCTGAAGGCCCTTACTGTCTGGTGTGTCTTCCTGCCTCTTGTCACAGGCAGTTCTGATACTATTGTCACCATCTCCCACCTCAAGTGAAACGGCAGACTGATTGCTGTCCTTAGGCTCATCTCTAGTGCTCCGGGTTTTAACCCCCTCCTCCTTCAAGCCTTGTTTAAAACCCTTTCAATGAGCCCTGCCAACTCATGTGCCGGGATCTTTTTTCCCCTCCATCTGCCGCTAGTAGACCTGGTGTCATATAAAGTTTCTCAAGATCAAAAACCCCAAAACTGGTGGTGGCACAAGACTCTGAGTCACTTATTAATCATGTGTGATTTCCTGTTCTTTTCAGTATTCCTTTCTGCCACTGAGGGTATTAATTTAAAAAATACTTGTGCCCCTGATCCTTCAAAGAGTTTCCCCAGTTCCTTGAAGTCCATTTTGATTGCCTTTGGACTTCTGGTTTCGACCTCGTCACTTCCCACCAGCATGACTAGTAAGGGATAGTAGTCAGAGGGCTGTACAAGATTAGGCAGCCTTCTGGTAACATCTTTGACCCTAGCCCCAGCGAGGCAGCTGACTTTCCCATGACAGGGATCCAGCTGACATATGGGGCCCTATGTTCCCCGTAGAAGGGAATTGCAAATAGCAATTACCCTCCTTTTTTTTGTATGGGTAGAAGTCCTCATGTGAGCGGGAGACTGATTAACTTTTGGCAACCCCCCTGGATATATTTTCATTTGCCTCACCTTCGGCTTCCATTGCCCCATACTTATTGTGCAAGGGCAACTTGGAGGGTGAAGGTGGGTGTGAGGAGTTTCCCTCATAACAGGGACCTGTATCCGTTTCCCCTTTTTCTTGAGTCATCTTCCCTCACTGGGGGTCTGCAGAGCCTGGTTCCATGAGTCTAACTCCCTTTCACATTCTCTTACAATCCTTAGTCTTGTCACTTCTTCCTTCAGCTCAGCCACCAAGCTGAGCAGATCACTCACCTGTTCACACCTAACACAGGTGTTGTCTCCACCACTCTCCATTGCAAGTGCCAGTCTCCGACACTCTCCGCAGCCAAGGGCCTGGATACCTACATGTTTGCATGCGACCTCTGTCTGGGTATGCACAGTTTTTTAACAACAGTCTTCAGCTGAGTTGTAACCATGGCTGGATCTCTATGGGCAACTGACCTTGCAGGCTGCTGGGACATGCCTGGATGACTCACACTTTATTGGCCTTGCTCAGTGGGCTGGGATCTGTGATCTCTGTGCTCCTGGGGCATTTAAATAGCCTGCGATGGCTGGGGCTTGACCCACACTTGTCCCTGCCAGAGAAACTGGAAGCCGGTGTGGTGCTGCCCACTTTCCTGGTTACAGAAAGCCCACCTGGTCACTGAATAAAAAAAAACGCTAATTTCCAGCTCTGTCACTGGGGCTAACTGCTTGCAATGGTGGTCACTTGGCTGTTCTGAGCAAGTGAGAACAAAAGAGATCAAAAATGAAGCTGAAGGCTCTGTAGCTGCTGAAAATTATATGCTTCATAACATTTACTTTGAAGGCCCTCCAGGGTTCAAAAGGCATCCTGGAAGAAAATTCAAAAACATACGCTTAGGCGGGTGTGTTCAGTAGATGTGTATCTGTGTGTCTGAGACTGTGTTTCAAGGTGTAACCCACCATCTGAGATTTATATGAAGAGACATTTACTTCTCTCTTCTCATTCTTGGATTAGGATCAGGTTCCTTACTATGGAGCAGTTAATTCTCATAGTGTCAAATGATCTCAGCAGTATAGAATCACAGAATCACCTGAGTCTGAAGGGACCTCTAAAGGTCATCATTGCAGTGAGCAGGGACATCCTCAACTATATCAGGTCACCCAGAGCCCCACTGAGCCTCACTTTGAATATCTCAGGGATGGGGCCTCAACCGCCTCTATGCACAACCCGTTCCAGTGCTCAACCACCCTCACCGTAAAGAGCTTTTTCCTATCTAAAACTACTCTTCTTTAATTTTAAACCATTGCCTGTTGTCCTGTCACTGCAGGCCTTTGTAAGCAGTCCCTTGCCAGCCTTCTTGCAGGCCCTTCAGGTACTGGAAGGTGGTAATCAGGTCTCCACAGAACCTTCCCTTTTCCAGGCTGAACAACCCCATCTCCCTCAGCCTCTCCTTGCAGCAGTGGTGCCCCAGCCTGTGTCTGTGGCCCTTCTCTGGACCTGCTCCATCAGGTCAGTGTTGTTCCTGTATTGAGTGCTCCAGAGCTGGATGCAGTACTCCAGGTGCCATCTTATTAGAGCAGAGCAGCAGCCTCACCTCACTTGATCTGCTGGTCATGCTTGTTTTGATGCAGCACAGCCTGCAACTGGCCTTCTGGGCTACAAGCGCACACTGTCTATTCATGTCCAGCTCCTCATCAACACCCCCAAGTCCTTTTCCTCACAGCTGCTTTATATAACCTCCTCCCCCAGACTCTGTTGATCATGAGGGTTGTTCAGACCTGGGTGCAGGACCCTGCATTTGGTCTTGCTGAACCTGATGAGGCTGACCTGGGCCTACCCCTCCATCTTATCCATGTCCATCTGGTTGACATCCTGTCCCCATGGCTTATCAGCATCACCACTCAGCTTGATACCATCTATAAACTTGTTGATGCTGCAATCGATCCCACTGTCTATATCATTGATAAAAGAAAAAAACTGCTTTTCTCTGAGAGGAAAAAGACTCCTGAGACAAGAACTGGCAGGGTTGATTGATAGGTCTTTAAACTAATTTCGAAGGGGGAAGAGGGAAAAACGAGCCTCATTGAGGACATTCCTGGGACAATTCTGAGGCAGGGTACCAGCTCCATTGCTATCCCAGGGGCTGTAGGGGATAGTGGATTATGCAACACCCACAATGGTACAGATACTCCTCTGGTAAGTCTCTGAAGTGTCTGTATACTAACACAAGAAGCATGGGGAATAATCAGGATGAACTGGAAATCTGGGTGCACTTGCAGGTTATGGTCTTGTTGCAATTACAGAGACATGGTGGGACAGCTCCCATGACTGGAATGTGGTTATGGATGGCTATGTTCTTTTCAGGAAGGACAGGCTGACAAAGCAAGATGATGGAGTTGCTCTCTATGTGAATAAGCAACTGGAATGTGTTGAGCTGAACCCAGGGGAAGATGATAAAAGTGTCAAAAGCTTATGGGTAAGAGTGAAGGGATGTACAAAAATGGATGATACGATTGTGGGTCTTTACCACAGACCACCGAACGAGGAAGAAGCTACTGATGAGGCCTTTTACAGGCAGCTGGAAGTAGCCTCAAGATCAAGTGCCCTGGTGCACATGGGTGACTTCAACCACTCGGATATTAGTTGGGAAGATCACACAGCCAAGTACAAACAGTCCAAAAGGTTCCTGCAGTGCACTGATGGCAACTTTCTCCTGCAAGTACTTGAAGAACAAACAAGGAGAAGTGTAGTGCTTGACCTGATATTAACAAACAAAGAAGGACTGGTTGTAGATGTTAAGGTTGGGGGTAATCTTGATTCCAGTGACTATGACATGTTAGAGTTTAATATCAACAGACAAAGAAGCAGGGTGATAAGTCAAATTTCAACCCTGGACTTTAAGAGGGCCAACTTTCCCCTCTTCAAGACTCTACTTGGAAATATCCAGTCGACTAGGGCTCTGGAAGGAAGGGGGGCCCAAGAGAGTATTCAAATGTTACCTCATCCAAGCTCAAGAGAAATTTATTCCCTTGAAAAAAAAAATTAAGTAAGGCAAGCAGAAGACCTGCATGGATAAGCAAGGAACTTTTAGTAAAACTCAAAAACAAAAAGGAGGTTTACAATATGTGGAAAAAAGGACTAGTTAATTGGGAGGATTGTAGAGATATATCCAGAGAATGTAGAGATGCAACAAAGAAAGCCAAGGCCCTCCTGGAACCACCCTTGCCAGAGGGGTGAAAGAGAACAAGAAGAGTTTTTTCAAATACATCAATGATAAAAGGAAGAGCAGGCAAAAGGTGGGCCCACTGCTGAATGAGATGGGAGATACACTAACTGATGATGCAGAGATGGCAGAGTTGCTGAATGCCTTTTTTGCCTCAGTCTTCACTCCTAAGACCAGCCCTCAGGAACCTCAGTCTCTAGAAACAAGGGAGGAGAACTGAAGAGATACGGACATTCCGCTGGTCAGACCAGGGTAGAGCTCTCTTATACCATCTCAAGACACACAAATCCATGGGCCCGGATGGGATTCATCCACGAATTCTGAGAGAGCTGGCTGGTAACTGTTGCTGAACCACTCCCCATCATCTTTGAAAAGTCCCAGAGAACAGGAGAGGTGCCGGATGACTGGAAGAATGCAAATGTAACGCCAGTCTTCAAAAAAGGCAAGAAGGAGGACCCAAGCAACTACAGACCAGTCAGCCTCACCTTCATCCCTGGAAAGATGATGGAGCAGCTCATCCTGGAGGTCATCTCTAATCACATGGAAGACAAGAAGGTTATCAGGAGTAGCCAACATGGATTGACCAAGGGGAGATCCTGTCTAACTAAGCTGATAGCCTCTATGAAGTTATGACCAAGTGGGTAGATGAGGGAAGAGCAGTGGATGTCATGTATCTTGACTTCACTAAGGCTTTTGATACCGTCTCCCACAACATCCTCATAGAAGAGCTCAGGACATGTGACGTAGATGGCTGCTCAGTGAGGTGGATTGAAAACTGGCTCCACAACAGAGTTCAGAGTGTCCTAATCAGTGGCACAGAGTCAACTTGGAGGTCTGTGACAAGTGGGGATTGGTACTGGGTCCAGTTTAGTTCAGTATCTTTATCAACAACCTGGATGAGGGGATTGAGAGTACCCTCAGCAAGTATGCTGATGATACAAAACTGGGTGGGTGGCCAACACCCCGTAAGGCTGTGGAGCCATCCAACGTGACCTGGACAGGCTGGAGAGCTGGGTGCAGGCAAACCTCATGAAGTTTAATAAGGACAAGTGCAAGGTCCTACATCTGGGGAGAAATAACAACATGCACCAGTACAGGTTAGGGGCTGCCCTGCTGGAAAGCAGCTCCACAGAGAAAGACCTTAGAATGCTGGTTCTCCACGTTCTCCAATGAATAACAATGTGCTCTTGCGGCCAAGAGAGCCAATGGTATACTGGGGTTCATCAAGAAAGGTGTGTCCAGCAGGCCTAGGGAAGTTTGTCTACCTCTCTACTGTGTCCTGGTGAGACCACACCTGGAATACTGTGTCCAGTTTTCGGCTCCCCACTTCAAGATAGACAGAGAACTGCTGGAGAGAATCCAACGGAGAGCCACAAGGATGATTAGGGGACTTGAATATCTCCCCTATGAAGAGAGACTGAGATCCCTGGGGCTATTTAGTCTGAAGAAGAGAAGACTGAAAGGGGATCTCATAAATGTGTATGAATATCTGAGGGGTGGGTGTCAAGTGGAGGGGTTTAGGCTCTTTTTGGTGGTTCACAGTGATAAGACAAGGAAAAATGGGTTCAAACTTGAACATAGAAGATTTCACCTCAATATAGGGAGAAACTTCTTTACAGTGAGGGTGACAGAGTACTGAAACAGTCTGCCCAGGGGGGTTGTGGGGTCTCCTTCTCTGGAGACTTTCAAAACCCACCTGGATGCATTCCTGTGTAGACTACCCTGAGTGATCCTGCTTTGGCAGGGGGGATTGGACCCGAGGATCTCTTGCGGTCACTTCAAACCTCTGATACGCTGTGATACTGTGATACTAAACAATACAGGTCTCAGTACAGACCCCTGGGGACACCACTTGTCACTGTTCTCCATCTGGACTTCAAGCCATTGAGCACTACCCTCTGGTTGCAACCATCCAGCCAGTTTCTTATCCACTAAACAGTCCCATCAAGTCCTTCTCTCTCCAACTTGGTGAGCAAGATGTTGTGGGGGACCATGTTAAAGGCCTTGCAGAAGTCCAGATTAAGACATAGACCTATCTGCTAACCATGTTCATTTAGCTGCACACAATGACTATCTACTTGAGGCACAATCCTAGCCTTAGACCTTAGTTCAGAATGATAGTTTCTTTCTTACTCATTGATGGATGATTTCTGGATACTCAAAACCTTTTTTGTATATCCAGCTGATTCTATCCTGGATACACAAAATCTGTTTGTATTTGAGGCAAGAAAGGAACAAATATTTTGGAAAATTAGGTAAGTATTTGTAGAACAACGAAGAAGTATGAAAGAAACTGGTTTCATAAGCAGCCTTTTCCAGTGGCTTAAAATGTGCATTTCTTAGTTAGGAAACAACTACTTCAGTCTTTCAGTTTTAGTTATGAAAGAAGTACACTTGTGATCCAATGTGCAAAAACTGTAACAGCTTTAATTACATGCCCTGAACTGGTTTTCCTCTTGAGACAAAAACTTTAAAAGATATGAACTTTGTCTTCCATAAGGCTATTTAAGATTTAACATCACGTTTAAAAGATGTGTTCTCAATGGCAATGCTTATATTCAGTATAAACTCAGAACTTGGTGTTCATCTGGTGCAAAATTCTTTCCTATTCCCACAAATGAAAATACCCTTAGAAGGAATGATTGTTAGTATTTGTATGCTCATATTGCCCTCCTATTTTTAATTCCTCCTCCAACAATGCCAGGGCAGGAAGAGGAAAAGGTATATTTGGGAGATGCACTCTTTTATGAAGTGTACAATGAAGGTAGTTCCTCTACAGAAAGTCTCTCCATACAGCCACAGATACTGGGGGGATTCTTTTCTTTGCTTGCAGTGACAAGTAGGATTGTTACAAATAATAGTTAAAAATATTAACTTTTCATGCATAGCTTCTATTTAGACTCTTATGTTAAAAATTTGCAGAACCATCTCCAAAGGGCTTGTGAAAATTTTTTAGGTTATAAACAGCCAAATCCTAGTGGAATTAACTGTTTTCTTAATCCGTCCCAACAATGCTGATCTGCTATTCTTCATAAACTATATTTCAGTGTATTTTTCTCACATACAACAAGCTTTACATAGTCTTATTACGGTTAAAATCTTCATATTGCTCTTTCAGGTCAGTTGGAAGTGATCATGGATCGTCGACTTATGCAGGATGACAACCGTGGCCTTGGACAAGGAGTCCAAGATAACAAGATTACAGCTAATCTCTTTCGACTTCTATTGGAAAGAAGACATGGAACAGATGTGGTAGGATTCACTGTCTAGAATTTTCTGGCTAATTAAGATATAAAAATTTATTTTGGTTGCAGCAGCAGTGAATTCAGTAAAGAGACTATCCCATGAGCAGTAGGACTAAGAAAATAGACCTTCTAAGGGAGTTTCATCATCTTCCTTGTGTATTTCTATTGTAAAAACTTCATCTTTCCCTGTTCCTCACACAAATACCTGCAGTGTCTGCTTTCTTGCTCACACTTCAGTGCAACTGGGGTACTCTTGTATAAGTCTCTTCTTTTTTCTTTTTTTTTTTTTTATAATTGAGCAAGTTTTTAAAACATTGCTATTCAGCAAGACTTCTTAACAAATTTGACTGAATCGGGACAAAAGGTGATAAACTGTTTTGGATGAATGGATAAGAGAAATTTAGTTTCTAAAAAAATTAAATTTAGAAGATGTTTTAAGTGGAAATATTTACATTCCAGACATATAAACCTTCTTACTTCATTACTGTTTTGGGAGGCCATTTTATTGTAAGTGACCCTTTTTTTCTTACACAGATCATCTCAGTTTTTCTGTATTAGTCTTTTGAGTAACTCCTCAATTTTCTTTCACTTCTTTACATTTTCTCTCTATATGTTTTTTTTCCTACCATTTTTTGAGAAGGACAAAATAAGTTCATCTTCATACCGAGGCAGTAGAATCCCAGTTACAGCAATGAGTATATTTTAAATCATCACAAAGCTAAAAATGACAGGTTGTATGCTGAGCTGCTAATGAATATGCAGATAAATTGGACTTAATTCTGATTTATAATGGATATCATTAACCACTGTGAGAGGATGATAATATCAAGCTTACAACTAATTTCCACCACATAATGATTTCAAGTGTTTTTTTCAGGTTTTACATGTTACTGTGATTTTCTAGTTCCTCATACTGTGTAACATGGGCAGCATATTATCTGAGCTAACTTGGAAGAAGCTAATTGAGTTCTGCACAGTCTGGCATTGATAACAATGACCATTGCACAGGCTAATTTACCTTTGCAAAAAGAAACTTGCAGAGAGACCTATACCACCACAGAAAACTTCTTTAGTACACAGGTTAATTGGTGTTGTATTAAGTGAGGATGTGAAGCTGGTAAGTAAGAATTATTTGACATGGAAATATGTTTACATTGGCAAATCACTTCAAAGAACAGGAGCAGATCAAATCAGTGCCATGGTCTGTGCAGTTTTGGTATTTTTCATAAAATCATAAAATAACTGACTAAAAGATATCTCTGAAAGTCCAGTCCCTGCTCAAAGCGTACTTTTCTATCTGAACAGACTTCAAGAATTGTTTGAAGGATTAGTCACCTATTTAGGCTGCACGGAGATGTGAAGAGCACATCTGATACATACCTCCAGAGGAGATTCTTAGTTACTTACTTCTGAATGAAAGCTAGTCCAGACTCTTCTGCCAACTAGGACAGTGCCTGGTTAGGTGGAGTTGGACATGTTTCATTTCAGAACGGAACCACTGCTTCAAACCAAAGTATTCCTTTGGAAAATTGTTTGAGGTTACCTCAATTAGAGCAAAGGCAGCCTAAACAACTCTAGGATTATCTGATTAGGGTGATACTGACATATGGCATAAATTTACTGATGTGTTGAGGATATCAGTCAGGCATCTCATTAGAATAAGACTTTTCTTACTAAAATCTCCTCCTTTATTTTTTGAAAGATTCTGTGCAAGTTGCTGTGGAGAGAAGGGAGGCAGGGATCATCACCTGCTGAAATAAAAAAATGTTTAGGTGTTTTGGATACCCGTGTTCCAGAATCTACCTTCATTTCTCTTGGTGCTTCCTGCTGAGCTTATAATGGTTTTAAATAGTAACCCAGAGTAAACCATTAAGGGCAGTTGGGTTTTGTGCACTCTTGTAGAGATTTGAATAGAAGGGTGATCAAAACTGGAGGTGTGGGCCCAAAGAAGTGCTGTTTGCCCAACTGATACAGTGTCCACAACACCCACAAGCCAAGCAATATGTTTCAAGAAAGCATCTTTTTTGTGTTGTGTATGAAATTATCTTTTGCTATTTTTCCGTTCTAGTGTTTCAATTTCAAAATTCATTTGAATATTAGTAAAAGTCTCTGATTTGTGTAGCTGTTTCTAACGTGTTAAAGGAATGGTAGTAGTCCCTTTTGTTTTGTTAAATGTACAAACAATTTTAGTGGTTTTTTTTTTTTTAGTGCATTTTTAGTCAAAAGGTAGCTGTTATAGTAGTTAAAAAATGGCCCTGTCAGAAAAAATACCAAAACGTTATATGCAGTTTACATATAAAATCGAATACAATGTGAGTCATATACTGACCCTAATTTTGTTGTCAAGCCCTATTTTGTTTTTGACTTGAGGAACCATGGAAGATACAGGAGAGAGTTTTGATCACTTGACATCTTTGCCATTACAAGATTTTCCTAAAGTTCCAAAATACTTCATTCTATCTTTTCTCAAAAACAGTTTTGAAGAACAGGATATTTTTTCCTGCTCTTTGAGAAAATGTGCCTTAAAAGAGTGTGTGAACTGTAGCATGAGCAACTCTCATAAATTAATTAAAATAAATGTGCATCACTTTGGTGTAATTACTGTGGAGGTTTTTGATGTGACAGTATCAGCTGAAAGTTTCTTTTAGTTCATATCTCTGAAATACTTTTTACTTCCCCAATGCTGACCTGAGCAATGTATTTTAATGGTGGGTCAAACCACATGAATGTTCTGAAGCATTGACCTGTGTGGTGGTTATATAGAATTCTTAATAATCACTAGCTTACTCAGGTAGTCTGTGTTCTACTAAATCCCTAAACCTAATGTTACCTGGATTTTGGCTCTTGAATTCTGTCTTATCTAGTAGTAGTAAATACTCATGCTGATACTGGCTTTGTGCAAAACACTTCGGGTTGTTTTGGCTGGCTATATGCTATACTATACATGTATCTACAAATACTGTCTGCTTTCAGGCCAGCACTGTCCTTGTTTTTATGTCAGGGCACCTTACAGCTTTCAAATATTGTGTTTTCTTGACACCGTTTCAAAGGTGTGTTACAGAAAATTTCTGAATAAAGATAAGTTTGTCTCCAAGCTCCGTTCATGTGAAACTGTCCAAAGCTGTAGGGACTAAATGTTCTCACTCAAAACAAGGCAACAACCACTTGTTTTAGCTGGCTTGTAGTGAAGCAGCTAGTACAGAGGGCTGCCAGTGATTTCTGGACTTAGTTATATCTGTGTCTCCTTATCAGTGGGGTTTTTTTGTGTATGTATGTCTACATACAGCAATTTCTGTCATCACTACAGGGAATTACTTTCATTCAGTTGCTTTTATGTATCTTCATTTGTGCATACTTGTCCCCCAGCTATGTTTAAAAATAATTTTACTTCAGCAGTATTCATAATATTCAAGCCTGGTCTCTACTTTTAACCTATATGAGCCACCGAAACAGGAGGATGAATGTTTTAAGTTCTTTTCTCAGCTTATCTGAGCTGGAGGTCTTACATCTAAACCTCCTGTATCAGGACTTCTAGGAACGCCTCCTTGTTCCTGTTGCAAGCTCTTGTATGGAGTCCTTAAAGGAAGGAGAAAGGCTGCAAGCCCAACTTCTACATTCAAGTGAAATAACTCTCAAGGGATAATCTCCTTGCATGCAGAACAAGCATGGGCTGGAGCCCTTGCCAGTGAAAACTGAGGTAAAGAAATCATTAAGAACCTTGGCCTTCTCCACGTCACTTGTCACCAGTTCACCCATTTCCTTTCTGATGGGAGCACACCTTCCCACTTCATGTGGCCCTGGGCAGTTGGAGATGTCCCTACTCACTGCAAAGGGGTTGGACAAGATTACCTTTGAGGATGCCCTCCAACCTGTTCAGTGACAGATGAACGCTTGCGGCTGTTATTTCTGGTTGCAATTTATCCAGGCCTCCCTAGAAATTGAATTGATTGTAAACAACCTGCTTACCTGAAGATCTTTTCTGCTGAAGATTCTTGAGCAGCTTTGAGGTCTTGGTTGTTCTAAATCCCATTACTCATAGAAGATATTCCTATCATCTTAGTGGATTTGCTACAACCCTCTGCAACTACTACCCAGTTTGAAAGCTCTGTGAAGAGATGGTCATTTGACCATTTGACACATGGTTACATCAACATTGCACTCTTAGACACTGAGAAAGAATTACTAACCTCAGAAGAACTCATTCACTTTTCATCGGTGACTATCTGTAATTTGCTATGTTCTGAGTGTAAGCCCTATTATCTAACATCCTTTTCCTCTTCCTATCAAAAGCACTAGGAGGTTTCACAACCACAGAAAATCCTAGCCACAGCCACTGACTCCAGAAGAAAGGGAATGATGCATTCATGTCTGGAGGACTTCTATAAATTGCCAGACTTTGATTACGCTTATTGTATTACAGTGTGCAACTTTGGATTAATTTAAAGTGAGTGCATCTGATTTTCACTTGGTGAAGTAATAACTAGATAGTCTTGTGTGCAAAGCCTGCAACTAAATTGAAAACATTTACTCCTTCATGTCAATTTCATCAGTTTGGCTGGTATCAGTCCCAAACAAAATCTGAATTTCTCGTACAAGTTGGGAGCTTTAGGGCAGTGTGTGTTCAATTTTCACACTCTCTTTCTGTTTCAAGACAGCCCCTTCCACAAGTGGGAAGCAGTCTACATAGTTAAGGATTCAAGACGCTTGCATTTAGGGAAAAAGGTACACAATTTTGAAGCTAAGACATCTGTCTTTACCTGGCACTTATTTTGGTCATGTGTTGTAAAACTACTTTTTCACATAGTCAGTGATGTTGTCTGCTCTTCATTTCTCATCTATAAGCAAGCTAGCACAGTATTACCCAACCAGATTTTTATTTAGAAGGAGTGTCTCATCAAATGCGCTGATGAATTGTCAGTTGGATTGTACAGAAAGAAACATTTTTCTTTCCACTTCTGTCTTTGGGAAGATTTAGATTTCTTGGATGACCAGTTGAGATATTTATTAATATTGTCTCCCTATGTTACGGGAGTTATATTTATTCATATTGTCTCCCTATGCTTTGTGAGAGATATTTATTAATGTTGTCTGCCCATATTTTGTTTTTACTCCACAGATTAGATTTTCCAGTCTAGAAGCATTATTATTTGAAGAGTGTTGTCAGTTGTTTTTCTGAACCTGTGACAGAAAAAGTTGATAGGAATTCTTTCCTCACACAACATGAGAGAGTGAGAGACCTTTTCCTTCCAAGAACAGTCCAGGTGGTTTGGTATCAGACTCTTTTGATCTGTGTCCCCTGGATTAGCAAGTCCAGAATACTATCTCTTTCTAGATTTTGAGGACACTGACATCCAAAGCCAGCATCCAGAATCCACGTTTGATCAGATATTTTGGATGCTGATGGGATTTTGGAGTTACAAGAACAGTCCAAAAGAGGAATAAATAGTCAAGATTTTTGATTTGTGTCTGTCTTCCTCAGTTTCATTTTCTTATATTTTTTCCCTTTCCTTATTTTTTCCTTTCCTTGTCTCAAAGAGGAAAAAGAATCATGGGGCAAGAACTAGCAGGGCTGCTTGATAGGTGGTGATTTCAAAGAGGGAAGAGAGAAAAACCAAGGTCACTGAAGAGAAGCCTGGGACATTTGTGACACAGTGTACCAGCTCCACTGCTCTCACAGAGGCTGTAGGGAATAGTGGATTATGGGATACCCACAATGGCAACAGATGCTCCTCTGTTAGGTCTCTGAAGTGTCTGTGTATCAACACAAGAAGCATGGGAAATAATCAAGATGAACTTGAAATCTGGTGCAGTCATGGGGCTATGATCTCATTGCAGTTATGTGGTGGGACAGCTTGCATGACTGGAATGTGGTAATGGACAACTGTGTACTTTTCAGGAAGGCTAGACTGACAAGGCAAGGTGGTGGAGTTGCTCTCTACCAGGGGAGATGATGAAAGCTTTGAAAACTTAGGGGATAGAGTAAAGGGACATGGAAACATGAGTGAAATGGTTCTGGATGTTTTCTGCAGGTCATCAAGCCACAAAGAAGCTGTTGATGAGGCCTTCTACAGGCAGCTGGAAGTAGCTTCAAGATCAAGTGCTCATGGGTGACTTCAGTCACTCATATTAGTTGGAAAGATCACACAGCCAAGCATAAACAGTCCAAAAGTTTCCTGCAGTGCATTGATGATAACTTTCTCTTGCAGGTAGTTAAAGAAGCAATGAGGAGGAGCACAATACTGGACCTCATTAACAAACAAAGAAGGACTGGTTGTAGATGTTAGCATTAGGGGTAGTCTTGGCTGTAGTGACCATGACATTTTAGAGTAATATCACTAGAGAAAGAAGCAGGGTGATAAGTCAAATTTCAACCCTGGACTTTAAGAGGGCTAAGTTTGCCCTCTTCAAAGCTCTACTTAGAAGTATCCAGTGGGCTAGGCCTCTAGAAGGAAGGGGGGCCCAAGAACGCTGGTTAATACTCAAACGTTACCTCCTTCAAGGTCAAGAAAATTTATGCCCTTGAAAAAAAAAAAATCAAGGAGGCAGGAGACCTGCATGGATAAGCAGTGAGTTCTTGGAAGAACTCAAAAAGAAAAAGGGGTTTACAATACGTGGAAGAAAGATCTGGTCAATTGGGAGGATTATAGAAATATATCCAGAGAATGTAAAGATGCAACAAGAAAGGCCAGGGCCCTCTTGGAACTAAGTCTTTCCAGGGAGGTGAATAAAAATAAGAGGGATTTTTTGGGCAAACAGTGGAGTGCCCCTCTAATAAGATGACATGGCTGAATGAAGTGCCTCTACACCAATGCATGCAGCATGGGCAGCAAACAGGAGGAGTTGGGAGCTGTCCTGCTACAGGAAAGCTATGACATAGAGGCAATTACAGAAACTTGGTGGGATAAATCCTATGACTGGAGTGTAGCTGTTGATGGCTACAAGCTCTTTAGAAGGGAAGGAAGAGAAAGAAGGGGTCGAGCTGTTTCTCTCTATGTAAAGAAATGGGTAGAGTGTCTATTAAAGCATAGCCATGAGCAGGTTGAAAGCTTATGCATAGGTATTAGGGATTGGGACAACCAGGGGAGCCTTGTGGTAGTCTACTACAGGCCACCTCACCAAGTGGAGCCTATCGATGAAGCCTTCTTACTGCAGCTTTAGGAGACATCACAATCACAGGCTCTCATCCTGCTGAGGCATTTTAACCATCCCAACTACTGTTGGAAAAGCAGCATGGCTAGCTGCAGGCAATCCAGGAGGCTCCTGGAATGCCTAGATGACAATTTCTTAAGACAAGAAATTAACAGCTCTACATGAGAGAATGTGTTACTGGACCTGTTGGTCACAAATGCAAGTGAATTCATCAGGGATGTTGAAGGCAGTCTGGGCTGCAGTGATCACATGTTAATGCTGTTCATTGTCTTAAGAAGTATGAAGCCCATAAGAAGCGCAGTCAGGACTCTAAATTTTAGGAAAGCAAAATTCCAGCTCTTCAAGGAGTTAGTAAATAGGAGCCCGTAGGAAATGGCCCTCAGGACAAGGGAGCAGAATAGAGCTGGCAAATCTTTCAGGATGTTCTCTATAGAGCACAAAAGATCTCAATCCCCACATGTAAGAAATTGGTCAAGGAGGGCAAGAGACCACCATGGTTGAGCCATGACATCCTGGTCAAACTAAAGGAAATGTTGGGGCTGGAAGAAAGGAAGCATCACACCCATTTTTAAAAAGGGTAGGGAACTACCAATCTGTCAGCCTCACCTCCATGCCTGGGAAGATCATGGAACAGATCCTCTTTAGATGCTATGCTGAGGCACATGGAGGACAGAAAGGTGATTCAAAACAGCCAGCAAGGCTTTATTAGGAACAGGTCCTGCCTGACTAACCTTGTAGCTTTCTGTAACAAAGTGACTATGTCAGTAGATAAGGGATGACCTATGAGTGTGATATATCTGCAAGGCCTTTGACACGGTGCCCCACAACATCCTACTCACCAAGTTGGAGAGATACAGATTTGATGGGTGGACTATTCAGTGGATAAGGAATGGGCTGGATGGTCACATTGAGAGGGTGGTAGTGAAAGGCTTGAAGTCCTAATGGACAGCAGTGACAAGTGGTGTCCCTCAGAGGTCTGTACTGGGACCTATATGGTTTAATATTTTCATCAGTGACACAGACAGTGAGATTGAATGCACCATCAACAAGTTTGCAGGTGACACCAAGCTGTGTGGTGTTGTCAATACACCAGAGGGATGGGATGTCATCCAGAGGGACCTGGACAAGCTGGAGAGGTGAGCTCAGGTGACCCTCATGAGGTTCAACAAGAGCAAGTGCAAGGTTCTGCCCCTGGACCAGACCAATCCTCACTATCTTATTAGTCTTATTAGTCCTATTAGACTGGCGGATGAGGTGTTAGCAAGCAGCCCTGTATAAAAGGATTTGGGGGTGCTGATGGATGAGAAGCTGAACCTGAGCAAGCAGTGTGCGCTTTCAGCCCAGAAGGCAAATCATATCCTGGGCTGCATCAAAACAAGTGTTGATAGCAAATCCAGAGAGGTGATTCCACCACTTTACTCTGCTCTGATGAGACCTCACCTGGAGTATTGTGTACAGGTCTGGAGCCCTCAGTATAGGAAGGGAGCAGGTACAGAGGAAGGCCATGAAAATGATCAGACAGTTGAAGCAGCTCTGCTACAAGGAGAGGCTGAGGGAGCTGAGGTTGTTCAGCCTGGAGAAGAGGAGGCTCTGGGAAGACCTGATAGCAGCCTTCCAGAACCTGAAGGGGTCCTACAGGAAGGATGGGGAGAGACTGTTCACAAGGGCATGCTGTGACAGGAAGGGCAATGGTTTTAAACTAGAGAAGGGCAGATTTAGATTGGATATCGGGAACAAGTTCTTTACTATGAGGGTAGTGGAACACTGGAACAGGTTTTCCAGGGAGGTGGTTGAGGCCGCTTCCGTGAAGATATTCAGGGTTAGATTCAACAGGGCCCTGGGCAGCGTGGTCTAGTTGGGGATGTCCCTGCTGACTGTGGGGAGGTGAGATGAGATGACCTTTGGAGGTCCCTTCCGGCCTAGAGCATTCTATGATTCTGTGTAATACATCAATGACAAAAGGAATATCAGGGAAAAGGTGGACCCTCTACTGAATGAGAGGGGAGATATGGTAACAGAGGATGCAGAGATGGTAGAGTTGCTGAATGCCTTCTTTGCCTCAGTCTTTACTCCTAAGACCCACCCTCAGGAACCCCAGTCTGTGGAAGCAAGGTAGAACTGGAGGAAGGAGGACAATCCACTAGTCAGGCAGGACTGGGTTACAAATCACTTGCCCCAAATGAAAGCACAAAAATCAATGGGCCCTGATGGGGTGCATCCATGTGTGCTGAGAGAGCTGGCTAGTACTGTTGCTGAGCCTCTCTCCATCATCTTTGAGAACACATGGAGAACATGAAAGGTGCCTGACAACTGGAAGAAAGCAAATGTCATTCCAGTCTTTAAAAAGGCAAAAAGGAAGACCCAGGTAACCTCACCAGCCTCACCTGGAAAGATGATGGAGCAGCTCATTCTGGAGGTAATCTCTAGCTACATGGAAGAAAAGAGGGTTATCAGGAGTAACCAAGATGGATTTACCAAGGGGAGATCCTGCCTGACTAATCTGTTAGTCTTCTACAAAACCATGACCAAATGGGTGTATGAAGAAAGAGCAGTGGATGTCACATACCGTGACTTCAGTAAGGCTTTTGATACTGTCTCCCATAACATCCTCATAGAAAAGCTCAGGAAATGTGGCATAGACAATTGGTCCATGAGGTGGATCGAAAACTGGCTCGAAAACAGAGTTCAGAGGGTTTTGATTTCTTCACAGGAAGAGTTATTGGGCAGTGGAATGAGCTGCTGTGCTGGTTTGAGGCCAGCCAGATCCTCTCTTGCCCCGAAAGGGACAAAAGAATGACACATGCAAACGGATTGGAGAGTGATGGAAAGTTTAAATGGAAAAGCAGTTGGTGAAGCTACAGAAAACTACAAACTACAAAGCATAGTGGAAAAGAACATCCTAAAGCATACAGAACCCCTCACAGAATTCCCAAAAGCTTCCCAATCCTTCCCTTCCTCCTGCCTGAGGGTCTACCCAATCCCTCAGGGCTCTTCCTTCCCCCCCTCCCACTGCTAGGCAAGTCTCAGGCTGGCCAGGTCTGAGACTGCCCCCCCGCCTCCATTCTCCTCCTGGCATTAGGCCTAGTCAGGCCTAAGAGGCCTGAGATACTCCCCCGGCATTACCCGATAAGAGAGGACATCTCCCATGGGAGCAGAGAGGGAAGAAAGAGGAAGAGAATGACTCTGTAGATGGCTTTATAGGGCGCAGGATTTATGGGTAGAAATACGCCGTTTCCTGTGTCCACCCCTATTGGGCGGGCACCCAGGACACCAGAGGTGTATCTCATGCAGCAGTGGCAGGGGGCACCCAGCCTAAACTGCCACAGCTGCCCAGGGAGGTGATGGAGTCACCGTCCCTGGAGGTATTCAGAAAAACATTGGATGTGGCACTTGGAGCCATGGTTTAGTTGTCAGGAGGTGTTAGGTATTAGGTAATAGGTTGGACTTGCTGGTCTCTGAGGTCTTTTCCAACCTGGTTGATTCTGTGATTCTGTGATTGATATCCCAGAGTCAACTTGGAGGCCTGTGGCCAGTGGTGTTCCCCAGGGAGCAGTACTGAGTCCAGTTTTGTTCAGTATCTTTATTAATGATCTGGATGAGGGGATTGACTGTACCCTCATCAAGCTTGCTGATGATACAAAATTGGGGGGGAGGGAGGTTGGCAGATGGCCAACACCCCATCAGCCATCCAACAAGATCTGGACAGGCTGGAAAGCTGGGTGCAGGCAAATCTCATGAAGTTCAATAAGGACAAGTTCATGGTCTTGCATCTGGAGAGGAATAACAGTACGCACCAGTACAGGTTAGGGGTTACCCTGCTGGAGAGCAGCTGCATGGAGAAAGACCTTGGAGTCCTGGTGGACAGCAAGTTTTCCATGGGACAGCAATATCCCCTTGTGGCCAAGAGGGCCAGTGGTGTCCTGGGGTGCATCAAGAAAAGTGTGGCCTGCAGATCTGGGGAGGTTCTTTTCATCTACTCTGCCCTGGTGAAACCACATCTGGAATACTGTGTCCAGTTTTGGGCTCCCCAGTTCAAGAGAGAAATGGATCTGCTGGACAGAGTCCAATGGAGAGTCATGAGGATGATTAGGAGTATCTTCCCTACGAAGAGAAACTGAGATCCCTGGGGCTGTTTAGTCTTGAGAAGAGAAGACTGAGAGGCAGTCTGATCAGTGTCTATAAATATCTGAGGGGTGGGTGTAAGGTGAAGGGGGCACTATCTCTTTTTTTTGTGCTGTGCAATAATAAGATAAGGAACAATGGATGCAAACTTGAACATAGAAAGTTTCACCTCAACACGAGGAGAAATGTCTTTACAGTGAGAGTGACAGAGCACTGGCTGCCCAGAGAGGTTGTGGAGTCTCCTTCTCTGGAGGCTTTCAAAACCCACCTGGATGCATTTCTGTGCAGACTACCCTAGGTGATCCTGCTTTTGGCAGGGAGTTGATTCTGTATGTGAGACTATGTTGAAAAAAATTGTTTCTCAGTTAAATCCAGTTATCAACTGCTTCAGCTTTACTTTCTTTACAGTATTCTCCATTTCTTTCTTCCATTCAATTAATAAATGATTTCTTAAAACTCTATTATTTTTCTCTTCAAATTAAAGATCTTGGTTCTTCAGTTTAAGCTCTTACCAGAAGCCCTTCAAGTTTTTTCTTGATCTGTTATATTCTCCGTTTGTTGTTACAATAGCTCATTTCTGATAGAAGGACACTTTTAAACTTGTTAAAATTTGGAATCTAAGGTTATACTGGAGTGTGATTGGTTTGTTCCTCAAACCTAAAATTGTAGAATTATTTAAAATTTTAGAATTATTGACCTTAATTTTTATGACAAGGAAAGAATGTGTATGAGGATTTGTTGCACAGTTGTTCGCCAACTGCATTTCACCAGTTTCCAATTGGATAATCATATATAAAAGTGCTGTAAGATATTTTAAAAAGGTTGTATATGCTTTTATTGGAGCTCATTAAGGCAGTATTCAGTTGAATCGGTGGCATTTGTCAGAGTCTTGCCAGTATGTAGCATTTGTAAAGCTTCTGGTGGAACTCCATTCACACTTCGAGTATCATTGAATTTAAGGAATTATGCCCCTTTTGAGAAATCAGTACTTGAATTAAGTGGAGACTATGGGACTGCATCTTCAAACTTAGCAACAGGAGGGTACTGCTGAAAGTTGTCCTCATAGTGAATGTGCATACAGAGTAAGTATAAATGTCCGTATGTGCAAAACCTTCCCATCTTTCTTTTTTCCAAAGTCCTGTTTAAACTTTGGATTATCAGATTGAGAGGGGAAAGTCATATTCCAACCCTTTTGTGATTGTGATGTACTTAGTGAGGAGTGGGGTTTGAAATGTCCCTTTTCAGTCTTTGGTGATAACATTGTCTTCACAGTTTACAAAACCCTTTTCCCCCTCAGTCTCATGGTAGTTTTTGACACCTGGTGTACTCTCCACTCTCATGGCTGTTGCATAGATTCACTGAATGACTGCCCTTTTGCTGGTACAGTCGTCCAAAGATGACTGTCAGTCCAGATGTGGGAATACAAGTCTGAAGAGAAAATCTTCATGTAAGTCTTGCTGAAGCATTTCAAAGTGGATAATGCTTAAGTACATTTAACGCCTGTGAAAAATTATCTAAACACAGTGGGACTAAAAATGAGCCAAGTCGAATCAACTCTGGTTCAGGCATTTTCCAGATTTCTTCAAAGCTGTTTTTCTGCAATCAGTTATTTCCAAAATCTAGAAACTGAGGAGCCATTCTTTACACCTGCTGTGGGTTATCTGAGAATTTTGTCCTATTTCTCATTAGCAGAAAATTATTCTCTCCTACATACATTTCTATTCGAAGCTTCCATTGTCTGTCTTTCTGTTTTTCCTGATTTCTCAAGTGCAATACAAGTTACTAGATCTTTATATGAAAACCACCTTTTAATTTGTATTGCTTCCGTTAGCTTTAGAGGCTTTAAAGGATTTAATGCTAGAAGATTGACCTGCCCTGTGCTGCCTTTTCCTAGAACAAGGCTGAGGATTCATCTGTTATTTTTACTGTGGATGGTTTTATAGTTTCATGTCAGACAGTATGCATAGTTGCCTCCCATTTTTTCTGGTACTTCTGATCTCTGGGATTTTGGCAAAGTTTTGGCCCATGGATGTCATACTTGGGTTTATGAATCCCTTTTTTTCCTGTACATGGAACAGAAGCTTTCAGAAATATCTTACATCTCTTCATCTCAGGTGACCTTGGTGGCATGTTCAGAGGAACATTGTTTCTGAAATTATGAGAACATTTAAATGAGTTCTGTGTGCTTTCAGCAAGAACTGTGTATCCATATTTACACTAAGAATGATTTTTCAGTCATTTGCCATAACAAACTTTCACCCTTCTCCAAGTAAGTATTTTAAATGTCTTACAGTGAAAATTTGCATAGAGGTAAAATATTTTATTTTTGTGGAGGCTCACTGTTGTTCTTTCTAACACTTTGGAGTCCCTTAAATCTAAGAAATCTGAGGTTTGGGGGTTCTGTGTTGGTTATGGGGAGGTATTTAATGCTGCTACAGAGGAATAAATATATATGCATACATTCAAGCACACTCCAAAACAGGAATTATTGCTATGGTTCTGTTATAAACTGAAAAATAATCCTCTCCTTTGCTTTAAGTATTCTCCCTTTATATTTTATTTTCATGTTTTCAGCGTATCATAAAATGCAGTTTTAAGATACCCGTTCTTAAAATGCTACGTTTCAAGTAATCTTTCTGCAAAGGTTTTACTAAAAATCACAAACAGACATTTATCTGATTAAGTATGTACAGACAAAGAACAAAATGTTCTACATTATCTTCACTGATACACTAAATAGAAATTGCCTTTTTATAGTTCCTTTTTCTCTCTCTTTTTTCCTCCCATGGCTTCTGTGGAGCTTTAACTAGCTGCTGTGAATATGTAGGGCTTTGTTGTATTGAAGTAATTTTGCAGTTTGTAAAAGCACTGCAGATAGAAAACATGGGAAAGTCCAAACCTTGTAAAATCTTGGAAGTGTCCCTTCAGTTCTCGTTATTGTGACAGTTACGTATCTAGTTTCTTTCTCTAAACTACATTCTTTACAAATCAAGGGCTAACAGAAGACTGAGAAATGGTGAAAAAGAAGAGTTATCATCTAATCATCATTTAGAAAGACGTACTGATGAAGTATACCTAGAACTAGAAGAAAATTAGTGGATGGTCAGAAGTTTTCCAAAATAATTAAATGGACCATCTATAGGTTAAAATTTTCGGTTCAATTAATGGGATCATATGTAAAGTAAATAGGTTTCAAGCTATGCTGGTGTATTAATTTGGTTTTACAAACACTAATTTATTTTGCAGAATGAAGAGAAGACATCAGTCAGTTTTCCATCACTTCTTGGCCATATGACTTCTTCTTTTTTAAATTATCCTTTAATTCCAATGACAACATATTCTGATTCAGGTGTTCCAGAGATGCTAAATACCTTTTCTCCACTCATGTCATCCATGCCTTGTGACATGCACATAGTCAATCTGAGGACAATCCAATCAAAGGTAAAAGTAAACCAATGTTTTTATGAGCAGACATATGATACGGCTTATTAGTACAGTTCTAATCAAATACTTTATTCTAGGAAACTAATTTGTGGAAGGCTTTTTCTTGTGTTGTTTTTTATACTATGATACAGTGCAGTGTGATGATAAATTTTTATTAATTCTGTAAGAACTAGAAGCCTGTGCTTGAGTAACAGAGAATACGGGAATTGCTTTTTCACAACATAATAATATGTATAGTTACTCTGTCTCTGGAGGTGGCATATATCAATGTGTTTCCAAAGTTTAAGTGCAGAAGGGTTCATACACTTTGACCTCTTTCCTGTTAAGAAGAATTAAATTTAAGGCCGTTATACTTCATTCTGTGTACAGTAATTTCTGTTATTAATAAAGCATATTTTCATAAACCTAATTTATTCCATTTGGAAGATGTAAAGAATATCTACATCTCAACATTTATAATTTGTTGAAATATCGTTAAGCTTAAATACAAGACCTGTTTTTATTATTTTGACATCAGCTTACAGTCCTTGTTTCCATTGAAACTATTCCCTGGTAGGTGTATGAAAAAAAGAAGAAAACATCTCCAAACAAAATACCTGTGCTGTAATCTTTTATTTTCAGTTTTGATAAACTATAGAACTGTTTATTCATCCTTCTTCTGACAACTGTTATATAAGTTATTTTCAGGTTTTTGACTCCATTTATGCTATTTTGCAGGATCACTGACCAATGCTATTACCATAGGTTAAGTCCATTTTTAATTCTGCCATACTTTGGTACATGCAAACTGCAGGTGTCACTTCTCCCTTAGAGTCTACATGGTGACCGAGGTAGAACTTCCTATCTATAACCTTAAATTATATCCAGGATTTGTCATTACCTATTATTTTATCATAGCTCCTCATTTTAGTCTTAATCCTTTCTTTAAAACCAAAATCCTTATTTTACTTTTTTTCATGCTTTCTCTTAGCTGCTGAGTCTCAGTTGGGGCTGTTCACCCTGAAGAATGGGAGGCTCTAGGAACACCTTACAGTGGCCTTCCCCCAGCCTACAAGAAAGCTGGGGAGGGACTTTTTACAAGGGGTTTTAGTGATAGGATGAAAGGGAATGGATTGAATCTGGAGGAGGGTAGATTTAGACTGGATATTAAGAAGAAATTCTTTACAGTGAGGGTAGCAAGACACTGTAACAGGTTGGCCAGGAAATTATGGATGCCCCCACCTTGGCAGTGTTCAAGTTGGGCCTTGAGTAACCTGGTCTAGTGGAAGGTGTCCCTGCCCATGACAGCAGTCTTGGAACTAGATGATCTTCAGGGTCCCTTATAACCCAAACCATTCTATGTACACTTCTTCATCTGTGACTGTTTCTTATTTTGAATTTCAGTGGAATAACTCTTGATCCTCCAGGTCTTACGGCTTTGAAGAATTAGGAGGAAGCTCCTTATATTGCTTTAGATCTTTATGTGAAGTTTATGTTCCACACTTAAGTGTGAAACCTGTTCATTTACCTCAGCCAGCTCAGCAACACATTTTTGCTTCAGCATGTCCAGTTCAGGGGCAGACCTTGTAAAAACATGCCCTTTCTCCCTTTTTGCAGAGTAAACTTTCTTCCCTTGTTTATTTCATGGGGCCATGAAACCTGTGAAATGGAATGCTAACTGGCTGTTTGCTTCTTTTAATTCAATGTTATTACTGATAGGAGATTCTTTTTTTAATTTGGGTTATATCAGCCCTTCTAGTCCAGTCAGTATAAAATTGTTGGAGGCCATGATGTCTTCCCAGTCCACAACTGTGTATTTCAGTGATTACTTGATTAACAGCTTCTGAGCTTACAGTAGTAATTAGTGCATTTCAAAGTGAAAGCTATCAGTAGTCATAGGATAGGAGTGGTATCATTACAGGTATAGAACTGTTCTTCCTAACAGCAGAAATGGTGTCATACTTTGCAATTAATTTCTTGCATGTCAAAATGGCTTTTTTGAATCTCTGTTCATTTTCTGTTTCCTTTCTCTGTTCAAGAATTTGCATGATGAGTGTCATAATTCTGGCTAATTAAAGCAATGCCTTTTTTCCCAGAAGTCTGAACTTCTTCTCTATTGCTTTACCTATTGAAGATGGTTTTCAGTAAATGTTGCTATAACACTTCTATATAAAAAAGATGTCAAATTGAGACTATTATCAATATTTAAATATTATAATTATTTAAGAAATCAGAATGTATGAAAATACATTAAAATGTAAATGAGAAAAAAATAAGATAATTTCTAGTTTCCCTTTACACTCTGCTCCTCTCAGTGGAAAGAATGTTGCTAAATGCATGTGTTGTTACATGTATATTCTTGACATGGAAGAGACCTGTGCCTTAGGAATATGAAATTTAAAGACATTTTAATAAAGATTCAGTTTTTAAGTCGTTTGACACAGATTTTACCCACTATAAATAGACTGAACCTCAAGATTTAAAAACTGAGTACGTTTGTCCCTTTACACTAAATTTGAATACATATTTTTAAAATATCATGTTTCTTCAACATTTCAATGCATGCCTGTTAGCTGTACAATAATAGATAAAAAAGCTTTTAAATGGTTTCTCTTTCTCATCAGAATTATATCAGCATTGTCCTAGGATTGTGCTTATGAGGAAGCCTAGAATTTTTTTTCCACCTAGAAGCCTGATGGAAAGGGTCCATATTTGATTTCTCAGAGATCAAAATCAAATCAAACTTGGGCAGCTCTTTGAAGAAAGGCAGTCAAAGATCTGATATTAGGGATCTTTTGTCATACAACAATGCTGTGAAGTTTTACAAGAATAAAGATGTTGAGAATTGATAAATTTGTTTCAGATTTTCAAGCATGGTCATGTTTTGAAGCTGTATTTGATATAAATTATGTTCATCCTTGATCAGATATTCCTTAGGCTTGCTTAATCTAATTTACTTAGCGATAATATAGGAGGTAAGTTAAGGTAGCTGCAGAGGATGTGGCAACTTAGTGTTACGCTTGCTTTGATAATAGGTTAGAACAGCTTAATTTATTGCATATGCGTGATCAGATCCTGGGAATTCGAAAAGGTTGACCACTATATCATAGATTTTTGTATTTACCCAAAATTAATTTCCTAAGGTGTCATCAATTGTTTATCAACTTTGTTTTAAATCTTTTAAATCTTAACTAAAATAATATATAATTAAAACCTCAGAGATTAAATATTCATGTCATCATTTGAAATGCATAAATGCATTTGTTACACAGATTACTTCAAGATAATTCCACTGTAATAGGGAAAGCATTGATACCCATTACTGTCTTGCCATTTTTAACACAAATTTACCCCATAGGAAGTCAGGCTTCTGCAGTATGAATTTTAGTATTTCACTAATACAGTGTTCAGGCACACAGTATTACTTTGTGTGGATAAAAATATCTACTTTTAAGTGCCAAGTCAGGTAAATACTTCCTGTGGGAGATGGAAAATAATTTTATCACATCATCATTATTACCTTACTTAAGGTAGAAAATTGTATTGCTGTTTCAATAAACAGAAAAGAACTTTTTCAGCCATCAATGATATTAAGTACTGCAAACCTGTTTGAATATGCCAACTATAGACTGTATTAATTAAACCCACGATTTTAGATGGTTGTAAGCTAATATTGTTCATTTAAATCATCTCAAGAGTTTTACTCAGGATTTGTATACTGCAGAGTTTATACCAGTTGTACTGCAAAGTATCTCATTTCAACTTCAAACACTGCTGAGTAAATTTTTACTGTTTTAAATTATAAGCTTACTCAGAAAACAATAACACTAAGCTTATCAGTTTACTATTTTTTAATATCTGGATGAGTACTTAACAATATCAGTTTGTCCTAATACGAATCTGTGTCATGCTGGATTTCAAAGAAGCTAGTTCAAGCTGTTCCAAGATCCTCTTTATTAGGAGAAAATTGGTTTGGAGCTGAAGATATTTTTATCAAGATCCCTCTCTCATTTGTTACACCTTCAAAAGCTAACACAACGCGAAGTACCTATGCTTGTTGGCTTAGGTATCTCTAACACAACAGATGTTTCTTAAAGTACCTGAAATGAAGTGAATATAACTAACAGTGGAGTTTTTTGGGAAAAAACACCAGTACAAAACCAAAGAAAGAAATTAGAGAAAGACAGTCTGAAGAGCTGATATGATTACACTTAGAAATATCATTTTAATTTCCTTAATGATACATGTAATAAGATGAAGGGATCAAAACAGTAAAACAGCACAAAAACGAAACTAATGCATCACAGAAAATAAATTACTAAGGTGACTGTAGCAATACTGTAGCATGAAAGCTGCGTTGTCATGTGCCTCTTCTGAAGATAGCTTGCGTGAACATTCATCTATAACATGAAGAATTTATTTTCTGCTACTCTTGCTATACAGGAGTGGATTTCTACACTAGTATAAAAGAAATTAAAATGAAGTCTTACTGTAAATTGAAGTTTCCCAGATGGTTCGAGGCTATCACATCTGTCCTAAATGATTTCTTCCTAACTAGGCAGTTGAGATTGTGGGTTACTCCTGGGTTACTTTTTGATGCCTGTTCAGACTCAAGAGCACTGTATGTTTTGGCTCTAAATATAAAATGTATTTAATATTTACAGTTTAAATATATGCTTTTGTGTACACTTCAATCATCATAGAATGGTTTGGGCTAGAAGGGATTTTCATAGTCGAAATGGGAACTTTGTTTGTTCCAAACCTCAGCCACAGGCAAGGACACCTCTTACTAGACCTGGCTGCTCAAGGCTCCATCTAGCCTGGTTTTGAACACTTCCACGGAAGAGGCTTCTTTGGGTAACCTGTTCCAGTGCCTTACCATCCTCACAGTAAAGAATTTTTCCCTGATATCTAATCTCAATCTACTTCTGGAGGTTTGAAATAATTAATTCTTTTCTTATCACTACATTCCCTGATAATGAGTCCCTTCACATCTTTCCTGTATTCCCCTTTTAAGTACTAGAAGGCTGCTGTATTCTGTAGCACTTTGAACACCTAAACTCCCTTTCTTGTTTAGTTCTTCCACTGTTTAGTCTCACAAACATTAAAACAACTGTGACTGTAATGAAAATCAACAAGGGCAAGGGTGGTCTTCCACCTGGGAAAGAACAACCCCATGTATCAGTATAGATTGGTGACTGACCTGTTGGAGAGCAGTGAAGGGGAAAAGGACCTGGGGGTCTTAGTTGAAAGGTTGTAAAGTAGAAAGTAGAAAAGTTGAAAGTAGAAAGGTTGTCCGTGAGCCAGCAATGTGCCAATGCCATTCTGGGCTGTACTGGAAGGGGTATTATTAATAGGTCAAGAGAGGTTCTCCTCTTCTGCTACTCTACCCTGGTGAGGCTGCATCTGGAATATTGTGTCCAGTTCTTGGCTCCTCAGTTCAGGAAGGACAGGGAAATGTTTGAGAGAGTACAATGCAGAACCATAGAAATGGTTGAGGCAGTGGAACATCTTGCTTACAAGGAGAGACTGAGGGAGCTTGGTCTCTTTAGTTGGAGAGGAGACTAAGGGGTGACCTCATCCATATTTATAAATATGTAAATGGTGAGTGCCAAGAAGACAGAGCCAGGCTCTTCTCGGTGATGCCCAATGACAGAACAAGGTGCAATGGGTGGAAGTTGAGGCATAGGAAGTTCCATGGAAACATGAGGATACTCAAAACTTGCCTGGATGCGTTGCTGTGCGATCTGGTATAGGTGAGTCTGCTCTGGCAGAGGGGTTGGACTGGATGATATTTCAAGGTCCCTTCCAACCCATAATATTGTGTCATTCTGTGATTATTTAAGGCATAAGTGACTCTTTTACTGTAAGATGAATGATAATTTTATGGTGTCCTAAAATGTCTTTCTAGTTCTGCTAATTTCCAAGTGATTTTTTGTTTTGTTTATTTGCAGGTAGATACTGAGCCATCTAATGAAGCTGCTCTGATTCTTCACAGAAAGGGATTTGACTGTAGATTTTCAAATAGAGACATGGGTCTGTTCTGTTCCACTACTCAGGGAAAGGTAAACTGACTTTTTATTGGGAAGCTTACCTTACAAGTATTGTAGAAATACTGATATTTAAGTCAAATTATAGGTGAAGTTTATGGTTAGTTATTTTTCAAGACTTGTACTTTCGAAGTAATAGTTAACTTCGTCTTGAAAGATGCTTTCCATTTGGTAGAGATGGATGTAGTGTTGTGTAGGAATTACCATATAAGCATCAATGAGTAAACTTCTAGGTCAATTTTAATCTCATTAGTTTCCTGTACATGTTGTTTTCGTATAACACAGATCAGTATTTTTCAGATAATTTTTAAAGAGTGTTTTCAAACTTTACTAAGTAGAAAAGTCAAGTTACATATTCTGAAGTGTTTATTTTTGAATATTACTCAAGTAGCCATGACTGTACCTTTCAAAATGTTCCTTATTACAAGATGTCTTTTGTCTACCCATGTTCACTTACATGGCCTACAGCATTGCAAATACCTGAGTGTTTTGCAGTTGCTGTAGAATTGATGTGATTCATGAAATTATGAAATACAATTCATACAACTTCATTCTGAGGGTTACAGGTGGACTGGGTGGTTATGAATCTGTAGAAATTTTGTAGTCAAATTTTGTAATAAGTCAGGGATTTTCTTTAAGCAGAAGACTAAGTATTGTTTTGTTTAGAAACGAAGAGTTTTAAACTATTTCTGATTTTTTTTAATATTTTGGTTTAAATTATGTGATATGAAATGTGGCAAGTGAGTATATCCTAAAAAAAATCAATTTAGTGCATAGCACTTAAGACACAGTGCTTAAAACTATTCATAATCTTTGGTCTAAGAATTGCTGTGCTGATGTCTATGAGGAGATGTATCATTTGAATCATTGCTAGGGAATAAGTTACATGTTTGTTTTAGCATATGTACTATAGTTTCTAAGTATAAATTTTTATTTCTTGGTTTGGGGTTTTGTTTGTCTTTCCAGATAAAGATGCATAAACTTTTTAACAAATTCAGAGTGGAAAGTCTTACACCAGTATCTTTATCGTTGATGCATTCACCTCTGGATGCCAGAAATATAAGTGAAGTAAATATGAGTTCTATGGAGATAAATACATTCCGGATTCGGCTAAGATGAAGTCTGTCTTTAGTACTCAGATACAGAAGAGGAATCTGCAATTTTGTCTCCTCTCAGTTTCATGTGCAATAAGAAGCACATTATTATTATTCCAACTTCTGGATACTGTGAGAAAAACATTCACTCTAATTTTTTTTTTTTGACCGAGTGAAAAGCCATGTTGCAAGCAACTTTTCTGAGTTTTTCTGGGTTTTTTTCAGGGTGTGGTGGTGGGAGTGTGTGTTTTGTTTAGTTTTTTTTTTTTGTTGTTTTGGGGTTTTTTTCATAAAATAACATCAGTATAAGCTAATGCAACAAGTGAAGAAATTTCTACAGATGTTAACCTCTCAACAGTTCCAATCTCAGGTTAAATGCTGACTAATGATGCTTCTGGTGTTTTAATTTTCATAAGGAGGGGATAGGAATTTAAACAGCCTTCTTCACTGATCCTTCATGAATACATGTGCAAATACTTCAGTGTAGAAAGTTCTGATGCAGTTTGGAAATAAAATGGAATCAAATGCTCTTGTGTAGTAGCTAATGTCCAAATATTTACAATCATTTGTATAAATGACAATAATCTCAATTTATTCCACAATTAATTTCAATTTATTCACCACAAAGGGGATTATTAATTGTGGTAAAATAAAAGCCTGAAGTACTTGTGATAAGTGATGGTAGATTTTAGTACTTCTGCCATTCACATGAGTTACATAAATGGGAAAACATGCACCTATAAAGTAATTTTACAATGGAAATGTTTAACAAAAAAATCCCATTTTGTTACTTGACACACTGGGATATGTGCAATTATTCCATTATCATGTATGGTAAGAAATGTCCATAATTATCATGAATAAAAGATTTTTTTATAAAACTCATTTTGGTACCAATGTTCTCTGAAATGAGTTTTCTATTTAAAGACTACCATATCAAGATAAATGTGCCTTATTTTTTGATACATCTTGTTACAATTTTGGTGTCTACGTTAATGTTTTTGGGGGAAAGGTAGTTTATATAATACTTAAGCTGTGTATTTCCTATTTGACAATGCTGGCCATACTCTGATCTATGTCCTGCTACACCAGAATAAGGTAGCACAAACTTGAATATATTGACAATTTGAAAGTATTAAAATGATATTATGTGAAACAGACAAAATTATTGTAGAATCTAAATTCACCTGTTTTCAAGAAAATTGCACTTGATGCAGAGAATTGATAGTAAGAAAGACATAGTTTGCAAACCCTTCAAAACATGTGCTTGCATGTCACAGACTGTGGTGACCTCTTAATTCAGAATCACGTGCCTATATTGTAAACAACATTTATCAAATTTGAAACCTCACTTACATTATCAGTGTTCACATTACTGAACAATGGATTCTTATTTTTGACTGAGTTTTCATATGTTAATTCATATTTAGTGCTGAAGTGTGAAAAATTAAAGTGTGAAAAGTATTTCCCTAAGTAGAGCTGCTGTTTACAGTTAAGATTATATATAAACATGCAGTTGACTATGATTCCATTTCCTAATCTTCATTTATCTTCATAAGTTTCTTCTAAGTCATGCATATGCTTTACTTTTTCATACATCATTGCTTAGCTTTAATACTAATGCATGAAAAGTCATCGAAACTGATAAAAAGATGTGTTATTTTCTCAATCTGATATTGCCTACTGTATTTTATTTTATCATTGTTGTTCCATAATGTATCAAAATAGCTACAGGCTGTCTAAAATAAAGCAAAACTTCAATTTCCTGCATTGTTACAGGTCAGAGCTCTGTTGAGATTGTGTAGATTTCCCTAATTAATTCAATGTACTGTGTGTTTTGTAATTAATGGAATACTTAGTAGGATCTAGTGCAAGTTATAGCAAGAATGTAAGACCTGCTTACCACAAATGAAAGAATCAGATGGATCCAATAAATGGATGTTTTTATGCAATAAAGATGTACTGTAACTTTTCCTAGCTTCAGTATTTGAAAATACTATTTTTTGGGGTTGAAATTCAAGCTTAGTAGACTTACCAGAAGAAATCTCATAACATTTATTTTGTTGCATCTTCAGAATTAAAATGCTTCAGAGACTTTTATGTGTTCTGTGTGAAAGAGCTTCTAGAGTACTGTTCCAGTTTTGTTAGGCACATAAGTAAAATTTTGATGCAATAAAATTTTAAAGTATTTTGCCTGTTGAAATTGCTTCCAAATGATGTTTCACTTTTGTTGTCTTCAACTGTACAATGGTGATGCCTGAATCTTTCTTAATCAGCAGATTTGATCCTTGTACTTTTATTTGTGATCTTTTCTGTAATAACAGAACAGCCTTCTATTTAGGATCCTTTCTTGAAATCCTTCACTAAATCAAAATTCCATTCTAAGTCTGATAATAAATTTTTCCTTAATTGGTTCACTTTAATTGATTTGGTTGAAGTATTTTTTCAACAACTCTTAATCGCAGAATCATAAAATGGTAGGGATCAGAAAGGTATCTCTGGATATCATCTAGTCCAGCCCTGCTGCTAGCATGGGTACACCTAGATCAAGTTACACAGGAACGTATCCAGGTGGGTTTTGAAATTCTCCAGAAGGGGACACTCCACAGTCCTTCTGGGCAGCCTATACCAGTGCTCCAGCACCCTCAAAGTAAAGAACATTTTCCTTAAATTCAAGTGAAACCTCTTCTGTATTCTAGTCTGTACCCATTGCCCCCTGTCCTTGACACCACTGAAAAGAGCTGAGCTGCATCCTCATGACCTCCACCCTTTTAAATACTTACATGCATTGATAAGATTAAGTCTCAGTCTTCTCTTTTCCATGCTAAAGAGCTCGGGGTCTCTCAGCCTGCCCTTGTAAGAGAGATGCTCTAGTCCTCAAATCATCTCTGTGGCCCTCCATTAGTCGTTCCAGTATTTCCCTGTTTCACTTGGACACTCTTCTCAATGCACCCAAGAATACCATTGACCTTTGCTACAAGGGCACATTGCTGGTTCATTGTGACTTATCCACCAGGACTCCCAGTTCCTTCCCTGCAAAGCTGCTTTCCAGCAGGTCAACCCCTAACCTGTACTTGTTTATGGTGAATTCCTCCCTAGGTGCAGGACTCCATACCTGCCCTTGTTGAGCTTCCATGAGGTTCACCTCTCTCCAGCTCTTCACAGCATCACAAAATGTTAGGGGTTGGAAGAGACCTCTTTAGATCATTGATCATTGCCAAAGCAGGATCACCTAGGGCAGGCCAGGTACCCTCCCAGGTAGATTTTGCAAGTTTCCAGAGAGGGAGACTCCACAATCTCTCTGGGCAGCCTGTTCCAGTGCTCCTTCATCATAACAAAGTGTTTCCTCATGTTGAGGTGGAACCTCCTGTGTTCTAGCTTGTACCCATTGTTTCTTGTCCTATCACTGTGCGCCACTGAAAAGAGACTATCACCTTCATCTTGATACCCACCCCTCAGATATTTGCAGACAATAAGATCTCCTCTCAGCCTTCTCAGTCCTAAACAGCCACAGTTCTCTCAATCTTCAGCCTGTTCCAGTCTCCCTGAATGGCAGCACATCCTTCTGGTGTGTCAACCACTCCTCCCAGTTTTGTATCATTAGCAAACTTGCTGAAAGTATATTCTGTTCTTTTATCCAGGTTGTTGATGAGTATGTTGAGCAAAACTGGACCCAGTACTGATCCCTGGGGAGTACCACTAGCCGCAGTCCTCCAAACAGACCCTGTACTGTTGATCCCAAAACTCTGGGCTCTGTCATTCAGACAGTTTTCAATCCACCTTGCTGTCTACTCAATGCTTCCTAAGCAAGCATAGGATGTTATTGGAGATAGTGTCAAAAGCCTTGCTGAAGTCAAGGTAGGAACATCCACACATCCATCATCTGCCCAGCTGATCACACCACCATAGAAGGCTATCAGATAGGTGAAGCATGATTTCCCATTACATGCTGTCTACTGATAATCCTGCTTTCATCCACATGCATAGAATGAACTGTTCTATCACCTTTTCAGAGTTGGTGGTGAGGCTGACTGACTTGTAATTTCCTGGGTCCTCCTTCTTGTCCTTTGTGGAGTGACATTGGCTTTCCTGCAGTACTCAGACACCTCTTTTTTCTCCATGGCCTTTCAAAAATGGTGGAGGTTGGCTTAGCAATAATACTAGCCAGCTCCTTCAGCACTCATGGGTGTATTCCATAGAGGCCTATGGATCTGTGGGTGTCCATCTTACCTAGGTGATCTCTAACCCAGTTCTCTTTGACTAAGGGAGAGTCTTCTTTCCTCCAAACTTTCACCTCTGGGGACTGAGGGCTGACTGTAGCAGTAGAGACTGAAGCAAAGGTGGCATTCAGTAACTCTGAATTTTCTGTATCCTCTGTCACTGGGGCACCCACCTCATTCAGCAGCAGGCCCACATTTTGTCTGGTGGTTCCTTTCCTGCTAATGTACTTTAATAATCCCTTCTTGTTATTTTTTACATCCTTTGCCAGACTTCATTCCAAGAGGGCTTTCGCTTCCTTTTTTTCATTCCTACATACCTGGCAACATTCCTATATACCTCCTAAGTGGAAAGTCCCATTGTGAATTTCCTTTTTCCATCTGAGTTTTATGAAAAGCTCTTTGCTTATCCATGCATGTCTTCTGCCTCCTTTGGTTCATTTTATACTTATGATCTTGAGCTTGGAGGAGGTGGTGCTTGAATATTAACCCACTTTCTTCGCTACCCCTTTCCTTCTAGAGTCCTAACCCATGAAATTCCTCCAAGCCAGTCTCTGAAGTGGTCAAACTTGGCTCTCCTGAAATCCATGGCTGCAATCCTACTTGCTACCCTACTACTTTCTCACATGATCCTGAACCCCACCATCTCATGGTCATGTAATGAATCCTTACACTGCATTTTTTTGTTATAAGTATTTCAACTGATTTCTTATTTTTATTGTGCATTGGCTATATGATTTAGTTGTGTTCTTTTCTTTTTTTCCTTGTTTCTATAGCTGCTGAGTTTGTAACTACTGATTGAGAGACCCAAGCATCCTTACCATCAAGTATAGTTTTAAAGACAATGTTGTGTAAGGAATGGTTTAAATCCTTGTAATTACTTTCCATACTAGAGTTGTGCTAATTTTTTTTTATACATTATATTCAATGTATTTCATTTTCTTATTCATATTGTCTGAAACAAAGTGATTTCTGCTGAAAGGTTTTGATATTTTCTCTTGGAAGGTTTTATATTTTATGGGGATATGTAAAATAAGATCTCTAATAAAAGATAATGTTATTGTGATACATGGTCAGTGTCATTACTACCTTAGCCATAGCTAACTGGAGAGATAAAAAAAAAAAAAAGAAACAAGAAGGTCTTCTTTGCAAAGGCTGATATAATAGTAGCTTGTGGGAAAGAAGACAGTTATCTCTAGGGAGGAGAACTACCTACACATCATGAAAGATAAGATCTATTTCACCATTGCCAGACAGAAGAAGTTAGATGTTAACTTAGATATGTAAACATGTGTGATTGCACAGTGTGGGAAGGAAATGGAAAGCTCTTCTTTTACAAAAGAAACATTGTAGTGACTTAGCAGAATGTAATAGAAGGGATAAAATTGAAGAACTTTTTTTTACATGAATTAATCTCATTTGGCCTTTAATCATTTGAGAATAATGAAATTGAAGCTGTTCTTGAAAAACTAAATTAACAAACACAGCATAAAAAAATAAAGTCAAACTAACAGCTTCACTGTAATAAGAAAATAATATAATATGCTGTAATTACACATGACAAGTTGAAAAGACATAAATACCTTAGGTTTTCCTCTCAAAATGCTAATGCAGCTTTAGCATAATGAATTGCAAAGACAATCAGTATAAATCTCAGTCGGTGCCTGAAGCTATTTGAAGCTGGACTGAGGTTGGGTCCAATTTAAAACACCACTTTACCTGGAATCCCCGTAATATCACCATGGCAATCTGAACAGAACATAGTCCTCTAATTCCAGCTATCAATAAAGTCTGGGGTTTGTTTTGTTGTGGGTTTTTTTGGTGGTGTTTTGTTTTAATTTTATTTTTGGTGGTGTTTTGGGGGTGGGGGGGTGTTCCAACCCCACTGCCATGGGCAGGGACACATCACACTAGATCAAGCTGCCCAGAGTCACATCCAGCCTGGCCTTCAAAACCTTCAGGGATGGGGCTTCCACCACCTCCCTGGGCAACCTGTTCCAGTGTCTTACCACCCTTATGGTGAAAAACTTCTTCCTAACATCCAATCTCAATCTACCCAGAGGGGGAGAATCACTTCCTTTGACTGCCTGGCTATGCTTCTCTTGCTGCAGCCCAGGATGTGATTGGCTTTCTGGGCTGCAAGTGGACACTGACAGCTCATGTTGAGCTTCTCAGCCACCAGAACCCCCAAGTCATCTTCTTCAGGGCTACTCGAAGCCAGTCACTGCCCAGCCTATATTGGTGCTTGGGACTGTCCCGATCCAGATGCAGGACTTTTCATTTGGTCTTGTTGAACCTCATGAGGTTACCATGGGCCCACCTCTCCAGCCTATCAAGCTCTCTCTGGATGGCATCCCTTCCCTTCAGCATGTCTGCTGCACCACACATCTTGGTGTCATCAGCAAACTTGCTGAGGGTGCACTAGATGCCACTGTCCATGCCACCAACAATGATGTTGAATAAGACTGGTGCCACTATTGATCCCTGAGGGACTCCACTTGTCACTGGCCTCCACTTGGACATGGACCCATTGACAGCCACTCTCTGGGTGTGGCCATCAAGCCAATTCTTTATCCACTGAATGGTCCATCCATCAAACCCAGACTTTACAAGCTTGGAGACCAGGATGTCACGCAGGATGGGGTCAAAGGCTTTGCTCAACTCCAGGTAAATGATGTCAGTTGCTTGGCCTTCATCTCTTAATGTTGTGACCTTGTCATAGAAGGCCACCAGGTTTGTCAGGCAAGATTTGCCCTTGGTGAAGCCATACTGATTGTACCCAATCACCTCTTCTTTATTCTTCTGCCTCAGCAGTGCCTCCAGGAGGATCTGTTCTGACTGTTCTATAGTTCCCTGGGTCATCCTTCTTTCCTTTTTTGAAAATGGGGGTTATATTTCCCATTTTCCGGTCCATGGGGACTTCCACATACTGTCATGACTTTTGGAATATAATAGCACTTTAGCAACCTCATCCACCAGTTCCCTCAGCACCTGTGGGTGTATCTCATCGGGCCCCATGGACTTGAACACATTCAGGTTCTTCACATAGTCATGAACCTGATTGTTACTCACGAAGGGCAGTTCCTTCTTCTGGTCCCTGCCATTATCTTCCATTACTGTGGGGAGTGTGGCTTGAGCCCTTGCCAGAGAAGACTGAGGTAAAGAAGTCATGGAGAACCTCAGCCTTCTCCATGTCACTTGTCACCAGTTCACCTGTTTCCTTTCTGAGGGGGCCCACACCCTCCCTAGTCTCTTTTTTAGCATTAATATACCTATAGACATTTTTACTGTTCCCCTTGATCTCCCTGGCTAGATTTAATTCTAACCAAGCTTTAGCTTTTCTAGCCAGGTCTGTGGCTGCTCAGGCAGCTTCCTTGTATAACCCCCATTCTAGCTGTCCTTTCTTCCACTCCTTGTAGTAGTTGTATCAGTTGTATACCTGCCTAACTTTTTTAAAAAGAACTCATTATATGAATTGCAATGAGTTGTATATATGGCAAAATAAGAGAGAGTTAATTTATTGTCCTCTTTATTTTAGGATAAGTACTCTGTCATAAAATTAAGAATTTACAGCAACCAAAATCAGCCAAAAGTATTAATTTAGTCATCTAAAAGAAGGGACATACAAAAAACTTTAAAATATTGCATGGAATGAGCTCAATTCATTGAAGACCTATTGAGATTTTCAGCGTTCTTGCTGACACAAAGTTTCGTTGTCTCCAACCATTTCTGTAGATTATAATATTAAATTGAGGACCTGTCTGTCTTTAAATATTTTACTAACTAATAGATATTTGAAGTCCATATTGCATGATTAGCTTTTGACTTGTAGAATTTCTATGTAATAGCAAAAATGAATTTTTTACATTACTCTTCTTCCTGTAGGTAAATTATTTAATAACACTGATAGCAATGAGAAAATAATTGGAAAAAAATCCTTAATATATGTAAACAGGGTTATTTTTAATATACACTTCAGAGCTTCAGTATCTCAATATAACACATTCTTCCTGCTATACAATGCCTGTTAAAGGGTAGTTCTTTGATAGTTTTTAAAATTATTCATATTATGGGTATGATTAAACAGCATGCTTCAATCCCAGCAGTGTCTGTCCTGCTATACCACCACAGACACTCCCTGTGTATCATACATATCCAGTGTAGAGGAAGGCATGTGTTCCTTTCAAATCATGACCTGCAAAGTAACTGATACCCTCAGATAGCTAGTCTATTTTTATCTGTAACTTAGTTATTCCTTTTGTACTAGTTCTTCCTTAGCATGCCAGCTAAATGTGTAGGCATTTGTAGGCTTCAGTATGTACATGTTTCCATCTCTGCCCAGTACCTATTACAGAACTTTCTGAAGATAGACTGCCTGCCACATCTGCTAAACCATGAGATGTGCTGGATGCGAGCACTCAGCCAGCTCTTCAAGAATTACATGTTTTTAATCTACACCAATAAGCATGCATAAGGAGCAAAAGCCTTACTTATTTACCACAATTGTCTCACATTATTAGCCTGCTCTTCAGGAGTATGTATTTTTCTCTATCTGAAAACCCACCTGAACGTATTATGGTGCTGTTCTTTCCCCAGTTTCTGAAATGTATACTTTATTGTGCTGGAGTTGTGTGTGATCAAGAATCCGGAATTCCTGAAACTCATCAAGAGAGATAAGGGAGTGCTGGCAAAACTTCTCCGTCTTCCTAGTTGGTGTGATCTAGCACAATCTCCATTTCAGGACCTGGTAGTCATGTCCAAGTTTACCAGTAACCTACTTTACAGAAGCCCTGAATATAGTCAGGAAATAATAAATCAGAAACCTTTTTAGAATGCCCACTCTTACGGCTGTGGCTACTGTGGACTCTCTAAGACAGACCTATTCATATCATTGACCCACAAAATCTGTAATTTCTGCAATTTGAGCTACTTTTCTTTGAGTTCTATGTTGGATATTTCCTAACTCTCTCCTTTCCAGAAGAAGGTAAGTATGACTATGTATATAACTAGTCTGAAAAAAAGAAATTAAGTTCTGTGTACAAATCTCAGTAAGAAAGGTATGCAACCCAATTCTTTCTGAAGAAATTAGACTTTTCACAGCTTTCTCTTTAGGACTCAAATCTTCTTAAACCATAGTCTTTGTACTGAAAGAACATTATGAAAGCTGTGAGATCAAAATAATTTACAAGGTCTCAATTTTTTTTCAGTAAATATTAGCTTCAAGTCAGTTCCAAGGGCTTTGCTCCATAGGAACTGCCTTGTAGTAACGCAAAGAATGAGCAACAGTATATTGTGAGCATACCTCTATCATATGCTTTATACAACATACCGTTGTAGGCAAAATATCTGAAACTGCAAGGTTCTGCCATCTTTAAGACAGTGGAATTAGGTAATTTCTTTTTGAAACAAGCACATATGGATGTTTTCTAGAAACAGGTCTTTCCTAAAAGACAGGAAAAAAAGACCTGTAAGTACAGATAAAATCATTTAGGCATATTGAGAAACCCAGGTATAAAAGAATCAGTCAAGTCACCTTAAAGGAGAATCAGCAACCTGATTGTGCTAGATCAGAAAGTAGTCTCAAAAATTGAGAATATTAAAGTTTTGGCCAACTCTGAATTTAAAAATTGAAAATAACTTCAAATACGTCAGCAGTGAAATGCCCTGATGAAAGAAAATTATCAGTTCCAGATAACGGTGAAGGTCAGGGTTTTTATTATACTGGTGAAAAGCTATCAGCAGTACTGTACACATACAGCAATTCTTATCATAGAATTTTTTGGTTGGTAAATACGTCTAAAGTCATTAAGTCCAACCATCAACCTAAGACCACCATGGCCATTAAACCATGTCCCAAAGTGCCATGTCCACACATTTCTTGAACACCTCCAGAGATAGTGACTCTGCCACCTCCCTGGGCAACCTGTTCCAATGCCTGACCACTCTTTCAATAGAGAGATTATTCCTAATGTCCAGTCCTAATTTTTCCTGATATCCAATCTAAACCTCCCCGGCATAATTTCAGGTCATTTCTTCTCAAGTTCCACAAAGACCTGGGGAAGGGAAAGCAAATTTTCCCTATCCAGTTAATGGGAAAAAAAAACCCAACCCAAACGAAAACAAACCAAAACAAACCAAACAAACAACAAAAAGAAAACAAGCAAGCATTCCTTGGTGAATTGGTTTAATTCAGCACAGTCATCAAATGAATAGATGTGAAGAGGACCAGGAAAACTAAAAAATGCATGGTAATGACATTGTATGATTCTCTTCTGCTAGAGACTGGAGTTTCTTTCATGTGAGAAGGGTCTGAAAGACCTGGGACTGTTCAGCATGGAGAAGAGAAGGCTCAGGAGGAATCTTATCAAAGTGTATAATTATATGAAGGGAAGATGTAAAGGTCATTTCTGTGGTGCCCTGTGACAGTGCAACAGGTGGTGGACACAGCTAAAACATAAATCTTTCTTGTACACCAGAGAACACTTTTTCACTGTGCTACTAAATAAGCACTGGAACAAATTGTCTGTTAAGGTTGTTCCATCTTCATCCTTAGCAATATTCAAAAGCTGTCCAGACATGCTCCTGGGCAATGTTTGAAAATGGGAGAGCAAAGATGATAGCTGAAAACTGAGAGAAGGAACAACCTTTACCAGAAATGTTCTTTTTTCTTTTGATTCACTGTTAAGCACTGACCATTACTAGGGGGAAAAAAAGGCAAATAAATGAATTGTACTTGCAGTCCATGCAAATGACAGACAAAATGAATTGGAGACAACATGTACTGGAGACAAAATACATCTCAACTAATCTGTCTTTCTGATCACGTGCAGCAATTTTGCAAACAGAAGATTACCTCTGTTCACAGAGCTCTTTAATGCCTGTGACAGTGAGAATTATTTAAAACAGTATCCATTCAAGCAAAAATAAATTAAACAACACAGGTTTAATGGAAGCAGTTCAGAGAGAGATTGTATCCAAAGATTGCATACAGCTGTTACAAATGTGCCAGTTCTGAATGAGCAATTCTAGTAAAGGTTCTTCATCCAGATGAGGAATAAAGCCTTGCACACCAAATGAAATTGTCTGTTTTGAGAGTGCTGAAATCATTCCCAATGCTTGTGCTAGTTTCTTGGTGAATGAACGCCACTGACTTGGCTAGTAAACATGAGAAAGAAAGTACAGTCTCAAATGTAACTGTAGGGCAAACCTATTCAAATGGCTTTGGCACAGAGGTCCACAACTTACTCACCTAATTAGTCTCCAGATAGACAAAATGCATTATGAATTCTGCTTCATCAAAAATTGGGTCTTTGGAATATGTGCCAAGATGGGTTAGGTTTTAATATACCTAATAAATATGAAATTTGCTGATATGAAAAGTGTCTGAGTTTGTGGAGGTTCATCTTTAAATGTATAGTCTATGTGAAACTTGTGAATCATGTGCTGTTAGTAGCTTTCCACTACAGAGTAATGAAGAGTAGTTTATATGTAAAACCTACTGTTAAAAGATCCTGCAGATACTTATCATAAATGGGTGTTTTTGACAACTAGCAGCCAGTGGTAGGGACTTTCATTTTTAATACATAAAATACAAAATAGTGAATAATGTTAAGTGCTAGCCAAAAGGAAAAATCAAATACACAGAAAAATTCTGTGTTTCAGTGAAGATATGGGAGGCCCCAGAGGTGCAGGTGGTTTGCAAGGATGAAGAGTACCTGGGAAACTGTGAGATAAAAGGTTTGAATCATCCTGTGTGAAAGTTAGCAAGAATAGCTACTACCATAGTGATATAGTAATAACCAATAAGAGTGTTAAAAACAACTTGCTAACCAATTAGAAGTGGCCACAGTAGTATAGAAAACATATAAATGTGTGCTGTTAATAATAATAATAAAGGTGCTCTGTGTTTGATACTCGGTCTGTGTGTGTACGTGTTACACTCAGTCCACCACAAAAAGCACAACTTAGGAACTGAATATCTGAGTGAGACAGTATGTACCTCAAGTTTATTTTTGTTTGCTTCACATAGCAACATTAACTTCAGATCAGAGGCTAGTGTTGTCTTAAAGATGAAGAACAAAGGAGTCAGAGAAGGCTGGACACATTTCAAGAAGGAAATCTTAAAAATGCAGGATTGGGCCATCCCTATGTCTTGAAAAGTGTGCCAGTGGGGAATGGGTGGGCATGGCTGAATGGAGAGCTTTGTCTGGAAGCTGAGAACAAAAGGAGAATTTATGGCCTTTGGAAAAGAGAACATAGCACTCTGGAGGATTACAAAGATGCAGTGAAGCTATGCATGGAGAAAATTAAAGCCCAACCAGAACTTAACCTAACCATCACACACACAAAAGAAAAAAATCTATAAATATTTTAAAAGCAAAATGAGGACTAGAGAATCTTCATCCTTCATTGGATGTAGGGGGGGAAATATGTTGACTAAGGATAAAAAGAAGGCTGAGGTAATTAATGCCTTCTTTGACTCAGTCTTTAATAACAGGGCTAGCTGTTTGCTGGATAGCCAACTCCTTGAGCTGGAAGACAGGGATGAGGAGCAGAAGGAGACCTCCATAATCCAAGAGGGAATGGTGAGTGACCTGCAGAACCCCCTAGACATACACAAATCTATGGGGCCAGAGAGGTTACACCCAAGAATGCTAAAGGAATTGTCACATGTGCTTATCCAGTCACTCATCATGATTTATCAGCAGATCTGGCTAACTGGGGAGGTACTGATGGTTTGGAGATTAGCAAGTGTGACATCCATCTACAAGAAGGGCTGGAAGGAGTACTCAGGGAACTACAGACCTGTCAACCTGACTTTGGTGCCAAGAAAGGTCATGGAACAAATCATCCTGCATGTCATAGTGTGCTACTTACAGGACAGCCAGGTGATCAGGCCAAGTCAGAACAGGTTCATGACAAGTGACTCGCTTTATGGTTGAGGGAAAGGCTGTGGATGTTATTTACTGGGATTCAGTAAAGCCTTTGATATTGTGCCTCACAGCATCCTCATGAAAAAAACTGGCTGCCCTAGGCCTGAATGGGGTACACACTGCAGGATCAAACACTGTCTGGATGGCCAGGCCCATAGAGTGATAGTGAATGGAGTCTGCTGGAATCCACTCACAGAGGGTAGTCTCTGGGACTCAGGGCTGGGCCCACTCCTGTTTAGTATCTTTATCAATGATCTTGACAAGTAGATTGTGAGCATCTTCAGGAAGTTTATAGACAACACCAAGTTAAGTTGGAGTGCTGATCTGCTGGAGGGTAGGAAGGCTCTTCAAAGGGACTGGGAGAGTCTGAATCAGTGGGCTGTGACAAGTGACAATCACAGGGGTTTCAATAAGGCCAAGCACCATGTCCTGCACTTGGGCCACAATGACCCCATGCAGTCTTGGGGGTGAGTTGCTGGAAAACTGCTCAGCAGAAAGGGTCCTGGGGGTATTGGTTGACAGCTGGCTGAACATGAGCCAGCAGTGTGCCAAGGTGGCAAGGAAGGTCAACAGCATCCTGGCTTGCATGAGGAATAGTGTGGCCAGCAGGACTATAGACGTGATTGTCCCAATGTACTTGGCACTGTTTGATATCACACTTTCAGTACTGTGTTCAGTTTTGGGAGCTTCAGTATACGAGAGACATCAACGTGCTGGAGCATGTCTAAAGAAGGCCACCAAAGTTGGTGAAGGGTCTTGGAGGGTACCAGGGTTGTTTAATCAGGAGAAAAGCACAGAATCACAGAATAAACCAGGTTGGAAAAGACCTTTGAAATCGTCATGTCCAACCTATCACTCAACACCATCTAATCAACTAGACCATGGCACTAAGTGCCTCATTCAGTTAAACACCTCCAGGGATGGTGACTCCACCACCTCTCTGGGCAGCCCATTCCAGTGGCCAAAAACTCTTTCCATAAAGAATTTCTTCCCAATATCCAGCCTCAACCTTCACTGGTGCAGCTTGAGACTGGGTCCTCTTGTTCTGGTGCTGGTTGCCTGGGAGAAGAGACTAACCCCCACCTGGCTACAGCCTTCCTTCAGGTAGTTATAGACAGCAATAAGATCTCCCCTGCGCCTCCTCTTCTCCAGGCTAAATAACCCCAGCTCCTTCAGCTGCTCCTTGTAGGGTTTGTGTTCCAGACCCCTCACCAGCTTTGTTGCCCTCCACTGGATGTGTTCAAGCAACTCAACATCTTTCTTGAATTGAGGCCGAGAACCAGACACAGTACTCAAGGTGTGGCCTGACCAGTATAGGGGCAGAATGACTTCTCTACTCCTGCTGGCCATGCTCTTCCTGATGTAGGCCAGGATGCCATTGGCCTTCTTGGCCACCTGGGCACACTGCTGGCTCATGTTCAGCCAACTGTCAACCAGTACCCCCAGGTCCCTTTCTGCCTGGCTGCTCTCCAGCCACTCTGACCCCAGCCTGTAGCGCTGCATGGGGTTGTTGTGGCCAATGTGTAGAACATGGCACTAAGATGTGTTAAATCTCATGCCGTTGGACTCTGCGCATCTATCCAGCCTGTCAAGGTCCCTCTGCAGAGCCCTCCTGCCCTCTACCTGCTTCCAACTTAGTGTCATCTGCAAATTTACTGATGATGGACTCAATCACCTCATCCAGATTATCAATAAAGATATTGCACAGGATTGGGCCCAACACTGATCCCTGGGGGACACCACTAGTGACTGGCCGCCAACTGGAAGTGGCACCATTCACTACCACTCTTCGGGCCTGGCCTGCCAGCTAGTTCTTAACCAAGCACAGAGTGCACCTGTCCACGCCAAGGGCTGACAGCTTTACTAGGAGATTGCTATGGGGGGGCGGTGTCAAAGGCCTTGCTGAAGTCCAGGCAGACTTCAGTCCGCAGCCTTCCCCACATCCACCAGGTGGGTCACCAGGTCATAAAAGTAGATGAGGTTGGTAAGGCAGGACCTGCCCCTCCTAAATCCATGCTGGCTGGGCCTGATCCCTTGGCCATCCTGTAGGTGCTGTGTGATTGTACTCAAGATGACCTGTTCCATAATCTTGCCTGACACTGAGGTCAGGCTGGCATGCCTATAATTCCCTGGCTCCTCCTTCCAGCCCTTCTTGTGGATGGGCATCACATTGGACAACTTCCAGTTGTGTGGGACCTCTCCAGTGAGCCAGGACTGTTGAAAAATGATGGAGAGTGGCTTGGCAAGCTCATCTGCCAATTCCCTCATTACCCTAGGGTGGATCCCATCTGGTCCCATAGACTTCTGGGGATCCAGTTGGCTCAGCAGGTCTCTAACTGCTTCCTCCTTGATTACAGGGGTATTATACTGCTCCCTGACTCTATATGCCAGCTCAGGAGGCCAGTGGAAAATTGAGGAAAATAAGGCGTTAAGTACCTCTGCCTATTCCTCATCTTTTGTTATTGTATTCCCCTCCATGTACAATAAAGAATGGAGGTTGGCTTTGCCCCTCCTTCTGACATTGATATATTTACAAAAACGTTTTTTATTGTCCTTCACAGCAGTGGCCAGTCTGAGTTCTAAATGGGCCTTTGCCTCTATTTTTTTCCTACATGACCTAGCAACATCCTTAAACATTTCTTGCATTACCTCCCCTTTTTTCCAAAGGTGATGCACCCTCTTTTTTTCCCTTAATTCATTCAGAAGCTCATTGCCCATCCAGGCCGGCCATCTACCCCAGCAGCTCATCTTCTGGCACATTGGGACAGCCTTCTCCTGCACCTTCAAGACTTCTTTCTTGAAGTAGATCCAACCCTCCTGGACCCCTTTGTTTTTAAGGGCTGTTTCCCAAGGTACTTTATGAGCTAGTTCCTTAAATAATCTGAAGTCCGCCCTCCAGAAGTCCAGAGTGGAGGTTTTGCTGATGCCCTTTTAGCTTGATTCAATTAGTTCATGGTCACTGGACCCCAGACAGCCCCAGCCACCACATCTCCCACCAGCCCTTCTCTATTTGTAAAAAGAAGGTAGGCTCACACACCAGTTGTGATAAGAAGTTATCCTCCATACACTCTTAAGAACCTGTTAGACTGCCTCCTCTCTGCTGTGTTAAGTTGCCAACAGATATCAGATAGGTTAAAGTCACCCATAAGAACAAGGTGATATTGAGACAGTCTTTAGCTTCTTATAGAATAATTCATCAACCTCTTCATCCTGATTGGGTGGTCTATAACAGACTCTAACCAGGATGTCGGCCTTGTTGGCCTTCCCTCTAATTCTCACCCAGAGGCACTGAACCCAATCATCCATAATCTTTAGTTCAATGGCATCTAGAGCCTCTCTAATGTATAGGGTCATCCCTCCACCCCTTCTCCCTTGCCTGACTCTCCTGAAGAGCCTGTAGCCATCAATTGCAGTGTTACAGCCATGTGAGTCATCCCATCATGTTTCTGTGATGGCAACTACATCATAGTTTTCCTGCTGTACCAAGGCTTCCAGCTCCTCTTGTTTGTTACCCATACTGCATGCATTAGTGTACATGCACATCACTTGGACTGCTGATTTCTCCCCTGACTCTAATTTGCCACCCTCAGTCTCCTGTCTGCAGAGACTGGTTTCTTCCCCTTCAAGTCTAGTTCAAAGCCCTGTCAATGAGTGTTGCCAGCTCCTTTCCTAAAACCCTTTTCGTCCTGTGGGATAGACTATTCCCATCTGTTGCCAAGAGGCCTGGCCTCTTGTAAATCAAGTCATGGTCAAAAAACCCAGACCCCTACTTGTGACACTAGGCTTGGAGCCAGGTATTAATCTGCTGGCATATCTTGCCTAATCCCTCATCATTCCTCACAACTGGAGGGATGGAGGAGAACATGACCTGTGATCCTGATCCCTTGACCAGACGTCTGAAGGCTCTGAAGTCCTTCTTCATTGTCCTTGGAGGAGTTCTTCCTAGTTGATCACTGGCTACTTGGAACAACAAGAGGGGATAATAATTTCAGTGCTGTACTAGGGACAGGAGCTTCTCCCTTACATCTTTAAACTGGGGCCCTGGGAGTCAGCAGATCTCCCTATGTAGCAGATCCAGTCTGCATTTCAGGCCTTCTGCTCCTTTAATCGGTGAGTCAGCAATGACAATGACCTGTCTTTTACCCCATATGGAGGAGGTTTTAATGCAGGGAGCAGTTTGACTAGACCTCAGTGACGCCTCTAAGCAGGAAGAACCATCATCCTTGCTGATGTCCAGTTCCCCTTACAGAGCACTGTAACTGTCCTTATCTCCATCTTCATTCTCCTTGCTGTCAAGTCCCAAAGCCTCATACCTATTGTGCAATGGCAGCCAGGTAGGTGAAGGGGGCTGAGGAGGTTCTCCCTTGCCTCTCTGAGGAGGCACCATTTTTCCTTCCCCCTTGCCCATTATGTCCCCTCCTTCTGTCTGATGACAGGAGGAATGGGTGTCCTCCACTACTCATAAAGCCTCTTCGTGCTGCCTTGGCCTCAGAGTATGGCTCCTCCAATCTATCTCGCTTTCACACTCTCTGATTGTTCTCACTCTCTACTGCTCTGAGGACTGTCCAAATCCCTCTGGATGACATTCGGTCTCTCAGGTGTATGAACCACACCACACAAACTTAATTTCCAATTGCTGTACTTATTTGAATGTTTTTCTGTCACTTTCCTACTGATCACACACCTTGACTTATTCAGGGAACAAATTTCTCAGTATTCACTCAAAGAAAGTTAATCACAAGCAGTATTCTACCTGCAAATACCTCCAATTTTAAAGGCTCTTCTGAGTCTCCTCTGAGACTGAAACCAGTGGTGTTGATGAACGCGCGGGAGACGGGCAGAAATCAATATGATTTACTGGTGAGCGCGAGGGAAGACGAGCGGCAATCAATGTGATTGATAAGCAAGCTTCAACTTTATTGTTCGAATACAGAGCTTACATAACATCTTCAGCTAAATATGCACACATATCACTATTCTATTGGTACAACTCAGGTGAATATGCACAAGTGTCATCATTCAATAGGTTTCTGATTAAAAGCTACGTTATAATATCCAGCCCACTTGCGGTTAAGACTACGTGCTATTTCACAGGCTTCTATCTAACTAGTACTCTTGTTACATCCTGTAAATTAACAACACAGCTGCAAGCACAGCCACAAGGGCATAGTGACCTTGCCATATCAGCATAAAAGCTATCTACAAACGGTAAGAAAAAGAAAGGAATACGGCCTACACATTTTGCTCAAACAGTTGTTCCACAGAAATGTGTCCCTGGGACTCAATTCATTCTCCAACAAGTGGTGCAATGAATAGCTCCAAAATTTGTACTGATGAATGAAAAATTAAAAACACTTCTCTGTTTTTTGTCCAGACTTTTGTTCATGTACAGAAATCTTTTCTGTGTCGCAACCTCCCCCCCGCCCCATTATTCACAGTATCACAGTACATTAGAGGTCCAAAGGGACCTCAAGAAATCATTGGGTCCTGCCAAAGCAGGATCACCGAGGGTAGTCCACACAGGAATGTATCCAGACATATTTTGAATGTGTCCAGAGGAGACTCCGCAACCTCTCTGGGCAGCCCATTCCAGCGCTCCCTCACCGTCACTGTAAAGAAGTTCCTCTTCATGTTGAAGTTAAATCTTCTATGTTCAAACTTGTATGCATTGTTCCTTATCTTATTATGGTGCACCACTGAAAAGAGATGGTCCCCTCCAATTGACACCCACCCCTCAGATATTTATAGACATTGGTCAGATCCCCTCTCAGTTTTCTCTTCTCCAGTCTAAACAGCCCCAGATTTCTGGGGAGCTGCTCAATCCCCTAATCATCCTTGTGGCTCTCTGTTGGATTCTCTCCAGCAGGTCCCTGTCTCCTTTGAACTGAGGAGCCCAAAACTGGACACAGTATTCCAGGTGTGGTCTCACCAGGTGTAGTGAAGGCATCACATGCCTAGAATTATGCCCCCAGATACCAGCTAACTTGTCCCAACATGTTCTGGGAAGTCCCCCCTTCCACCCTCCTTTCAGGAGAGGAGGAACAAAAGGTTCAGGCACCAGCCTGTCTCCTAAGGGAATAAACAACTGTAGGCGCCCATCTCAATGGCATGCCTATGCTCTGTCCATCTAAAGGCATAATTCTAGCTTCACCTTTTCTATAGGTGGAAGCAGGTTATTGGAAAGTGTGCCCATTGGTTAGTTCCAGCCTCAAGTATCTATAAGTATTGCTCCATTTGTTGCCGCGTTGCTCTCTCCTTTTGCTTTCACTCGTTATGTGACTCGCAATGCGTCAGCTGTAAGCCTTCACAAGCAAGCGTACTGGAAGCCTCTGCGAATACAGAAGCCAGCCTGTTGCGCTCGCTTTGAGGAACCCGCAATGGATGACCCCTTCGCTGGTAGAAAACATCAGCATTGTACCCCCGAGAGAGGGTAAGAAGGCCCAAAGGGGGAAGGACTAGCCTGAACCTGGCAGTCCACATTTGCTGCAAGCTAATTAAGTAGCCATAAGCAGCCATAAGCAGAAACGCATCTTGCGTAGCCCCCGCCGTCCGCGGAAGAGAAAGGGAGCCGCCCACTGTAGCCGCTCTGCAGCCCGTATCAAGGCAAAACACCCGGGATTTCCCGAGGGAAAAGAGAGAGCAAAAGATTAGCCTCTCCGTTGAAGTCAAGGCAATGGCTGTACCATTATAATTTAAATGGAAAGCAGTCGCCGAGAGAAGCGGCAGTCAGCTCACCTCGAGCCGAGCCGAAGGGGGAAGCATCACATCACCACACCCCCACTGAAATCCGTCTACAGGAACCACTCCGAAAGGACCTGGCCCTGCTGAGCCGATCCTCTGGTCAGGGAGCCAGACCCTACCCGCAGACTGCAGGAGGACAAAGAAGCCAACTGCCCCTTCTCACAGACCGCGGGAGGAGAAAACCAACCTTGCCCCCCCTACCCCCAGAGCCGGGAGGGAGAAAGAAAGTCACCGCCCGAATGGGGCCAGCCTTGGGCAGAAAGCAGATACCCAGCGAGCCCGCGTGATCGAGCAATTTGTCTCGCTGCATAGAAAGAATGTATCTTTCATGTGTACAACATTTAGTAACATTCTATTCAAAGCACCTGTGCATAGCCACGTGATATTTCCAGCTTAGCCTGCCTTGTGACAATATTATAAATATCTCTATACCTATCTAGCAGCCGCAAGTACCTTGTCGAGTCTCCATCTAGTGGACAAGCAGCGGAACTGCACCCTTTCGTTCCCTTAGTTAGAAATTGACTGTAAATATTATAATTGGGTATAATTGTAAATACTAAATCAGTTATGGTCTATATTATTACAACCGTGCATCTGAATCAATATATAAAAAATTATTAATCAAATATTCATAATAATAATAAATAATAATTTTCATAACTTATATTTTCATAATTCATAATCCTCTATCCCTATTACCCCTCTCCACGACACCAGGGCAGAGTAGAGGGGGAGAAGAACATCCTTAGACCTGCCGGGCACACTTTTCTTGATACACCCCAGGATATCATTGGTTCTTTTCGCCGCAAAGACACATTGTTGTCCCATATAGAACTTACTGTCCACTAGGACTCCAAGGTCTTTCTCCATGGAGCTACTTTCTAGCAGGGCAGCCCCTAACCTGTACTAGTGTCTGGTGTTATTCCTCCCCAGATGCATTTGTCCTTATTGAACTTCATGACGTTTGTCTGCACCCAGCTCTCCAGCCTGTCCAGATCTTGTTGGATGGTTGCACAGCCTGACAGGGTGTCAGCCACCCCCTCTCCAGTTTTGTATCATTGGAAAACTTGCTGTGGATACACTCAATCCCCTCATCCAGGTCATTGGCAAAGTTATCGAACAAAACTGGACCAGTACAGATCCTTGGGGAACAGCACTGGCCACAAGGCCTCCAGGTTGACTCTGTGTCCCTGATGACAACCCTCTGAACTCTGTTGTCCCAGTTTTCAATCCACATCATGGACCAACCATCTATACCTCATTTCTTGAGCTTTTCTATGAGGATATAATGGAAGAGAGTATCAAAACCCTTACTGAAGTCAAGGTATATTGTATCCACTGCTCTTCCTTTGTCTACCCATTTTGCCATGGTTTCATAGAAGGCTACCAGAATAGTCAGGCAGGATCTCCCCTTGGTAAATCTGTGTTTGCTACTCCTGATAACCTTCTGTCTTCCATGTGGTTGGAGATGACCTCCAGGATTTCTTGCTCCATCATCTTTCCAGGGATGGAAGTGAGGATGACTGTTCTGTAGTTGCCTGTGTCTTCCCTCTTGCCTTTTTTGAAGACTGGAGTGACATTTGCTTTTTTCCAGTCATCAGGCACCTCTCCTGTTCTCCATGACTTTTCAAAAACGATGGAGAGAGGTTCAACAACAGTATCAGCCAGCTCTCTCAGCACTTGTGGATGCACCCCATTGGGGCCTATGGATTTGTGTGTCTTCAGTTGGTACATGATATCTCTAACCCGGTCCTGACTGACCAGTAGAGTGTCCTTCTCCCTCCACTTCTGCTGCCTTGCTTCTAGAGACTGAGGTTCCTGAGGGCTGGTCTTAAGAAAAAAGGCTGAGGCAAAGAAGGCATTCAGCAATTCTGCCATCTTTGCATCACCTCCCGTATCATTCAGTAATGGGCCCACCTTCTTCCTGCTCTTCTTTTGTCATTGATGTACTTGAAAAAAAACTTGTTCTCTTTCACCCCCATGGCAAGGCTTGGTTCCAAGAAGGCCTTGGCCTTTCTTGTTGCATCTCTACATTCTCCGTCAATATTTCTATAATCCTTGCAATTGACAGATGTTTTTTTTCCACATATTGCAAACATCCTTTTTCTTTTTGAGTTTTTCTAAGAGATCCTTACTTATCCTTGCAGGTCTTCTGCGTCCATTACTTGATTTTTTTTTTCAAGGGAATTCATTTTTCTTGAGATTGGCGAAGGTAATGTCAGTATATTAACCAGCTCTCTTGGGACCATCTTCCTTCTAGAGCCCTAGCCAATGGATATTTCTGAGTCTTGAAGAGGGCAAAGTTAGCACTCTTAAAGTTCAGGTTTGGTTTTTTTTTTTACTTTTTTTTTTTTTTTTTTACTTATTACCCTGTTTCTTTCTCTAGTGATATTAAACTCTAACACGTTATGGTCAGGATTACCCCCAACCTTAATATCTACAACCAGTCCTTTCTTAATACCAGGTCCAGCATCGCACTCCTCCTGGTTGGGTCTTCAGCTGCAGGAGAAAGTTTTCATCAATGCACTGCAGGAACCTTTTTGGACTGTTTATGCTTGGGTGTGTGATCTTTCCAACTAATACCACAGTGGCTGAAGTCATCCATGAGCACCAGGGCACTTGATTCTGAGGTTACATCCTGTACATCCTGTAGAAGACCTCATCAACATCTTCTTCCTGGTTCGGTGGTCCGTAGTGTCACCAGTGTTTGTATGTCCGTTCACTCTTATCCATAAGCTTTCCATGTTTTTATCATCTCCCCCTGGGTTAAGTTCAATGCATTCTAGTTGCTTACTCACATAGAGAGCAACTCCACTACCTCACCTCTGCAGTCTGGTCTTCCTGAAAAGTACATAGCTGTCTGTAACCACATTCCAGTCATGGGAGCTGTCCCACCGTGTCTCTGTAATTGTGACAAGATTATAGCCCTGTGACTGCACCCAGATTTCTAGTTCATCTTGCCCATTTCCCATGCTTCTTGCATGGGTATACAGCCACTTCCGAGTCTTAGCAGAGGATCACCTGTTACCATTGTAGGTATCAGATAATCCACCATTCCCCACAGCCATTGGGACAGCAGTGGAGCTACTACCCTACTTCACAATAGTCCCAGGATTGTCTTCAGTAAGCCTGTTTTTTTTCCTCCATGCTGCTGTCGTGCCAGCTTCAAAATTAAAGTGCTAGATGGAGCAAAGTTATTACGGGGCTTGAAATTCAGTTTGTAACATGAGAGGTTTTTGGTTTCAGTTGCTGCTTCTGGTTTCCAGTTTTTAGGATGTTGATCTTTTCCATGGGGTTTGCTGTGACTTGGAGTTCGGGGCAGGTTGCTGGCTTCTGCTGCTGCTTCAGCACTTTGCTGCACTTTTAATTTTCTTTTTGTATTTCTTTTAAAAAGCTTTATTGAGATAGAATACTCACATATTTCTGTAAAAAAATTCAAGGGCAATTATTATTTAAAATCATATATTTCTCAGTTACTCTCTGCTTTATGTAATAAACCTCACCACTTCTAAGGTAATCCAGCTACAATAATTGTAGCATGCACAGAGTTAAATACAAAAAACTCACTTGCAGATGATGATGAGAGACAGACATCTTCTACCTTATATCAGTAATTTAAAAAATATTTTATAGTTATCTAAAACAATATTTCTGTATATAATCTCTGTATAAATCTATAAACCCTTGACTTGTGTCTTTGTGCAGTGACTTGAGATAGTCACTAACATTATTGTGTATACTTTCCTGAAAGTAAGAGTATGAATTATTCCTTTTCCATCTGTATTAAACAGGGATTTACAAAGTTCATGCATCCCCTCCTTTCCCCTCTCCTGATTAAAATCCCAGATCTTCTTTTGTTGGTCTAATTATTAGCAAATTTCTTTTGGTACATCAACAGACATGCTTTCAACTCTAATAAGAACGGAGGAAAAAAGTTTTCAAAGCTGATATATTTTTATTCTTACTGTCCAGATGTTTTACACTTTTTTTGTGTGGTGCAGAACTCTGATATAAAGCTTCCTTTACATTTTAATTAAAGTTTCAGATTCAAACCCAGCATTTTCCCTGCAACCCAGCCTGTTTTCTGCAAATCTCAAGGAACGGAATATCTTCTGGAAACACCTTTTTGATTTGTCTATTATTATCTCCTGTGATAAATGTGATGCAGGAAACCTTCCTCAGCTTCTTGGTGTCAATCATGATTTCCAAATCTCTTTTGCTCTGTGAATAGTTACTCAGTCTTGTAGTGGAATATAGTTGCCCTATTTCAGAACACAAAGGAGTCTTCTTTCAGGCTTTCTATGAAGTCTTATTAAGGATAAAAGGAAAACCATCCCTACGTTTCCTATCAGAGGTAGGCCAAGCAGTGGTAAGTTTTGCAGGTAAAATGGAGGAGAATATTTTCTGCTGTGGAGTAAGAAGAAAAAGAGGCTAAGGCAGTTGCAGACCAAAGATTCCTGGTCAAAACTACTTTTCAATCACTAAAGAATGCTGCAGACTAAATGCTTGTTTATCTTAACGAGTTCACTGGGGAGAACACTGTCTGTCAGGAACAGGCACTCTGGTATTTTTTACATGCCACAGCTCTGAGGAGAACAGTCTATTCCAGTAGAGGCAAAAATCTTAAGATTAGTAACCCTAACAGTGCTTTTCATATACCTTGAGCTCACTCAAGGTGGTAGAATTTAGAATTATTTTTCTAGAGGTTTCAAGATACTAAGTCCACAAATGTTTTTGCCTTAGTCTTGTTCCATTTATATGTTTACTGTAAAGAAGATGTTATTACTACTATTCAGAAATTACTTGGTTTCACTTAACCTGTGATGTATGTTGCCAAACACATGTAATTGCCTCAATTCATAGTAACCAAAAAAAGCACACCAAAAAAGTAACCAAAAAAAAAAGCACATGCACAACAACAATGTGTAGCAGACCAAGAAGCAATCAAGTGACATCAGCACTTCTTGACCCTATAGGCAGTCTTTCCCAGTCTTTCCCAGATCAGGCGTTTTGCCAGGGCCATGTTAAAAAGCTGCATGGAACAGGCCATGGCCTGATCTGTCATAAGTAGCTACCAGCCACCAGGGTTATAAATCTATCATTTTCAAAAGAAGAAGTTCAGTTTTAAGATGGTCTGTGCCTGTAAAGTAGATATTGAAAATCACCCACAAGAGATTAAGTAGTTTCCCCAGGGGAATCTCGTATTGTATGATATATTAAAAGAAGTTGTTTTCTCTGTTTTCTTAGAAGACACTATTCTAACTACCATAACATCTTTCTTATTAGAAATCAGCTAGGTAAGGAAAAAAATAGTCTGTTACTTTCAAAATAATTATCTATATCTTTCAAGCCACAATTGAAGCTTGCAAGGGTGTCAGCCATAATAAAGGAAATGAAATGCAAACATGAGTCACAGTTTTACTCAAGGTATTGTACCTCAAACTCAGAAAACTCACTGAAGGTAGCCTAATTAAGCTTTTAATCATACGCAGCTGTGTTAGGAGGCTGCCAAATTGTTCATTATTAAACTTTTCTAGGATACCATCCTAGACACTTGTGTCTGACAAGCTTCAATAACCTATCTCAAAACACAAAGTTTCAGTAAGGGAATGGTGTGAGAGACATTAGCCTTTATTAAGTGATGGTTGTTTCTGGTAAGTCCACTTAATGCTTTCTAATTTTTTTTTTTTTTGCCGTTCTTTGGTAGGACTTAAGAATTTATAATGCAGTGATCAGCTGAAAGCAATAGAACTGAAAAAAAAGAAGGTGAGAAAGAGAGACCTATTCCAGATTAACATCAGCTCTTTAGTTAACAGACTTCAACTACACATTCAGTAATACACCTACAGTTGACCTACTGCAAAGAAAACTTTAATTTGTATAAGGAAATGAGAGACACTCATAAAGGCTCATCAAAATTCTCTCTGGACAGATTCCCCACCCCTTCTGGTGTTGAGGTAGGAATAGTACATTTTAGAATAATTTTGTTTGGAAAAGACCTATAAAATCATCAAGTCCAACCATTACCTATCTCTAGTAAGTCTAGTGCTAAACCATGCCCATTAGCACCACATAATTTAAACACTTCCAGGGATGGTTATTGAGCTACATTTCTGGAGAGTCTATCCCAGTGTTTGATAGCCTTTTCAGTGAAGAAGGTTCTTCTAATATCTAAATATCCCTTCATACAACTTGAGGGCATTTTGTCTTATTACTAAGGAGAAGTTATTAACACCCACCTCTTTCCAGTAGTTGCAGAGAGAATATGGTCTCCCCTCAGCCTCCTTTTATCAGACTATCAGCTTTCTTGCTTTTTTCTAGACATGCTCCAGGACCTCAATGTCTTTCTTGTAGTGAGCATCCAAAAACTGAACACAGTACTTGAGCTGTGGCTTCACCAGTGCTGAGTATAGGAGGACAATCACTTCCCTGGCCCTGATTATCACACTATTCTGACAAAAAGAAATTAAGTGACAAATATTGTCAAAACAGAATAAATAAGGCAAACAAGGATAAGGAAGAGGTTGCTAAACCCTTAAAATCACTATCAGAAAGCCAGGCTAACGTCCTTCTTTTACTGTTGTTTTTAAGTTAGCCAGTGTAATTCCAATATAACATGGATTCACAAAGAGAAAGTTCCATTTAACTAAATTGATATTGTTCTGTGATAAGGTCACATGCCTAGTGGATGAACAGAAGGCAATGGAGATAGTTTTTCTGTATTTTAGTAAGGTTTTTGATAATGACCCCAACATAGTTTTTCTGGATTTTAGTAAGGTTTTTGATAATGACCCCAACATCATACTTGCGGATGATTTGTCAAGCAGTAGGATGAGTGGGTTCACAATGCACTGGGTGAAGAACTGTCTGAATGGTGGAGCTCAAAGTGCTGTAGTGCGTGGAACTCTGGATGGCTGACAATTGGACACCAGCCATGTTCCATAGGGCTCAATTCTAGGACCAGTTCCGTCCAATACATTTATCAATCTGGATGTAGGAGTTGAATGCACTGCTAGGAAAGATGCCATTAATATGAAACTGGGAGGTACTGTTGACTCTCTCAAGGGACAAGAGGCCTTGCAAATGAATCTAGATATATTGAAGCATCGGGAAATCATTAATGGTGTGAATTTTAACAAGAGCAAGTCCTGGATGCTGGACCTGGGTTGCAGTAACGCAAGGCCTAAGTAAATATTGAAAGAGGAGTGGCTGGAGAACAGCCTTGCAGAAAGGGGTCTGGGCTGACAGCAGGTTCAGTATGAGTCAGCAGTGTGCCCTGGCAGTCATGAGGGCAGACTGCTTCCTGGGCTGCATCAAACACAGCACAGCCAGCTACTCAAAAGAGGTGATTATCTTGCTGTATTCAGTGTTGGTGAAGTCTCATCCTGAGTGCTGTGTGCAGATCAGTGATTCAAAATTTTAAAAGAATGCAAAGGTCCTTGAGTTCCTTCAGAGGGGCAAAGCCAAAAGACATGGCCTGAGGGAAACATCTGAGGACTCTGGGTTTGTCTAGTTTGGAGAAAGGGAGAAAAGAAAATGGAGGGGTGACCTCATTGCTCTCTACAGCTTCCTGAGAAGGGAAAGTGAAGATAGAGGTGCTGATCTCTTCTCCCTGGGATACAATGACAGGACACATAAGAATGGCTTAAAATTGCACCAGGAGAAGTTCAGATTTGATATTTGATAACATTTCTTTACCAAGAAATTGGTCAAGCACTGTAACAGGCTACCTAGAGAAGTGGACAATGCCCCATGCTTGTCAATGTTTAAGAGCATTTTGGGCTTTTAACTGAGTCCTGAAGTAGTCAGGAAGTTGGACTATGTGGTCGTTGTAGATCACTTTCAGATTAAAATATTAATTGGTTCTATTCTAGTCTTGTCTAGTCTACTCTATTATCAAAAAAGATGTTTTCTTTTCCAATAAAGGTACAGTTCTTTTTGCAGTTAAAAACAGCCAGTTTAATAAAGCATTGGCAGATTTTTAGGTTGTTGTTTCATTTTGGGTTTTTTTGTTTTGTTTTGTTTTGTTTTTCCCCATAATTCACCAACACAGTTCTTCAGCTTATTTACTGCATCTATATTTTGACTGTAAACTGTCCAGGAACAAACTTCTTCCTTTGTTCCATCATTTAGCCAGAAGTCTCTGTCTGTGGATAACATTGTATGCTTTGGATGACAGTGTGCTTTTTCTGTGGATCATGTGTGCTGTTTTCATCATATTCAGCAAATATGGTGCTTTGGTAAATCTTCTTATGTTGACTTTTCCGTTAGTAGTATACAAATAAAAATTTGCTAGTAGAAATTAGTGAATAGCAGATAAAGATTCAACACATAGTCAAGAATATCTTTATTTGTTTAATGTAAGTTATACAGATGTCTAAATACTTAGGAGTTGAATGAAGTAAAATGTTGTCTTCTATATTATATTCCAGACAAAACATTCCTTAAATATTCTTCACTAGAATCAAATCCAAGTTGAATCAGAGGTTGAATTCACTATTAGAAATGGAACAGTTGAGAAGGATACATCCTGCCATAATCTCCTAGTTCTGCCTGTGGGGAATTACAGTTCTAGCTCACTAGCAAAGAAGAGCTGCCTTTTCCAGGGTTTTTCTGTGTTCTCAGTGCTTCAGGTTGCTCTGTTGTGCCTTGGAGCATCTGGAGGAATGAAGCCAGCACCCTAATTTGTGCTTCTAGTTCAGCTCTTCAGAATGAGAGCCAGGGCATGCCTTGATGTATGAAGGTAAACAAGGACATTCATCAGGGCCAGAGCATAGATTATTAGTGGGACAAACAGTAAACGAGTGGAGATAAGTAAGGACTTGATTTGGAAGACATGTTTTGGGAACGAGGTGGAGGAAGTAGAATGTAAGAGAAAGTATAAGAGGATGGAGAAAGGCAGGCCCATTGTGAATCTCCAAGAGCTAGTACAACTTCATATCAAAGGGGATTAAGTCTCCAAGATTTTTCCTTGTTCTAGCTTTTTCTTTCTTCTCTATGTAGTGACTCTGTAGAAAGTTCATGTTCCATTCTCTTACAGAAATTTCAGAATTACTTTTAATCTCATTTGTTGCAATTTTTTTTATGTGAGATAATAATTAACGTGATGAAGCACACACTAAAAACACCATCTTTTGGTCTTAAACTGCCTTCTGTGTAGAGAATCCTTTCATCACATTTAAATTACAACCAATCTCTATTCAGAGTACTTCAAGCAGAGTAACATCTATCTGTAACTTTTGTTTGGGTTTGTTTTGTCTCAAATATGCAAAGTTTGATACCACTGCTAAGGATTATTATCTATAATTATCTTCATTAGATTTAGGACATCTGCTTAGAATGAGAAGCCTTTCATCTATCTCTTTTTTTCTTTTTTCTTTTTTTTTTGTTCTTTGCTCTCGTTTCTTATTTCCATCATAAACCTTAACTGTAGAAAGACAGCTCAAAATATTATAGTCTATAAGCTGGGAAAAATGAAGCTTATTGAAGATGTGGAACTCTGGCTATTATATACTGTTGTCTCAGATAAATCAAGAGGTCTCAACACTAAAAGCTTTATATGGTCCCATCTTTCATACAAAGTCTGCAACTGCTGAGTTTTTTTTGGGGTGGAAACAAAAATGAATTCAGGATGTGCCTGAATACACTATTTCCCCGCTTTAAAGACGTCACATTTTTTTCATTTAAGAAATTTATTTCTATCACAATATTCCCCAGGAAGACCTTTAAGCATCTGATAAACATCAAACTTCATCATCACTGACTTTATCTATAACTATATATTCTGTATGGCAGCTCTAAGACAAATTAAAATCTGCCATCTTTTGAAAAGCAGCTTTGGTGAGATATGTCATATTCTTTTTGGCATACAGTCAGTGAAATGTGCATAAAATGAGCATACAGAGAGCTTGTTTACCCTACCATTTCACTGAATTTTTCTTTATTTTTATTGTTGAGCTTGTAGCCATAGTGGGCTCTTGACGTGAAGTTGCAACAAACTAATGTGTCAAGTTCCCATTAAAATAAATGAAATAGGTTTCTCTCAGAGACAGCAGTTTTTCAGATCTAGCTTTTCTATCCATTCTGCTGATATTTTTATCTGACTGGGAATGACATACCTGAACAAGCATTTCCTTTTATCTCTTACATTTCAAAGCTTTTTTCTTCCTCAGACCTGACACTGACAATCCTTTTGTGCTTTTCTTGGTGCCACAGAGGTTTAATGGTCCAGCACAGTAGCTGAACTTTTAGACATTTCTTCTGCACCTTTGCAGACACTGCTTCACTAAGGGCCATAGAGCTGTCACTGGGAAAAGTGAGAAGCCCCTGTGGTTAAACGTTCCTTAGTGTTTTTACTTCTGAAAGCGACAGTAGAAAGGGTAAATTAATTTCTTTCTGTCACAGTTGTCTCCATGTATATCACAGAGATACACACAAGAACCAGAAATTCACTGAATTTAAAATGTTTGTAGATTTTGAGGCATTTTTAAAGGAGTTTTCGATACTGCTTGCTGTGAACTAAATAGTCTTATTTTAAGAAAGATCTTAAGACTTTCTGTCCCAAATGTTGCCATGAACAACTTGCTGACTGTAATAGGACTAGTCAAAAAAAGATGTATGCTAGTTGAAAGAGTAAAAGCTTTGCAAGTTATGGGCATTCATCTTCTGTAAAAGCAATAATGTCTTTATTTTTCATGACCACTTCTTTCCTTCAGTCTGTCTCCTATGGCTCTAGCAAATTTCTCAACTCTGAGAAAGATAATTTGAATTTTTTTCTTCATTACATGATATTAAGCTGAGATGTATCTTCAGTTACTGAGGAGAAGGTTGTTTTGTGTAGGCCTAGCTGTTAAAGATTTCATACAATTTAAATAGGGAGATTGTTGTATGACACTATATCTCACAATCTTAAAATTCATCCTTATCACAAATAGAGTCAAGAGTTTATTTTGGTGACAGCATAAAAAAGCCTCTTTTCTCAACATTGTGCTTTTAATATTTCTTTTCATCTTTCTGATGCACAGGAACAATATGTAACAGTTTCCTGAGAAGCTTAACAGTGGATGTACACATTGCAGTTTGTCTGTGAGGACAGTCTGCAATCTAGAAAGAACTGGTGTTTTAATGGTTGTTCAAGTGTAGATGCAACAAATCTTAAATTATTGAAGCTTATCTTTAATTTTCTCTAACTAGAAAAAGTAAAGGTTCTGTAAGGAGGTGGTGAACATAGAGGTGATTATTTTTCCATTATTTTCCATTTTTTTTAATCTTTTTTTTTTTTAATTTTTTTTTAACTGGGACATTTTTACATTGACCAGCCAAAGCTGGAAGGATTAGAAAAGTAAGGTGGTGTGTGGCAAGAATGAAAACTTCTGAATTCTGCTCTCAGTGGCAGCACTGGAACTACGGAAGTACTGATGAGGAAAAAATAAATGAGAAATGAATGACTGAAGAATTTTTTTTTTACATTGGAACTGAAAAGCGTGAAGTGTTATAATTTTCAGCAGATTCAGAGGCTACAACAGAGTATGTAGATTGTTATGAATATTATTACTAATATTATGAATATGTGATTTGTGTCAAAAGGTGAGTTAGGAGTGAAATTCAAGGAGTTTGTTTTAAAAGATCGCAAAGAGCCGTTTCCAAAAAGCTCGAACTGACTTCTAACCAGACAGACCAAAGATAAAAGCGGTGCTGGCTCTGCCTCGGAATGTGTGGATTTCAGACAAAAAACCTTGGGAACGGTGCATGCTTAAGGTGGGAGGCTTTTCAGCACTCTGTGAGAAAGATTGCATCATCCTTTGATCCCATCCTCCTCCCAATCACCCCAGAACATTCTGGGAACTCATTGTCATATCCCTGCCTTCTATTTAACATAAGCCTGTCTATGTAAATGAGATAGTTATATAAGAAGGAAAAAAGCTATTGCTGTTGCTGTATTTTTGTCCCTTTTCTCAGCCCAGCGTGCTGCTTTGCTTGCCCTTATTCCCAATAAAATTTTAAGACATTTTTTGGTTAGCGTATTTATGACAAGATTAATATGATGACTACTAAAAATACACACATTAACAAGAGTCAGGAGAGACAAACCATGTATAAGGCTTATTTGAATATCAATTAGTTATCAACATGCTGAATGTAAGGACTGAAAATAACTATCATCTTCACAAAAGCCAGTGAACACTGTGAGATTTGACAGACAGGCATTGTATGCACTTACAGGTATGCAGGGCTGCCAGAAGAGGAAACACAAATTTTTATTGATTTGGTGAGCATCCTGTACTGATTACAGTTGCTGTATCTTGTCCCTAAGATGCTTTTCTCATTTTGTTTGAGAAGCTCAACAAATATACAGCATTAGAGAAGTTTTACTGTTCTGCTGGACAGAACCCACATCCAAGAGGAGTTCCTTCAGAACCACAGAGGAGGCGTTATTCTGTTTTGCTAATCAGCAACCCAATTTATTCAGGATTGCTAAAATATGTGTTGTTATGCTTTTGCCTTTTCCTAAGGTGATCAAAAATTACAGAAGCGTTCAGTGTTAGCATGGGTAAAACGACTGAGACTGCAAGGTCTTCCTCTGATTCGTGAGGGCAGAGCTGGCCAGGGTCTATCTCCACAAATAAGGAAAACACCCGCAGGCAGACAATGAGGATGGGAATGCCTCTTCAATTCTATGAATTCAGTTGGATTGCACCATGCGGTATAATTTCTGTACCCCCTCCCTGCTGGAGTACCATCCTGAATATCAGTGGCCTTGTCTGATGTAGAGTTAAACACAACACAGTTATCCATTCTTACTGATCCTAACATATCTCTTGAGGCTAATCAGATTTGTCTTTTCAAATCCTTCCCACTCAAAATCATGAAAGCTTTTAAATACGCCAGGAAGCACATGTAAAATGATCTTTTCAAGTTCAGTGGTTCAATTTTTTCAGTGATGTCCTTTCACCCATTCAGTGATATGCCCACCAGACAGGTGCTGAAGGGATTGGCAGGTGTTGATATGGAGAGGCACAGTGTGTCTTGTCCTATGGCCTTGGCAAGCGTAAACCACACGTTTTGCTGTGGCTCCTTTGGGATCTGCAAGGCCGCCGCTGAAGTCAGAATCCAAAGGATGATGAAAGCACTGGAACCCAACGTGGTCCAAAACCTGTTGAGACACAAGCATATCCTCCACCCGAGGTTATTAATGCACCTCTTCATCACAAGGGGGACTAGATCCAAGGTAGAGAAGGGTAGATGTAGATTAAACATTAGGAAGATGTTCTTCACCATAAGGGTGGTGAGACACTGGAACAGGTTGCCTTAAAAGCTGCTGGAAGCCCCAGCCCTGGAAGTTTTTAAGGCCAGGCTGGATGTGGCTCTGGGCAACCTATTCTAGTGGAAAGTGTCCCTGCCCCTGGCAGAGGGGTTGGAATTAGATGATACTGGATGTCCCATCCAACTCTGACAATTCTATGATTGTATAATTCTGATGAATGGAAAAGTAAATGTAGTTTTTTAAGTTTAAGCATGCAAGAATCCTATCCTTAGGTGATAAGATCCTCCCCACTCTCAGGGCCCCACAGAGCCAGGCAGGCAGAACAACTCATAAAGACCAACTGTAAAAGTTAGGCAGGCAGAACTAGCAATAAGAGGGGATGGAATAGCAGGACCCCTGTTCCTTGAAGGAGAGGTTCTGCTTTGTGTGTTCCTGGCCAGATTTGATTACATTCAGAGAATGGGATGACACCTTTGTTAATGAGTTCCTGAAAATAGTTTGCATTAGCTACACCTGTCCTCAGAAACCTAATAAATATGTATGATCTTGTAACATAAATAATGGCTTGTGCTGGTAGAACTTAGGTGGAGCGATCCCCCTCACATCTAGCATGCCACAATAAGCATACCTCTTCAGAACTCTAAGTTTACAGTTGTGGGGTTGTTTACCACTGGTCATTTTGTTGAGCCAGCCAGGAAACCTCTGTGCAGCTGTGGGATCTGCTTGAGACCGGGACCCCTGGGCACCTCCAATTTCTCGAGAGGGCTCCCACCTCATTCAGCTCACCACAGGGACAGAGAAGTGCCACTGGGGCAGAACAGGTATATTTCTGGGAAAGGCGTACCTGTAAGACGTATGGGGACACCTTACGCATGGGATATAGAGCAACGGGAAGCTCTACCCCTGGGTATAAGGGCCCTTGGTTGGTGAGACAGTGGGTCCCTGGGAGAGCAAGTGGCACTCTCCCCTTGAAAAGGGAGGTGATTCCATGGAAATTAATGTAACATCTTAAAACTCTGTAAAGTGAGTTATGAAAGTGTGAGTCTGAGACACAAAATATTTGCAAAGCCAGTGTGGACTATCAAGCTGCAAATCCATTATTTCATGAGAAAAACAGCCAGAGATGGTCAAAGCAATTGACTGAGCAAATGTAGTGGGTGGATGTGGGGTTTTTTGGGATTATATTTTTGATAAGGGAATTCAGTATGTATAATATTGAACAGTAGATGGGGATAAAGGGCAACTTTTGGGATTAAGGTGGGATGTTGGTTAATAAACATTTGGGCAGATTATTTTACTAGAGAATATAAAAAATATCACCTAGGTTTAAGATAAATTCTTCAACGTGGGAAATTTTTGGAAAAACAACAAGAAAATCTTTATGTTGGTTTGGACATTAACAAGAGTCATAGGACCAGTCTTCTTCTTGTTAGTTACAGTCTGTGTAGTGTGTAAGAAACCAATACCATGTTTTATTGTCTAAATTAAATAAGCATTAATAATGGGTGGAGGACAAAGTGGAGGAATCATAAGAGTCCATTAGGATGCATAATAGCTCACTGGAAAGAAATAAGAGGACCACCAGGTGGCAGTACCCACTGGTGAGCTTTAATCAAATACTGTAATCTACGGTTTCTCCTCTATAAACTGGATAGTGAGGAAAAGTGGCCAGTTAAATGAGACTTTGAATTATAACACCTTACTACAGCTGATGTTATTTCTAAGGAGAGAAAAGAAGTGGGATGATGTGATTTAAGCAGAAATCTTTTTTTACTTGAGAAACCACCCTAAGTATCAATGGGATTATGGTCCGAGAGCCCCTCACCAACCCATCAGTGTTGGCACTGGAGAAAGAGAATCAAGAAAAGGATAGAGAGAGAAGGAGACTTAGAAGATGTTGCTCTTCTTGTAGCATAGGACTAAGACGCCTGAAATTAAAGGAGCCCCTAGAAAGAATGCAGGATTTGCCAGAATATTATCAGCCCCCTGTGAGGCCACCGGCCTCAGTGACCAGTGGGGAAGACTCAGATAGTGACACTACAGTTAGTAATAGCCCTCAATTACCCGTACAAGTAATCAGTCTGGTCTCAGCACACACTAGAGCTCAGAGGCTGGTAATCCAGGCTTCTCTGAGACAGGATGTGGGACCAGAAGGAGAACCTGTATGGAGCTAGGGAAAAAGAAACAAAAATTATAATTTTTCATTGATACAGGGGCAACGTTTTCAGTATTAAACCAGGCCTTAATATCTCTCGATGAACACTATGTTTCTGTGGCTGGAGCAAAGGCCAAACTCAAAGGTCTTATTTCTTAAAGCCACTTAAATATAAATTGAGAAAGTTGTTCAGCATACACAAAGTCTTGTACATGTGCAGTGCTCCTAAATCACTCCTGGGTCAGGATCTGCTGGAGCAATTAGGCAGAAATTAAATATAAACAGAATGTGCTGGGTTACACCCATCCTTGATGCAGGCTGAAAAGAACCCAGACCCCAGGTGGACAAAAGAAGCTTGATCCAGGTGGGCAGAGAGAGAGAGGGTTTTTTTTCCCTCCCTCCCAGAAGGAGGGGTACCCCTGGGTCAAAGGTGGTCTATTCCACTCCCCCTTCCTTTCCAGCAAGCCTATAAAAAGGGTGGACATCTTTTACTTCTCTCTTTGCCTTGCACATCGGCTGCTTAACAGAAGGGCCCACACTGCGTCCTCCATGTAGTCCTCCATGCTGCATCCACATTTTCTAAAGAACTGAATCCACTTGCATCAAGGGAATCCAAAGCCAGCTGGGCCTGGTTTTGTATATTTTTCTATTTATCCTTACCCTTTACCTCTGTAACCCTCCCTGTTACTGCTATATATATATGTTTTGTTAAAAAAAATTACTTACTTTATTTCCAAATTAATTCCAGACCATCTTCTTTCATGATCTTACCTTTTCTTTCTCCTGCCTAATTTGCTTTACCTTACCCAGCAGTCCAAGCATCTGCCACAGCCATAGGCAACAGACAGTGAGCCACAACTCTGGGTGCTAAAGCAGGAACAGCACCTAGCCACAGCCTGCCTGGCCCCAACATTCATGGGAGAGAAAGGGAACCCCTTTGCTACTCCACTGCTCTGTAAACCCCATTGCAATCCAAAGCTGGGACTTCCCACAAGAGAGAAAGTCCCACCAGCTCACTTCGAGCCAAGGGGATGCTGCTGCCACTCCACACAGCTGCGCCCCATCCAGGGAGCCACTCTGTTGGCCCCATCACTGGCCTTACACAGTGCAGAAGCAGACATCAAAGCCCACTCCATCAGGCCTGAGCCTCTGGCAATGACCAGCCCCCAGCATGACAGCCCGGCAGTCCAACATCTGCTACAGATATAAGCAGAAGACAACTCAGCCACATGCCCCTGTGTGACCTTGCTGTTTGCGGGAGACAAACAGAGTAGCCCGCTTCGCTGCTTCACAGTCCTGTGCCGCCAGGGTGATATAACCCAGGACTTCCTGAGAGAAATTCCCATCTACCCTCTTTTGAGTTCAAGCCAAGGACTGCCTTGTAACCTTAAATGGGAAGCAGTTGCCAAGAATTGGCATTGCCAGCTCACTTCAAGCCAAGCAAGGGGAAGTCACCGCTCTGTGCAGCCACGCCCCTTCCCTGGGGACGCTTTTGTCGGCTCGAAAGTCCATTGTCATTGGGATCGGGACATCTGACCCCAGCTACCGAGAACCGTCGTCCCGCCCCACTTTGCGGGCTGACCCCAAAGGAACTGGCCCTGCCATGCAGGACCACTCCCCATATTGGCCCTGACAGCCCCTGGCTGCTGCCGTTGTGCTGTGCAACTACCCTGCCAAGGGAAGCCAACAACCGGCAGAAAGCCTTGCCCCTCCTTGCAGAGGCAGGAGGAGAAAGAAAGTCACCGTCCGGAGGAAAGCCCCCACAGCCCGCCAGTGACTCAGCCACAGCCTTCCCCCGCCTGGAACAGGCCAGCCCCTGGCAGACAGTAAGCAGCAAGCAGCCAGTGCAATCCAGCAATTTGCTTTGCTACAAAGACCTAGTGTACTGTTTCATGTGTGCAACACTCGCTAACATTCAGTTCAAAGCACCCATGCCTAGCTGCGTGATATTCCAGATTGAATTGCCTTCGATAAGATTGTAAATCTTTCTGTGTATATAGTGACAGCTGCCGAGTGTCTTGTCGAGTCACCATCTAGTGGACAAGTGGTGGAACTGCATTCCTTTAATTAGAAATTAATTCTGTAAATATTCTAATTGGGTCAAAATGTGCATACTAAACCAGTTATGGGATAAGTTTTCACAACCATGCACTAGAATCTATATACATAAAGTAGTGATTAACCTGTTATTAATAATTTTTAATAATTAATAAAATTATTTTTCATAATTCATATTTATATTAATTTATAATTAATAAATAACCTCTTCATCACACTGAGTTGTGAAACTAAAAGCACAAACAAGGCCAACTATAAAAAAGAGACTATTTATTGAAAAAGGTAGAGAAACAGAGAGAGAGAGAGAAATATCATCAAAGAGATTGTATTACCATTGGCCAGAGAAGGAGAGAGAGACTTTCCAAGTCCTTTTCAGTTTGTGTTGTCCAGTGATGTTCCAGCGTGTGGTGTCTTCTTCTTCTCATGAGCAAGCATTGCTCAAGTCTTTTATGCACTTTTTTAGTCACAGCTTTTTAGTCACACTTTTTTAGTCATAGTTTTTTAGTCACATTTTTTTAGGTATGCGTCCAGGTGTTATTCCCAGGGAATCTTCCTGTGTATTCCTTGTTTATTCTTTGTGTGTTTACAGGGACCCAGGGTGGGGGAGGCCTCTGCCTCCTCCTTCTCTTTTTACCTGTCCATACACACAATACACATCAGGGACTTATGCCAGGTGGTGAATTTGTTGTTGTGTAGTCCAGAAGCCTTTTCACCATCCCCCCTTTCTGGGGTAGCTGATGGGTAGAGACGATCTTGTCTTTGTACATTCCAAAGAGTCATTACTGGTGACGTCTGCCCATCACATATTTTTGACCAGGCCACACGGTGTTTCTGTTGCATCTTTCCTCCATCCCCCTGCCTTCTAGGGCAGCTGCAGTCTGGTGAGCAATCTTACCCTCTTTTGCAGCATATTTCAGTTCTTGATACAATCACAAGGTGATTTGCATCCAGGCAGGATTCCTACACCACTCCATGACCTCAACGAAGGATAAGAGAAAGAAAAAGAACGAAAGAAAAGAGAGAAAGGAAAAGATTTCCAGGAAAAATAAAGAAGTTTTTATACCATTTTCACAATAGACATAGGCATAAATCTATTTTGCACCGTCATTAGACACAAACTGCATATTGGAAACTACAGGTCAAACCAGTTGTATAAAACAGGGACTTACACAAAGCAAAAAGAGTAACAACACCAAACCACATAACAAATAGAACAAAATTTTTTTTACCCATGGTCCTTTTGGAAGCCAGCAGAGCCAGTCCACATCTCATCCTTCCCAGGTTTGGATGGGTACATGTGTTAACTTCCTAATCCCAGATAATATTTATTTCACTACTTTCCCATTGTAATTGATTTGTAAAAAACAATTAGAATAGTTTAATTTCCCACACTCCTCTTCTTCTTCTGCTAACAAATAATCGAGAATCAAAGGATGTTGTAGAATGGTAATTTGCATTTGTGAGACTTGATCTTCTAACAGATCTAGGGCACAACCTGTCTCATTGATGATTATTTCTAAGATTGCTTGCAGCCTTGTGATACAATTTAAGTTATAGATTGGTTCTTGAGCACCACTATCACAGAATCATAGAATCATAAAGGTTAGAAAAGACCTCAGAGATCATCAAGTCCAACCTTCCACGCAGCACCTCATGACTAACTAAACCATGGCTTCAAGTGCTATGTCCAATCCTTTTTTGAACACCTTCAGGGATTGTGACTCCACCACCTCCCTGGGCAGCACATTCCAATGGCAGATCACTCTTTCTGTAAAGAACTTTCTCCTCACCTGGAGCCTAAACTTCCCATGGTGCAGCTTGAGACTGTGTGCTCTAATCCATTCGTGGGGGTTCCAGGTACCAAGACCATAACATTCAATAATCAGTTGAGGAGTCCCTTCACCATTTCCCCATTGTTGACCACTACCCCTTATCAAATGAGTGGAGACGTACCTCCTCCTTCTCCCCAGATTATCATATACTTTGATCCCCAGGCCATTTCCTTCTTCACCTGGGAGTAAGAAAAATAATGGGTGGATTAGTCCAATACAGCACGCCCTAGTCCAATTGGGTGGTAATCTTTTATAGGCCCAGTGTCTCCATATCCAGCAATGTCCTTTTAATGCAGTTGTTCTATTCTCAAATAGGGCTGTGGGCATCTGGAAATATGTAGAATTATGCCCCATAGACTAGGGAAAAGGACATGGCTCCCTCTCCCCTCAGGATGTGCACAACCCACCATATTACAATACCAAGCACCTGAATAATTTTTCCACCTGTCTCATAGAGGAGTGAACCATGTCTCTCACTAAGATCATACACAAGTGACACTTTTTCCTGTGACCAAAAGCCCGCAAATTCCTTAACTCCCCCAGTTCTGTTAATCCATACCCTACCAGAAATGTTCTTTTCCTGTCTAAACCAGGGTCTTTTCTTCTGGCTCCACAGTCCTGGATCATGATATGTAGAAGTCCAGTGACATGCACTTATTTTTTCGAAAACTCCTCCAGATTGTGTGCAATTTAGACAATAAGCCCCTTGGTCTGGATATTGGGTTGGCCATGGGGCTCTATCTTTTTCAGCCCCAAAGGTGTCTTTGTCCACTTTGCTAAGGGAGCTCACCAGCCATTTGGGAGCTACAGGAGTTGAAACCAAAGGCCAGGCTTCAAATCCCTGTGGTCCCCCACAAACCCAACAATTCATAAGATTGTGTACAGAGGACAATTCTTCTGCAGGCTGCATGAAATGATTAGTTGCAAGAAACTTCTCATCAGGGTCTGAGAAGACAGATAGATGCCAAAGGTTGATGCTCCAAGGTAACATCAAAATAGCCACACAAATATCTTCTTCTGAGTTGATGAATACCAATAATGTTACAGAGAATATCACATAGACAATTATAATCAGATTAACTGGTCAGTCTTCCAGACAGAGCCATGCAGATCATCAAAAGCTCCACATGTTCTTCTAAGTAGACCTCGGCGCCTTCACCTGGAAGAAAAAGAAAAATGGACTCAGTACATTTTAAGGAACTGTCAGCAAGTTATTATTAGAAAGGTGGAGTAATGTACCTTGTATTAATCTTAAAATCTTTTCCGTGAGCATTATTTGCTTTCCAGGTATATTAATTGATGTTTCAAGTAGCCGGGGTACTATTCCCTCAGTGAGGAGTTTGACAAAAACTGGTTGGCCTTGAGAGTATAAGAAGGTTTTAGGATGCTCAGGGCCTTGGAGGGTTGGCATGGTTGTTGGGGCTTTTGGGCAAGAAGATGTCATTTTTGGGCATCCCTTTATCCCCCAATAACTAACAACACTGGTCACTGCTTCCCTTAGTCACTCAGACCATCCTGGCACAGGGGGTTTAAGGAAGCATTATGTTATGGATAAAGGGATGCAGGTGGGAAATAGACAAAATATAATCTATTTTATTAATTTAGGAATCCTACCACCAGAGTAACTTATATACAAATCTATAAATTATTATTTACAGGTTCATTGCTCAGTTGCACAATATCTCCAGATTGCAGGAATGGGTACAGATGATTGAAGATTAGTATTTGGAAATTATATAGCCCAAAAGCAGTGTGTTGCCCCTAAACAACAAAGAAGGTATTCCCCAGAGACTCAGGCAGGTGCCGAATATACTCACAACCCTGGCTCCGGTTGTGTGCAGTCCTCCTAGTGTCTCTGTTTCTCAAGGAATCATTCTTGAACGCAGAGTGTAGTCCATATTTGTGGGGGGAGAAAATCTGTAACAGTGTGAGAGCTAAAATTCCCATCCCACACTGACAATAACCAGGGTAGCTCAGGCTGGAAGCAAATGAAAGCTGTATTTACAAGCAAATCTACAATCTATGATGAAATGCAATGAATATGTACAAATATACACTATTCACAACATTTACAAATATGTACAATCAACAGAAAAGCACAACAAAGCCCCCTTTGCTCCCCCAAGGAGCCTCCCCCCCAGCCAGAAGGACTTCCCCCAGACCTCTTTGGCAGAAGGCAGAGAGTTAAGAAGAAGAGAGGCTGTTAGACTTAGCTTGTCAAGGTCAGTGTGTTATCTTCAGCCAGAAAAGAAAAAGCAGACAGAAGCCAAGTAAGCTGAGACTGAGACTGCCCAACTCCCCAACCTTGTTCTGAGTAGCACTTCTTAAACATTTCTCTCTCTCCAATGGAAGTGATTAGAATAATCATTATTTTGCTTTCTTACACCCAATAGTGATTTATTTACATTCTTTCACTTTCTCTGCTCAAACTTTGTGAAGAAAAATTAAAAAGACAATCTTTAAACCATCACAAATTCCCAGGGAGAGCCTTCAGTGCTCTCTAGCAAACCCATTTTATATCAGCTCATGGGCCAAACGTCCTGTCTCGGAAATGCCACAGATCATGTTCCACATGCCCAAAAAAGGGCAAGAAACAGACCAGCATCAGGTTCTCTATTGTGCTGGACTGGGGCTCTGCCCTGACATGTGACTTGGGGAAAGGTGCCCAGGTGTCAGCTGACATGGCCTTGAAAGGGGGGAGGTACCTTCCTCCATACCCCTCTTCCAACACTTCTTGATCTTCACCCCCTTCCCCGACTCCACGGGGGGATTGAGGGCTCTTGGAAGCATTGCCACATTCCACTCCATTGGCATTTCAACACAACATTGGCCATGGCCCCTTGGAGTGGTGGGCAATCACCTCTTGCCTTCAAAGTTAAAAGGGGTTGCATCTAGTAGGCTTGTTTGTGCTCCTCGCGGACTATCATTTTCCAGTACAGATCAAGTAGGTACCTTTAACCTGGGTCTTTGTGTGCAATGCATGCAATGAAATTGATGAGTGAGGAGACAATGGACATTATGTATAACAATGTAATAATAATTCTAAGAGGCCAGGGCATGTTTTAACAGGCCATTGGTTCTTTCCATGATTCTATTTGCCTGTGGATAATAGGGAGTATGACATACCCATGAAATTCCCTCCTGAGTTGCCCGGCCTTGAATTATTTTGGCAGTGAAGTGGGAACCATTATCTGATTGGGTGGACTGTGGTTTAGGGAAGATACCAAGTCATTACTTCAGTGCCTTCACTGTGTTTTCTCCTATTCCTGTAGTGAATGCCTCAGCTGAGACCAGTCCTGATACGATTTCTATCCCAACCAACACATACTGTTTCACTTCTGATTTTTGGAAAGGGCCAATATAGTCCACCTGCCAAGCCTCCCACAGCCCTTTCCCCTCCCTCAAGTGCAGGGGATCATTTTCCAGAGCATTTTTCTTCAAATGGGTGCAGCATTGCTCACAAGCAGAAACACAAGTCTTACACCCTTCTCTGATAACTGGCCAGCCCCATGCTTGGGCCTCACAATAGAGATCTTTGACTCCAGTGTTTTCTCTTCACATGCAGCCACTCTAGCCACTGCTCCCAATTTTCTGTTACTTGGGTGTTTTTTTCAGGACAGCCAGTCAGGCTAGTTCATCTGCTTTGCCAATCCACTGACTAGCAGGAGAACCATACTCTTGGTGGGAAGCCACCCAATACAGTCTTTAAATACAGCATAGGAATCAGTATAGATGTGGACAGGAGAAGTAGATTCAGCCTCATGCTGAAAAACACTCCATACTGCAATTAATTCCCCTACTTGAGCACTACCTTCCCTTTCAGTAATTGTTTGTTCATCAGTATACACACTGAGTGCCATGGCATCTGTGAACCATTCATCCAGTAACTTTCTGGATAGTGTCAGGGCTGCTTGTATGACAGATGAGGGTTTGCTAAGCCTCCCAGTCTGGATTCATTTCCTCCTGGAAGGTCAATATTTTTGTGTTCCCCTCAGATACTGAAAAGATGTCACAAAAATACTCTATGTGGGCATACTGTACCATTTCCTCACAGAGGCCCTCAAAGCCACCATGTCAGGTGGTGGTGTTAATGCCAGATTTGGCTCAATTGCTTTGAATGGGCCTTATGCTTTAATGTTCATTTCAGCTTCCTGCAGAGCTAAACTAACCACAAACAAACCCTTCTATAAAATGAAATCGGCTGGACCAGCGCATTTGGACCTTTTTGTCATAACTATACTGATAATCCAGATTTAGCAAAGCCACATTCAATATGGACAGGGTCTGTAAGATGAATAGGACTGAGAGCTTGATGGACAGTGTCTTCAAATACTAACAGCTGTAATGCCACTTCGTGGCGCTCTGCCCACTCCCCTTTTTGTAACTAATAATTTAGGGATCTTGAAATAATTGAAAAATTGGGAATACGTTTTCTCCAAAATACGAGCAACCCTAGTGCATGTTGCAAATCCTTTTTTGACTCACATTTTAATCTCTTCTAGGGAGGAAAGAGTGTTCGGTTGAATACATGTCATCCTTCCCTTCCACCAGATCCAAAAAACCTTCATTTCACTCAAGGAAGTCTGTATTTTCTCAGGCAGATTTTCAGCTCCAAACGTTCTAGATTTGAAACTCTACTATCTTGGGTTATCTGCACTCCTTCAACATTATCCCCCCTACACACAAGAATGTCATCAATATATTGATAAATGCTGACCCCCAGTCTCTAGCTGGACATTTTCCAGCTCGTGTGCCAGTGAGTGGTGGGCAAAGGTGGGAGAGTGCTTAAACCCATGTGGGAGTGGAGTGAAAGTGAATTTCTGGCCTTCCCAGATAAAAGCAAAATGGTCTTGGTCCTTGGGCTGAAGTGGGATCATAAAAAACATGTCTTTCATGTCCACCATTGCCATAATCTGACGGTTTCTTTCCCTGGATTGTAACTATAAAATCAGCAATATTTGGCAGTGCAGTTGTTATTGGTTAAGTATTCATATTAAGCCTCTGGTAATCAACTGTCAGCCTCCATGTCCCATTGGGCTATTGCACAGGCCAAATTGGAGAATTGAAAGCAGAATATGTCAGAAACACAATACCCCGTTTCTTTAAATCCTCTAACACAGGCACTATTCTTTCTTTAGCCCTCCAGAGGTATTGGATAAGGTTTAACATTTGTAAGCTTTGAGGGAGGCAGAAGCAGTGCTGCTTTCAACAGCTGAATGCTCATTACTGGAAAGCCAAAAGACCATTTTCGCCCTCTGTCATCAGCCCAGGTCCTTCCTTTTAGAACATCAAGCCCCAGGAAGTTAAATGGAAATTCCCTCATAACCATTGACACCTTCTTGTCCTTATCTTCCCTCGGTAGGGGTAACCTGAGAGTTGCTAACACCTGTAAATGGATTTTATCCAGAGCATCTGCTACAAGCAGTTTCTGTTTGGAAAGCACAACTATTCAGTCAGAGGCATCCTTTGTTTTAACAGCTGAAACCTCAGCCTCAGCATCCAGTAAAACTGTGAGAAGAATTTGTTTTGGCCCCTCAATGCCAGTGATTAGTAACTCACCCTGGCCGTTTTCAGTGAGCTGACGAATATACATCCATCCCTCATCCCTCCGCTCACTGCTGAGGAGTGAATTTTTCAGTTTTTCAGAGGCTGAAAGGGAGGCATGCCTCTCCCCTCATCAGAAAAGTCTGCTAAGGGGAGGACAGTGGGCTTAGTTTTCTGGTTGGGATCAGGCCAATTTTTTACAGTCATTTCTAATCATTCTCAGGGTAAACTATCAATCTTTTTTGGGGGGATACCTTTATTTTGGCCTATACCACACAAATTATGCCAGGTGTTCATGGTTCCTTTCCCCCAGTTCAGTGCCAGCTGGGGAATGGCTTTTAGCTGTCCCTGGGGGCTTGGTGATGGTGATATGTGGAAAAACTCCACAACTCAGAAGTTGTAAAGTAGGTATGTATTTATTCAGCGCTGAGGCGCATGGGGATAATTCCTCAAAGCGTGTGCACCTTCAGCAACACTCATTACCCTATGTATTCCCTGAAATGTTACCTATGCATTGAGTTTCATAATATGCCTATACGTATTCATTTTTCTAACCCCACCTAGTCTTGCTTCATATTATAATGAGCTAGAAGTCCTTTTGCACTTGTGCAGCATTCTCTAGTGGTCACGTGGTGGTCATACAGGATGAAGTAAGTAGTCTTCTTCAGAGCTGAACTTTTCACCTTTCCTCTTTGCACATGCTCCCTGGCATCCTTCGCTGGTTTGGGGGTCTTATCATAGTGGCCTTCCATTGCTTTACATCTTCTTATCTTGTTCTCACAAACAGTTTCTCCCTTATCACAATAGCCTTGACTCTCATCCTGCTTTCACAAGCAGTGGAGCAGAGAAACCTTGCATCTTATATCCTGTCCTTCTGCTTTCGCAAGCAATAAATGTTAAGCGATGTATGTTGTCCAGTCAACTGCCCTAATCAATCAATCCCTCTTTAATTCCCAATTCTCTTACATCAGTGGGTGATTCATTTTCATATGACTCAAGTTTGAGTTTTTTTAATTTCCTCATGTGTACTATATTGCCTGGCATAGTTTAATAACTCCCCTCCCACTTCTTCCCATGTCCATTTCTTTGAGTCCAGGTGTTAAATTTTCCATTAGAGCAGCCTTCATCATTGAAGTGAGTGGTGTGTCAGTTCTTTTCTTTTGTATCTGAATATCTTTTATTTCAAGAGAATCGGGGAGTCCCCTGACCAAAGGAGTCATTCAGGTTGGATCCACCAAGAGAGAAAGGGGAGATTCAAAAAGATGTTTTAGTTCACTTTCATGTATCATTTGCAAGCATACAGCCTTCTGCACGTTCTCCATTATCTGATTCTTCCTTCCCCACAGAACTAAGGGTTCCTCTCACTCCTTTGGATCAAAACCTCCTGCCCAATAAGCAGCACACTGGATAAGGCTCCAGAGTCCATTTCTGGTTTTCGTAGTTAGAAAAACATTATTACCCCAATAGACTATGGCTTCAGCTACTGTTAACATAATCTGATCACCTCTAGTTTTTTAAATTCACCATACATATTTCACCTCAGATTCACCAGCAGAGCCTCAAAATTCTTTGCAGATTTTGGCTAGCTCATTGGAAGATAAAGGTGTCTCTTTAGTTGTGATGGTGGGGATATTTTCCCCATCCTCATATAAAATCTCAGTTTTCCTGAGAGGCCTTCAATGAATGGCAGCTTCCTTAGCTGCTGCCCGTTTTGCCTGATGGTATATGGGGGCAGCATCTGGGTAATTCTGTTTTGGTTCTTTGTGCCGTTCATCCTAAATATAGTTTTTGCATCCTATCCTCTTCTAATTGAAATTTAAGGTCTGCCACTTCATCTTTCAAACTGGCAACATGTCCTTGTAGTGACTCAACTAAGTCTTGCAAAGAGGAGTTTATTTTATCCTCTCATTCATGTTGTTTCTGTTTCTCTTCCACTGAAGCTGCTAAACAGGCACCTCAAACCACACAGGTGAAAGCTTTTCCTTTATCAGACTTCACTCTTGCATCTTTCTGCAGGGCCACAATTTTGTCAGCCACACTCTAAAAATTACTCCAGTTTCCATGTGCCAAATCAAGCCCCTGTACAGATGGGCAGCCACCATCAGCTCCTAAAAGGAAAAAAGCCTCTCAGTCAGGGCGATTTTCTTTGTTTCAGAAAGCATTTTAGTCAGAGGTGTTCTTTCTTTTTCAATAGGGCACTAAGTTTCATGGGGAGATCAAATAAAAAACCCTGTTTGTACCCAAAAATCTTTGCCGGGAAAACATACACTTTAAAAAGGCTTACTCCAAAATACTCTTCCCCAGGAAAACACGCAACAGATTCCTCAGGAAAAGTTACCAAAAAAATGGGCTTCTCAGGTAAGAGTCACACTGTTTCCCTGAGAGAACACACACTTGCCAAAGCTTCTCAGTTTTGTGTTCCAAGAGTGTACTGAGAATTCTGGAGAGGTCATACTATAAAATCAACATCAAAATATTCTTCCCCAGGAAAGCACACACATTTAAAGTTTTGAGAACCCCTGCACTCTCACCACAAGCTTTTACTTTGTCCTTCTCCAGCCACTTCTCTCTCAGGAGAGTGGAAATGCAAATTTGAACTCCCTCTCACTTCATACTCAGAGTACGTCTTACACACACACACACATTTTGGGGTTCTCAGACATGCAATAGTCTCACTGTGATACTTTACCTACATGGGAATTCTGCACAACTATGCCATTAAAATATCTCGGTCTAGTGGATGAGAGAGACTCAGTTCTTTTTTGAACATTTCTGTGTTGTGAAATTAAAGGCACAAACGAAGCCAAATATCAAAAAAGCGAGGCTATTTATTGAGGGAGAAAGAGAGAAAGAGGAAGAGAGAGAGAGAGAGAGAGAAGAGCAGGAAAGGGTTATATTACCATCAGCCAGAGGAGGAGAGAGAGAGAGTTTCCAAAGTCCAAGTCCTTTTCAGTTTGTGTTGTCCTATGATGTTCCAGCATGTGGTGTCATCTTCTTCTCAAGAGCAAGTGTTGCTCAGTTCTTTTATACAGTTATTTAGTCACATTTTTTTAGGTATGTGTCCAGGTGTTGACCCCATGTAATCTTCCTGTGTATTCCTTGTGTGCTTACAGGGGTCCAGCATGGGGGAAGACCTCCACCGCCTTCTCCTTTTACCTGTTCGTACACACCATACACATCAGGGGCTGTGGTGAGTTGAAATTACCCCCAAAAAGAAATTGTCAGACCAGCTCAGATGGAAGAAAATCAAGCTATATTTACAAGCAAAACTACAATCAAGAAATATGAAATGCAATGAATATGTATAAAATATACAATATTTACATGTATTTACAATTTATAAACAACATAAGAACCCCCCTGGACAAAACCAGGGGGCTACCAATAGCTTCCCCTCTCCTTCTTCTGGTAGCTGAAGTTCCACACATGTATTCACTCGTAGGAAAGCCCATGCTGGGATCTGGAATTGTGATTGTCTGGATTCTTTGCGCTCAGTATATATTAGCACTGGACACATTGTTGTGGTGAAGGCACCATATGCTCAGAATTATGCCCCTGATACCAGGAAACGTGTCCCAACCTGTTTTGGTAAGCCCCTCTTTCCACCCCCCTTTCAGGAGAGGACAAAGGCCCAGGTGCCAATCTGTCTCCTTCAGGAGTAAACAACTGCATGCACCCATGTGCTGGTTTGGGGCTAGACAGATCGTCTCTTGCCCCGAAAGGGACAAAAGAATGAGACTTACACAAACGGATTGGAGGGTGATGGAAAGTTTAAATGGAAAAGCAATTGGTGAAGCTACAGAGAACTACAAACTACAAAGCATAGTGACAGAGTATCCCAAAGCGTACAGAACCCCTCACAGAATTCCCAAAGGCTTCCCAATCCTTCCCTTCTTCCCACCTGAGGGTAAACCCAAACCCCCCAGGGCTCTTTCTTCCCCCTCCCACTGCTAGGAAAGTCTCAGGCTGGCCAGGTCTGAGACTGCCCCCCCCTCCATTCTCCTCCTGGCATTAGGCCTAGACAGGCCTAAGAGGCCTTGAGGATACTCCCCCGGCATTACCCGATAAGAGAGGACATCTCCCAGGGGAGCAGAGAGGGAAGAAAGAGGAAGAGAATGACTTTGCAGATGGCCTTATAGGGCGCAGGATTTATGGGTAGAAAAACGGCATTTCCTGTGTCCACCCCTATTGGGTGAGCACCCAGGATACCAGAGGTGTATCTCATGTAGCAGTGGCAGGGGGCACCCAGCCTAAACTGCCACATTCCACCCCTTATTTCATACCCATAATTCCTGCACCCAAAACATATCATCAAATCAGATGACATATCTGGCAAAGTCCAAGTCTCCATCTGGGCGTCCTTCCAGAGAGTCTCTCCCTCGGGCTCAGGTAACAGTTCAGTCCAGCGCTTCTCCCTCATACTGTGGAACCTCCCAGTGACGCAGAGTTCATTCTTCTGCACGGTGAACTCTTCATGGGTCCAATGGAGCATCCTGGCCACCTGGAAACAACCTCATAACTTCTCAATCAAACATTTCTCCATCCACTCAAGAGGCATGTTTCCACCCCTTGGGGCAATCGAGTCTGAGCAGACAGGCTCACCGACTCGACTCCTTCCACCCCTTGCAGGCAACAGCACGCTGAGACTTTCCAAAGCTGCACGGACCTTTCCCAAGCCCAGTGCTGACCGCTTCCAGCCGCGGCCTGAGGCTAATACGGTTGCACACCATGCACAGGCACACCGCTCCCCCTGAGCGTATGAATGCCGAGGCATGGAGGCATCCGGCTACACAGCCCTCCCCCGGGAGAGGGAGTGGCTGCACTGCAACCCACCGAGAAGAGAGGCGGAGCCAGGTGCTTAGGCGCCATCTTCGGAACGCGTCCGAAAATTAGGGGAGAGATAACAGCGAGAGCCGCCGTCACCTCTGCAGCCGCGGTACAGATCAAAACCGCCGCCACCCCTCGGGCCACAAGAGCGGCTTTTCCAGCCAAAGCTATACTCGCTCCCTGGGTCCTCGGAAGCAGCTTTTGAACCGGAGCCACCGCCCGCCTTCTTGAGTTGCGGGAGCCACCGCTCACCGCCCCGCTGCGGCCAGCCCCCACCGCCGCGGGACAAGCCGACCCTGGTCTGCTTCCGACTGTCCCTCCCCCTTCCTCGGCTCCGCGCCGCTCTGCTCGCCGCTGGCGCCGCGGGGAACAAAAGGGAAAGGGACAGACACCGCATTCTTAAGCTTTTCCCCCGTGCCTGCAGCTGTAGAATCGCCGCTGCCGCTTCGGAACAGCAGGAGGGATTCCACGGCTACGCACCAGGGTGTCCCCTCGGAACCCATAAAACGCCCACACGGTCGCCCCAGCACAAAGCCTTGAGCCCAGCCACCAAAAACCAACAACGCCCAGATACCATCTTAACTTTTCCACCCCTGCTCTTCTCCAATCCAATTTGCAAAGTTCAGCACAGGAACCATCCTCGGCTACCAAAAATCTGTGCTGGTTTGGGGCCAGACAAATCGTCTCTTGCCCCGAAAGGGACAAAAGAATGAGACTCACACAAACGGATTGGAGAGTGATGGAAAGTTTAAATGGAAAAGCAATTGGTGAAGCTACAGAGAACTACAAACTACAAAGCATAGTGACAAAGAGTATCCCAAAGCGTACAGAACCCCTCACAGAATTCCCAAAGGCTTCCCAACCCTTCCCTTCTCCCCACCTGAGGGTAAACCCAAACCCCCCAGGGCTCTTTCTTCCCCCTCCCGCTGCTAGGCAAGTCTCAGGCTGGCCAGGTCTGAGACTGCCCCCCCCTCCATTCTCCTCCTGGCATTAGGCCTAGACAGGCCTAAGAGGCCTTGAGGATACTCCCCCGGCATTACCCATAAGAGAGGACATCTCCCAGGGGAGCAGAGAGGGAAGAAAGAGCCCTGGGGGGTTGGGGTTAACCCTCAGGTGGGGAGAAGGGAAGGATTGGGAAGCCTTTGGGAATTCTGTGAGGGGTTCTGTACGCTTTGGGATACTCTTTGTCACTATGCTTTGTAGTTTGTAGTTCTCTGTAGCTTCACCAATTGCTTTTCCATTTAAACTTTCCATCACTCTCCAATCCGTTTGTGTGAGTCTCATTCTTTTGTCCCTTTCGGGGCAAGAGACGATCTGTCTGGCCCCAAACCAGCACAGATTTTTGGTAGCAGAGGATGGTTCCTGTGCTGAACTTTGCAAATTGGATTGGAGAAGAGCAGGGGTGGAAAAGTTAAGATGGTATCTGGGCGTTGTTGGTTTTTGGTGGCTGGGCTCAAGGCTTTGTGCTGGGGCGACCATGTGGGCGTTTTATGGGTTCCGAGGGGACACCCTGGTGCGTAGCCGTGGAATCCCTCCTGCTGTTCCGAAGCGGCAGCGGCGATTCTACAGCTGCAGGCACGGGGGAAAAGCTTAAGAATGCGGTGTCTTTCCCTTTCCCTTTTGTTCCCCGCGGCGCCATTGGCGAGCAGAGCGGCGCGGAGCCGAGGAAGGGGGAGGGACAGTCGGAAGCAGACCAGGGTCGGCTTGTCCCGCGGCGGTGGGGGCTGGCCGCAGCGGGGCGGTGAGCGGTGGCTCCCGCAACTCAAGAAGGCGGGCGGTGGCTCCGGTTCAAAAGCTGCTTCCGAGGACCCAGGGAGCGAGTATAGCTTTGGCTGGAAAAGCCGCTCTTGTGGCCCGAGGGGTGGCGGCGGTTTTGATCTGTACCGCGGCTGCAGAGGTGACGGCGGCTCTCGCTGTTATCTCTCCCCTAATTTTCGGACGCGTTCCGAAGATGGCGCCTAAGCACCTGGCTCCGCCTCTCTTCTCGGTGGTTTGCGGTGCAGCCACTCCCTCTCCGGGGGAGGGCTGTGTAGCCGGATGCCTCCATGCCTCGGCATGCGTACGCTCAGGGGGAGCGGTGTGCCTGTGCATGGTGTGCAACCGTATTAGCCTCAGGCCGCGGCTGGAAGCGGTCAGCACTGGGCTTGGGAAAGGTCCGTGCAGCTTTGGAAAGTCTCAGCGTGCTGTTGCCTGCAAGGGGTGGAAGGAGTCGAGTCGGTGAGCCTGTCTGCTCAGACTCGATTGCCCCAAGGGGTGGAAACATGCCTCTTGAGTGGATGGAGAAATGTTTGATTGAGAAGTTATGAGGTTGTTTCCAGGTGGCCAGGATGCTCCATTGGACCCATGAAGAGTTCACCGTGCAGAAGAATGAACTCTGCGTCACTGGGAGGTTCCACAGTATGAGGGAGAAGCGCTGGACTGAACTGTTACCTGAGCCCGAGGGAGAGACTCTCTGGAAGGACGCCCAGATGGAGACTTGGACTTTGCCAGATATGTCATCTGATTTGATGATATGTTTTGGGTGCAGGAATTATGGGTATGAAATAAGGGGTGGAATGTGGCAGTTTAGGCTGGGTGCCCCCTGCCACTGCTACATGAGATACACCTCTGGTATCCTGGGTGCTCACCCAATAGGGGTGGACACAGGAAATGCCGTTTTTCTACCCATAAATCCTGCGCCCTATAAGGCCATCTGCAAAGTCATTCTCTTCCTCTTTCTTCCCTCTCTGCTCCCCTGGGAGATGTCCTCTCTTATGGGTAATGCCGGGGGAGTATCCTCAAGGCCTCTTAGGCCTGTCTAGGCCTAATGCCAGGAGGAGAATGGAGGGGGGGGCAGTCTCAGACCTGGCCAGCCTGAGACTTGCCTAGCAGCGGGAGGGGGAAGAAAGAGCCCTGGGGGGTTTGGGTTTACCCTCAGGTGGGGAGAAGGGAAGGGTTGGGAAGCCTTTGGGAATTCTGTGAGGGGTTCTGTACGCTTTGGGATACTCTTTGTCACTATGCTTTGTAGTTTGTAGTTCTCTGTAGCTTCACCAATTGCTTTTCCATTTAAACTTTCCATCACTCTCCAATCCGTTTGTGTGAGTCTCATTCTTTTGTCCCTTTCGGGGCAAGAGACGATTTGTCTGGCCCCAAACCAGCACAGATATTTGGTAGCAGAGGATGGTTCCTGTGCTGAACTTTGCAAATTGGATTGGAGAAGAGCAGGGGTGGAAAAGTTAAGATGGTATCTGGGCGTTGTTGATTTTTGGTGGCTGGGCTCAAGGCTTTGTGCTGGGGCGACCGTGTGGGTGTTTTATGGGTTCCGAGGGGACACCCTGGTGCGTAGCCGTGGAATCCCTCCTGCTGTTCCGAAGCGGCAGCGGCGATTCTACAGCTGCAGGCACGGGGGAAAAGCTTAAGAATGCGGTGTCTGTCCCTTTCCCTTTTGTTCCCCGCGGCGCCAGCGGCGAGCAGAGCGGCGCGGAGCCGAGGAAGGGGGAGGGACAGTCGGAAGCAGACCAGGGTCGGCTTGTCCCGCGGCGGTGGGGGCTGGCCGCAGCGGGGCGGTGAGCGGTGGCTCCCGCAACTCAAGAAGGCGGGCGGTGGCTCTGGTTCAAAAGCTGCTTCCGAGGACCCAGGGAGCGAGTATAGCTTTGGCTGGAAAAGCCGCTCTTGTGGCCCGAGGGGTGGCGGCGGTTTTGATCTGTACCGCGGCTGCAGAGGTGACGGCGGCTCTCGCTGTTATCTCTCCCCTAATTTTCGGACGCGTTCCGAAGATGGCGCCTAAGCACCTGGCTCCGCCTCTCTTCTCGGTGGGTTGCAGTGCAGCCACTCCCTCTCCCGGGGGAGGGCTGTGTAGCCGGATGCCTCCATGCCTCGGCATTCATACGCTCAGGGGGAGCGGTGTGCCTGTGCATGGTGTGCAACCGTATTAGCCTCAGGCCGCGGCTGGAAGCGGTCAGCACTGGGCTTGGGAAAGGTCCGTGCAGCTTTGGAAAGTCTCAGCGTGCTGTTGCCTGCAAGGGGTGGAAGGAGTCGAGTCGGTGAGCCTGACTGCTCAGACTCGATTGCCCCAAGGGGTGGAAACATGCCTCTTGAGTGGATGGAGAAATGTTTGATTGAGAAGTTATGAGGTTGTTTCCAGGTGGCCAGGATGCTCCATCGGACCCATGAAGAGTTCACCGTGCAGAAGAATGAACTCTGCGTCACTGGGAGGTTCCACAGTATGAGGGAGAAGCGCTGGACTGAACTGTTACCTGAGCCCGAGGGAGAGACTCTCTGGAAGGACGCCCAGATGGAGACTTGGACTTTGCCAGATATGTCATCTGATTTGATGATATGTTTTGGGTGCAGGAATTATGGGTATGAAATAAGGGGTGGAATGTGGCAGTTTAGGCTGGGTGCCCCCTGCCACTGCTACATGAGATACACCTCTGGTATCCTGGGTGCTCACCCAATAGGGGTGGACACAGGAAATGCCGTTTTTCTACCCATAAATCCTGCGCCCTATAAGGCCATCTGCAAAGTCATTCTCTTCCTCTTTCTTCCCTCTCTGCTCCCCTGGGAGATGTCCTCTCTTATCGGGTAATGCCGGGGGAGTATCCTCAAGGCCTCTTAGGCCTGTCTAGGCCTAATGCCAGGAGGAGAATGGAGGGGGGGGCAGTCTCAGACCTGGCCAGCCTGAGACTTGCCTAGCAGTGGGAGGGGGAAGAAAGAGCCCTGGGGGGTTTGGGTTTACCCTCAGGTGGGAAGAAGGGAAGGATTGGGAAGCCTTTGGGAATTCTGTGAGGGGTTCTGTATGCTTTGGGATACTCTGTCACTATGCTTTGTAGTTTGTAGTTCTCTGTAGCTTCACCAATCGCTTTTCCATTTAAACTTTCCATCACCCTCCAATCCGTTTGTGTAAGTCTCATTCTTTTGTCCCTTTCGGGGCAAGAGACGATCTGTCTGGCCCCAAACCAGCACAACCCATCTCATATCATGCTCATGCTCTTTCCATCTAAGGGCATAATCTAGCTTCACCCTTTCTATAGGTCTAAGCAGGTTGTTGCTGTGCTGGTTTGAGGTCAGACAGATCCTCTCTTGCCCCGAGAGGGACAAAAGAATGACACTCACACAAACGGATTGGAGAGTGATGGAAAGTTTAAATGGAAAAGCAATGGTGAATCTACAGAAAACTACAAAGCATAGTGACAAGAATATCCCAAAGAGTACAGAGTCCCTTACGTAACACCCAAAGGCTTCCCAATTCCTCCCTTTTCCCATCTGAGGGTATACCCAAAACCCCCAGGGCTCTTTCTCCCCCCTCCCACTGCTAGGCAAGTCTCAGGTTGGCCAGGTCTGAGATTGCCCCCCCCTCCTTTCTCCTCCTGGCATTAGGCCTAGACAGGCCTAAGAGGTGTGTCGGTGTGAGCTGAAATTCCCCCCCCACCAACAATAACCAGGCTAGCTCAGTCTGGAAGCAAATGAAAAGCTGTATTTACAAGCAAAGTCCAAAATCTACAATGAAATGCAATGAATATGCACAAATACACAAAACTCACAACATTCACAAATATATACAATCAACAGGAAAAAAAAGCACAACCGATCTCCATTTGCTTCCCCGCAAGGGGACCCTCCCAAAGGGGCCTCTGTCTCTCCCAGGAGCTTCCCCCCAGACCCCCCTGGACAGAGAAGCACAGTTAGTTAGAGCAGAAAGTTGTTAACTTAGCTGCCAAGGTCAGTGTGTTATCTTCGGCCAGAAGAGAAGAAGAAGAAAACAGCAGCCAGACAGCCCAGCAGCTGCCCCCACTGCCGAACGCAGAACGTGCAGAATGCCTACTTTGTTTTGGGTAATAGTTCTTAAACATTTCTATCTATCCAATGGAAGTGTTTAGAACAATCGTTATTTTGCTTTCTTACACCCAATAGTGACTTATTTACATTCTTTCACTTTCTCTGTTCTGAACCTTGCAAGGAAAAATTAAAAAGACAGTTTCAAACCATCACAGAGGCCTCGAGATACTCCCCCACTGTTACCCGATAAGAGAGCATCTCCCACGGGAGCAGAGAGGGAAGAAAGAGAAAGAGAATGACTTTGCAGATGGATTTATAGGGTGCAGGATTTATGGGTAGAAATACATTGTTTCCTGTGTCCACCTTATTGGGTGGACATTCAGGACACTGGAGGTGTAGCTTATGTGGCAGTGACAGGAGGCACCCAACCTAAACTGCCACAGTTGCCAAGTGTGCCCACTGGCCAGATCCAGCCTTGAGAAATCTGTAAGTACTACTCCATTAGTTTACCAACTTGCTCTCTCCTTTTGCCTTCATTCACCATGTAAGCTCGCGCTGCATAAGCTGTAAATCATCTCACAGGTAAGCGTACTAGAAGCCTCTGTGATACGGAAAGAAGCCAGCCCACTGAGCTACTCAAGGAACCAGCACAGAATGATCCCTAGCTGAACCAGTGTCATAAGCCCAGTCAAGAGGACTGAGGAAAACAGCCCCAAGGGAAAACTTTAGCCCAGAAAGGGAAGGACTAGCCTCAAGCCTGGCAGTCCAGATCTGCTGCAGCCATAAGCAGCCACAAGCAGAAACTCATCTTGCGTAGCCCCCACCATTTGCGGGAGAGAAAGGGAGCCACCTGGATGGGAGCAGCCCCATGCAGACAGGCAGCCAGCAACCAGCCGGCAGCAGTGAGCAACCAGCCAGCATAACCCAGCAACTTGCCTCACTACAAAGACAGACAAATGTATCTTTCCATGTGTGCAACATTCAGTAACATTCTATTCAAAGCGTCCGCGCGTAGCTGCGTGATATTTCTAGCTTAACTTGCCTCGTGATAACATTATAAATATCTCTGTACATAGTTGCAAGCCGCCAAGCGTCTTGTTGAGTTTCCATCTAATGGATGAGTGGTGGAACTGCACCTCTCATTCCCTTAATTAGAAATTGACTTTGTACATATTCTAATTGAGTAAAATTGTATATACTGAACCACTTATTGACTATATTTTTACAACCATGCATTTGAATCAATATATATACAGTGATTAATCGTTATTAATAATTTTAATAATTGATAAATAATAATTTTCATAATTCATAGTTCATAATCCGTAATTAATAACCATCATTCTCCATCCTTAATCACCTCCACCATGACAGAAATAGCAAAGTCAGCAGGGTGCACAGCAGTAAAATATTTCCATAACTTGGGATACAAAATTACAGCTCCAGATTTGGAGTGGACCAAGTAAAATTGACAAAACCCAAACTGCATGTTTGCAAAACTAAATTAATCCAGTGGCGAACATGCTGTCCTCTTGACATCTCGCATTATACAGAAGGAAATTAAATTTTTTGACCAAAAGGTTTTCCAATTGGAAAGGGAACTGGCAAAGTCAGAGGCATAAAGTCAGACACTCTGTGATTTATGCAAGTTGCACATGAAAGAAACCACGTCCGCCTTCAAGGAAAAGTGACAACTAAATGCTACCTTCAAAGCATTCAGGGTACACGACCCATGATACTCATTCTGCTTGATCAAGCTGACAAGCAGAAGCCAGATGATTTTAATTCAACAGACACCCAGTACCAGCCTGTGAGCAACATCAGCTCAACCCCCACCACGAGGGTCAGCAGTTACCAAACAGGTTCTGTAAGCCAGACCAGGGTCTACACCCCCAGGCAACGACGAAGCATCAGCTTCAACGACCAGCAATCTCCTCAACAAAGGGGACAGCCTTAGGGGGGCAACCAGGAAACAAAATCTCCTGCAACAAAGTAGCTAATTCAGCTCAGTACCTTGCACAGCTTCCCAGCAAGGGAAATCGCCATGAGTGTAAAGGCGCAGAGAGCACCACTTCCGGCTCAGATTCAGCATGTGAGTCCAGCTCACTGCAGCATCACTGCAAGCTGTGGAAAAGCCAATCCACCATCGAAGTCCACCAGCAACCCGAGAGGAAAACCCCGGGAAAAAGCTGCGCACACCAAATTCGAAGAGGTCTCCAAACGGAGAGAGTTCCTACAGGAACCACCACAGCTCCAGTCAGGAGGAACACCAGTGAAAGGCACGGAACACCAGTGAAAGGCACACACCGCCAGCTGTAAAGCAACATTGCATGGCCAGAGAAGGGAAGAGCAACACCCTCAAGCATCTTCTTCTACCATCTTAGGCAGGTACAGACACCGTGCTGGAGGACGGCACTCACAAGGTTCCTGCAGTTCCAGCAGAGGCAAAGAAAAAACACAGAGACACTGGAAATGCTACGAGTCACCAGATCGGCCTGATTCACCAGATCTGTGGTTCCACCTACTCCTCAACACGAGATTCCCTAACCAGACTGTACTGGCCATACCACCACAGCAGAGGCAAGGCGTGGCACAATCTGCAATCACTTATCTGCTCAACTCTTTTCCAGAATAGGAGAGGATGATACCTCGCCTCAATGCTGAGGAAGTCCTGTTACTGCAGCACAGCCTATTTCCATTAAAGGAAAGGAAAATCGGAAAGCTTCACAAATGCCTTGAAAGCTCCAGTGTCACATGGGAGCCAATCTCCATCACTCGATCAAGAGGGTGGTGGGAAGTTAACTAAGAATACCAATATTTGGTTCAGCGTAAATACTGCTCCACACTGCTTAGGCAGCACAGTCCATTAGTGTACAGTTCAAAAGCTTGCATACTGTTCCTAGTGCATAAGGCATCGTAACTCACTAGCATTTGAAAGTGCAATCTACTAAGAGGGTACAAGATAATCCAACCCATACAGGATAAACCTTATCACGGGTAACCAATACTCAAGGCTTACACTTGCCCATGGGCAAGGAGGTGGTAATGTGGTCAAGCACCATATGCTCAGAATTATGCCCCCCAGATACCACCAAACTTGTCCCAACCTGTTTTGGTAAGCTCCCCTTTCCACCCCCCTTTCAGGAGAGGAGGACAAAGGCCCAGGCACCAACCTGTCTCCTTCAGGGATAAACAACTGCATGCACCCATTGCATGGCATGCTCATGCTCTTTCCATCTAAAGGAATAATTCTAGCTTCACCCTTTCTATAGGTCGAAGCAGGTTGTTGCCAAGTGTGCCCACTGGCCAGATCCAGCCTTGAGAAATCTATAAGTACTACTCCATTTCTTTACCAACTTGCTCTCTCCTTTTGCCTTCATTTGCCATGTAAGCTTGCTCTGCGTAAGCTGTAAGTTTTCTCATGTGCAAGCATACTAGAAGCCTCTGCGATACGGAAAGAAGCCAGCCCACTGAGCTACTCAAGGAACCAGCACAGGAACCAGCGTCGTAAGCCCAGTTGAGAGGACTGAGGAAAACAGCCCCAAGGGAAAACTTTAGCCCAGAAGGGGAAGGACTAGCCCCAAGCCTGGCAGTCCAGATCTGCTGCAGCCATAAGCAGCCACAAGCAGAAACTCATCTTGCATAGCCCCCACCATTTGCGGGAGAGAAAGGGAGCCACCCACAGTTGCCACTCTGCAGCCCTGTGTCGTCAGGGTAAAGCACCCAGGATTTCCCTGAGAAAGAAAGAGAAAGAGAAAACATCCTTCTCCATTGAGATCAAGCCAGAGGACTGCATTGTAACCTTAATGAGGAGCAGTCACCAAGATTAAGCATAGTCAGCTCACTTCAAGACGAGCCGAGGGGGGAAGCGCTGATTCACTGCACCCCTTCCCCAACCCCACCTACCGGGAACTCTGATATCGTTGCCTAAGACCGATCTCTGGTCGGCCCTGCCGGGCTTACCCTGCTAAGGGAACCCGCCGATCAGGGGAAAACCTCGCCCCTCCTCGTCCGCAGGAGGAGAAAGCAAGCCTTGCCCCTGCCCGCGGAGGTGGGAGGAAAAAGAAAGTGGCTGCCTGGATGGGAGCAGCCCCATGCAGACAGGCAACCAGCCAACAGCAGCGAGCAACCAGCCAGCATAACCCAGCAACTTGCCTCGCTATAAACAAAGACAAACATATCTTTCCCGTGTGTGCAACATTCAGTAACATTCTATTCAAAGCGCCCGTGCGTAGCTGCGTGATATTTCTAGCTTAACTTGCCTCGTGATAACATTATAAATATCTCTGTACATAGTTGCAAGCCGCCAAGCATGTTGTTGAGTTTCCATCTAATGGATGAGTGGTGGAACTGCACCTCTCATTCCCTTAATTAGAAATTGACTTTGTACATATTCTAATTGGGTAAAATTGTATATACTGAACCACTTATTGACTATATGTTTACAACCATGCATTTGAATCAACATATATACAGTGATTAATCGTTATTAATAATTTTAATAATTGATAAATAATAATTTTCATAATTCATAGTTCATAATTCGTAATTAATAACCATCATCCTCCATCCTTAATCACCTCCACCATGACAATTGTCTAGTGAAGATCTTAAAAAGAGTGTCCAGAAAGCATGCAGGGACTCATTTTGGTGATGAAGGGAAAAGTAAATGCATTTATTTAAGGGAGAAAATAAATTTGGATTCACTTGATTCAACATTGGGGAGATTTACTTGTAGCACCTGGACCTGGCTTCTCCCCAGACCTGCATATCTTGGCTTCCTGCTCTCTGCCCCACTGGAGCAACCCTGCCTCTGCTGTAAGCTGTGGCTCTTCCCTGAAAACACAGCAGCAGCACAGCTTTTCTTGTGCTGCAAAGACAGGACTGCTTTATGAGACTTGCCTTGGGGGGGCCGTGTCTGGAGACACTTTAACTTTGGTAGGTTCAATTTCCTTTGGATTTATGCCGTGTGATCCACAAATTTGATTATAAACTTGCAGTTCCAGAGGCTACCACTAAGGAGAGATCCAGGAACCATCTTCGAATTCCTACTCTGCCCTTGTGAGTAAAATCCGGCACTCCCGGCTTTCCCTAGGGTCTTGCCTTGTCTCTGATTTTCTAAGTGGGGTGTTATGATTGTTATATTTAATAATTGGTGGAAAGATTAATAAAAACATTAATAACTTTATTAACCCAAAAGTCCCACAGAAAATGTCAATAAACTTATTTACAGTTTGTGCAGGTTCATGTATCCAGTGGGGAATTACCTACATAAAATGTAGCCTTAATAAGAGTATGAACAATTTAGGAAAAGGAAAGGAAAAAAACAACTATAAACCTAATACCAAATTCAAAGTTAGAGGGAGAGCAAGGAGCTGCAGTTCCTGATTCAGTCACAAGGTGGACCCCTTTTGCTTCCTAATGGAGCAAAGGCAGAGAAAAAGAATAAAAAGCTTCAGAGGCTTTTATAAAGTCAATAGGTGGGGTCACACACAAAGCAATATTCAATTTGGAAAATTCTGGTCAGTCCAAGAGACAGTGTCAGGAGCTGTAGTTAGGCAATTTTTTAATCCAGAAATTGTGTTCTCAATGCAATTGTAGGGCCAAAGTGAAAAATAGGAACTGAGCATGTTGTCCAACCTGAAAGTAAGATTGGAGCTGCGTGGTCACCAGCAGAAACGGATGGGTCCAGCAGCACACAACCAGCGGGCCGGTGGACGGGTAGAATCCAGGAAGGAAAAAAAGGAAGGGTTTACCAAGAAAACTTCTCTTTAACTACTTTTTGAAACAAAACAGACCACTGGCAGAAAAGTTATTTGAAACATAGCCAATTAAATTCTGAACACCAGCACAGCAATGAGTGGTCAGGGTACCTGCCAAACAGGTATGTTGGCTTTATGCCACTGGCAAGCCTTGAGCAAATCTGTGTGCATACCCTCTTTTGTCTACCTTCCCCACTTCTCCAGGCCCCCTGCAAGGACGAAGGCACTCTTGGTGAAACATGCTTGGGCTTGGTCATGTCCAATCAGGACATTGGGTGAAGCTATTTTGTGGCTTATCCTTTTCCATTTTCTGAATTCCCTAAATTGAACCAAAATTGCCCATAAATATCCTTGTGAAATTCCCAACTGAATAGAACCTCTAAAGAAAATTTAACTAGTTTTGTACATAGTTTTTGGACAGGGTTTTAGCAAAAAATAAAGATAACTACATTTTTATAATTCCCACCTTGTTGAGTTATTCCCACAAAAAAAAAAAAAACACTGTAATGCTTTCTTGTACAGGCCAAAAATGAAGTTACAAAGATGTTTGGTGATTGTAAGCTGATGACCATTAACAGGTTAAATGCATCTTGTCAAAAAAGACCAGCACAATTCTCTGTAAAGCTGATGGAAATTTTTTGCCCTGATGCTAAAACTGAGTTTCTCAAAACTTCCTACAAAAGTGACTGTTTAGAAAATAAAATTATCTATTTCATGTAGTTTAAAGGTTGGAAATATGCTTTCTCTTTTCCTGGAGCAATTCAGGAATATAATATTTAAAGCTGCACTGAGGAGCACACAGCAAAAATTTATACAGCAGTTATCCCTTTGTGTGATCCCAAGAAAGGCATGGCATATGGCTCAGGTAATATCCCTGAAATTGCCTGGGTATGATATATATCTTTTCACTGAAAGATGAAGTGTTCTGTTGAAAGTGTAAGTGCAGGCTCTAGTGTAACATTGACAAAATGGGGTTAAATTATGAAGTAATACCTCTCTAGAGGACTGGAAAGATATACCAGTAATCCTAAGAACAGTACCTGTTTCCCCTCATGGCAGAAATTGTGCAAATTATTTTTACATAACAGACTCTATAAAAAGTGTCTTATAAAAAGTAAACTACAAAGAATCAGCAATAGCAGTGCAGAACTGAGAAACAAACTGGTGTCCCAGATGACTTTTCTTGTACTATCGAGTGAGTAATTCCTCATGGGGAATACTCTCTTTCCAGACAGGCTCTCCAGCTGACTGAGAGCTCGAGTAATCATGGAATCACAGAACATTATGGGTTGGAAGGGACCTCAAAAGGTCATCTAGTCCAACACCCCTGCCAGAGAAGGATCACCTAGAGCATATTACACAGGAAGGCATCCAGGTGGGTTTTGAATGTCTCCAGAGAGGGAGCTTCCACAAGGCAGTGCCTTCAAGTGTTTTGTCACCCTTACAGTGAAAAAAGTTTTCCTTATGTTCATGTGGAACCTCCTTTGCTCTAGCTTGCACATATTACCCCTTGTCCTGTCACTGAACTGAGAAGAGCCTGGCTCTGTCCCCCTGACACTCACCCTTCATGTGTTTATAAACATTAATGGGGTCACCTCTCAGTTTACTCTTCTCCAGGCTGAAGAGACCCAGCTCCTTCAGACTGTCTTCATAATCACAGAATCACAGAATGCCAGGTTGGAAGAAGGTCCCTGTGCTGGTTTGGGGCCAGACAGATCCTCCAAGGATCATGTGCTCCAACCATTCCAGGTAACAGTAGAGTTGAAATGATCTGGCCCAGCACCCTCTCAAGCTGAGTCTTCAAACTGTCTTCAAACACCAGCAGACACCACTATTTCCCTTCAGACATGATCCCATTGTCTGACATTTCTCATGGGGAAATACTTTGTCCTGGAGTCCCATGGGAATATCCCCAGCAGTAACTTATCCCCAGCAGTAACTTGTCCCCATCACCCCTTGTCTTTTCCATGAAGCGACTTGTAAGAAGGCGGTCTCCATCCTCCTGGTAGCTACCCTTTATGTCCTGGTCCATGGTGATAAGGTCTTCCCTAAGTCTTCTCTTTTCCAGGCTGAACAAATCCAGCTCTCCCAGCCTTTCCTCACATGGCAGCTCTTCCAGTCATCTGAGCATTCTCCTTGCCCTTCTCCAGACACTTTCCAGCCTGTCCACATCTTTTTTTGTACAGCAGGGCCCAAAACCACAGGGAGTGCTCCAGGTGTGGTTTTGACCAGCACTGAGCAAAGATAATGGAGATGTTCTGTTCCCTTGATCACCTTTTTGGCTCTGCACTGGACTCTTTCAAGCAATTCCCTGTCCTTCTTAAACTGAAGGGCCCAGAACTGGACACAATATTCCAGATGCAGCCTCTCCAGGGCAGAGTAGAGGGTGAGTAGAACCTTTCTTGACCTACTAACTACACCCCTTCTAATATTCCTGAGGATACCATTGGCCTTCTTGGCCACAAGGGTACATTGCTGGCTCATGGTCATCCTATCCACCAGGATCTCCAGGTCCCCCTCCTCTGCACTGTTCTCCAACAGGTCAGTCCCCAGTGTATACTGGTTCATGGGGTTGTTCTTTCCTTGCCCAACTCTCCATCCTGCCTAGGTTCCTCTGAACGGCAGCACAGTCTTGAGGTGTGTCAGCCACTCCTCCCAGTTTTGTGTCATCAGCAAACTTGCTATAAATATATCTGTTTAAACAAAGATTACACCTTATCATTCACCAGATCCTACAATAGCCAAACATGCCTCTAAATTTTTGCTTTGCATTTCTGATTTGCCTCTCATTCGTAGAAGCAGGCTTGTAATAGTTTGCTGCTTGAAGGCAGGCTTTTAGAGGAAGACAGGTTTTAGTGATCATTGATTACCTCTAAATTCCTGCAGTCATCTTCCACTTTTCACTATTCGTTTGGTTTAATTTGTTGTTTTGGTTTTTTGGGTTTTGGTTGGTTGTTTGGGTTTTTTTTATATTATAATGTATTGTAACAGATATTTCTTTTCAAAGAGGCCTTGTGGAACTTGATGCAGAAGGAATTCCACAGTGTGGTTAGAATCTTTACATGTGGCTCTATACCTCTCTTCAGTACCACACAGGATCCATCTCTGTGTGCTGGATATCCAACATCCTCCAGACTTTGATTTTCTGTCCTCAATAGATTGTAAATATTAAACCCTAATAATTTTAAGACACACGCAACATCCATTCTAATCAAAGCATTCAGACAAGCACTACTATTTGCCTGAACCTGACACTAAACTCCCCTGCTAGATCTTATTTCCCTGAGAGGTATAAATGCCTTCTGCCTATCACAGAATGAACATGTGTCCAGGTTGTCTTTGATATAATCTAAATTCAAACTCCAATTTACCTCAAGATAACTTGGTCATAGGATCATGCCTTCAGACACTGAAGGCTTCTGTGTCTTCTTCTGAATTTAATTTTACAGAATTTATTTTATCTTTTGTTAAGAAAACTTATTGGGATGGGACAATTCATTGTATATACTTTCAAATATAAATAAATTAAACATTCGATAATAAATAGTTCTGTAGTGCTGTTAGCTATAATAATGTAATGAAGAACAGACAAGTAGAAAGTTAATTCTTTAGTAAGGCCTCCTTTTAGCCATCTCTACATCTGATTAAATTAACAGGTTTCTCTGACCTGCCCTACATATTATGAAGATGTCTTTTAATTTAGGCCATCGTCCTGTAAAGCTGACTCTGGTGTAGTTCAGCATTCCTCTTTTGCTGTTACTTGTTTTCTTAAGTAATGAATTATGAAACATTAATCATGGAGCATGGTTAAAAGAAAATATTCATTTTGCATCTGTCCTTACACCTCTTTAGTATTCCTAGTTTTCATTTTTCCCTTGAGGGCACATGAAATTAAAAGGCACTGGTCTTGTGGAACGGGGATCATTCAAAGGAAGATTCTTGCAGAAACTTTTGTAACCAAATGAAAATGTACCTGAAATGAGGCTGTGGGAGAGGCAGAAGAAGGAGAATGTGTATAAAGGACATATGAGTGTTGAGTCCTGAAACAACTTCTCTTTCCACAGGTAATACCCATGTATTTGTACCACTCCATTTCACCCTCTTGTACATCTTAGGCAGAAAATTCCTATAAATGTCTTGTTGCTTTGAACCTGTAAAAAATTTCTGTTTTCTCCTCAGCTCTCTCCATTTGCTGACATTTACATACTTACTGACTTTCTACCAAGTGAGGCAGTTTTAAGACTACTAAAACTACAGAGGTTGCTGGAGAAGCAGCCATAAGGCAACTATGGGAGTTTACTCAGTATTCTAGGATATTAATTGCAGATATCTGGAACAGGCAGATATGCTGATATAGTAGAGTGTTTGGAGATATAAATGGTTATTTTGAGAATAATGTTCCTGGTTTGCCTCTTTGCAATTAAAGTGTGAAAATTTGACACTATCAAGTGCTAACCTGTGTATGTGAGGGCTGTTATCACACCTTTCTGGCCCTTCTTTAAGCCAAGGAACCAAGGGTCTTATGACCATCCTTAAAAAAAAAAATTAAAACATCAAGTAATTTCAAAATAATTCACTGCTGGGCATATGTAAATGTTCATTTTCAATGTCTCTTATGAGGAAAAGGTCAGAAAATGAGTCAGAGAGGAGTATATTAGGTTGTCCACTCAAACGTTTAATTCCTTAGGATTCAGGTTTCTAAAGTTTCCTCTTTATTATATTTTCCCCCCGCCTTTCCATAATATAAAGTAGAAATATATCTAAGCAAAAGCAAGTATGAGGTGTCTGGTGTCTGTTAAGTTTGTTAATCATATTTTGGGGTTTTTGTATCCCCTGAAAGTGAAATTTTACTGAGCTCTAAGTCAGTGTGTAAATTTAACTGTTTTTCTCACTATTTCTGGGTCAAAGGACACTGGATTTTTAAATTCACAGGCAAAAAAGCCAGTTGTCAACTTGGTATAAATATCAAGTACTGCTGCTCTGGCATCCTGACTGCATGGGAACATATCTTGTTACTTCCCTTAAGGCTGCAAGATGGCTGGTTGTCTGGAGTGATATGCACCTACCCAGAGCATAGGTCTTCAGTTACTGGAGTTTTTGCCATGGAGCTATTAGATACGTTTTCATCACTGATGTTCACATTGTCATTTCACATTCATCTCACATTCACAAAGTTCACATTCCAATACTTTGGAATGCCCTTTTTATTATGGGCTAGTATCTAAAACCAGATAGTAGTAGAGGCCCATTATATTAGGCAGCACAGAGATTGTATGATGCACTGGAAAGATACACAGCTCAAAATGCTGTTAGAAATAGTGTTTTAAAAAATACAGAAAAGGAGTGTCAGTTTTCATTTACATCTTTCTTCACTTCTTTTTACAGATGTTCCTAAGCCATGTCATGGTTCAAATCAAAACAAATAGGTTAAACCCTGGCTTAACCTGTCTATTTTTCCCAACATCAAAGTGAGGGAAAAACAACACGCACATTGAGACAGAGTGAGATAGCAGTTTACAGAGCAAATCAGATAATCATAGTACAAAATGCATAATTGTTTTAGCCTATTTGCAGAAAAAGCTTGGCAGAAAGCTGCAACAAGCAGAAGAAAGCAAGATAAAAGCCCAAGCCAGAACTAATCTCTCATTCCTTCTCCTCCCCCTGCCAGCCAGCAGAGGAACCAACACCCAAACCCACAACCCAAAAACAGCAACTGGAACTGGAAGCCTTCCATGTTACAATATGAACTTCAAACCCCATAATAGTTTGCTCCAGACAGCATTTCATTTTTGAAACTGCCAGGAGGCAGGATAGTTAATGAATGGCAGCAGACTAAAACTCTACCTATGACAGCCACTAGCTCTTCTGCCTTCTAGCATTAGAAAAATAGCAAAAAACATAGATGGAGGGGGAAAAAAGACAAGCATTCCCTTTTATGCACTGACAGCAGTGTTTAAGGAGTCTGTTCTGATGAGCTCTTCAGAGAAAGTGGGGAATAGGCTGTAAGGGGGCATGTTGGAGGGTAGAAGTGCCCTGCAGAGGGACCTGGACAGGCTGGATGGGTGGGCAGAGGCCAATGGGATGAAATTTAACAAGACTAAGTGCAAGGTTCTACACTTTGGCCACAACAACCCCAAGCAGCTGGGGTCAGAGTGGCTGGAGAGCAACCAGGCAGAAAGGGACCTGGGGGTACTGGTTGACAGCCGCCTGAACATGAGCCAGCAGTGTGCCCAGTTGGCCAAGAGAGCCAATGGCATCCTGGCCTGTATCAGGAATAGTGTAGCCAGCAGGACAAGGGAGGTTATTCTTCCCTGTACTCAGCCCTGGTCAGGCCATACCTTGAGTATTGTGTCCAATTCTGGGCTCCTCAATTTAAGAGAGATGTTGAGGTACTAGAACATGTCCAGAGAAGGGCAACGAAGCTGGTGAGGTGTCTGGAACACAAACCCTATGAGGAGAGCCTGAGGGAGCTGGAGTTGTTTAGCCTGGAGAAGAGGAGGCTCAGGGGTGACCTCATTGCTGTCTACAACTACCTGAGGGGAGGTTGTAGCCAGGTGGGGGTTGGTCTCTTCTCCCATGCAACCAGCACCAGAACAAGAGGACACAGTCTCAAGTTGTGCCAGGGGAGGTATAGGCTGGATGTTAGGAGGAAGTTCTTCACAGAGAGGGTGATTGCCCATTGGAATGGGCTGCCCAGGGAGGTGGTGGAGTCACCATCGCTGGAGACGTTCAAGAGGAGACTGGATGAGGCACTTAGTGCCCTGGTCTAGTTGATTGCTTAGGGCTGGGTGATCAGTTGGACTGGATGATCTTGGAGGTCTCTTCCAACCTGGTTGATTCTATGATTCTATGATTCTATATGGCAGCAATTCCCCAGAAGGACTCTCACCTTCATGATGGTTGTGAATCAGGATATGGCATGAGTCTTTGTGACAGTCTCATCCTTTTAGGGTAAGTTAAAGTTGAATAAATCAGAAATTCTTTAATTCCTGTCAGTGGAATTGCATCCTGTCAGTTTAACATAGCACAGGTTAGAAGCAGGGCCATCAACTTTTCACCCATATCATCTACATAGTTTAGTAACCCCAATCAGCATTTTGGTCTTGAGTTCTGATCTAAATGGTGTAAATAAGAGTAGAAATTTTGTGGGGTTTATTTTGTAAGCATATAGCACCCCAGTTCTTCAGTCCAGATTATTTCTAGTGCAGGACTCTCACATGTAATTTTAGAGTAAAATGATAATGGAAGAACCAACTGAAAATGCAGCCACACTCAATGTGTGGTGAAACTTCTGAAATTAAGCCACATTTCTTTTGTCTTAGAATTTATATCTAGCAAAAAGAATCACTATCAAGTTATTTTCAAGTCTAATTTCTTATATCTTAAATCTGCATTCCATAGAATTTCTGAACTGAGTCAATGGTACTGGAGAGAGATATCATTGCACACCATGGTCAGCACAGAAAGACCAGCTGAGATTTAGGATGCTAAAAAGAAGAACCAGAAGTATTTGAGCTGTCTGTGCAGCATTATGAAGCTGCCTGGCCTCTTACGATTGTCAGCAATGCTGGAATTGAGTTCCATGCTGAAGAGAATTGCCTCAAGTCATTCTTCAGCCACAGGAAAGGTCAGGCCATCTGCAGAGTCATTCTCTTCCTCTTTCTTCCCTCTGCTCCCATGGGAGATGTCCTCTCTTATCGGGTAATGCCGGGGGAGTATCCTCAAGGCCTCTTAGGCCTGTCTAGGCCTAATGCCAGGAGGAGAATGGAGGGGGGGGCAGTCTCAGACCTGGCCAGCCTGAGACTTGCCTAGCAGTAGGAGGGGGGGGAAGGAAGAGCCCTGAGGGGTTGGGTAGACCCTCAGGTGGGAGGAAGGGAGGACTGGGAAGCTTTTGGGAATCCTGTGAGGGGATTCTGTATGCTTTAGGATGTTCTTTTCCACTATGCTTTGTAGTTTGTAGTTTTCTGTAGCTTCACCAATTCGTTTTTCCATTTTAACTTTTTCCATCACTCTCCAATCCGTTTGCGTGTCATTCTTTTGTCCCTTTCGGGGCAAGAGATGTTCTGGCTGGCCTCAAACCAGCACACATAGCAAATTTTTGCTTCAATTTGTTCAATGCGTGTTAAACCAACCATTTGTATAATGAAGTGTTCATGTTTTTGTGTCACCTTTTTCTCTATTAAAATAAAAATTATTATTAATGAGGTAGGCTAAAAATACATGTCAACTTCCCATCTTCTGAAATACAGCATATTTTTTTTCTGCAAAGCCTGGACTGCTGACTACTGCAATTGGAAGCAAGTATTTTAATCCACAAAGACTAAAACCTGGTTGCAATTTGTATGTATGCCTCAATTCCCTGATTAGATTTGAGTTGAAACAGTAGTGTCTTAGTGAAGACAAAAAAGATCATGTCTTGAAAATCTGATCTGAGGTTCTGTCCCTGTAAAGAGTGTCCAGCAAACCAGGAGAAAAGTATCTTAAGTTCTTCAGAAAGCAGTGGTAGAATACCAAGCACTGACAAAGGATCCATTTCTGAATGCTGAAAAAGTAAAAAAAGAAAAACAAAGGGCAAAACTCCCCGCTTTTCCTGAATACCTTTTTAGAGCAAGAGAATCACTATTTCATCTTGATATGATTAAATGGAAAAGGTGTTCTTAAGCTTATTTGTGATGATATTAGATTCAATATGTACTTTTGTGATCATATGGGCTACAGTATTTGTACATCATTAGTATTACATCGTGTATTTTCAGGAAGATCCATTCTCTTAAATTATAATGTTGTGGCTTAAGAGATATCAGGTGGGCAGGCAGAAACCCAAATCCGTAGGTGAGTGGGAACCTGACCTGGGTGGAATCTGACTCAGGGGAGAGTCACCCTGACCCCGGGGGTGTCACCAGATCAGGTTATTCCCTCCCCTGTTCCTGCATCTATATGGGGAGGAATTTCTGGTTTGCTCTCTCTTACCCTTTGCCTCTCTACCTGCCTGAGAGCTGCTGACCATGCGGTTGGGCCTGCCACATGGTTCTGTCCTATCTCCACATATCAGGGCCTACATCCAAAGAATCCATGGCCATCCTTGATCTGGTTCTGTATACATCTGCATTTATCCCTCTCCCCTATACCCCTGTAAATCGTTTTCCCCTAAATTCCTTTTATTTCTGGTAAAAATTACTTTCTTAACTTCTAATTTCTGTTCAGGTCTCTTTTACTTCCCCTGTCTACCTTTTCCTTATGGGGGAGGGGGAAGAGGGGGGGAGAAGAGTGGGATAATCTACATTCTGTCCCATGGGTTTAAGCCCTGGAAACCCAAATGGTGAGATATATACTGCTGAAAGTAAAGCAATTTAAGTGCAGTGATGGTTTTCATTCCAGTTGTTTTCCAGTGTCAGGTATCATGTTTACCTTAAAACTCAAATTACAGTCTAAAACTAGTGTAAACAGACTGCATCTATCATTAATTGATAGGAACCTGAAGTACTAGTCTGTGCTTATCTCAGTCTGTTGCTTCCTCCTGTTCCATATGCTAAAAATGATCATTGATTTACACAACTGACCTTTGTTTATTTCAGAATGGCTTTAATTTGACCTCCATATACATATTACAGCATGAATGAAATGATCAAATATAGATGCAGTGTTTTATAAGGAAAGAAATAAATTATGACCTATAATATGTTGGAAGGGAGACAAATCTTTTTCTCATTTTTTCTACTGGTTTCATCTTTGTGTAGCTCATACTTATATGGTGGCCCAGAGCTGCTCTGAGCAGTTTTAGACAAAGAATTATGAAAAAGCTTTGTCCCTTTTTATTGTATGTCTTAAACCAGAAAATTTCCAGCCACCAGACATAGTAAAGTAGGAAATAAAAAGAACTTTTCTTTGCCTTGTGGACAGCCATAATCATCTTGTTTTCCATCCTGATTAAAAAGACTTTCTGATTATTATAGTATGGGGAAAACTATTGTAGTAAGTAGATGCTGACTTTTTTTGAGGTACATATCATTATTTATTGATGGAATACATTGATGTGGAACAAGGGGAAGAGAAAGTAAATATTTATGATGAAGAAACGTGAACTGATGTTCACTGAAACAAGCCATTAGATTCTCATTCAGGAAAATAACCCTTCTCTGAAGCACTTAAGACTGAGATTTATAAATTCTGTAATTTCCTTCTGGTCAAAATGTTAAGTATAAGTTTAAAGGCTTTATGGAGATTACTTTTGCAATTACTTTTATCCGAAATTGTCTTGGTAAAATGATGTTTTCTTGTCTTTAGATACTGAGTTAAAATCATCAAGTCGAGGAGTCATAAAATCATTTAGGTTGGTAAAGGCCCTTAAGATCATTGAGTGCGACCACTGATCTAACAGCACCAAGTCCATCACTAAACCATGTCACTAAGCACTACATCTTCATGTCTTCTAAGTACCTTCAGGAATAGTGACTCAGCCACTTCCTTGAGTAGCCAGTTTCAATCTAAACCTCCCCTGACACAATTTGAGGCCATTTCCTCTTGTCACATCACTTGTTTCTTGAGAAAAGAGACTGACATCTGCCTCGCTACAACCTCCTCACAAGCACTTGTAGGGAGAGATGAAGTCTTCCCTCAGCTTCCATTTCTTCATGCTAAACAAACCCAGTTCCTTCAGCCACTTCTCATAAGACTTGTGCTCTAGGCAACCTTTATGGATGTTCCTTGGAGATGGTCCAGCACTTCAGTGCCCTTCTTGTAGTTGAGATATAGACTTGAAGGCATCTGGAAATATTTTATACTTTGGATGGCTCTTTTATTATATGCCATTGAAGAAATCTCGCTTATTTGTGAAGAAAAGAAGGTTTAGGCTAACATGCACAGTCCTGTGCTTTGTTTGCATTATGTCAAAGCAAAAGAAAAACACAACTAAATAACACAACCCTCCTGCAGCAGAGGGAGGAAGAGACTGTGCCTCATTAATGGCAGCTGCCTGTGTAACCATGGTAGCCATCTTAGGTCCCAACAGAGTTCCTGCAGCTACTGGCTCAGAGCCAAAGCTGCTGCTGCTGTCTCTCCTGATAGCTTTCACCTGTCTGCATTTGATTGTCAGCTCCTGTACGCTGTAATCTGAGTCTGTGCCTACTTCAGGATCTATCTGAGCTTTTCTGTGTTTTCTTTTGTGTCTCTGCAGGCTGCTAGAGTAAGTAGCTCCATGACTATCTTGATACAGTGCTATCAACAGGGATATAATCACTATCACAAACAGCAGATTCAAGCATAGTATATAAATATAATATATAAATCACTTTAGGGTTCCATTTGTTCCGTTTGTCCTGCAGACAGCTCTTTTTGGTTTTTGATGTTGACTCTGAAACCTAACAACCTAAGTAATAACACTATAATTTCACTTTGCTAGATACCTGTTGGCAGATCTTGGAACCCAGAGCTCCCCAATAGTTTGTGCCTTGTGAGTGCCCAGGAGAAGCAGTATCAGAAGACTCTTCACATTTTCACAGGACTGGTTACATGCTCATTTAGCTCCACCATTTGCTGTGCTGCGGGACTGGGTGGATGTTGCTGCTACCAGAGGGGAGGTGGCAGGAGGGCAAGACTGAATGCAGATGGAAGGTGAAGAAAGGAGCACAAAAATGCTTTGCAATGGCAGCTGGTCCTCAGACACAATGCAAAGCTCATTCTCCTTCCCACAGCAGGGTCTTTTACCAGGCTATTTTCTTTGCCTTGAAAGGCTTGGATGACTTAAGTGGCCTTTACTAGCTGCTACAACATAATTTCCTTCTCTGACATGAAGACATAGTCAATAAAACATTTTGTATCTCTTGAAATACTACACTGTAAGCACAACGAAAGTAATTATCAGTTCATTTCAATTTTAAATAAAACAAAGCAAGCAAGCAAACAAAACATCTCTGTACATCTTATAGTGCTTTCCTTCACATTGAATTCAATTAAAGCCAACATTTTAAATGTAAATTAAGTGGCCAAAGAATTTCCAGTCTGCTGAACTAATATTATATGGTGTTTAGGCATAGCTTCTATGAAGGACTTTGATTATAACCAGAAGGTACATTTTGAAGCAGTGTGCTGGAATCAGCAATTAAACAAAGTGGTAAATTAAAACTAACATCAGTAAGTGAAGACAAGTGAAAAACAATTGGCTAGTGGCAGGAGGTGAGATAGGTACAAGGCAAAACGGAAACTGAAAGCTGCGCTGAAGCACTATCTAAGATCAGGACACTGTGATTTAGAGAAGCGTAAGGGCTGGGAAAACAGGAGACCGGCACCAGGCTGATGTTGCTTCCCTGTAGCAACTGCGGTACACTGAAAGCATCTCAGCTGCTCAGAGGAAAAACCCTGCAGAGGCAGAGTAGTGAGCTGCTTTTCTCTACTCCCCTATATGGATGGAATACATGAGTGTGCATATGTGTCAGCTGATAGGTCAAACATTTGGTCCACTGTCACCCCTCTGAACTTTTTCACCTGCCACACAGAGGGGCTGCGTTTTATTCCCAGCTAATGCACTGTCACCCCACAAACTCTCTAAAACACTTGCCCATGCAGACAAGAGACAGTTTCCACCTCAAAGGCAGTCCCAGCTCAACCAAGACTGTACAAAGGTAAACTCATGCATTTACCTTTGTCAACCCACCACCTATGGATCAAGACTCCAACTCAAAAAAACAATGGCTCCAAGGGTGGTGAAACCTCTGCATGATTTGCAGACATGCTTTAAACCACTTTGGACCACTAGATGGATAAAGAACTGGCTTGATGGCCACACCCAAAGAGTGGCTGTCAATGGCTCCATGTCCCAGTGGAGGCCAGTGACAAACAGAGTCCCTCAGGGATCAGTCCTGGGATCAGTCTTGTTCAACATCTTTGTCAGTGACATGGACAGTGGCATTCAGTGCACCCTCAGCAAGTTTGCTGATGACACCAAGCTGTGTGGTGCAGCAGACACACTGGAGGGAAGGGATGCCATTCAGAGGGACCTGGACAAGCTGGAGAGGTGGGCACAAGCCAGCCTCATGAGGTTCAACAAGACAAAGTGCAAGGTCCTGCATCTGGGTTGAGGCAATCCCAAGCACAAATACAGACTGGCAGGAACCGGCTGGAAAGCAGCCCTGAGGAGAGGGACTTGGGGGTGCTGCTGGACAAGAAGCTCAACATGAGCTGTCAATGTGCACTTGCAGCCCAGAAAGACAACCAGATCCTGGGCTGCATAAAGAGAAGTGTGGCCAGCAGGTCAAGGGAGGTGATTCTCCCCCTCTACTCTACTCTGGTGAGACTGCATCCGGAGTACTATGTCCAGTTCTGGAGCACTGTGTCCAGTTCTAGAGCTCCTATTACAAGAGGGACATGGACATGCTGGAGTGCGTCCAGAGAAGGGCCACGAGGATGATCAGAGGGCTGGAGCACCTCTCCTATGAGGACAGACTGAAAGAGTTGGGGCTGTTCATTCTGGAGAAAAGAAGGCTCTGGGGTGACCTTTTTGTGGCCTTCCAGTATCTGAAGGGGGCCTACAAGAAAGCTGGGGAGGGACTTTTTAGGGTGTCAGGTAGTGATAGGACTAGGGGGAATGGAATAAAGCTGGAAGTGGGGAGATTCAGGCTGGACGTGAGGAAGAAGTTCTTCACCATGAGAGTGGTGAGAGCCTGAAATGGGTTATCCAGGGAGGTGGTTGAGGCCCCATCCCTGGAGGTGTTTAAGGCCAGGCCGGATGAGGCTCTGGCCAGCCTGATGTAGTGTGAGGTGTCCCTGCCCATGGCAGTGGGGTTGGAACTAGATGATCCTTGTGGTCCCTTCCAACTCTGACTGATTCTATGATTCTATGATTCTAAAATGTGTTCTATTTTGTGATGGTTTTAAGGCTATACCTTTAATTTCTTCTCACAGAATTCAAGTAGAAAAGTGAAAGAATGTAAATAAATCACAATTGGGTGTATGAAAGAGAAATAATGATTATTCTAAACATTTCCATTGGAGAGAGAAATGTTTAAGAGTCAGTACTCAAAACAAGGCACAGGCAGTCTGTCTGGTGTTTCTCTGCTGAGCAGTCTGCATCTCTCTTCTGGCTTTTGGAGATAACACACACCTGCATACTGACCTTGAAAAGATAAGTTTAACAACCTCTCTACTTATTTGCTTTCTTCCCCTTTGTCTGCTAGCTCTGGGAAGGGGAGGGGGGAAGAAGTAGGGGCCTCTCTGGGGCCAGGTGGCTTTGTTGTGTTTTTCTGTTGACTGTACATATTTGTAAATGTTGTGAATAGTGTATATTTGTACATATTCATTGCATTTCATTATAGGTTGTAGTTTTGCTTGTATAATACAGCTTCATTTGCTTCCAAACTGAGTTAGCCTAGTTATTGTAACGTGGGAGGGGCATTTCAGCCCACCACACTACAACAATTAATTTTGGTGCTTTCCAACTTGGGCGATTGCTTGCTTGATTTATTTCTGATTAGATTAGGAAGCAAAATGAAGCTGGTTTGGATCCTGTGGCATGTTATATATTCTGTTCTGACTGTGGTAATTTATAAATGGGATTGTAATAGTGTGAGAGTTGAAATCCCCATCCCACACTGACAATAACCAGGAACCCTAAAGTGATTTATATACTATGCTTGAATCTGCTGTTTGTAATAGTGAATTATATCCCTGTTGATAGCACTGTATCAAGAGAGTCATGCAGCTACTTACTCTAGCAGCCTGCAGAGACACAAAAGAAAACACACAAAAGTTCAGATAGATCCTGAGGTAGGTACAGACTCAGATTACAGCATACAGGAGCTGAAAATCAAATGCAGACAGGTGAAAGCTATCAGGAGAGACAGCAGCAGCAGCTTTGGCTCTGAGCCAGTAGCTGCAGGAACTCTGCTGGGACCTAAGATGGCTACCATGGTTACACAGGCAGCTGCCATTAACGAGGCACAGTCTCTTCCTCCCTCTGCTGCTGAAATGGAAGCAGCAGTGGCTGCAGGGTCTCAAAGAGTACCTGCTGTCTCTGCACAGAATCTCTTTGTTTATGCTGATTCTGCTGTGAATTTGAAAGCTAAACCAACGTATTTAATTGCTACTTTGACCAGAAAGCACAAGAGAGCCACAGGATGGGTGCAGAGGCCGCAGGAAGAGGTGCAGTAGGAGGTGAGGATCCTTCTGTTCAGGGTCCCTCTGTTAAGAAAGATGCTTCTGATGAGGAAGAGAAGGTTAGCCTGAGACCACCCATAGATTAGATGTAGGACAGAATATGAGCCCTGGTAAATTAGGAACTACTGGAGGTGCCTCTGAACTCCAGAAAGTTGCACAACAGCTCACAGCAGGAGCATGGGGACAGCAGGTTCAAGAAGACGATGAGGAGGAGGATGATATACAGTCAGCTAATGCACTCAGACAGGAAATTAGGCATGTAAGGACAAATTACATCAGAGGAGACACTGAGCCAATCGGAGCTCCAGCCTTGGTAGTGGGTGATAAGTCAGTGTCCCAGCTTGGAACTATCGCAAAGGATACAGGCATAGACAGGCATCTAGGCAAGGGCCTTGGTAAAGTTGCTCTGTGGGCACGCCTCCTATTGGCAGTCCTTATGAGATACCCCAGCAGAGATGATTTACCATGGACCCCTAAGCCTTGGAACACAATAGATGAGGGAATCAAGCGTCTGAGAGAGTTTGCTGTGAGAGAAGTAATGTATGGAGATCATAAGACGCTGAATCCTGATGAGATTCCTGTGGGAACAGGCCTTGCCAAAAAGCTCTTTAAGCTTGCTCCTCCTAATTATGCTACCATTTTGGCAAGCAGAATTGTGGCAAGAAATTCTGGTGGAGCGCCTCCCACTGTTGGCCATTTCACTGACCAAATGAGGCAATTGGACAATAGAAAGGTGGAGCTCTAGAACACATTCAGTTCATCGATGACATCATCGTCTGGGGTGAAACTGCTGAAGAAGTTTTCAAGAAAGGTAACAAAATCATTGACATTCTCTTGAAAGCCAGTTTCGCTATCAAGCGAGACAAGGTGAAAGGACCTTGATTCTTGAAAGGATTCTTGATTCTTGATTCTTGACCTGCCAGTGACTTCCAGTGGCAGTGCAGTGGCAAAATGGTCACTGTCACATTTCAATGGATGTGATAAACAGAGTCTCCACCATGGCAAATCCCATCAATAAGAAAGAAACTCTACGTTTCTCAGGTATAGTGGGATTTTGGAGACTGCACATTCCTGGATACAGTCAGATTGTGAAACACGGCATCAGGTGGATATTCCACATTCCCTACTATGCACCAGCTGCAGGAAAGATCGAACGCTACAATGGTTTGCTGAAAACAACTCTCAAATCCATGGGGGGGATCTTTGAAAAACTGGAAGAAGCATTTAGCACAAGCAACCTCGTTGGTGAACAGTAGAGGCTCACTGAATCAAGCTGGACCTGCTCAATCAGATTTGTTACAAAAGGAAGAAGGTGATAGAGTTCCTGTCATCAGAGAAAAGAATCTGATAGGCAAAATTCTTTGCATACTTTCTTCTTTAGGAGAGGCCAAACCTATCCAAGAGGTGGTTTCTGCTGAAGGTCCTGGGCACATCTATTGGGTGATGCAAGAGAATGGTGAAATTCAGTGTATTCCACAAAGAAATCTAACTTTGGCTGAAAGAGTCTAAATTCAGAGTGTTGTACAGATACAACATCGCACCCAAAAGGAGAATCCATGAGGAATCTGTGGTGCACAAACCCTAAGAACCCTGAGAGCCTTGAGTCACCTGAGGATCCCTGTTCCTTTTCTTTGCTCCATCTGCGAAGAATCAAACTGTTTTCTGCTTTCCTGTGATTCAAACTTTTGAATCATCTGCATCTGACATAGCTGGAATGGACTATGAACTTTATTCACTCGTTGTAGATATTGTTTTAGATTGCATGGGAATTGTTTAGAAGGGGTGGATTGTGATGGTTTTAAGGCTATACCTTTAATTTCTTCTCACAGAGTTTGAGCAGATATTTTTAGAAAAGAAGTTTAAGAAAACAGATTCTGATCCTCTAATCATTTCAATAAATGTATACTTGTAAACTTGCATTCACAAGAATCTGCATTTGCAAGCTGATGCAGTAAAGGCACTCCATAAATTTTAAATACTTCATTACTGTTTCACATACTGTTCTGCTCTATTTGTCCTTATTTCAATCACTTTACCATTAAAAATTACAGTATGAGAAAGCATAGACACAACAAACTCAGAAAACCATTTTAAATGTACTTATGCAGCTTTATGTTTTTATTTATTTTACTATACTGAACAATTCCACTAATGCCAGAAAGTTTCTCCCACAGTAATAAAAATACTTACGTCCCTAGATATTTACATGAGCAGTGCAAATCTAAAGCTATAACCTGAAGGATTTAATGAAGTAGAAGTAAATGGAACAAGCCACTTCATGAACCTTTCAGAGATCAGACTAATTCCCACAATCTGCAAAACTCATGCATGTGTATAGCCTTATAATCATGACTAGGCAAATTCTTTGGCTTCAGAAAGACTGCAGGCATATGTGAAGCTATGCAAACACATATTTACAGAAGTCCATGACTTTTGCATATATGACAAATTTATTCTATACTGTCACTGTAGGAATAACTTTTGCATGAGTTCAGGTGTCCAATTAAGGTTAAGCAGAGACAGAGAGTCATGACAAGTTGGATTTACAAAGCATTGCAAATTAATGTGAGAAGACTGAGTTGTCAGATACAGTACTAGTGAAGTCTAGGGTTTCTTTCTGAAGTAATTCCCCATTAACTAACAAATATCTTCCCATAATAGCTCTATTACAGTTTGACTTGGTGAGATTAAAAGGAATTTATTTGCCTTAATCACTAGGCTTAGATTTCTTAATATGATAATAGCATTTTAAACCATTTAAAACATAAAGCAAATAATGCTCCATCCTAAATTGATTAGGAAAATCATATTATTATTAATGATAGGAAAAACAGAAGTAATGATGCCTAAATTTTATTTAGGGATCTGAGGTATAATGTGAAGCTAAATTTTAAGGTGGGGTCAGTGTGATTCCAGAGATGGAATAAAGCATATGAATGAGCTTCTGACAAACTGCAACCACCAAAAGAAGATAGTATGAGAAAGCAGCAGAACTTAGGCTGTCCTGCTTCTGTGAAGGAATTGAAATAGAATTAGCCTAAGACTGACTCGGGAGATACCAGCTGGGGAATGAAGTTAGAAGGAGTAAGAGGAAAAAAACTGAATATCAAGCTCAGGTTTGCTGAAGGAGAACATCCTCCCCCACCATGTGCATCAAGAGAGAGCAAGGAGGATCAAAGTCTGGATTTCCCCTCACGCATGCTTTTGCAACATGCATAATCCCAGAAGCAACTGGTAACATTGAAACTGGTGGCACAGGTGTTATGCTGTGTTAATTTACACTACAGCACATTGCAAAACACATCTCTTAGGTGAGAAAGCAAGCACCTAGAGGAGACAATCAGTCACAGTAGGTCATCTCCCCCCTGCATGTGTGCTACTGGCTTGTCACTATGACCAAGGTTCTGTTGGAAGCAAAGCTCACTGTGATTGGGTGGTGGCTAGGGATGCTGCTAGGAGGCTAAGTGGGCATGGCATGGAGAACGGGCAAGCAGGCAGATCATAACCTTAGAGAGAACACAAGACTCAGCTGAAGTAAAAAGGATTTGAGCTCTGGGCTGAAAAAGTGTAGGCAGCACAGAGATCTATAGAGCACAACTTTTGTCCATGCATATTCTGTATCCTGTATGTTTTCCCATTGCAAAGCATCAGATACAACCTCCTTCCATAAGGTATCAATATCATAGAATCATAGAATCAAGAAGGCTGGAAGAGACCTCAAAGATCATCGAGTCCAGCCTGTCACCCTACACCTCATGCCTATCTAAACCATGGCACCAAGTGCCACGTCCAATCCCCTCTTGAACACCTCCAGGGATGGTGACTCCACCACCTCCCTGGGCAGCACATTCCAATGGCCAACCACTCTCTCTGTGAAGAACTTTCTCCTCACCTCCAGCCTAAACCTCCCCTGGCGCAGCTTGAGACTGTGTCCTCTTGTTCTGCTGCTGGTTGCCTGGGAGAAGAGACCAACCCCCTCCTGGCTACAACCTCCCTTCAGGTAATTGTAGACAGCAATGAGGTCATCCCTGAGACTCCTCTTCTCCAGGCTAAACAACCCCAGCTCCCTCAGCCTCTCCTCATAGGGCTTGTGCTCAAGGCCTCTCACCAGCCTCGTTGCCCTTCTCTGGACATGCTCCAGCAATTCAACATCTTTCCTAAACTGAGGGGCTCAGAACTGGACACAGTACTCAAGGTGTGGCCTAACCATTGCTGTGTACAGGGGTACAATGACCTCCCTGCTCCTGCTGGCCACACTATTCCTGATGCAGGCCAGGATGCCATTGGCTCTCTTGGCCACCTGGGCACACTGCTGCCTCATGTTCAGGTGGCTGTCAACCAGTACCCCCAGGTCCCTTTCCACCTGGCTGCTCTCCAGCCACTCTGACCCCAGCCTGTAGCTCTGCATGGGGTTGTTGTGGCCAAAGTGCAGCACCTGGCACTTGGATTTGTTGAATGCCATCATGTTGGACTCTGCCCATCTGTCCAGCCTGTCAAGGTCCCTCTGCAGAGCCCTTCTACCTTCTAACAGATTAACACCTGCTCCCAGCTTGGTGTCATCTGCAAATTTACTGATGATGGACTCAATCCCCTCATCCAGTGGGGGACTCATCCCCTCAGTCCCCTGGGGGACACCACTAGTGACAGGCTGCCAGCTGGAAGGGGCACCATTCACCACCACTCTCTGGGCTCGGCCCTCCAGCCAGTTCCTAACCCAGCGCAGAGTGCTCCTGTCCAAGCCACAAGCTGCCAGCTTGGCCAGGAGTTTGCTGTGGGGGACAGTGTCAAAGGCCTTGCTGAAGTCCAGGTAGACTATATCAACAGCCTTTCCCACGTCCACCAGGCTGGTCACCTGATCATAGAAGGAGATCAGGTTGGTGAGGCAGGACCTGCCCTTCCTAAATCCATGTTGGATCCATGAGCTGGAGCATTTTCCAGGTCGAAGAAGATGACACAAAGCACAAGGAGAAGGATGGTCATCAGTTTGGCAGGATTTCTGTTGCGTTCTTTCACCTTTCCACAGGGGAAGCCACATGGGGAGAGGGATAAAATATGCTCCTTACTCCATGAAGAACTACTTTCAGCTCCTATTGTTCAGGACTATTTTCTTACGGATTATGGAAATGTGTAAGGCCCCTACAGTAAAAATTTATCTCAGAACTTGTATGAATAAAAGATTCATACATCAACCTCATTCATGTCATAACAAGAGACCCTAGGCATATTAAGCAACTAGCTTCATTTTGCCTACAGTGCCCTCATCAGGGCCAGAAAAAGCTAGTCCACATCTGCCATTTCAGCAATGTAACCACTATGGCAGAAGGCTGATACTTTGAAATTCCCACTGGTCCCTCTATCATTCTCTCTGAGACTGCTATATGCTCATTTCATTTCAGTGTGCTGAGTTTTTACCAGATGCAAACTTGCCTGTGACTACTTCAGTAACAAAAAAGGCAGAAAAAAAATCTATTATTTGTTCTTCCTTATTGACTTGATCAGGTCTGCAAGCACTTTCATTATCACATTCAGAATTGCAATTTCTACTTTTCTTTCCCAGTGACATACTGTGTCAAGCCTATCACAAATTCACCACAGTGATTTGAAGACAAAGATTTTAATTCTGTGGGACATTTCAGAGAGACCTAAGCAAAATCTGCTCAGCATATCCACTCTGCTGACTGAGCATGTGGCATTAGAGCAGCTCTCTCCACAAGTGTGACTTGCTCCTGCCTGTTACAATGTATACAAGAATTTGTGTGTAAGCACCAAGGGAAGCCTCAAGAAAAAGAAGGGCAGGAAGTAACCTGTGCAAAGATACATGCCGGAACAAGCAAGCAGCACATACCAAGCATTAGGTATGTGTAAAGAGAAAAGTTAATTCATGTATTTTTATGTATAGGTAAGATACTGAATAAGACAGGCACTGAAGGTTCACATATGAAAAAAACTGCCCATTGAGTAACCAGGCAGCTGTTTGTCAAACGCTGAGTTTCAGTCTGCTGCTATTCATGTCATCTTGCCCATGACAGCTTCAAATTGAAAGTTATGGAGGATGATTTGTCTTTAGGTGACCTTGAAGGAGATATGTTTTGTCCTTGAATTGAGGAGTAGATACTTTATTAGGAGCTAGAAGGAGTAAAGGGGAATGTTATTTAACGTTCCAGAAACTTCTTATGTAACTTGTTAGCCAATCATATGGTTACCCTGAGTGCATGATAGTGAGGAAGCAGCCAATTGCATTGTTGACCACGCCTTGACTGCTTCACGTGGACAACCTGGAAACACATAAAAAGCAAGCAGTACAGTTTAATAAATGTCTTCACTTAGGATACCTGCGGAGTCCATGTCCTCTGTTGTCACAAATGGTGACCTCTGACGTGATCCTTATAGAGATTTGCTAAGGGGTTAGAGAGCTGCAGGGAAAGAGTGGCTGGTGATGAAGCCCAGCCTAGCTTATAGGAGAAACAGCAGGTGAGAGAGCTGTGAGTCTGGATGAAAACACGACATCTCTGAACTTTGAGATTAGAGGTGAGCTGCTGGCTGATAACATTTACCTCAGGAATTATGGGTCAGCAAATACTAGAGAAGAGAAATCTATTGTGGGAATTTTCACCCAGATGTTAAAGAAAAGAGGTATCACATACAACGAAAAGAGACTTTGTTTGTTGTTCACCTGGCTTAAGGGAGCATTCAGAGGGCTGCACTGTACAGGATGCTTTCACACTAAGGACCTGGGGAAGCACCCTCATGACCTGGCAGATTATAAAAGACTTATCAGGACAAATGAAAGGAGATAGTAAAGCAGCCAACACTGTAGCAGCTTGAAAGACCTGCTAATGAGAAATTATCTGCAATTCCCTCTGGCTGGCCACCAATAATCCCTCCAACTCTGCCTGAAAACTCGGCTTCTAACACTCCTTCCTTGCATCCTCCTCTGTCACCCTCTAACACCCCTGCCCACTTGTCCACACCTATATCCACATCTTCTTGGCCAGCAAATTCGGGAGAGCTACATTGTAATCCTGTGTAAACTTGGAGGAAAATTAAACAGGCAGCGGGGGAGGGAGAAAGGGACCTGCTGGCTTTTCCTGTTTTTAGAAATGGACAGGGTGATCTGATATATGAACCAATAGCTTGGCCATTATTGAGAGATTTAGGAAAAATGGTTGCAGAGCATGGCCTCAGATCACCCTATACTCAAAGCCTTTTGAAAATGGCTTTCGGGACACTCCTGACACCTTAGGACATTACCTCAATTATTGGAACTGTTTTAACACCTATGCAGCTGGCGGTTTTTAACGCAAAATGGCAGACACTTTTCCACGCAACAACTGTTGAAAATTTGCAGTGCCCACAAGGTGATCCGTTGCAAAATATAACTTATGTGCAGTTACTAGGACTGGCAGCCCATTCAGACCCATGTGTACAGGCTCGCTGGCATTGGGATATTCTAACCCCAAATAAAGATCTTGCAAGCCAGGCTTTAAGCCAAGTTTCTGATTTGACAAAGCGGACTTTGTCTTTCACATCAATTAAACAGGGTCTTTCAGAGTCATTCTTACAATACACAGATAGGCTTAAGGATGCAATAGATAAGCAGGTTCAGAATCCTGAGGCAAGAGAAACTCTGCTCTTGAAATCAGCATTTGAAAATGCTAATGAGGATTATTAAGAGTTGCTGATTTCCCTGAAGGACCCTTCAATTGTGGACATGATAGAGGCCTGCCAGAGAATGAACCCTGTGACAGGTAATATGCACACCATGGCTGTTACGGTGGCTGATATAGTTTATGATCAAATTTACAAGCCAGAAATCTGATAAAATATGAACATGATTTATTAGATGTCAAAAATTATTTTTCTGAGCTAGAAAGATCAGAAACTTGGAATACAGAAAAACAAACTGGAAAATCTTATAACACAAAAGCAAACAGCTATGCTGCCTCGGGAGGCAGGACAGACCCCCCCGGCCTTGCTGTGGAGTTAAGCCACAGAGAAACAGCCTGTGAACTTTAGAAATAACCAAGTAAATTAGTGTTAGTTACTCATGAACCGCTGAGCTTCTAATCATCAAAACTTTGCCAACTGGAGAGATACATGGAGCTGCAATTTGTAATCCAAAGGGCAGGGAAAATTCAAAGACAAATCCCAAAACTGGACAAAGTGAGGGAGAGACAGAGAACATGCTGCTGTGGTGTGGCCTGGGACTCAACACGCTGCTACTAGGACAATAGCAGGTAATCACCCTGGAGACAGGCACAAAGTGGGTGCTTGTCCCTGCCTTGAAGCCCGCTAACTGAACTGTGGGCTTTCGAATCATCCCCTATAAATTCCTCTTTTGAAAACTGAATGGCCCAATGGCAGATTACCTTTTCAAATGTAGCCAATTAGTTCAAAATGCTGTATGGAGGGCAAATTGCATATGCCTTCTGGACTAGCCTCTGACACGTGCAGCTGTCTATGTGAAACGTGAGGCGCAGGGTCCAGCTTCCACCCCCCCCAGGCAGCCTCAACAGCGGCTGCCTGCTGGCTTCTCGACCTCAGGCCTGGACCCTGCAACAGGGAGGGAGGAGAAAGGGCAGTGGCCAAACAGGTTTAACTGGTTCATTAATGCCTCTTACAGGACAGTGGCCTCTGTGGTTGCTGGGGAAATTGCTGCTGCACTTAAAAATACACAAAAATGTTTCAATTGTGGATAATCTGGACATTGTAAGAATGCTCATCCTTTGAAAACACAAAGACCTGTGAACCCTTAACCACTCAGACTGTGTTTTAGGTACAAAAAAGGCCTCCATTTTGCAAACCATTTTGCAAAAAGACGTTTGAAATTTGACGCAGAGGGTAACCCTTTGACCACTACCTGGAAGGGAAACGGGCAGCACAGTGTGACGGGAAAATGCACAATGACACCAAATATTCCTCACCGACCATCATCGACACCTTCTACTCTGCAACTGTAGAAGTAACAACAGAAGGCAGCACCAGCCTGGATGTTTCCACTGCATCACCAACAACAATAAAAAACCAAGAGGTCCATAAAGTGCCACTAGCCACCTATGGGCCTATAGGGAGGGGACTCAGTGCTTTACTCTTAGGCCAGTCCAGCAGTACCTTAAAAGGATTTTTGATTTTGCCCAGTGTAAGAGATGATGATTTTGAAGGTCAATTACAGGCCATGGTATGGACTTCATCTTCCCCTTTTTTTATCCCCCAAGGAAGTCCTATAGCTCAATTAGCGCTTTTTGGAAATCAGATATGCAGTGTGGGAGAGAAGAAGAGGGGAGGTGGTCGTTTTGGGTCTACTGAGCTGCCTGAGATATATTGGTCACAGAAATTAACTGATGGGAGGCTGTTGTAACTTGTTGCCTTATGTTGAAAAATGCAAAACCCTCTAAAATACAGGTCTGCAGTATGGACGATACGGGAGCAGATGTGACCGTTCTGTCAGTAAGGGATTGGCTTGCTTCATGGCCAATGGCAAATGCCCCTAATGCACTCACTGGGACTGAAGGGGGGGGGGGGGAGGGGGCTGCGGTGGCAAGTAAAGCGCTGCTTTACATACAAGTTGTGGATCCAGAAGGACAAGTAGCTACCACTCACCCATATATCTCCCCAGCACCTATTAACTTATGGGGATGAGATGTTCTATCAAGCTGGAATGTTAGCACTGGGACTTCTCCCCCTTTTTTAATAGGGGCCACTGACATCAGGGCCTCCCAAATTACAACATCAAAGCTCAATTGGGTTACAGAAACACCAGTGTGGGTGGATCAATGGCCCCTTACTGAGGAAAAGACCTGTGCCCTAAAGGACCTGGTACAAGAACAACTGCAACAGGGACATATTGTACCCTCAACTAGTCCTTGGAACACCCCAGTGTTTGAGGTAAAAAAGAGAATGGAGAATGATACAAGACCTTCAAAAGATAAATTAAATCATAGAAGATATGGGACCTTTACAACTAGGAATGCCTTCACCTACCATGATACCTAAGTATCGGGACATTGTAGATTTAAAGGATTGTTTTTTCACTGTTTTTTTGATCCAGAAGATAGACACTAATTTGCCTGTTCTGGTTCTTCCATCAATCAAGCAGAACCTTTACAGTGATTTCAATGGGCGGTTTTGCCCCAGGGAATGAAAAACAGTCCAAGTATTTGTCAAAATTTCATAGCTGAGTCTCTTTCAGAAATTAGAAAGTTGTTTCCTGATGTTTCTTGCTACCTTTACATGGATGATGTCCTTCTCACAGTCTCAGACAAAAATAAATTACACACAGTAGCTGTCCAAGTGCAATAAGCTTTGAAGAACAGAGGGCAAACATCTGATTTTTTTTCTCTTTTCATTCTGTTTTCTTTCAAGCAAAATAAGTCATCCTGAAGTTCTGCTGTACTGTTTGAAAGTCTTGTTAAACGCTGTCATGTTGGACTCTGCCCATGTATCCGGCCTGTCAAGGTCTCTCTGGAGAGCCCTCCTACCCTCTAATAGATGAACACCTGCTCCCAACTTGGTGTTGTCTGCAAACTTACTAATGGTGGACTCAATCCCCTCATCCAGATCATCAATAAAGATATTGCACAGGATTGGGCCCAGCACTGATCTCTGGGGGACACCACTAGTGACTGGTGGCCAGCTGGATGTGGCATCTTTCATCAGCACTCTCTGGGCTCAGCCCTCCAACATGATATCAAGCTGAGTGATGCAGCTGACATGCCTGAAGAAGTACATGCCATGCAGAGGGACATGGACAAGCTCTAGAAGTGGTCCTGTGTGAATCTCACGACATAGTTAATAGTAAACTTCTATTATGGGGACTGAAGGGACTGAGAATAATAACCTTGAGAAGGACTTGGAGGTACCGGTGGATTAAAATTTGGAGATGAGCTGGCAATGTGCACTCACAGTCCAGAAGGACAACCATATCCTGGGATGCATCAAAAAAAGTGTAGGCAGCAAGTCAAGATTGGTGATCCTGTCCTCTCCTCTGCTCCGGTGAGATCCCACCTACAGTATCACATCCAGCTCTGGAGCCCTCAGCACAGAAAAAACACGGACCAGCTGGAGCAGGTCCAGAGGAGGATCACGAAAAGGATCAGAGGGATGTAACACCACTGCTATGACAAAAGGCTGAGATATTTGACTTTGTTCAACCTGGATAAGAGAAAGCTCTGGTGAGACCTTAATAAAGTCCTTCAATACTTAAAGGGGGCTCATAAGAAAGATGGGGATAAATTTTGTAGTAGGACATTGGATGGTATTGATTTTAAACCAAAAGAGGGGAGATTTAAATTGGATACAAAGAATTTTTTATAATTAAGGTGATAAAACACTGGAAGATGTTGCTGAGATAAGTGGTAGGTGCTCCATCTCAGGTTGGATGGTACTCTGAGCAACCTTACCTAGTTGAAGATGTCCCTGCTTATTGGAGGGAGAGTTCGACTAGATGACTGGTTCCTTCCAACTCAAACTATTCAATCACTCTGTGATTTCCACAGCTTTACAGGGGACTAAAAGCATGTAACAAATGTACAGCTATGTTGTACATTTATTTCTGTGTTAGATGTTTTCCTTGTCCATACTGTCACCTTCCTACTGCAAGCTGTATTACCAGTAACACACTACTCGGCTCTTTAGCAGCATTTTCTCTCAAATCCACGATTCCTGTAAGATTCAGACCCACCCATTACACGTGTAAGGTCACATGATCAGATCACCACATACCCTTAAAACTATGTATATTCCAATATTTATTTACCTGGTTCAGGCTGAATCTGTTTGAGAAACAAATGTAACCTAGCTGGTTTTAATATGGATCATTATCTTTAGGAAAAAAAAAAAAAAACACAACAAAAAAACCTGCAGTGTTTTGGCCCCTGATTTGAGGCAGTTGTTTTTTCTACCCATATTTTTCAGACTAGAGCATTAAAACACAATATTCCCAACAGATTTAAGGAGAATGTCATAGCCTGACAAAAACAGTGGTAATGAGAGAGTGTCACCAAACTTGAGAAGTCAAATTTCTTAACACTAATGTAGTATTAAGAAGTGCATTCGGGAAAACAAAGGAAAGAGAAACAAAACAGAAATGCCTTGTGCATTCTTGCTCTTTGAAATGTAAACAGGCCTAAGGCCTAGCCTTTGAAATGCAAATCTAAAGTGACAGAAGCACTACTTTATTTTACTTCAAGACAAATGTGCAATTGCTTTCTGAGGCTTTCCTTTTCCCATTACAGTGATGCCAGGTCTTGACCTGGATAGAGGAAAACACTTGAAGTCCTACTGATAAAAAAACCCCTAGCATTTAAGGGCCAAAGAAGAAACCAACCCCAAGCACACTATGCGGAGCCAGATGGGATTGTAATGGTGGAAAACCACAAAGGGCTGGATGCCTTCTTCTGCCTGTGCTGTATTTAGACTTGAACAGACGAATATTCTGTATAAAAAAAGCTGTGCCAGACTAAGACCTGATTGTGAAAGACCTCAACAGGCTTCTCAGGGCAGAAGCAGCTAAAAGAACACCAAACCCACAGAGAAGGTATTCAGGTAGTGTGAGACTTGAATTGCCTCACATCAGAAACCTTCTCTGGATGGCAAAGGGGTTGATAAACCCATGGTACCACTCATGCCCATTTCTCCTCAGGCAGGAGGCTGCACAGCAAACAGAACTTTGGGGGGGGGGGGGGAGAAGATTAAGAGAGGAGGGGGAAGTAGAGGGAAATACAAGTGGTAATGTTGCACCAGGCAGACACTGCTTTCAGACCCGTCTTGCCCTGTCTCCCCTGTGGTCTTTGCTCTGGCCTACGAGCACCGTCAACACAATCAACAGTCTGAGCTCCAAGTTGCACCATCCAGTTTGTACAGCAAGCCCCATGGCCCTTGTGCTTTGGTCTCACAGATTTCGACTGAACTGAGAGTTTACCAGGGAAAACGGTCAGGACTGTGCCGGCAGAGGGCTTCTCTACACGCCAGAAGGGTATGGAGGCTCTCTTTAGCCCTTCTCAAGAAAGCTAAGCACCTAAAACGACCACAAAAACCCTCCCACCCCCTCTCCTCTGTGGCTCCGCTCTCCCGAGGCGGCCCTCCGGAGCGGTAGGGTGCGCCCTTACTCACCCTCCACCACCCCAGCGCCACGTCCTTCCTCTCTGAACCCACCCCTAGCCGGGCAGGGAGAGGGATACTATTGGCTCAGCTGACTGCCGTCCCCGCCTCCTCCCGATCACATGGTCTCGCGCTCGCCTTCAGGAGGGTGCAGCGTTGTGCATCGCGGCCGGAAGTGGTGGTTGGAGCGGTTGCGTGGCGGCCTCCCTGAGGCCGGTGTCGGCCTGTGCTCAGTCCCCCTCCCTCCATCTCTCTTTCTGCTGCCCCCTGCTTGCTTCCTGCCATGCACCCGCGGCGCCCTGAGGGTTTCGATGGCCTGGGCTTCCGCGGGGGCGCCCGGGAGGAGCTGGGCCAAGGCACAAGGCCCTTCGGCAGCGTCTCGGATCTGGGCCACTGGGTGACCAGCCCGCCCGACATCCCTGGCAGCCGCAACCTGCACTGGGGGGAGAAGACGCCGCCGTTCGGGGCGGGGACCCCCTTGGGGGGCGCCATCCTCAACGAGGAGCCCAGCCTCGGGGCGGGCGGCCCCGGCGCCGGTAAGGGAGGGCCCAGCCTGGCCTAGCGGGGCAGTCAGCTTCTCGCCGTTCCGCTTGTCGGTCGCTTGTGTCCGGCTCCTGCCCTTCCTGGGAGCCGCCGCAGGAGCCCGTTAACCCGTGACCCGCTGAGGCAGGCAAGGGCGAGCGGGCTGCGGCCGTGGGCTGTGCCACGGCCGGGCTGTGTCCGTTCGAGCGCCGCCCACGTTTGCTGGCTCTCACCACTGCGCCGGGCCCGGAGACGCGTTGCAGCCACGGGCTGGCGATGCTGAAGCGCCAGGAAAAAAGGCCTTTAGAGGAAAGAGAACGTGCTCCATCGCCTGTTTCACCCCAGCACCCGCTTCGCACCACGTAGTTACACGCGAATACGCTTGAGAGTGCCCGAAGGCACCTGCAGTTTCTTCAAAAGCGTGCGGTCAGCTCCCCATTATCTATGTAAATGATACCCTGCAGAAATACGCACATCTTCTGTAACGGCAGGAAGTACTGTTAAGTCTTAGCAGTATACTCTATTACTTAGTGTTCATATTTCAGTCTTTGTGTCGTCTGTCAGCTTGATTGTTATGTTTTAAAATTACAAGGGTTACGGCATGAGCTTCTGAAATACAACCCTCATCCCTGCATGAATGTGAAGGAATCATGGGACTGGTTGAACCATGTTCAGCTCTTTTTCCAGTAATTGTGAAACTGAGCAAAACTCCTCAGAAGTAGAGTTTTACGTACCCTTCAGTATCAAACTGTTCTGAAAGACTGATTTATTTAAAATTGAATGGGTATGACTGTGCGAGTCCTCTCTTTTTCCTAACCTGTAGTTTGTTCAGGTCTTCAAACTAGTACAACCCCTAGCTGGATTTTATCCCTGCAAGCACTTCTGAGGGCACTTAAATGTGTATACTTGGACTCTAATTTTTTCATCCCATTTTGACATGGATGGTATGTTGTTGCTGCACTCTGGAGGACTGATGAGTTAGTGAATTACTGTGTCCAGGTTCTGCAATTGTAAAGAGTCTTACCGTCCCTTTTAGGAAGGCTGCCATGTCTGTCTGGAGCTCCACTGAAGCTACTGGCATTGTCCATGATTACAGGTTTCTTACACCTTCTAGTTTATAGGGCTGAACACTTAAGTTCTAGTTGTCTTTACTGTTCTGATATGCTTCTTAAAATCTGATAATTGCAATTTATCAGAATCATAATGTAGAAATGTTAAATTTCTGTCTGGTAGCAGACAGCAGACAGTCAAACCCATTACACTTTTAACATCTCTCTAGTAACTGCATTTTTGCAGAGGAGTGAGGATAAGCAACCAACTTGAAAATTTGCATTGTTTGTTATATTGTCAATGGTGTTTCGTGCCACTTCTGTTCCAAAAGTTTCTTTCTACTGTTTCTGTTTTTAAAATTAATTTCAGTTCAGATACGTGTGTTTCAGAATTTCTGTAAACTGCCATGCATGCTACCTTTTTCAGTAGTTGGCTTGATTTAGATTTTTTAGATATTAAAATATTGTAGTTTACTGTTCTTGCTCTTTTTTTCACATCTAGCTGTTTAAAGACAAGAACAGTTTTCTTTGTGAAAGTATGTACAAACACACATGCAGTCCAAAGTGCAAATATTCATGAGGGAGTTGGGGTTTTTTAATATTGTCTCTTGCTAGGTTGATATAAATGTTCAGTATTTGTTATTTTCTTGAGTAAGTACTGTATAAAATATTTTTCTGAATGTCTTCATGGCATTTTCTCCCACTGTGCTTTTATCACTGCTGTAAAATCTATTTTCATTTTTTTTTCAGAGCAGTTGAACAGATTTGCAGGTTTTGGCATTGGCCTTGCAAGGTAAGAATTATGTAGTACTTTTCAGTGATTATGAAGCAGTAAGCTATAGCTGTCTTATGATCCCACATGTAGACTTAAGTGGTGTGTCTGTATGCCAGTAGACTTAACACGGTTGAAAGTAGAATCCTACTACCTGAAGTCCATGTAGGTTTCAGTTCTCTGAAAAACAGCAGTGAATACAGAAAACAGTTTTGGTACTGTATGCACTGTATGTGTACCCTATCAGAACAATCAGAAAATAACACCAGAAAACTCTTCACACATTTGCCACTTTTATTGATATTTTTAAGCAATGAAATGGTTTCTAAGAAACTGAAAACGTGTTCAAATATATTATCAAAGTATCCTGAAATAGTAGCATTAATCTAGACAAGTAGTCTGATAACCCTTTTATTCTTTATTGTGTTGATACTGATTATTGATAGTATTTTTGAGGAAATGGTCGATTTCGGCAATTTAACTTTGAAAATTAGGATAAGCGTGTTAACTGTAAGGGTCATGATAAGCTTAGGATTTTTGTAGGATGCCTGCTCAATCACAATCACCTAATGAAGTTTCTGTCAGCTGGCTTACTGTTGGAACTTGTGAAAGGGTGACCTTGAAAAAGGACTAAAAAAAGTTTTGCTCCTTGTTGACCTGAATTTGAGGCTATTCAGAGAAAAGTGCTTCTCTTTTCAGGGCATATGTAAATTTACCCAGTTAGACCAACATGAGAAGCTCTGTCAGTTGAAGTTCCTATATTGTACTTCCTCTTAAAGAAGAGAACCTTTTACTTAACCGCCAACCATTCCAGCTCCATACCCATTATCCCTTCATTAATCATAACCTCTTTTAACCGGTTAGACTTGCTAAAACAGAAGACAAAGGCAATGAAAGAGCTGGATTATTTTTGGTGTTTAAGTTAGGTTGATTTACTTGGGAGCTGACTAGCTGTGGAAGCCAACAGACACTGTGTCACTGGACCAGAGAGGATAGAGATAAAGAAGGATTAGGGATGACCATTTGTGGAAAGTAATGGGTTGTATAAATTAAGTCTTCCCAGGTCATGAAACTGTCACTCTTATTCTACTGCTTCCTTTGCAGTGGCTCAAGTTGCTCAAGTTGCTCATTCAAACCCCTTGATGAGCCTGTTCACTTTGCTAAAGCAGAGTTGATGGAGGGGAGAGGGAAGAACTAGTCCCCTCAAACATGTAAAGAGTTGCTTTAGTTTTTCCAACCTCATCATGCTGAATGAGTGGGATGGAGCCCCATAGGGCAGAAACATTTTGATCTTCATGAGCAAAGAGACAATCAAGCATGACCAAAGTTTTCCGTGTCCTGAGCATCATGGCCACTAGGACTTTACTGAGCATGGGAGTTTGGGGAAGAGACCTAGTCAACATTATATCATTGTGGAGAGCAATTCTCCCTGCTTCAGCTTTTTCATTTATACCAGATCAGTTACTAGGTTGAAGTCAGAAAAGCACCCAATAGAAAGGTTATTTTTTGTGAAGTTAGTTGGGTCAACGAGCTTAATAGATAGGAGTTGGAGTACAGGGAAAGTTTCCCCTATTTTGGTAGTAGCAAACTACTGATTAGCTTAATAGTTAAGAAACTGCAAGCTTGGTTCTTTCCTGTGCCAGTTAATAACTTTTTATCCAGAGTAAAATTCCCATAAGAGACCTACCCTAGACAAGTTTGTAGGTTGGTGGTTAGAGTTGTTACTTGGGATGCTTAGATGAAGCCTGGAGGTTTTGCTTTTCTAATCCATATCCAAGGTTTGAACAACATACAGGTAAATACTGTGATCACTCAGGCACTTTGAAATTAAATGAAAAGTTTTTCTGTGTCTGTGACCAGAAATCCGAACTCTGAACTGAGATAAGTTTTCTATAGTTTGACCAAACTACCATTTCTGGGGGTGGAAGAAGAGTTGGTTTTGGGCAGTAGCATTTTCCAGCTCTGCTAAGGAGAATCTTGATTAATAAAGTGGAATGTGGAACTAACGTTAAGCTGGAAACCAATCCTTTCATAATTCTGACTCTGGCCTTGTTTATTCCCTCATAATTTGCAGAGGAAAAGTTAAAGAAATTTAATACATTGTTTTGCCTATAAAAATACATATATGCTATAAATACATATATGGGATTTTTCATAGCAAATGTATGTGTCAGGTTTTTTGATACTTGTTGCTTTATAGTATTGGCAGGCTACCAGGTAGCCACTCAAAACGCTTCATTAATTCACTAAATAATGTGTAGTTTTTCCAAGTACTGATCTGATTTTATTAGAGAAAAATAACAAGCCTTTTCTAATAAATACACTTCTGTTTTAAAGCCTTTTTACAGAAAATGTACTGGCACATCCTTGCATTGTTCTACGACGTCAGTGTCAGGTATGTCTTCTATTTTTCAGTCAGAGCTGCTGCATAATATGATGTCTGTGTTTTCGTATTATGTAGAGTATAAGGATGCCACTTTGTGATTTCTTGGGGAGATGCTGCTATGCTAACATTTTATTTGTAGCATACAAGTTTTACATTCCAAAATACAAGTCACTTTGAAATTTTTCAATTTTATTTGGACAGTGGAAAATTAGTTGTATCCTGTGTTTCAGAGTCTGCATAGCAACTTCCAGATCCCCATTCACAGGCAGGATGCTTTGTTTTCAGTATTTTTGTGGTTTATGCTGGCTCTATGGTTTTCATTTTCTGCATATAAAAGCTTAAAGGTTCTGACTCTTTCTGCGCCTGTCAGTGATAATTGATTCATATTGTGATCACTCTATCTGACCTTAAGAGAGATAAGGTCCTAATTTTGGAAACAGTTTTTCCTTTAGAGTTGTAACATTTACATGTGTGCTTATTAAACTACCACTATTTATATTTTTAACAGGTTAACTATCATGCTCAGAATTACCATCTCACTCCATTTACTATTGTCAATGTTATGTACAGCATCAATAAGACACAGGTCAGTACTTGATACAAGGCTGTATCTAAGCAGTGAATGTAATACAGCATGTATGCACATTAACATCTTTATGTGGCTAGTGGTTAAAACATGGCTGTTTTAAGAGTTTGTTATTTTTATGGTGGCACAATTTTTTCAAGAAGATCAATGTAAATTTTTTTTTAAAGTAGTATTTAGTAGAGAAGATTTGTGGGAGTGTTGACCTGCTGGAGTTGAGGAAGGCTCTGCAGAGGCATCTGGAGAGGCTGGATTGATGAGCTGAGGCCAACTGTATGACCTTCAACAAAGTGCCAGGTCCTGCACTTGGGTCACAGAAAACCCATACAATGCTTCAGGCTTGGAGAAGAGTGGCTTGAAAGAAACTTGGCAGAGAGGGACACTAATCAACAGCCAGCTGAATGAGACAGTAGTGTGCTCGGGTGGCTATGAAGTCCAGCAGCATCCTGGACTGTATCAGAAATAGTGTGGCCAGGAGAAAGGCAGTGATTGTGTCTCTGTACTTGCTGCTGGTGAGGCCACACCTCGAGTACTATGTTCAGTTTTAGGCCACTCACTATAAAAAAGACATTTAGGAGCTGGGGCATGTCCAGAGAAGGGCAACAAGACTAGTGAGGGGTCTTAAACTCAAGTCCTATGAGGAGTGGCTGAGGAAGCTACAGTTGAGCTATGAGAAGAGGCTGAAAGGAGGCCTCATTGCTCTCTGCAGCTACCTGAAACGAGGTTGTAGTGAGATGGGGGCTGGCCTCTTCTCCCAGGTAACAAGTGATAAGAGGAAATGGCTTCAAGTTGCACCAGGGTTGGGGTTAGGTTGGATATTGGGGAAAATTTCTTCACTGAAAGCATCATCAGGCACTGGAACAGTCTGCCCAGTGAAATAGTGGAGTCACCATCCCTAGAGGTGTTTAGAAGACGTTTGGATGAGTTGCTCAGAGACATGGTTGTACCAGGGAGATGTTAGATTGTAGCAGGACTCAATGCTCTTTTCAAACCAGGCAATTCTGTGTTAGAAAACAAAAGGTCCCTGAAACTATTCTCTATCAAACTTTCTGGATTTCTTAGGGATATGCTCTTGACATCTCAAGCTCATTTTGTCCATAGAAAATGATGCTAAGTTTATAGTACCATGAGTGTAGTACAGTGAGGGGTACTCCTCCAAATTGTTGAAAATTGTTTGAAATTATGGTAAACCAAAAATTTCCCCAGCATTGAAGTTAGTTGTTCCCTGATCATAGTGGAGTTTAATGGTAGAGTTGTAGCCCTGTGCAGTCTGAAATTGCTGAAATATTGCAATAGTATGTAAGATGAAAAGATTTGAGTTTTACATTGCACTAAACAAAACATATTGTATATTTCAAAACACAGGGTCCAAGAGCTCTCTGGAAAGGAATGGGCAGCACTTTCATTGTTCAGGGCATAACCCTGGGAACAGAAGGCATCATCAGTGAATTTACAACTTTACCACGGTATTGTATGGTTGTTTTTATTCCCTCTAACAAATTGATATCAATTGTTGACATACTCAGAAGTGTTAAAAATTTCAAACAACACTGTTTGAAATTTGTTTTAAAACGGTCAAGACACTGAATCTGTGTTTTCAGCACAATGGGATTGTCATGGAAAAATCAATCATGATTAGTAAAGAGTGAGAGGCTCATTCCAGGAGCTTTCTATGTTTGGTGTGTCTTCTTACTCATCTGAGTTTAGAAGTAATGAAACAAATTGGTCTTCAGTATAATTCCACTGTTAATAGAGAAAATCCAAAGTTTCTTTTTATATTTTGGGTTGTATTGTGTGATACTAGCAAATGCCAGGTATAAAGTGAAAAGTCCTGGTTCCATTAATCTAAATGCAGAAAACTTACACAGCTAATGAGCTAGTGCTGACATCGTGCTGAACATCTTCACTGTCTTCGGTAGATCACAGAACAGAATGGCCTACATTAATAAATAAGAAAAGTAAATAAGAGTCTGTGTGGCTGTCAGCTTGCTTTCTGTCCTCCTTTACCATCAACTCTGTGTACAGTGTTCAATATTCTCATACCACATGAGATGTGATACAGTGTTTATATTTTCATGGTTCTGATTTTTGTCAAAAATGAGCAAGCGTTTTCTTCTCATGGAGCAGTTTTTCAGTAGTTGGAAACGTCAGCCAGTGCTGCTGCCAGAAAAGGCAATCCTTTCTGGTAGCACTTCCTCAGCAAACTTAGACAAAGTATATGAACAGTCATGAAATCGACAGGGTTGGAAAAGTGATCTGACTAAAATGGTTGTCTTGTACATACAGCACCCCATGCAGTTTTGTACTGGATGTTCTCCCCTGCTTTTTAATGGTAGCGTGCACGTTTGTGCTGTCACAGGTAGGTAGAGGTTGTTGCTTACAGCAGCAGTGCCAGCGAATCTGATTTAAAATGTTATTTAACTACATTATCAAGCCCTAAAGGATACAAGGAAGTGAGATGTTAATTTCAATTCTGTATCATAGTATCCTAAAAGAATCCTTATGTTTTAGGAGAGGGGACCAGAAATGAGTGTTGTCGTTTTTGTGGCAAGATGACTGTGGTTCTGTACTAGGTAAATTTATTCTGTAATTGTTTTTCCACTATTGGAACCTAGTGGATTGGCAGGTCAGGCTTTCACACATGAGTTTGGCTGGTCTCATTTTCTACATCTTTTAGATATTGTGCCTTGGTAGATGTGTTCCAAATGTCCAAAATACATAATGATAAATGGTCTTCCTTTCCTCTTTAGTGCCTTACCTATGCGTTTAAAAAAGTGCTAGCTCACTAGTAACACACAGTCCTTCAGAAAGAGCGAATAGTTTCCTTTCTCAAATTATTGTTGGAACTACAGACAGCGAGTTAGTGAGTGCCATTCCTGGGCAGGAATTAAAGTTGAACACTTTAAAACTTGTTATTAAAAAAGCGTAGCCTAATGTGTCCAGTGATTCAGACAGAAATGTCTTTACCTCATAGCTTGTGTGGTAAATCCATTTGGTATTTAAATGTTCTCCTGAGTGAGATGGTACTAAATTTTCTGTCGAGTGTAGTTCATGTTTAGTCTTAACATTTTGCAGCATGTAACCAGAAAATGCTACCTTAAAGGGGGTTTTCAAAAGTCACTTTTGTGTTAAACACATGGGATTTTTACTGTTTTACCAGGATATGTTGAAGACTTGCCACAAGTAAGACTTGACATAAGATTGTACTATGGAGTGTCTAATCTGACCTTTTGTAGTTGATTTGGTCTTGTCTGTGTCAGAATGCCATTTATGTTTTCAGGAAAGAAATGGCATCTTGGTAAACATAACATCAAAGAACAGAAGAATCGTAACCAAAACAAAAGATAATAACAAATGTGTATAAATAAAGGAAAACTATGGGCATGTAAAAATAATCCAATATTCTTTGAAAATTGCTTTAAGAGTTAGTATTTAAGGATGCAAAAGAAATATGAAACACTAAATCCAGTAGCTGTGAGAGTTACAGAAACCTTATTAATAATTGAAAGGGTTTTTTGACAGAATATCTTACAAGCCCAAATAGCTTCTGAAAGTTAAAGAATGATAAATGTGTCACTGATACGCCTTTTCGCTATGGGAAATCCTCAACCAAAACTAATCAGTATGAAAACCAACTGTTCACACCTGTGGAAGAAATAATTGAGAAGAACATGTTCTCCACTAAGGTGCAGATACTTTTCTTTTTAGGGAGCTTTCTCATAAATGGAACCTCAAGCAGATAGGTGGACACCTTCTACTCAAAGGGTAAATATAGCAATTTTTTATCTTATGTCTTACTATCTAAACATATATATTTAGTAGTTTTGTTAATTAGTTTAATCTGAAGCTGTGGTTACTTGACAGGATGTTAATAGTAATTACGAAATTTTTTTTTGAACAATCTTTGACTGTGTACACCACTTTCAGAGTTTATCTCCTCTTATTGTATTCTTATGTCTGTATGTACCCAACTAAATTAAAGATTATATTCTTATTAAATTGTAGTATCTGAGAGACCTGAATCGATCTGGAAATTAGATTACAGGAAATAGAATTGAATTTCAGAAGATTAGCTGGACTTAGTGTGCGTTTTAATAACTGAAATGTCATTTCTTAATTTTCTGTCAGGCATGACTTGTTAGGTAACTGTCAACTTCCAGGTGCATATTTGGCTAAAACAATAGTGATGTGACCTTAATTCTTACTTTGTTAATCTTTACAGTTTAACACACGTGATAGCAATGCCTTTTTATTCTGCAAGCCTGATTGAAACTGTACAGGTAACTTGTATACATTTACAACGTTTACCCTTACTCATTTTATAGATTTGATTATATAGAGGAGTTGAGTGTTTTATTCAAGTTTTCATTGCAGTAGTTGCCTTTGTTTTGCTTGAGGCTGTATGATTTAGTAACATAGACAAAGTGATGGCTGGATTAGTTTTAGTGTTTAAGTACAAGTCTAGAATTAGAAAGGACATTTAATATAGATAGTTGGCATATATTGTATATGAAATACAGATGAGTTACATCTATGTATTCTAAAAGATGAACCATAAAGAAGTTTATCTCATTTAAAATTGTAGAGGCTTACTAGGAAGGTTGTTTCAGAGAGCCCTTTCCCTATAACAACTATACATGTTTTCTAGTAATTCAGCTTTGCTTTGATAAAATACTGAACTCTGCTACTTTCACACAGTAAACATTTTGCTGTTAAATTTATTCTAGTTCTTCCTCAGCCATGAAAATAAATATCTGGGCCTGTGATTTAGGATACAACTTAACTTATCTTTAGTCACAGAGTAACACAGAGCACTGTATTGCAGATTGTTTTTCAGTGAGTCATTGCATCTCTTTCTGGAGAAAGAGACAGGTTTTAGCTATGCAGAAGTGGTCTAGGGTAATACTTCCAGCTATTTCTATATAATGAGTTGCTCTTAATTAACATTATGGCATCTTTTTGCAGATAATGGAACTCACTCGAAAGCTCTTATGTGAAGGGTGGTGCACAATAGTCACTTTCATGTCATTTAATCATAAAAATAGTAATTTTCTTTCATAATGTAGACAAGTTTTAAGTACTCTGAAGACTGATTTGGATCCAGGTGTTTAATCCCACAGTTCAACTGTGGGTGTGAGCCTACAAAATGGTGCATTTTCTGAGGAGAAGCAGCAAACAAGGCTGACTTCTACAGTTTCTTAGTTTCAACATGTACTTCAGAGGCAGTTACTCTTAAGAGGCAGGATTCTGATCTGTGCAGAGGATTGAAACTTAAAGGAGCCAGAAGGTACTAGGAGCATTTAAAATGGCCATGTTGTAGGCTAACTGGAGAAGTGAAATAAAGCATCTGTGCATGAGGGCACATAGATAGACTCCCAGCAATAATCTCAAATTCTCTGAAGTTACGCTCCATTTAGGAAACCCTCTTCCTCTCATGTTGAATTATTTTGAAATAATGGTCCATCAATCCAACTGAGTGGATCTCTGAGTTTGTGGAAGCCTTGGGAAGACTTAACAGGTCTCATACAGGGTAACTGACTTAAGAAACTATTGATGTCTTGGGGAATGACTTTACTCTGAGCATGCTGTAATCCTGGAACTAGAAACAGTGGTAGAATACTGTTCATCATTCATCACTCTTGAGCTCATAGCAGGCCACAAAATGAAATGTTTTATTGAGGTATCTTCCTGCTTGCTGAAAGCATGTTACCTGTGTTGTGGGACATGGAAACATATTTGCTAATAAATTGTAAGAGAACATGATTTAGAAACCTGTCCTCTGTTTACAAATAAACTATTTGGTAGAAACAGCTTAAAAGGAAAACAATTGAAAAGATGAACCAATATCTCCTCCAGTCTTTTAGACAGATGATCATCTCTGTAAAGCACTGGGATCTGAAGGGGTTTAAACTTAGTAGGTGCATCTGTGTGCAAGTATTTTACTGCTGTGCAAAATGTATTCTCCAGTTCCTGGAGAGGTCGTCACAAGCTTTCTTATTCGAAATACAACAGAGGTAGTTGTAGTATTTGTGAAGATATTATTTATGATGTATTAATCACTGCAAAGAGGCAATTTGGCTTATCTGGTTTACATTGTATTCCTGTGCTGCAAAAGGACGATGACGAATAGCAAACTACAAAAGATTGTGAGATTTGTTACTACCAGTTTTATATTAACATTATCTAAATTTTGATAAAATGGTTCAACCATGTTAGTTTGACACCCAAATAAATGTATTTCATCAAAATAACTGCAAATGGTAAAAAATGTGTAGCTGTGACGTTACTGGTTTTGTCTTTAACATTCAAACCATGTGGTGGAGTATTTGACAGAACCAAGTTTTGAAGTTCAATGACTTACTGAAATGGAGACACGGAGGATTTAGTAGGGGGTCTGGTGCATTACTTGCAATTAATGTCTGGAACGTTACATTCTCAAGTATTCAAATTAGTTCTTCTGTACAGACTGACGATGAAGGCTTTGCAAGCTGTTAGTCCTTCCCTAGTGTACTGATAAATGTTCTGGTGGTTTAACCTGGCATAACGTCAGGACGCAGCCTGCATGTACTGAGACTTGAGCATTGAGAAGTGTTCCCAAATCCTGAATTTTTGATGCAGAGATGATAAAACTCTAAGCTTTTATAGGCATTAGATGGGGTAATAATGCCTTTAGCTTAATCTGAGGTGGAGTAGAATAGATTAAGTAATTAGGAAGTGAGTTCTTTGTTTTCACTTAATAAACAAAATAATTATTTCTAAGAGGCAGCATGGATAAAGAATGCTACTTAAGGTGCAGAACAGAATGGAAATCTTCAGAGCTGAACCTATTCATAAAAATGATCTTTCAACTCAGCTTTAATTGTGGAAGTCTTTGTTATACACATTCAAGATTAAACATTAGAGTAATAGTCCTCAAAGAAAGATTGTTTCTAAATACTAATAAATACTTTTAATTAATACTACTTAGCTCCTTACTCCAGAAGCAGGCATTTTCAATGCATGACTATTTTGCAGACTGATACTTTCAGAAGTCTGACAGTTGAATTTCTTTGGTAGCAACACAAATAACGGGAATGTACCTAAAATATACATTAAATAAAGATTGCTCAAGATGGTGTTTTTTTTGGGGTTGTTTGGGTTTATTTTTTTTTTTTTATTTAAAGCAGCTTTGCTAGAATGCTCTTGAGGTCTAGAGTAAAGAATTTGTATCAATATACCTGAACATAAAACAGCATGCAAAAGTTCACAATGTCGGAGTGTCTGTCAACAGGGATGTAAAATGTGCAGCACAAATTGTAACTATTCCTTTGGGCTTATAGAGTGAAATAATTCGAGATAATCCTGGTATCCTGGACTGCGTGAAAGAAGGAATCGGCAGAGTTGTGGGTATGGGAGTACCACACAGCAAGCGTCTCCTTCCTCTTATGGTCTTGACTTTCCCAACCGCTCTACATGGAGTTCTGCACTATGTCATCAGTTCCATCATCCAGAAGCTTGTTTTGTGTGTTCTGAAAAGGGACGGTTCCCGCAACCTTCCTACCGAGAGCTCCACTTCTGTGCAAAGCATGCTGGGTGCATATTTTCCAGAACTCCTTGCTAGTTTTGCTGCTAGCCTTTGTGCTGATGTCTTGCTTTACCCACTAGAGACCGTTTTACATCGCCTTCATATTCAAGGGACACGCACAATAATTGACAATACAGACCTGGGCTATGAAGTGCTTCCGATCAATACTCAGTATGAGGGAATGAGAGACTGTGTAAATACTATAAAAAGAGAAGAAGGAATGCTAGGCTTTTATAAAGGGTTTGGAGCTGTTGTAGTACAGTATACTTTACATGTGGCAGTTTTACAGCTTACCAAAATCATTTACTCAACACTGCTTCAAAATGTTTCTTAATCTGTTCAGGTGTGGATTTAGCATGGTGGACATGATAGACTTAGGTAATTGTTTAAAATGGCTTACAAAAGTAAGTCAGAAGAATCTATGCATTCTTCCTTATGCTCTAAAGAACTTGTTTTAAAATTGGGGATATAGATTCCTAAGTGTAATTAAAGTACTGTTTAAATGTAAAGCTAGAGACACAAATGTAGTATGTAGTCACACAGAAGGGGATGTTTTCAACTCCTTGCAACTGGAGTTGATAGTAAAATAGAAACTGTAAAGGTAACTTAAGTGGACATAAATTTCAGAGTTTACAGGTACATGGAAGACTTATTTTGCTGCAGAGTGGCAGTAGATGACAGAAATCTTGCTTTGTTGGTTTGGAAAAGTTGCACAGAATGCGTATTTGGCTGTCTTGCATCTTGCAAGGCTTGCAGTAACTGGAGTGTGTTAATAAATTAGAAACTGATGTATGCATGCATGTGTGCCATATTTAGCCTACTTTCCACACATCTTCAGGGTTTTACTCTGCTGCTTTGTCTATGAATAGAAGAATTTTACAAATGTTTCAATCTTCAAAGTGTGTAACAAGTCTGAATTATCAATTGGCTATTTCTAGAGTTTCTCTTTTGTTAGATCAGAGGGATATATACATAACTATCTACTATTTATTACTGATGTCCGTTTAAAATTACTGCTGGATTAGATATTTTGTGGAGCAGAATAAGGTCGGTTTATGTGCAAGTAAACTACTGGAATGTACGAATTTTGTCCTTTTCCCCTAATAAATCAAGACTTTCATTCTGAAAATCAATTCTGATCATTCTAAATAACTTAGTCCTTGGTTTCATCAGTAAATATCATGAACACTGTAGGAGATTTTTACAAATATATGGAGAGTTACTTTAAAACCATATCAGAGGCTGCTGCCTTTTTCACATTTTGTGGTTAGTCTTAGTGAATATTGTAAATTGGTGTGCATTTTCATCATTAATCATTGTGTAGTTGTTGTCACTTGTGGAAATTAGTCCTGGCAAAATAATTTTAAAAGTTGCTGTTCCTTAAGTGCTGGCTTTAAATCGTTTGCAGGTCTACTAGCTATTATTAATCTAACTTTGATGTATTTTAAATTTTAAGTGTTGAAATGGAAAGTATAGTGGTTTGGGGAGCTGCTTTTAATTTTGAAATATTGTTAATTTCAAATTTAGTGTATAGAATGGAACCAGTGAAATAAAATGAGAGATCACTCTAAATATTTTGAAGTAATTCACTGAAAAGGCATCTAAGGAAACCCTGATTTGTGTGTTGTGTTTTATTGTATAGACTTCAGAGTGCTTTTCTTCAAGTTCCTCAACTTCCCTAGATACAGGAATGTTGAATTAAACTACATGCAAGAACTTGGGTAAAATGCTTGATTCTTAGTTTATATTTTTAAATGTTTTTGTTAGGTCAGCTAGTGCAAATACTTCCTCAAAGGAAACAACATTGACTCCATACCGGGTTCTATAGGCCCTAGTGCATCAAGTTTCTAATTTCAACTTTTAATATGTAAAATCAGCCTTATCAAGGGTGTTAAATTTTACTGAGGCCACCTCTGTCATCACAGTTTCCTTGAAGCAGTAAGTGCCTGTGGGAGACCAACACTTGAAGATGTATTGGTGAAATTTTCCTAGTAATTATAAGGAAAGCAATTTGTCACAAAATGGAGGATTCTTTGTGTATACTTTACCTTCCAAAGAAAGTAGTACTCTGCTTTGCTCAGAGTTGCTGTTTTTACTCATGCAAATATATAAATTAGTGAGGTGGGGGGCGTAAAAAACCAAACAAACCAACAACCTTTCAAATCATTGGAATTTTAAATTTAGATATACCCCTGAGAATGACAAAATACTAAATCGTCTTTTTTAGAGAGATGATTTCAAGAAGATAAACATTACCAAGGAAAGATAGAGTCAGTGTAGGGCTCTCACTCACTGAAGAATTATTGAACTTCTTACCCATGCCTTTTAAAAGGAAAGCTTTCATATGTGGTAACTGACAGTAGACCAGGCAGCCAATTTGAGAGTTATCAGACCTGCTGGAAACTGTTGCAATTATCTGCCTGTGTTGTACAGACTGCTTTAGATTGTGCTTGATTTCTGGGTGTTTTACAATAGAGCTTTTAGATCTAGTGTTGGTAGGGGTGCTGCACTCTTCAGCAACATTCCAGCTACGTCAGCTCCTTTTAACAGATCGGCTGCGGGACACATGTAATTTGATCTGAGTCCTGTGTGTAATCCTTGAGATGAACAGCGTGCTTTACAATTTTTTGCAGAATTTAGAGATTCAAATTACCTGCTTTTCTCAGCTCTTCTGAATTTAGCAACAAGTTCAAAGCAAGTACATAAGCTAATGTCCTTGCTGCTTGCTCCGTCTCACATGGTCATTCACCGGAATGCATGCTTTCAGCTGCAAACAATCAGTGAATATGATACGAATGAGACCTGTCTCTGTGTTACTATACAAGTTCTTGCTGTGCTCTAATATTTTTGCTGTTATCAGTGGTCACTTGCAAATTATTTACGCTGTCGATATCTGAGGAGAATAGGTTACATTAACATTTTCCACTAAATGGCTGTTGCTAAGAGATTAGAGAGCAGTGCATAGTGGCAGCTTTATCTCACCTGTGTGGGAAGAGGTACCAAAATGCAAATAAACCGTTTTGTTAACTTTTGTTTTAGAAGATGTAAAGCATATCTCCAGCAGGAGAAGAAGGAAGGTCTGTATTTAATCGAGAGCTGATGGCATCTGTGTTTTTAAACCAAATCTGATTTAAGGAGATTTTTTTGGTTCTTGGGTTTTGTTTGATTTTGGTTTTGGTTTGGTTTTTTTTAGATGCTACTTCACAGCCTTACTTGGCACTAAGTACAGAAATAAAAAAAACTTGTTGGACAGGACTTGCCTCTGTTCTGTAAGATTTGTGTATCTGTTCAAACTTAGTTTCTTATAAAGTGGTGGTCCTTAGTCTTAAGGTACCTCCAGAAAAGATAGACAGATTCGCTTTTAATGCAACGGTAAGTGTAACTCAGTTTTCAGTACCTGAAATGGAATCCTGACTTTCTGGATGTAATATTTGAGCCTTCAAGCACATTGTGTAGGAAGAATCACACACAGCTGCTTTGATTCACAGTTCCTAGCTGATACCAGCTTTATTCAGTACTGTGCAAAATGGGTTACACCTTTGATGTCCATGCAGTCCACTGATGTATTTTATGGTCTCTGCAGCTTCAAGTGTCAGTCTAAACCTGCTGAAAAAAATGTGAGCACAAGCAAGATTTTCAGAGACTTACCAATGGCCTGATTTTACATATGGAAAATGAGGCAGAAGGAAAAAAAAAGGCAATGGAAAGGAGAATTCTTATAACTTAGTCTTTACCAACATGAGCACCTTGTCAAGGATGTCACTTTGACAGCTATTTGAGCACAGTGAAGGAAGGAAAACTCATGTAGCTACACATTTCAGGAGCTAAAGACAACTAGTGTTGTCTTCCAAGGGTAGAGTGGATTTTTCTTTCCATTACAGGAAAAAATGGCAAAAAGGCTGTGATGCAGGTAAATTGCATAAACATTCTAACATGCTTAGAAGTCTATTAAATTGCATTCACTTTGGCTAATACAATTTTTATTACTTTGTAAAACATGCTTTTACCAAGAAAATGAATGTGTCATGTCCTCTTTGTCCATGTAATTTCATTGATTTGCCAACATAATGTATCCTTTAGAAAATCACTGGTGTATTTTTACCTGTAACAATTTTGTGTCTGATAAGTGATCTTCTATAGTGGAGTTTCCTCAAAGTAATGCACTTCAGTCTGTAAATACGTTGCTCTTGAGAAATAGTTCCAATTACTCTGTAAATGGAAAAATAATTAGGTGTTTAAATATGATTTCAACGTTTTTTGTCCATGAAAATGTTGAGCAGACATTTTTAAGTCACAAAGGAAACATACTACTAACTTCTTAAACTTACCTGTGTGAGCCTGGAACTATAACAGAAAATACTTACAAGTATAGCAACTGTGTAGGAGTGCAGATGCTGAAACATAAAAAGGTTGTTTCTTGTTATTTCTGGAAGATGATCCTAACTGACTATATGACATCATGCACAGTATATAAAGCTGGGGGTAAGAAAAAGGAAAGGGGGAGTATTCATAACTGTGGCATTTGTCTTCCTGCATACTAGATATGATGGAGCCCTGCTGTCCTGCAGATGGCTGAGCATCTGCCTGCTCATGTGAAGCAGCAAATTAATTCCTTATTTTGTTTTGTGTGTGCACCTTTTGCTTTACCTATTAAACTGTGTTTATCTCAACCCATGAGTTTTGTCACTTTTACTCCTCTCATTCTCTCTTGTGGGGATTGGAACTACCAGTTTCTAAGTTCCCTTTAAGAGATAAGACAAAACAAAGAAGAGTTGTATTTTGGTGACTGAAACTGTGGGATGAAACCTTCCTGGTATCTGTTTCAAAGAGGCAACTGTCTTGTTTGTCTTGACCTTGTAAGATAAGTGGAAAGGAATGTATGCTTGTTTGTTTTAGTGTAGCTGCAAGGCTTGTTATCTTTGCTCATATATTATGTCAGTTGTGTTAGAATGAGCTAACTTGTACAGCTCTGGGTTTTGTATCTTATGGGTTACATTAGCCATTCTGGGAACATATATATATAAGGGCCCTCAGATGCTGTAATAAAGGTCTTCAATTATCATATGGGAGTCCATGACCAATTCTGCTGTGACTCTCCCCCATTCCCCCCAGTCTGGGAGTGAGCAAGTGGGTTGTGTGGGCTTAGGTGCCAGCAGGGGTTAAACCAGGGCAGGTGGACAACTTTCAATATGGTGATTTTTAACTCTCAGAGCTGAAACAAAAGAACTCCTCATTAGGAAGGCAGTTTAGTGTTCCAAGAACTGGTCAATAGCCACCACAGGGATGGTGTCACAGCTGAGGTTGTAAAAGTCAGGTTGTGGCTTAGAAACATTCTCTGTGCCCTCAGTGATGATAGTGAAAGTCCTCATTTGCCACAAGTTGTTTCACTTAGATTTTAATCCTAAAACCAACAGAAGGATGAACAGCTGCTTTTTGTGTGACTACCTGTGAAAAACAAACATAGTTGAGAGGAGAGCTAGCATGCAAATTATTTTTCAGTCCTCAGCTGATTTCTGTGACCTATGTGACTTTCTTCCTGGGGCATCTTTGTTAATGACTATATTTAGTACAGAGTCTCTTTTTTGGTTTTTTGCTGCTGCAATGTAGTCATGAGTGGCTTGTGTTCTTCACTTCAGTGAAGCACTGTTTTCTGTCATCCATGTCCATTTCTCTCTTTTCTGCTGCATTTCTGGCTTAGCACCTTGCAGCTGACCGCTCTTCAGGCACCAGAAGCAGTATCTCACCATTAACAGAGTGCTTTGTTCAGCATAAAACACTGCTGGAGAATTACCAGAAGGGTTGTACAGTATAATCAAACTGGCTAACCAGGCCAAGCAGAGTAGCATCATAATGCTGCTACACTGATAATCTTGGAGCAACTCTGGTTTTAATTAATTATTAAATGACTGGTAGTAATTGGATTTAAAAATAATGTAGCCTTTGTGGTGGATTGTGACAAAATTTCAATGTTGAAAATGAGTAAAGCAGAATACATTTCCAGGAAAAAAAAAAATTATGCAACAACAGTACAACAGGATGACTTTGCAATGTGAGAAAAAGAATGTAGTATTGTTCAAGTACCTTCTCTTCTGCCTTGTAGCAATGACATGAGCTTGCTTTCTTTGCATCTGGCACTTGGATGGTACTACTTGCTCATTCCTCCAGATATGTGTATGTCTCCCTAACTCCTCTTATCTTCCACTCTCATTTATTCCTGTGCTGTTCCTGTGGATTATTCGGACTGGGATCTTTGAAAGAAGTAAGCCAGTATTTTGTGAACAGTGCAGATGTAATTTCTTTGACAAACTTCCAGTCACAAGTGGTGTTTCCCATGGCTCAGTATTAGAGCTAGTTCTGTTTAATATCTAAATCACTTGGGCGAGGGAATTGAGAGAGTAAATTTTCAGATTGGAAGGAAGTGTTTATCTTCAGGAGGATAAGAAGGTTCTGCAGAGGAACCTGAACAAGCTGGATCAATGGGCCATGGCAAATTGCATGAAATTCAACAAAGCCAAGTGCCAGGTTCTGCACTTGGTCACAACAACCCCATGTAACAGTAGAGGCGTGGGGAAGAGTGGCTGGAAAGTTGCAGAGCAGAGAAAGGCCTGGGGGTGTTAATCAACAGCTGGCTGAACATGAGCCATCAAATGTGCCCAGGTAGCCAAGAAGGCCATCAGCGTCCTCGCCCGTATGACAAATAGTGTGACAAGCAGGACCAGGGAAGTCAGAAGTGGTTGTCCTCTTGTACTCAGCCCTGGTGAGGCCACACATTTAATACTGTGTTCAGTTCACTACAAGAAAGACAAGGTGTTGGAGCATGTGCAGAGAAGGACAACGAAGCTGGTGAAGGGTCTAGAGAGGAGGTCTTCTGAGGAGCAGCTGAGTGAACTGTGGTTGTTTGGTCTGGAAAAGAGGAGGCTGAGGGGATACCACATTGGTCTCTGAAACTACCTGAAAGGTAGTTGTTGTGAGGTGGGTGTCAGTCTCTTCTTCCTAGTAACAAGTGATAGGATGAAAGGAAATGGCCTCAGGCTGCACCACAGGAAGGACATTTAGGCTGGACATTGGAAAAAACATCTTCACTGAAAGTGTTACCAAACAGTGAAATAGGCTTCCTAGGGAGGTGGCTGAATCCCCATTCTTGAAGGTATTTAAAAGAGACAGAGATACGGTGCTAAGGGACATAGTTTAGCACCAGACTTCTTAGTGTTTGATAGTGCTTGGACTCCATGATATTAAAAGTCTTTTCCAACCAAAACAATCCACTAATTTTGTGAGATGTGAAAAGAACATGAATATCTAGTTTCCATTTAGAATTTTAACAAACTCTCCCCACCTTCTTGATGGAATTCTACATATAAGTAAGACTGGAGAGGATACATGATTGAAATAGGTTTTTACTTGTACAAACACACCCCAGTCTTAAAGCTGCATGCTTAAAGATATAAAGACTAAAGTAAGATTTCTAGAATTACAATGGCAACATTAAAAAAAGAAGAAAAATCTCCACTGCAGAATGGCAGGTATGTGCATTTCATCAAGATTTGGATTATTATATGCTAATCTTGTGAGCCTCTGAGGTTAATAGCAAAGTAGATAAACTATTAATCAGACTTCAGGGTTATTATAAATGCCTGGAAAACCAATGGGTATGTCTCAATAGCATACCATTTTGTGGTAGGTTGACTTTTTCTGTCTGCCAGATACCCACCAAGCTGCTCTATCTTTCCACATTCTCAGAAGGATAGGGGAAGAAAAACCGCGTCTTTCAAGATAGGGACTGGGAGATCGCTCACCATTTACTGTCATGGGCAAAAAATGACTTGGGGAAATAAAAAAAATCTAATTTGCTGCTAATTAAAGAAAGCAGGATAATGAAGAATAAGAACAAATCTAAAAACACCTTCTCCCAGCCCCTCCTTTCTTCCTAGGTTCAACTTCACTCCCAATTTCTCTGCCTCCTACCCCCATTCAACAAAGGAGGGAGAGTGGGGGTTGCAGTCAGTTCATCACACATTGTCTCTGCTGCTCCTTCGTCCTCACTCTCATCTTCTACACCAGTAGGGATTCTCTTCCAAGGAAGCGAGTCTTTTATGAACATCTCCAACATGGGTATTTCCCAAAGGTTGCAATTCTAACTACTGCAGCGTGGGATCTTATCGTGGAGTCCAGTCTTTGAGGAATAGACTGCTCCAGCATGGGTGTCCCACAGGGTCACAGGTCAGGCCTGTGAAAATCTGCTCCTATGTGGACTCCTTTCCACAGGACACAGCTCCTGACAGGAGCCTGCTCCATTGTGGACTTTCCACTGAGTCACAAATTCCTTCATGGTATCTCCATCCACTCCAGTATGTGGTCCTCCACAGACTGCCTTGTGAGCATCTACTCCACTTCAGTTTTCCATGGGCTCCAGAGGGAAAACCTCTGTTACCATAATCTTCACCACAATGTACAGGATGCAGCATTCTCATATTTATTCTTACCTGTAGCCTAGATTATGCCCCAAAATTCTCTTCAGATGCAGAATTGTTTGATGATTAATTTTAGAGTCAACTGATTTGTCCATGCAGAGTCCTCCACTGGGCCATGCAAAGCTTCCAGTTGAATCACATGCAAAATTTCTTGTAAGATACCTTGGAACTGAGGTGAAAGCTGTTGGACTGTGACTCAGATTGAATCTGAGGTGTGTCCTGGTCTTAAGAGCTTTGTTTGGTTCCTGGAGATGTTGCTGCTACCTTGAGCTTTCTTTAACATATAAAAGAGGGAGTTCAGACCACAGACTGTGAAGCGTGAGGTCAGTAAATCCTTCAGAAATTTTCCTTTCTGCAAGTCCCCTCAATAATATGCTGAGAAAGATGTATTTAAGTATTCACAGTCTTGAAAATGGCCACTGATGAACTGGATACTCAGCTGCTTTAATAAGGGCATTACCTGGATCTACCTGTTTGCTCAAACTGCATCTTATGTCCCAACCTTTTGGTCCATTATGCGTTATTTGAATTCTCTTCTGTGTCAGGACTGGCTCCAAATCTCACATGGGAATAGGCAAAATTGACTTTCATGGTAAAGTGGAGAGCAAGGATGAGTCTGCAAGTAGTCACATTGTTGTCATCATTTAGGTTGTCACTGTGCTCTCATTTGTTTAGATTGCATGTGTCTGAAGGGCAGCTTTTGCTGCTTATTGTAGTCACAGCCTCCTTTTATGTTAATTCATGCTTGATTATCCTTACACTGGTTTTCAGAAGGAGTTTGAGACAACTGTTTTGCAATGCAAATGTCTAGTCTTCAACTGAGCAGAAAGTTTAATCTCCTTCTTACTGATGTTCTCCTTCTTGTCATGAGTCCCTGGCATTGGGAGGCATCCAGCATCCAGCTTTCACTTCACTATGACCCCAAGAAAACCAGTGTATGCTCATCTCTGCCCAAAACAAATACAATTTTCCAGCATAAAACAATTTCTGATTTATCAGCACACCTTCAACCATGCATCCACTGGGGCTATTACTTTCCCCACAAATATAGCCGTAAGTAAAATACTAGTTAGTTGGATGCCAACTCTAAAGCTTGTAATGAGTGGTGGCAGAACAGGATCTTCACTTTTTTTGTTCCTTTTTTATTCCTAGCATTTTGACCAAATCTGCAAGCAGCATATTAAACAGGTAACATGATTGTATGTGCAGTAATCATACTGAAGTAGGAATAGGCTGTCAAGTGGGGAGCAGTCATGGGGAAGGACTCTTACTGTTCTGGGCTTACTTTGTACTGTTCATAGATATACTTGCAGGAATCTCATGGGCTAAGACTCTGGAGGGTTAAGGAGCCTGAGAAAGTTAGTCAATTTTTAAATGCCACTTCCTCCAAGCCCAAGATAGGTGTGTTCCTGTGAGTAAAAAATTAGGTAGACGTGCCAGGAGACCTGCATTGATAAGCAAGGAGATTCTGAAGGAAATCTCATGGAAGAAAGATACAGTTCGTGGAAGAAAGGACTTGTCACTTGGGAGAACTATGGAGTAGTTGCCAGGGTATGCAGGAAGACAACAAGGAAGGCCAAAACCCTCTTGGAACTGAAACTGGCAAAGTAAGTAAAAGAGAACAAGAAGGGCTTCTTCAAATACATCAGTAAGAAAAGGAAGAATAAGGAAGGTGTGGGGTCACTGCTGAACGAGGAGGCAGCCCTGATAACTGAGGATGCAGAGAAGGCAGAGTTGCTGAATGCCTTCTTTGCTTCAGTCTTCACTCCTAAGACTGAACTCTCCTATGAAGTACAGCCCCTGGATGAAGGAGAAGAAGGCTGGAGGAGGGAAGACTTTCCACTAGTCAATGGAAGACTGGATTAGGGATCAGTTACACGAATTGAATATACACAAACTGGGAGGCTTGGCTGACACACCTGAAGACTGTGTGGCCCTTCAGCAAGACTTGGACAGACTAGTGAGCTGGACAAAGAGGAATCTAGTGAGGCTCAACAAGGGTAAGTGCAGAGTCCTGCATCTGGGATGGAAGAATAAACTGCACCAGTACAGCTTAGGAGGTGATCTGCTGGAAAGCAGTCCCATGGAGAAGGACCTGGGAGTCCTGGTGGATAACAAGTTATCCATGGGACAGCAATGTGCCCTTCTGGCCAAGAGGGCCAATGAGATCCTGGGGTGCATTAAGAGGAGTGTGTCCTGCAGATCAAGGGAGGTTCTTCTCCCCCTCTACTCTTCCCTAGTGAGAACTCAGCTGGAATATTGCATCTAATTTTGGGCTCCCCAGTTCAAGAAGGACAGGAATCTACTTGAGAGATTCCAACAGAGGGCTGCCAGGATGATTTAGGGACTGGACCACTTGCCCTATGAGGACAGGCTGAGAGACCTGAGTCTTTTTAATCTGGAGAAGACTGAGAGTGGATTTATTAAATGTTTATAAATATCTGAGGGCCAGGTGTCAAGAGGGAGGGGACAGGCTCTGCTCAGTTGCACCCTATGATAGGACAATTGATAGAAACTACAGCACAGGGGCTTCCACCTCAACATGAGGAGGAACATTTTCACTGTGAGGGTCACAGAGCACTTGAACAGGCTCCCCAGAGATGTTGTGGAGTCTCCTTCTCTGGAGACCTTCAAGACCCATCTGGATGCATTCATGTGTGACCTGCACTAGATTCCATGGTGCCTGCTCTGGCAGGGGGTTTGGACTTAATGATCTCTGGAGGTCCCTTCCAACCCTAGCATGCTTGTGTGTCCGTGTGAGCTGAAATTCCCCCCACACCAACAATAACCAGGCTAGCTCAGTCTGGAAGCAAATGAAACCTGTATTTACAAGCAGATCTACAATCTATGATGAAATGCAATGAATATGTACAAATATACAAAATTCACAACATTTACAAATATATACAATCAACAGAAAAGCACAACCAAGCTCCCTTTGCTTCCCCCCAAAGGGACCTTTCCCAAGGGGCCTCTCTCCCAGGGACCTCCCCCCCATACCCCCGTGGCAGAAAGCAGTTCAGTAAAAGCAAAGAAGCTGTTAACTTAGCTGGCCAAGGTCAGTGTGTTGTCTTTAGCCAGAAGAGAAGAAGAAACAGCAGCCAGACAGCCCAGCAAGTCACCTCGACTGCACACTGCCCCACTTTGTTTTGAGTAGTAGTTCTTAAACATTTCTGTCTATCCAATGGAAGTGTTTAGAACAATCATTATTTTGCTTTCTTACACCCAATAGTGACTTATTTACACTCTTTAGCTTTCTCTGCTTGAACTTTGAGAAGAAAAAATTAAAGAGAGTTTCAAAACATCACAGCTTGTGATCCTGTAATAGCTATCTGGAAAGCAGTGCTGCCAGCATTTGAAAGGGAGGTAGACACTGACACAAGAAACAGAAAAGAAAAATTTGTATAGGTCCCTCTTTGTTATTGTAAGGAGCAGCAGCTGATCAATGATCTTCAATTCATAAAGTTTTCCACAGTGGGTGACTGGTGCCAAAAAGAATAATCACCACCTGGTAGGTGAGATGTAGCATTTGTAATTTACTATTTCAACAGTGGAAAAAAAAAAGAGGCTTTAAAGCCATAGATTAGGCTTTGTTGGTTAAGTAATTAATAAATTTTCCAGAAGACCACAAACTATTCTTTACTAATTTGTTTTCTTTTTGGTTTTGGTTTTTATTAATTTGTCTAGAATAGACCTCTCCTTACTCATTGTTAGTTTCCTGGATCTACCCTAAAGGACTCTTGAAAAAAGGTGCAACATTTGCCACTTTTTAATCTTCAGGAACCAAATATTTTTTTCAGTGGTGATATACTGGACTCACTCAATTCAAATATTTTATTCTTAAATGCTCTTGGAGTTAACAATGTGGCATTTGTTGCTGTTTATCTTGGTTACTTGTTCTGTAAACTCTTTAGTATCTGCCTCTGAGATAGCATTTCTGTCAGAGAGCATGCACGGACCCGAAGTAGATGTAGCAGGAATCCATTTGTTGGCATCGAACAAGTAGTTTATGTAGGAAAAATCATGGCTAAACAATAACCCAACATTTTTTTGCCCCTGTTGCTAATTGAGTTTCTTCTTTGATGTGTAGCTGTCCATTATTGTCTTCTTCCCATATCAGGTTGAGCCAATTTTGCATGTAGGTAAATAGAATCATAGAATCATAGAATCAAGAAGGCTGGAAGAGACCTCAAGGATCATTGAGTCCAACCTGTCACACTACACCTCATGACTATCTAAACCATGGCACCAAGTGCCATGTCCAATCCCCCCTTGAACACCTCCAGGGATGGTGACTCCACCACCTCCCTGGGCAGCCCATTCCAATGGCCAACCACTCTCTCTGTGAAGAACTTTCTCCTCACCTCCAGCCTAAACCTCCCCTGGTGCAGCTTGAGACTATGTCCTCTTGTTCTGGTGTTGGTTACCTGGCAGAAGAGACCAAACCCCTCCTGGCTACAACCTCCCTTCAGGTAGTTGTAGACAGCAATAAGGTCTCCCCTGAGCCTCCTCTTCTCCAGGCTAAACAGTCCCAGCTCCCTCAGCCTCTCCTCATAGGGCTTGTGCTCAAGGCCTCTCACCAGCCTCGTTGCCCTTCTCTGGACATGCTCCAGCAATTCAACATCTTTCCTAAACTGAGGGGCCCAGAACTGATCCCTGGGGGACACCACCAGTGACAGGCTGCCTGCTAGAAGGGGCACCATTCACCACCACTCTCTGGGCTCAGCCCTCCAGCCAGTTCCTAACCCAGCACAGAGTGCTGCTGTCCAAGCCACAGGCTGCCAGTTTGGCCAGGAGTTTGCTGTGGGGAACGGTGTCAAAGGCCTTGCTGAAGTCCAGGTAGACCACATCAACAGCCTTTCCCATGTCCACCAGGCTGGTCACCTGATCATAGAAGGAGATCAGGTTGGTGAGGCAGGACCTGCCCTTCCTAAATCCATGTTGGCTGGGCCTGATTCCTTGGCCATCCTTCAGGTGCGCAGTGATTGCTCCCAAGACAATCTGCTCCATGATTTTCCCTTGCACTGAGGTCAGGCTGACAGGCCTGTAGTTCCCAGGTTCTTCTGTCTGTCCCTTCTTGTGGATGGGTGTCACATTGGCCAGTTTCCAGTCTTCTGGGACCTCTCCAGTGAGCCAGGACTGGTGGAAAATGATGGAGAGAGGCTTGGCCAGCTCATCTGCCAGCTCTTTCAGCACCCTAGGATGAATCCCATCAGGTTCTATGGACTTGTGAATATCCAAGTGACTCAACAAGTCCCGAAGTAATTCCACATGGATTTCAGGAGTACAACACTGCTCCCTGACCCCATCGACCAGCTCAGGAGGCCAGTTATCCTGAAGTCCTCCTGCCTTACTGTTGAAAATGGAGGCAAAGAAGGTATTTAGAATCTCAGCCTTCTCCTCATCCTTAGTTACAATGTTACCCTCCACGTCCAATAAAGAGTGGAGGCTCCTCTTGCCCCTCTTTTTAGCATTAATATAAAAATGTTGTCCTGTCTCACACTTCAAATTGTTTACTGAAGTCAAGCTCCTCTTATCATCAGGTGTGGTGGTTTGAAACTGTCTTTTTAATTTTTCCTTGCAAAGTTCAGAACAGAGAAAGTGAAAGAATGTAAATAAGTCACTATTGGGTGTAAGAAGGCAAAATAACGATTGTTCTAAACACTTCCATTAAGGACTATTACCCAAAACAAAGTAGGCATTCTGCACATTCTGCGTTCAGCAGTGGGGGCAGTTGCTGGGCTGTCTGGCTGCTGTTTTCTTCTTCTCTTCTGGCTGAAGATAACACGTACTGACCTTGGCAGCTAAGTTAACAACTTTCTGCTTAACTAACTCTGCTTCTCTGTCCAGGGGGGTCTGGGGGGGAAGCTCCTGGGAGAGGGAGGCCCCTTTGGGAGGGTCCCCTTGGGGGGGGAAGCAAAGGGAGCTTGGTTGTGTTTTTCTGTTGATTGTATATATTTGTAAGTGTTGTGAATTTTGTGTATTTGTACATATTCATTGCATTTCATCTGCTTGTAAATACAGTTTTTCATTTGCTTCCAGACTGAGCTAGCCTGGTTATTGTCGGTGGGGGGGGGAATTTCAGCTCACACCGACACACTTTTTATTTTTGGCGCCCAACGAGGGGCTCGATTGCTTGTATGATTTATTCCTGCTCAGATTAGGAAGCAAAATGAAGCTGTTTTGGATTTTGAGTAATTTTATTTCCTCTGTTATCAGTGTGATTGTCTACAGATGGGCTGTTTCCTGCATGATAGACAAGATTGTGAGATATGTGGCATATAAGTCGTTTCTTTGGGTTAAGAACAAGTTACTGAATGCTGTTGAATTCTGTTGTGGTCTTATTGGGCTTAGAAGATATGGTAACTCAACTATGAATCTGCTAGCAGACACATTTGAGTTTGTTACTCCTCTTACAACTACAGAGGGTCTTTGGAACCAGTGGTACCCTAGATATCTTGTGCTAGCCTTAATTTTGTTGTTTCTTGGAATAATCATATGGCTGCTGATAGCACTGTGTCAAGAAAGACGTAAGGCTACTCACTCTTCCGACCTGCGTAGATGTAAGAGGAAACATAGAAAAGCTCAGAGAGGTTCGGAATTGGTTTCTGATTACGGTGACCAGGAAATCACAGTTCAGGTTTGTGAGAAAGCTGCTGATAGTTTTGACTCAGAGCCAGCAGCAGTAGCTGCGGGACCTTTGCCAGAATCTGAGATAACAGACTCGGGTACACAGGCAGACATAGTTACACAGACAGACTCGGCGACACAGACAGACTCGATTACACAGGCAGAGAGGGGTACATGGGCAGAGAGGGGTACACAAACAGACACAGTTGCGCAGAGAGAAATGGTTGTGCAGACAGACATGGTTACACAGAGAGAAATGGTTGTGCAGGCAGACATAGTTACACAGAGAGAAATGGTTGTCCAGGCAGACATAGTTACACAGAGAGAAATGGATGCGCAGACAGACATAGTTACACAGAGAGAAATGGTTGTGCAGACAGACATAGTTACACAGAGAGAAATGGTTGTCCAGGCAGACATAGTTACACAGAGAGAAATGGATGCGCAGACAGACATAGTTACACAGAGAGAAATGGTTGTGCAGACAGACATGGTTACACAGAGAGAAATGGTTGTCCAGGCAGACATAGCTGTGCAGGCAGACGCCATTAACGAGGCACAGTCTCCTCCTCCTCCCTCTGCTGCCCAGACGGACGCAGCAGTGTCTGCAGGATCTCAAAGCACACCTCCTGCCAACCCTGCACAGACTCCCTCTGCTCCTGCTAACCCTGCACAAAATTCCTCTACTCCCTCCAACTCTGCTGTGAATGTGAAAGCCAATCCAGTAAATTTGGTGGCCACTGTAAGCAGAAAGCGTAAAGGAGCTACAGGAGGAGATGCAGATGCTGCAGGAGATGGTGCAGATGGAGATGAGGGTCCTTCTACTCAGGGTCCCTCTGTTAAGAAAGATCCTTCTGGTGAGGAAGAGAAGGTTAGCCTCAAAACTCTGGCAGACCTTTTGAGACCCCACATGGATGATGGAGATGTAGACCCTGCTGAATTAGCAACTGCAGGCAGTGCCTCTGAACTCAAAGAAATTCAACGGAGGATTAAAATAGGATTATGGGGACAGCGACCTCAGGATGATGATGATGATGATGATGAGGATGACATACAGTCAGCTAATGCACCCAGACAGGAAATTAGACATGTGAGGAAGGATTACATCAGAGGAGATAATGAGCCAGTCCTGTCTTGGCTAGCCAGGTGTTTTGATATGGGAGCCCCAGCATTGGTGGTAGGTGACAAGTCGGCCTCTCAGTTGGGGATGCTCTCAAAGGATACTGGCATAGACAGGCATCTAGGCAAGTGCATTGGTAAAGCTTCTCTGTGGGCACGCCTCCTACTGGCAGTCTCGCTGAGGTACCCCACCAGAGATGATTTACCATGGAACCCTAAGCCTTGGACCACAATAGCTGAGGGAATCAAGCGTCTGAGAGAATTTGCTGTGAGAGAAATAATATACGGAGATCATAAGACTCTGAATCCTGATGAAATTCCTGTTGGAACAGGCCTTGCCAAAAAGCTCATTAAGCTTGCTCCTCCTAATTATGCTACTATTCTGGCAAGCAGGATTGTGGCAAGAAATTATGGTGGAGTGCCTCCCACTGTTGGCCATTTCACTGACCAAATGAGGCAGTTGGAGGATAGTCTTGCATGTACTTCTTTGGTTTCAGCCATTGAAACTTTGTCTGGAAAGATTGAGAATTGCATGAAAGAGCTGAAGGAGGAATTTAAAACCTCCATATCCAACTTGATGAAGGGGGATGATTCTGATTCCTCTTCCTCCAGATGGATACAAGTTTCAGCTGTTAGGAACAGACGTGCTCCAAGAAGGCCATTCCAGAATAGGTCAAACCAAAACAGACAGCAGAGGCAATCACGTGGCAGTATCTGGATAACTCTGCGTGATCAGTTTGGTGAGAACATGAACAGATGGGATGGTCAACCAACTTCTGATCTTTTCAAGAGGTTACGGGAGCTGCAGAGGGGCAGATCCCGAGGTAGCAATACCAGGAGGGTAGCTGTCGCTTCCTCAGTTTCCCAGAACAACTCTGATAGCTCCAACAGTGATCCTAATTCTGGTGCTGGACATTGTGCCAGCTGTACATGTGGAGGTAATCCCCACCATTAGGGGTGCCCTGCCTTCCGCCAGGGGGAGGTAAGGGATAATGGAGATAACAGAATCTATTGGGATGTGTACATCCAGTGGCCTGGCACTTCAAAATTTCAGAAGTACAGGGCCTTGGTTGACACAGGAGCTCAGTGCACCATAATACCATCAAATTATCAAGGGGGAGAATCTATAACTATTCAGGGAGTCACTGGTGGATCTCAAGAGTTGTTTAAGATAGAGGTTGACATAAGTTTAACTGGGAAGCAGTGGAAGAAACATACTATTGTAACAGGACCTAATGCACCTTGTATTTTGGGAATTGACTTTCTGAGAGAAGGGCGTTTTAAAGACCCTAAGGGTTACAAATGGGCTTTTGGAATAGCAACTGTAGAAATTGATGGAGGAAAATTGAAGTTGTCTATCAGACCTGAGCTTTCAGATGAATCTGCAGTTGTGGGACAACATGAGATAGAGGATGTAAAGCTGCCGGTTGCTTCTCAAACTGTGCATCACAGACAATACAGAACCAACCGTGACTCTTTGGTGCCCATTCAAAACTTGATTCGTCAGTTGGAGAGTCAGAAGGTCATCAGCAAAACTCATTCACCTTTCAACAGTCCAATCTGGCCTGTGAGAAAGCAGAATGGAGAGTGGCGTCTGACAGTTGATTTCCGTGCCTTGAATGAAGTAACTCCACCCATGAGTGCAGCTGTACCAGACATGATGGAACTCCAATATGAGCTGGAATCCAAGCAGGCCAAATGGTATGCTACCATAGACATTGCTAATGCTTTCTTCTCTATTCCCATAGCAGAGGAATGCAGGCCTCAGTTTGCTTTCACCTGGAGAGGCATTCAGTACACATTCAATCGTTTGCCCCAGGGGTGGATTCACAGTTCAACCATCTGCCATGCAGTGATCCATGATGCTTTGGAGAAAGGTGGAGCTCCAGAACACATTCAGTTCATCGATGACATCATCGTCTGGGGTGAGACTGCTGAAGAAGTCTTCGAGAAAGGTAACAAAATCATTGACATTCTCTTGCAAGCTGGTTTCGCTATCAAGCGAGACAAGGTGAAAGGACCTGCCAGAGAAATCCAGTTTCTGGGAGTGCGGTGGCAAGATGGTCGCCGTCACATCCCAATGGATGTGATAAACAGAGTCTCCACCATGGCAAATCCCATCAATAAGAAAGAAACCCTGCGCTTCCTAGGCATAGTGGGATTTTGGAGACTGCACATTCCTGGATACAGTCAGATTGTGAAACCTCTCTATGATGTGACTCGAAAGAGAAACAGTTTCCAATGGGGTCCTGAGCAACAAGCAGCCTTTGACCAGATCAAGCGAGAGGTAGTCCAAGCGATGGGTCTGGGACCTGTCCGAACTGGTCCAGACATTAAGAACATTCTGTACACAGCCGCGAGTGACAATGGTCCAACCTGGTGCTTATGGCAAAGAGCTCCAGGGGAGACACGAGGACGTCCTCTTGGTTTCTGGGGTCGTGGCTACAGAGGCTCAGAGGCAAACTACACTCCAACAGAGAAAGAGATTTTAGCTGCTTATGAAGGAGTGAAAGCTGCTTCTGAAGTGATTGGAACTGAGTCACAACTTCTTCTAGCTCCTAGATTGCCAGTTCTGAATTGGATGTTCAAAGGCAAAGGTTCTTCACCACATCATGCAACAGATGCTACCTGGTCTAAGTGGATGGCTCTGATAACACAGCGAGCTCGAATGGGAAATCTCGAAAGGCCTGGTTTGGTGGAGGTGATCACAAACTGGCCAGAAGGCACAAGCTGTGCTAAACCTCCAGAGGAGAGAGTAACTCGTGCTGAGGAAGCTCCTCCTTACAGTGATCTGTCTGATGATGAAAAGAGATATGCTTTGTTCACAGACGGTTCCTGTCGTCTTGTTGGGAACAAGCGGAGATGGAAATCTGCAGTGTGGAGTCCAATGCGCAGAGTTGCAGAAGCGAGAGATGGAGAAGGAGAATCCAGTCAATTTGCAGAGGTAAAAGCTGTCCAGCTAGCTCTTAACGTAGCTGAACGTGAGAGATGGCCAAAGCTTTATCTCTACACCGACTCGTGGATGGTAGCCAATGCCTTGTGGGGTTGGCTGAAAGACTGGAAGAAGAATGGCTGGCAGAGGAAAGGAAAGCCTATCTGGGCTGCAGATCTGTGGCAAGACATTGCTGCTCGCATTGAGAGAATCCCAGTGAAAGTGAGACACATCGATGCTCACATTCCTAAGAGCAAAGCTACTGAGGAACAACAACACAACCATCAGGCAGATCTAGCTGCAAGAGTTTCCCAGGTGGACACAAACTCTGATCCTGATCCTGATCTTGACTGGAAACACCGAGGTGAGCTGTTCTTAGCTCGGTGGGCCCATGACTCGTCAGGACATCAAGGCAGAGATGCAACCTACCGATGGGCTCGTGACAGATCCATTGACATTTCCATGGATGCTATCACACAAGTCATCCATGACTGTGACATTTGTGCTGCTATTAAGCAGGCAAAGCGGATCAAGCCCTTGTGGTACGGTGACCGATGGTCCAAGTACAAGTATGGTGAAGCCTGGCAGATTGACTACATCACTCTACCTCGTTCTCCATCTGGTAAGCAGTATGTGCTGACTATGGTAGAGGCGAGCACTGGATGGCTGGAAACTTATCCAGTTCCTCATGCAACTGCACGTAACACCATTCTTGGTCTGGAGAGACAAATCCTGTGGAGACACGGAACTCCAGAGAGGATTGAGTCGGACAATGGAACTCATTTCAAGAACAATCTTGTAAAAAACTGGGCCAAAGAGCACGGCATCGAGTGGATATTCCACATTCCCTACTATGCACCAGCTGCAGGGAAGATCGAACGCTACAACGGTTTGCTGAAAACCACTCTCAAAGCCATGGGGGGTGGATCTTTGAAAAACTGGGAGAAACATTTAGCACAAGCAACCTGGTTAGTGAATAGTAGAGGTTCAGTGAATCGAGCTGGACCTGCCCAATCAGATTTGTTGCGAAAGGAGGAAGGTGGTAGAGTTACTGTTATCAGAGAAAAGAATCTGTTAGGCAAAACGGTTTGGGTATTTTCTCCTTCAGGAGAGGCCAAACCTGTCCGAGGGGTGGTTTCTGCTGAAGGTCCTGGTCACACCTATTGGGTGATGCAAGAAAATGGTGAAATTCAGTGTATTCCACAAAGAAATCACTTGGCCACAAGAATCTAACTTGGCTGAAAGAGGTTAAATTCAGAGTGTTGCGCAGACACAGCATCGCGCCCAAGAGGAGAGTTCATGAGATCTACAGTGCACGAACCCTGAGAGCCCTGAGTCACCTGAGAGTCCCTGTTCCTTTCTTCGCTCCATCTGCGAGGAAACAAATTGTTTGCTGTTTTTCCTGTGATTTGACTCTTTTGAATCATCTACATCTGAAATAGCCGGAGTGGACTATGGTCTTTATTCACCTATTGTTGTAGATATTATTTTAGGTTAGATAAATGATAGTAGCAGCCAATGGAATTGTTTAGAAGGGTGGCTGTGTGGTTTGAAACTGTCTTTTTAATTTTTCCTTGCAAAGTTCAGAACAGAGAAAGTGAAAGAATGTAAATAAGTCACTATTGGGTGTAAGAAGGCAAAATAACGATTGTTCTAAACACTTCCATTGGATAGATAGAAATGTTTAAGAACTATTACCCAAAACAAAGTAGGCATTCTGCACATTCTGCGTTCGGCAGTGGGGGCAGTTGCTGGGCTGTCTGGCTGCTGTTTTCTTCTTCTCTTCTGGCTGAAGATAACACGTACTGACCTTGGCAGCTAAGTTAACAACTTTCTGCTTAACTAACTCTGCTTCTCTGTCCAGGAGGGTCTGGGGGGGAAGCTCCTGGGAGAGGGAGGCCCCTTTGGGAGGGTCCCCTTGGGGGGGAAGCAAAGGGAGCTTGGTTGTGTTTTTCTGTTGATTGTATATATTTGTAAGTGTTGTGAATTTTGTGTATTTGTACATATTCATTGCATTTCATCTGCTTGTAAATACAGTTTTTCATTTGCTTCCAGACTGAGCTAGCCTGGTTATTGTCGGTGGGGGGGGGAATTTCAGCTCACACCGACACATCAGGTCATTCTTCTATTATCAGCAGCCTGCTGTTCTTTCTTGTTCTGAAGCCTTTCATAGACACTTTCTGTTGTCCCACAACTCCCCATTTTTATATTGTTTAAGACAGCAGACATTACTTGTGTCCTAACCATTTTTATGTTTCTAAAAGCCATTATTACAAATACCATTAACACTACAATCACAATACCAATTACCACAAGGATTCCACCTATAACCCATACTCATAGATTCAGACCCGAAAACAATTTCTTTGGATTTAACTGGCTAAGATCATTGGTCAATGCTTGCCATGTTGAATCAATCTGCACCTGTTGTAAATTTGCTAATTGCAGTTCCATCTGATGCTTCAATGTTTGGGCATTTTATTTCAAGGTACTATCAAAGGCCCTTTGTAAATGTGACCTGACCAAGTTCTAATCATGATGAGAGTCATTCCAAAACAAGGATGTTACACACATATCCTTCTTACGATATTCCCAATCACACTGCAGCATCATATGGGTCTGCAAGGCAGATTGTTGATCTCCTAATCAAATAACACTGGCTTCAAGCACACCTAATCTTACCATTATTTCCTTGTCTATAGCTTCCTGTATCTGCAAATCATTGGTTACATTGGTTAATAATGTTTTCACTGTTTCTGCAGTCTCTATACTCTTTGTCAAGGCTGTGACTGAGGCAACTGTGGATGCTAGTATTATCACAGCTGACACTATAGCAAAAATTAACCATCCCAAAAATCTTTTTGCCCTTTTTCTAGAATCCTTTAATTCCTGGTTTAATAGTCTAATAACATGATCCAATCCATTTTCACTTTCACATCCTCTTGTCATGTTCACTGGGATCCACACCTCAGCTGTCCTTCGAAAAGGAATAATCCTGCTGATCAATGTCTTTATCAATAATACAAGTCTTAAAAGTAATATTGCTACAATAAAGATGATAAATGCTAGATTCGTTATAGATTATACAATCAACACCTGTTGCTAATACATACAGATGGGTAGTACATACAGTAGCAAACAAACTATGTAGTACACTTCTATCAAAACGGTATTATGCCTACGACTTGTTTTAATGGTTCTATTTACAAATGGTAAAGCTAACCTCCACAACTCCTTCCTTATCACACTTTCAGTACCATTCCATGACAGCTGCAACACAGGGCCTGAATAGACCCACCTGGGTCTGTCACCACCTGGTACTGTCAACCCCATCGGTAGGGCCCCATGGTGACCAATCAATTATTTCTGTCATTGTGTGACTCAATTGCCAAGGCAACTTCCCTAAACACGCATGCCATCTAACCTGAGTGACATCCTCCAGTTGTTTCTTCACTACGCAAGGAGGAATCTCTGGTCATGCTGTTATAGTTGCAGGTTCTCCAATTACTCCAGGCAAATCAATACCAGTGTAGTTGGTTACTGATTCATTCAGTATAACTGCGACCATGTGCTGTTGCGGGCCAAAATACACACAATCTCTATTGGACTGGTTTGGAGTAACACATAATGGCTAAATGTGATGTTTGACATAGTAATGTTTTCCCACACCTGGTGTTCCATAGGTTCTAACCACTGACCACCTGCCCACTGTATATCATTGTTAATTAGCGGTAATTCCCCATCCCACCATGTTACGGGTCAAAACATGGGAGGATTTAAAATGTGAGCCCAGTAAGTCTTACTATTGCTCTGATTCAGCATCACCATCCATAAGAGGGGTGTTGCCCACAGCATCCTGCTCCATTGATGTTGCTGTCTAGGGCTCATTTTTATGATGGTATGGCTTTATTCGTCAAGCCAGCAGCCAACAGGGACCTGTGGAAAGAGAAACACATCCGTAACCTCTTCACCATGTTAAGAGAGAAACAGGCCCTTCCCATTGTCCAGTATGCATGTCTCTTTATAATCCTTGAGGCTTGGGATAATCCTTTAGGGGTAACACCAATCTCTTCAAAGGTATTGTATTTGTTGAAGAATACAGATTTAAAAAATTCAAAACATACGTTGCTTTTGATAATTTGTCATGAGGTATAAGACCTTCTGTGGTTTCAGCTTGTTTCTTTATCATATGTTTCAAGGTTTGGTGCATGCGTTTGACTATGCTTTGACCTGTAGGAGAATGTGGTATGCCTGTGACATGCTGAATTCCCCACTCTTTAAAAATTGTTTGAGAGAGGTTGAAACATAACCAGGGCCATTATCAGTTTTAATTGTTTTCGGAATGCCTAAGATTGCAATACAAGAAGTATTTAGTAATTGTAATAAAGTATGTTAAGTAATAAGTAGTAATAATAATAAATGTGGTAATTATCATATACTATTATAATTAGTAATTCATTATGATAAGCATGGTAATTAACAATAATAAGATATAAGTAATAAGGGGTAGATTTCAGTAGAATAAGTTATTCTGAGAGTTCAGAGGCTAAGTAATTCTTCCAGTTTGAACCTTCCTTTTTGTATGCTGGCAATTTCAAAAGAGCTTTATGTAACATAAAATCATCTTTGCTTTTTTTTTAGACGATGATTTGACGGTTTAATTTCGACATTGTTCTTTAAGTTTTTTAGGGATTTTGGGTATTAGCATAAGTTAGGAGTTTGGTGTATGCGTATTATAAAACAGTTTTTTGGTCTTTGTATTCACAGTAGCTTTAAGGTAAGGATTATAAAAGTAGGGGAAAAAAAAAAAACCAAACAACAAAAAAAGAGAGGAAAAGTCTAGAAAAGGGATGCGTATTTTATCACCTACAGGCTTTAGTAATACCAGCAAGGAAAAGTCAACCCATGTCATAAGCTGGAAAGATCAATTCTACAACTCAGTGCTGCAAACATCCCAGCTGATGACACAGAATCCACATAAGGGCAGATGACAACAGGAACACCGCAGCCAAATGAAGGCTACCTGAACTGCCAGTCAACTGACCACTGAGACTGGTCACAGTACCTGTCCTGTTTAACTGAGATCAGGTACTGAGGCTTGATTGCATGAGAATGATATCACAAAACATCTGAATTAGGACTGACTAACACAATTGCTTAATTGTCATGTAATTAGGGAATATATTCACATGGATTTATATGTTAACTCACCACAATGTCATAGTTAAAAAATAATGACAAATGGTTAAAGGGAAGGTCAAAATGGATTATAGCACAAAAGATATTTTCATTTCATAGAATCATAAAATCATAGAATCAGTAAATCATAGAATCAGTCAGGGTTGGAAGTGACCACAAGGATCATCTAGTTCCAACCCCCCTGCCATGTGCAGGGACACCCCACACTAGATCAGGCTGGCTAGAGCCTCATCCAGCCTGGCCTTAAACGCCTCCAAGGATGAGGCCTCAACCACCTCCTTGGGCAACCCATTCCAGGATCTCACCACTCTCATAGTGAAGAACGTCTTCCTCACGTCCAGTCTGAATCTCCACACTTCCAGCTTTGTTCCATTCCCCCTAGTTCTGTAACTCCCTGATATCCTAAAAAGTCTGTAACAGTGTGAGAGCTGAAGTCCCCCCCACAAACAATAACCAGGCTATCTCAGGCTGGAAGCAAATGAAAGCTGTATTTAGAAGCAAATCTACAATCTATGATGAAATGCAATGAATATGTACAAATATACACTATTCACAACATTTACAAATATGTACAATCAACAGAAAAGCACAACCAAGTTCCCTTTGCTTCCCCCAAAGGGGCTTTTCCCAAGGGGCCTCCCCCCCAGGCCCCCTTGGCAGAAGGCAGACAGTTAAGAAGCAGAGAGGATGTTAGACTCAACTTGCCAAGGTTAATGTGTTATCTTCGGCCAGAAAAGAAGAAGCAGTAGCTAGACAGAAGCCCAGCAAGCCTTAGAACCCAGACTCTGACTGCCTGAACTTTGAGTAGTTCTTAAACATTTCTATCTATCCAATGGAAGTGTTTAGAACCGTCAGTATTTTGCTTTCTTACACCCAATAGTGACTTATTTACATTCTTTAGCTTTCTCTGCTTGAACTTTGCAAAGAAAATTTAAAAAGACAGTTTCAAACCATCACAAAGTCCCTCCCCAGCTTTCTTGTAGGCCCCCTTCAGATACTGGAAGGCCACAATAAGGTCACCTTGGAGCCTTCTCCTCTCCGGACTGAATAGCCCCAAATCTTTCAGTCTTTCCTCATAGGAGAAGTGCTCCAGCCCTCTGATCATCCTCATGGCCCCTTCCTGGGCATGTTCCAGCACCTCCAGATCCTTCTTGTAATAGGGGCTCCAGAACTGGACACAGTACTCCAGGTGGGGTCTCACCAGAGCAGAGGGGGAGAATCACCTCCCTCAACCTGCTGGCTATGCTTCTCTTGATGCAGCCCAGGATCTGGTTGACTTTCTGGGCTGCAAGTGCACAATGCTGGCTAATGTTGAGCTTCTCATCCACGAGCACCCCCAAGTCCCTCTCTTCAGGGCTGCTTTCCAGCCAGTCCCTGCCCAGTCTGTATTTGTGCTTGGGATTGCCTCGACCCAGATGCAGGACCTTGCACTTGGCCTTGTTGAACCTCATGAGATTGGCTTGTGCCGACCTCTCCAGCCTGTCAAGGTCCCTCTGGATGGCATCCCTTCCATCCAGCATATCTGCTGCACCACACAGCTTGGTGTCATCAGCAAACTTGCTGAGGGTGCACTCAATGCCACTGTCCATGTCACCAACAAAGGTGTTGAAGAAGACTAGTCCTAGGACTGATCCTTGAGGGACTCCACTTGTCACTGGCCTCCACCGGGACCTGTACCCATCAACAGCCACTCTTTGGGTGAGCCCATTAAGCCAGTTCTTTATCCATCTAGTGGTCCACCCATCAAACCCATGTTTCACCAGTTTGGAGACCAGGATGTGGTGTGGGACGGTGTTGAAGGTCCAGGTAAATGACATCAGTTGCTCACCCCTCATCCATTAGAGTTGTCACCTGTTCATAGAAGGCCACCGGGTTTGTCAGGCAGGATTTGCCCTTGGTAAACCCATGCTGACTGTACCCAGTCACCTCTTCACTATTCTTATGTCTCAATAGTGCCTCCACGAGGATCTGCTTCATGGTCTTACTGGGCACAGGTGAGACTTACTGGCCTGTAGTTTCCTGGTTCTTCCTTCTTACCCTTTTTGAAAATCGGGGTTATGTTTTCTCTTTTCCAGACTGTAGGGATTTGACCAGGCTGCCAGGACTTTTGGAACATAATAGAGAGAGGTTTAGCAACCTCATCTGCCAGTTTTCTCAGTACCCCTGGGTGTATCCCATTAGGTCCCATGGACTTGAACACTTTTAGGTTCTTCAGGTGATCACAAATCTGATCTTCACTCACAATGGGCAGTTCTTCCTTCCGGTCCCTGCCATTTTCTTCCATGACTCCAGGACTGTGGCTGCAGTGAAGACTGAGGTAAAGAAGTCATTGAGAACCTCAGCCTTCTCCCTGGCACCTGTCACCAGTTCACCTGTTTCCTTTCTGAGGGGGCCCACACCTTCTCTAGTCTTCTTTTTACCATTAATATACCTGTAGAATTTCTTGGTGTTCCCTTTGACCTCCCTGGCTAGATTCAATTCAAACTGTGCCTTGGCTTTCCTAACCAGATCTCTTGCTGCTCGGGCAGCTTCCTTATATACCCCATTCTAGATGTCCTTTCTTCCACTCCTTGTAGAGTTTCCTTTTAAGTGATAGTGTGTCCAGCAGCTCCTTCCTCATCCAGGCAGGCCTCCTAGCATTCTTCCCTGCTTTACTCTTTGGTGATATATGCTGCTCCTGGACACAGAGGAGTTGATCCTTGAATACTGACCAGCTGTCTTGGGCCCCTCTTCCTTCTAGGGCTTCATCCCATGATACTTTGGCCAGCAGATCCCTGAAGCAATCAAAGTCTGCACGCCTAAAGTCCAGGGTCATAAGCTTAGAATACATCCTCCTGGTTGCCCTGAGGATCTTAAATTCAACTGCTTCATGGTCACTGCAGCCAAGGCTGTCCCTGAACCTCACACTGGTCAGCAGCCTTTCCCTGTTGGTGAGAACAAGGTCCAGCACAGCACCTTTTCTTCTTGGTTCCTCTATAATTTGGAGGAGGAAGTTGTCATCTATACAATTCAGGAACATCCTGGATTGCTGATGCCTTGCTCTGTTGTCTAGGTTATAAAAACAAAAAAAGGGGGAATGTAGGTATTATGTACAAGAAATAATAGCTAAAGCATGTGATGTTCTCAAGTTTTCATTTTATATGTGGTTTTTAGTGTGGTTTAAAGAAATTTATGGAGGATTAAAAATTTTGGAGGCTTTACTTGGGAGAAATTTGAAAGAAGAAAACAAACTTAACATTAGGCCAAGGGTAGGAACAATAAGACTCAGTATCTTTTCTTAGGAGAAACAAATCATCAAGAGCTCAGTATGTTAGGATCAGCAAAATGGATTATTATGTTATGTTTAATTTTACATTGGGCAGAACTATGAATGTTCAGGGTGTCATCTCCGGCAGGGAGGGAATACAGAAACTACAGTGCATGGTGTAATCAGACTGAATTCACACTAGGGAGTCTTCTCACCCTTGCTGTCTGCTTACAGGTATTTTCCTTATTTGTGGAGATAGGGCCTGGCCAGCCTTACCCTCATAGATCAATTCTATGAACTTTAACCATCTTAGGAAAAATCATGCATTTGAAGCAGACTGTAAAGACAATGCTGAAGATTGGGTTTGATGTATTTGTAGGTCTTTTTATCTTAATCCCTGTGTACAATGTCTGCTTTTAGAAATAACACCATGTGGTGTAAGATCACTTTTAGGAAAGGAAAAGGTAAGGGACTGCAAATTATTAACAGGCCTAGATGATTACCCTCAGCAATTTTTCTTCTTGTGAGGATGATATGGATTTGTAGAACAATGGAGAAATAATAGACCAGACCTTTATTTTTGGACTAGAGAACTTCTTTGATGGATGGGGCTTACCAGGGTGGATAAAATCTCTTATCAAAACTGGATTATTGATTTTATTGATTGTTTTTTTTTTATATATTGTTAATTGTGCCTTGCTTGCTTTTATGTATGCAAAAAAATGTGTGGTTTTATTAGAAAAAGAAAAAGGGGGAGATATAGGGGGGTGGTGTATTTTTGAGCAACTTTGAGGAGGTTGTGTTCTGTCTAGGAATGTACACCTTACCAGGAACTGAGAAAGACCAGACAGGATTTGGCTGGCTGTGTTGAGAAATGTTTTAATAGTGTGTTTGTTAGTGTTAACCAATTGTATGCCTTGCTTGAGTGCATGTTAGTAGAAAGGCAATCAATTAGAGTGTGACAACACTGCATTAGAAACATATATAAGTTAACTATGTAACGCCATAAATGTGTTCGCTTGGAACTGTGTTGCAGAGACCATGCCTGTGTCACCACATCGAGGTGCCCAAAACTGGACATGATACTCAAGGTGTAGCCTCACCAGAGCTGAGTACAAAGGGACAGTCACCTCTGTGCTTCTGCTGGACACAGCATTTCTAATCCCAAACAGGATGCCATTTGTTTTCTTAGCCACCTGGGCTCACTGCTGCCTCATATACAGTTGCTTATCCCTGTGTCCCTTTCTGCCAGACAGCTTTCCAGCCACACTTCCCCAAGCCTGTAGCATTGTTACCCAAGCGCAGGACCTGGCATTTGGCCTTGTTGAAGCTTATCTTGTTAATGCTGTCCCATCTATCCAATGCTGAGAAATAGTTTTTCTAAAGGAAGCAGGCATTTCCTTTCTTTCATTCATGATATGAGTTAATTTTAGAATGTTGTGACTGGTTGATTTATTTTTCACCGACAGTTTCCACAGTAGATTATTCTGAGCACAGGTTTGTGAATAAAAGCCTGTATCTCAGATCCTGACCTGCTCATATCCAATATTCAAGCATCTTTTTAGTCCCATCAGTACCACTTTCTTGTCTGTTGGAAAATATTTAATGTTAACTGGTGACTTACACACTGTCCAGATATGTGCTATTCCAGCTAGCAAGGTCTGCTTGGACTTCTCCCACAAAAGTCATCATCCAGCTGTGCTATCACAGAACCATACTGACCTTTTTCTTATTCCTCTGTATGCTAGAGAACTTCTATCCTGTTCTGTGGAGAATGGTTTTTACTCTACATCATGATTGTTACAAATACGTTAGCCAAAAAAATGTCTTTTAAAATTTTATTGGGAATAAAAGCAAGCAAACAGTATGCAGATGGGCTGAGAGGGGACAAAATCACAGCAGCGACTACAAAAGCTTCTACAGTCTTATATAGCTACCTTATCCACATAACAAGCTTATGCTAAATAGAAGGCATGGATATGATAATGAGCTGTCGGAATGGGGTGCTCCTGCACATTCTACTTGGCAGAAGTCTTGGGGGGAGGAAGTGGAGGGTCGAGGAAGAAATCTACCTCACAGTGTCTGATGAATAACCTCCCACCTTAAGCATGCATCGTTCCCAAGGTTTCTTATCTGAAAGCCACGCATTCCAAGGCAGAGCTAGTACAGCTTTTATCTCTGGTCTGTCTGGTTAAAAAGTCTTTGAGCTTTTCAAAAACAGCTTCTTGCGATCTTTCAAAACAAACTCCTTGAACTTTACTCCTAACTCACCCTTTAACACAAATCACTTATTATATTAATAACAATTATTCACTAAAAATAAATATGAATGTACTATAGGTCTTTTCCAAGGAAGTTACTCCATCATGCAATTCTCTTAACAAGATTATAAAATACTTTTTTTCCCACTCAATGGTTCATTGCCTTTCTTGTAAATATTGAGACAAGAAAAATGGAGTAGTGTAAATGAAGAGTTTATGATAAACCCCTTGAGAATACAAGTTTGAAATTAGGGCCAGAGACAACATGGTGTGTGTGTGTGTGTATAAATATTTGCTGAGACACTTTCCATTTTGAAATCACAGAACTAATCCAAGATAAACTGAGAGAAAAAGCCATTCTGTTGTAATTTTACAGTTTAATGGATATTAAACATAACAAATGAGTCTAGGCTTTGTCAGACTTAGTGCTAACACCAACTACTGTCACCTTCTACTAGAACAAGAATGATATGCTACATTTCTCAGATTCTAGAGATAAGTAGAACTGAGTGAACAAATGGTTGGATTCATACTGATATTGAATTAGTTAATTAAATTTCACAGAGAAAGCAAGCAAGTGAAGAAACGGTTGATGCCAACATCTTTTAATCAAAAAAAATCAGAAATTCACATGCAGTTTAATTTAAAATATCCCTGAAATGTCAGATTAACAGACAGTCAGCAGAGCTGCCAAGACATTTCAGAGTGTAGCTGAGACTATCTCAGCTCTGAAAGCAGCATTGAGATCTCTGCCCTTTCCAGTTTTATGCCTCCGGCAGTCTTGGCTTTTCTACAAGCACAGGGTTTTTTTAGGGCTGCAAGGTTTTCTATGCTGAAAAAGAGTCTCCTGCTCATTGCTCTTAGCACTGTTCATATATTGCATGTGGAGAGATTTATTAACTCTTAGTTATCAGGAAATCACACGCTTATGTTATCACATAAATATGATCATATCTGCACCTCAGTACCTGATAAGGAAATGGAGTGCTAAGGTAGCTCTCAAGGTCTTCAGGCAACCAGGTGACATGATTTTTAAGTGGTGGTAGGTCCCTCATGCATACAGGCTGAGAGAGGAGGAAAGTTGGCATAAGCTACTAGAAAAGACTGTTTTCTTCTGCAATAGAAAAATACTGAAACATGGGAATGCCAGTTTTTCTTAGTTCTGTGTGGGCACAAAAGGCCAACAACATTGTTCTTGAAACTTTAAAGTTAGGATTTTAGGTTTTCACCATGGAATACTCAAATATGAGGCAGCACATTTGTTTCCACACATCTGTTCGCCTTTGGGTTGTAATTCAGCAACCTTCACACATAGTTATTTTGGGTAGTTCCCTCATCTCTAAACAGCATGAGCCACAAAGCTGCAAGAAACCCCAAGTACATTGAAGAACAGAAGAAGCATTCTTTGGGGGATGACTGGAAATTTAATATGACATCAAGAACATTTAAAATGCAGATAAATATTTGCAAAGCACATTAGTTGTAGACAATACCTTAAAAATAAATTCTTATCTTCAGGATCTTTCTCAATCATAAACAGAGTGCACATAGACTCAGAACTCTGGGAGAAACAAACACAAACAAAGAAATTAATGTTTTCCTGAGACTGAACAGTTGTCCCATCTCTCTCAATGCTTTTTAAAGTCTCTCTTACAAAATTTACAGATCACATCTGGAACTGGAAATTTTTTACAAAAGAACAACTGAATAGGTCAAAAATATTGGAGTAATAGCAGTAAACAGGAGGGGCACTTTAGCTGGAGCCCTAAAGTCTGAAGAGAAAAAGAGAAATTAGACATGCTGATTCATGAGAAATGCTGATGAGATTTTAGACTGCTACAAGACCTGTGTTTGAATGCAAGCTTCCAAAGGCATTTTGGTTTTGAAATATTACATGAGAGGTTGTGCTGAAGAATTATTTCCCTGTTTATACTGCCACAGTGCATCTCTGAGATATTCTTGTGAAGAAATGATCTCATACACTCGTTTGCATAATTTCTGCAGTTATGTTTGTAATGGATTTCATGAAGAAAAAGTTTTAAAGAAAGTCTTTCTACAGTAAGACATGAATTTCATAAAGTGTACAGCTCATAGATCTGTTCCAGGAAAAAAAAAAAAACCACCAGCATATTATTTATCCCTTTGGTAAGGAGAATAACATTTGTTCTATGGTAGGAAAAGAGAAAGCTTCAAATATCTTTGTCATACATCTCGTAATAATTTGTGGTGCTGTGATGAGGAGTCCCCTTGGCTGGGATTTCAAAGTAGATCCTTCAGTGTTTAGCTCTTAAACTGACCAAGTATTCTGATGCTTCCAAGCTTGACTTTGCCACAACTCAGGCTAGAGAAAACTGCAATTAGTGATACCTTGGAGTGAGATTAGCTAATAAAAAGGAGGATTTGCAGGTGAATCTTCACACTCACACCCTGGGCCCTTGACAAGCAGATGACTCCTTACTCATCTATCTTCATATCCCACAGGGATTTCTTTCCTTTATCACAGGTTATTACTGCTGCCTCCCATGTTTTCACTGCTTTTCTCTGTTCTTTTGTCTGTGGGACAGCAGTGTGAGGAGCTTCTATGGCTTCTCCTCACCAGATTGTGCTGGTTTGGGCACCTCAGTATGCAAAAGACATTGACATGCTGAAATGGGTACGGAGAAAGGCAATGAAGGTGGTGAACAAGTCTTATGAGGAGCAGCTGAGGGAACAGGGGTTACTTAGTCTGAAGAAAAGGAGGCTTATCACTCTCTACAACTACCTGAATGGAGGTTATAGAGAGGTGGGTGTTGGTCTCTTCTCACAAGTAGGACATGAAGAAATGGCATCAAGTTACGCTTTGCTTTCTTCCAGTCATCAGGCACCTCTCCTGTTCTCCAGGACTTTTCAAAGATGATGGAGAGAGGATCAGCAACAGCATCAGCCAGCTCTCTTGTGGTTGCATCACGTCAGGGCCCATGGATTTGTATGTCTTCAATTGGTATAAGAGATCTCTAACCCAGTCCTGACTGACCAGCAGAATGTCCTCCTCCCTCCAGTTCTGCTCCCTTGCTTCTAGAGACTGAGGTTCCTGAGGGCTGGTCTTAGGAGTAAAGACTGAGGCAAAGAAGGCATTCAGCAACTCTGCCATCTCTGCATCATCAATTACCATATCTCCCATCTCGTTCAGCAGTGGGCCCACCTTTTGCCTGCTCTTCCTTTTATCATTGATGTATTTGAAAAAACTCTTCTTGTTCTCTTTAACCCCTCTGGCAAGATACAGTTCCAGGAGGGCCTTGGCTTTCCTTGTTGCATCTCTACATTCTCTGGCTATCTCGCTATAATTCTCCCAATTAACTAGTCCTTTTTCCCACATATTGTAACCCTCCTTTTTATTTTTGAGTTTTACTAAGAATTCCTTGCTTATCCATGCAGGTCTTCTGCCTCCCTTACTTGATTTTTTTTTCCAAGGGAATACATTTCTCTTGAGCTTGGAGGAGGTAATGGTTGAATATTAACCAGCTCTCTTGGGACTGCCTTCCTTCCAGAGCCCTAGTCCATTGGATATTTCTAAGCAGAGTTTAGAAGAGGGCAAAGTTGACTCATTTAAAGTCCAGGGCTGAAACTTTACTTATTACCCTGCTTCTTTGTCTGTTGATATTAACATGTCATGGTCACTGTAACCAACCTTGACATCTACAACCAGTCCTTTTTTGTTTGTTAATATCAGGTCCAGCATTGCACTCTTCCTGGTTGGGTCTTCAACTACCTGTATGAGAAAGTTGTCTTCAATGCACTGCAGAAACCTTTTGGACTGTTTGTGCTTGGCTGTGTGATCTTTCCAACTAATATTCAAGTGGTTGAAGTTGCCCATGTGCACCAGGGCACTTGATCTTGAGGCTACTTCCAGCTGCCTGTAGAAGGCCTCGTCAGTAGCTTCTTCCTGGTTTGGTGGTCTGTAGTAAACACCCACAACCGTATCATCCATGTTTGTACATCCCTTCACTCTTACCCATAAGCTTTCAATGCTTTTATCATTTCCCCCTGGATTGAGCTCAACATATTCCAGTTGCTTATTCACATAGAGAGTAACTCCACCACCTTGCTTTGTTAGCCTGTCCTTCCTGAAAAGAACATAGTTGTCCATAACAGCATTCCAGTCATGGAAGCTATCCCAACATGTCTCTAATTGCAGCAAGATCATAACCCTGTGACTGCACCCAGATTTCCAGTTCATTCTGCTTATTCCCCATGCTTCTTGCATTGGTATGCAGACACTTCAGAGACTTATCAGAGGAGTATCTCTTACCATTGTGGGTGTTGCATAATCCACTATCCCCTACAGCCCCTGTAATAGCAGTGGAGCTGGTACCCTACCTCACAATTATCCCAGGAATGTCCTCAGGGAGGATCATCTTTCCCTCTTCCCTCTTCGAATTTAGTTCAAAGGCCTATCAATCAGCCCTGCCAGTTCTTGTCCCAGAATTCTTTTTGCTCTCAGAGACAAGCTTTTTTCTTCTGTAGTCATCAGGGTTCTCTGAGGACTTTCAAAACCCACCTGGATGCATTCCTGTGCAGACTACCCTAAGTGATCCTGCTTTGGCAGGGGGGTGGACCCGATGATCTCTTGAGGTCCCTTCCAGCCTCTGATATACTGTGATATGCCAGAGAGAGTGTAGGTTGAACATTAGGAAAAACTTTTACACACAAAAAGGTTATCAAAGACTGAAACAGGTTGCCAGGGAATTGGTTGAATTGCCATCCCTGGATATATTTAAAAGCTGTCTACATAGCATGCTCAGGGATACGGTGTAGTAGAGGCCCTGGTAGAGTTAGACAATGGTTAGACTTGTATTTTATTAAGCCAGACAATCTGAGAGCAACTTTCACATTCCCAGAGTCTCTCAAAGCAAGAATCCTCTTCTCCAGGGCTAAGAGTTACAACTACATGAGGAGTGTTTAAAAATGGGTCACTCAAGTTTACTGATCACTTGTTGGATGCAGTACTTGCTAAAATGATAATGAAGGTGGGTTTAAACTGCAGTGTTGTAGTGTGGTGGGTTGAAATTTCCCTCCCACATTATCCACACCAGACTAGCTCAGTTTGGAAGCAAACGAAGCGGTATGTACAAGCACAAACTCCAGTCTACAATGGAATGCAATGAATATATACAAGAGATACAGTATTTACAATATTTACAGACATGTACAATTAACAAAAACAGCACAAAACCCTCCAGGCCAAAGCCAGGAAAGCTGCCTCTCTGCCTCCACTTTCCTTGTCTTCCCCAGACCCCCCTGGCCAAACGAAAGAGAGAGAAGAAGCAGATATTTATGTTAGATTTAGCATTCGAGGTCAGTATGTTTTCTTCTTCAGCGAAGAAAGCAAGAGAAACACAGAAGCACCCTGCTAGACTGCCCACCAGAAATACATACCAGACAGTCTGAACTTTGTTTTTGAGTACTGTTGGTGCTGTCCCTCCAATGGAATAATTTAGAATAATCATTATTTTACTTTTTTACACCCAACAGTAATTTATTTACATTCTTATTACTTTCTGCTCAAGACCTGTGAAAAAATTTAAAGGCATAGCCTTAAAACCTTTAATTTCTTCTTACAGAGTTCGAGCAGAAAAGTGAAAGAATGTAAATAAGCAATAACTATGAGACTCTGCAGGCTGAGGGCAATGTGGATGAGAGTATTGTAGAGGAACCGATCAAGGAGATACCAAAGACGAAGCAGCCCCCCCAAACCTTAAGGACCAGTGCTACAAAGAAAAAGAGAAAGGCTATAGTTATTGGAGACTCTCTCTTGAGGGGAACAGAGGGACCCATATGCCATCCTGACCCATCCCATAGGGAGGTGTGCTGCCTACCTGGGGCCCAGGTGAAGGACATCACCCAGAGGTTACCTAAACTAATCCAGCCCTCTGACTATTACCCATTGATGGTAATTCAGGCTGGAAGTGAAGAAATTGAAAAAAGCAGCACCAGGAAGATTAAAAAGGAAATTAAGGCCCTTGGGAAATCAATTGACGGGGCAGGAGCTCAAGTGGTGTTCTGCTCAGTTCCCTCAGCAGCTGTGGTGTACACTGAGAGGAACAGGAAAACCCACACCATCAACAGTTGGCTTAGGAGATGGTGCCAGCAGCGGAATATTGGCTTCTTTGATCACGGGGCAACTCTTACTGCACCTGACCTGCTGGACCAAGATGGGTTGAATTTATCTAGAAAGGATAAGAGGGTGCTGGCACTGGGGTTGGCAGGACTCATTGGGAGGGCTTTAAACTAGGTCTGAAGGGGGTGGGTGTGGAAACCAGTCTCCCTGGAAAGGAGGGAGGACCACACAAACTGGTGAAATCAGCAGCCCAGCTGAAGTGCATGTACACCAATGCATGCAGTATGGGCAACAAACAAGAGGAACTGGAACTCTTGGTTCACCAGGAGAACTATGATGTAGTTGCCATCACAGAAACATGGTGGGACGATTCTCACAATTGGAGTACTGCACTGGGGGGTTATAAGCTCTTTAGGAGAGACAGGAAAGGGAGAAGAGGAGGAGGGGTGGCCCTGTATATTAGGGAATCTTTTGATGCCTCAGAACTCGAGGTTGCAGATGAAAGGATTGAATGCTTATGGGTTAAAATCAGAGGGAGGCCGTACAAAACTGACATCCTGGTTGGAGTCTGTTATAGACCACCCAACCAGGATGAGGAGGCCGATGAGATATTCTATAAGCAGATGGAAGCTGTCTCAAGATCATCAGACCTTGTCCTTGTGGGGGACTTTAACCTACCAGACATCTGCTGGGAACTTAATTCAGCAGAGAGGATACAGTCCAGAAGGTTCCTAGAGTGCATGGATGACAACTTCCTGATGCAGCTCTTAGGTGAACCTACCAGGGGCAAGGCTCTGCTTGATCTGCTGTTCTCAAATAGAGAAGGGCTGGTGGGAGATGTGATGGTTGGAGGCTGTCTAGGGTGCAGCGACCATGAGATAGTGGAGTTTTCAATATGCAGGGAAATAGGGAGGAGCAGTAACAGAACCCTCACTTTGGACTTTCGGAGGGCAAACTTCAGGTTGTTCAGGCAACTTATTCGGAAAGTTCCCTGGGTAACAGCCCTTAAGAACAAAGGGGTCCAGGATGGTTGGACCTACTTCAAACAGGAGCTCTTAAAGGCACAGGAACTGGCAGTTCCCACATGCCGGAAGACGAGCCGGCGGGGAAGACGACCGGCCTGGATGAGCAAGCAGCTCCTGAAGGATTTAAGGGAAAAAAAGAGGGTTTATCGCCTTTGGAAAGGGGGGGAGGCAACTAGTGACATGTTTAAAGATGTTGTTAGATCATGTAGGAGAAAAATTAGAGAGGCAAAAGCACAGTTAGAAATTAAACTGGCCGCTTCTGTGAAGGACAACAAAAAGCATTTTTATAAATATATTAATGCTAAAAAGAGGGGCATGAGGAGCCTCCACTCTTTATTGGACGTGGAGGGTAACATTGTAACTAAGGATGAGGAGAAGGCTGAGATTCTAAATACCTTCTTTGCCTCCATTTTCAGCAGTAAGGCAGGAGGACTTCAGGATAACTGGCCTCCTGAGCTGGTCGATGGGGTCAGGGAGCAGTGTTGTACTCCTGAAATCCATGTGGAATTACTTCGGGACTTGTTGAGTCACTTGGATATTCACAAGTCCATAGAACCTGATGGGATTCATCCTAGGGTGCTGAAAGAGCTGGCAGATGAGCTGGCCAAGCCTCTCTCCATCATTTTCCACCAGTTCACTGGCTCACTGGAGAGGTCCCAGAAGACTGGAAACTGGCCAATGTGATGCCCATCCACAAGAAGGGACTGACAGAAGAACCTGGAAACTACAGGCCTGTCAGCCTGACCTCAGTGCGAGGGAAAATCATGGAGCAGATTGTCTTGGGGGCAATCACTGCATACCTGAAGGATGGCCAAGGAATCAGGCCCAGCCAACATGGATTTAGGAAGGGCAGGTCCTGCCTCACCAACCTGATCTCCTTCTATGATCAGGTGACCAGCCTGGTGGACGTGGGAAAGGCTGTTGATGTAGTCTACCTGGACTTCAGCAAGGCCTCTGACACTGTCCCCCACAGCAAACTCCTGGCCAAGCTGGCAGCCTGTGGCTTGGACAGCAGCACTCTGTGCTGGGTTAGGAACTGGCTGGAGGGCCGAGCCCAGAGAGTGGTGGTGAATGGTGCCCCTTCTAGCAGGCAGCCTGTCACTAGTGGTGTCCCCCAGGGATCAGTGCTGGGCCCCATCCTATTCAATATCTTTATTGATGATCTGGATGAGGGGATTGAGTCCATCATCAGTAAATTTGCAGATGACACCAAGCTGGGAGCAGGTGTTGATCTGTTAGAGGGTAGAAGGGCTCTGCAGAGGGACCTTGACAGGCTGGACAGATGGGCAGAGTCCAACATGATGGCATTCAACAAATCCAAGTGCCAGGTGCTGCACTTTGGCCACAACAACCCCATGCAGAGCTACAGGCTGGGGTCAGAGTGGCTGGAGAGCAGCCAGGTGGAAAGGGACCTGGGGGTACTGGTTGACAGCCACCTGAACATGAGGCAGCAGTGTGCCCAGGTGGCCAAGAGAGCCAATGGCATCCTGGCCTGCATCAGGAATAGTGTGGCCAGCAGGAGCAGGGAGGTCATTGTACCCCTGTACACAGTACTGGTTAGGCCTCACCTTGAGTCCTGTGTCCAGTTCTGGGCCCCTCAGTTTAGGAAAGATGTTGAATTGCTGGAGCATGTCCAGAGAAGGGCAACGAGGCTGGTGAGAGGCCTTGAGCACAAGCCCTATGAGGAGAGGCTGAGGGAGCTGGGACTGTTTAGCCTGGAGAAGAGGAGGCTCAGGGGAGACCTTATTGCTGTCTACAACTACCTGAAGGGAGGTTGTAGCCAGGAGGGGTTTGGTCTCTTCTGCCAGATAACCAACACCAGAACAAGAGGACATAGTCTCAAGCTGCACCAGGGGAGGTTTAGGCTGGAGGTGAGGAGAAAGTTCTTCACAGAGAGAGTGGTTGGCCATTGGAATGGGCTGCCCAGGGAGGTGGTGGAGTCACCATCCCTGGAGGTGTTCAAGGGGGGATTGGACGTGGCATTTGGTGCCATGGTTTAGATAGGCATGAGGTGTAGGGTGACAGGTTGGACTCGATGACCCTTGAGGTCTCTTCCAACCTTGTTGATTCTTGATTCTTGATTCTTAAATCACAATTGAGAATAAGAAATAAAAATAATGATTATTCTAAACAGTTCCATTGGAGAAAGAGAAATGTTTAAGAGCCAATACTCAAAACAAAATATGAGCAGTCTCTCTGTCTTTCTATTTGGTGTTTCTCTTCTGGGCAGTCTGTGTCTCTATTCTGGCTTTTGGAGATAACACACACCCGCATACTGACCTTGAAAAGCTGAGTTTAACAACCTCTCTGCTTCTTGGCTTTCTTCCCCCTTGCCTGATAGCTCTGGGAAAGGGGGGGAGGAGGGTGGGGGAGGGGGGTGGGGGGGGGGAGAGGGAAATAAGGCAGGGCCCCTCTGGGGCCAGGCAGCTTTGTTGTATTTTTCTGTTGACTGTACATATTTGTAAACATTGTGAATAGTGTATATTTGTACATATTCAGTGCATTTCATTATAGGTTGTAGATTTGCTTGTAAAATATATTGTCATTTGCTTCTGAGCTGAGCTAGTCTGGAGTTGCTAATGTGGGAGGGGAATTTCAGCCCACCACACTACAACAATGAATTTCGTCACTTTCCAACGTGGGGCGATTGCTTGCTTGATTTATTTCTGATGAGATTAGGAAGCAAAATGAAGCTGCTTTGTATCCTGTAGCATGTTATATATTCTGTTCTGACTGTAGTAATTTATAAATGGGCTCTTTCTGCTATGATAGATAAAATTGCAAGATATGTGGCATATAAATTATTTCTTTGTTTTAAAGACAAGTTACAGAAAGTTATTGGATATAGTGTGGGTTTTATTGGAGTAGGGAGTTATGGTAACCCAACTGTAAATCTGCCTGCAGAAACATATGAATTCGCTATTCCTGTTGCAGAAAGTTATGTGAACAAATGGAACCCTAAGTGATTTATATGCTATGCTCGAATCTGCTGTTTGTGATAGTGATTATATCCCTGTTGACAGCACTGTATCAAGAAAGTCATGGAGCTACTCATTCTAGCAGCCTGCACAGATGCAAAAGAAAACACAGAAAAGCTCAGATAGATCCTGAGGTAGGTACAGACTCAGATTACAGCATACAGGAGCTGACAATCAAATGCAGACAGGCGAGAACCACTCTGAATGCTGACAGCAGCAGCCATTTTGACTCTGAGCCAGTAGCTGCATGAACTCTACCAGGACCTAAGATGGCTACTATGGTTACACAGGCAGCCGCAATTAATGAGGCACAGTCTCTTCCTCCCTCTGCTGCTGAAACGGAAACAGCAGTGGCTGCAGGGTCTCAAAGAGTACCTGCTGTCTCTGCACAGAATCTTTTTGTTTCTGCTGATTTTGCTGTGGATTCAAAAGCTAAACCAACAAATTTAATTGCTGCTTTGATCAGAAAGCACAAGGGAGCCACAGGAGGGGGTGCAGAGGCTGCAGGAGGAAGTGCAGAAGGTGCAGAAGGAGGTCAGGATCCTTCTGTTCAGGGACCCTCTGTCAAGAAAGATGCGTTTGATGAGGAAGAGAAGGTTAGCCTTAAAAGGTCTGGCAGACTTCATGAGACCACCCATGGATGGTGGAGATGTTGGACAGGATGTAGTTCTCGTAAATTAGGAATTGCTGGAGGTGCCTCTGAAATCCAGGAAATTGCACAGAGGCTTGCAGTAGGAGCATGGGGACAGCAGGTTCAAGAAGAAGATGATGAGGTTGATGAGGATGTTATACAGTCAGCTAATGCACCCAGACTTGAAATTAGGCATGTAAGGAAAGATTGCATCAGAGGAGACACTGAGCCAGTCCTGAGCTGGTTAGGAAGGTGGTTTCATACAGGAGCTCCAACCTTGGTGGTAGGTGACCAGTCAGCTTCACAGCTTGGGACGCTTTCGAAAATGCAGTCATAGACAGGCATCTAGGCAGGTGCCTTGGTAGAGTTTCTCTGTGGGCACGCCTCCTGTGAGCGGTCCTTATGAGGTACCCTAGTAGAGATCACAATAGATGAGGGAATCAAGCGTTTGAGAGAGTTTGCTGTGAGAAAAGTAATGTATGGAGATCATAATATGCTGAATTCTGATAAGATTCCTGTGGGAACAGGCCTTGTCAAAAAGCTCATTAAGCTTGCTCCTCCTAATTATGCTATCATTTTGGTGAGCAGAATTGTAGCAAGAAGTTATGGTGGAGTGCCTCCTACTGTTGGCCATTTCACTGACTAAATGAGGCAATTGGAGGATAGTCTCACATGTGTTTCTTCAGTTTCAGCCATTGAAACTCTGTCTGGAGAGATAAAGAATTGCATGAAAGAGCTGAAGGAGGAACTTCTAAACTTCCATATCCAACTTAGTGAAGGGGGATGATGCCAGTTCCTCTTCCTCCAGATGGATACAAGTTTCAGCTGTCAGAAAGAGATGTCCTTCAAGAAGGCCATTTCAGAAGAGGTCAAACCAAAACAGATAACAGAGGCAATCACGTGGGAGTATCTGGATAACTCTGCATGATCATTTTGGTGAAAACATGAACAGGTGGGATGGCCAACCAACTTCTGATCTTTTCAGGAGATTACAGGAGCTGCAGAGGGGCAGATCCCGAGGTAGCAATACCAGGAGGGTAGCTGTCACTTCCTCAGTTTCCCAGGACAACTCTAACAGTTCCAACAGAGATTCTAACTCTGGCACCGGACATTGTGCCAGCTGTACATGTGGATGTAATCCCCATAATAAGGGGTGCCCTGCCTTTCGCCAGGGGGAGGTAAGGGATAATGGAGATAACAGAATCTATTGGGATGTGTACATCCAGTGGCCTGGCACTTCAAAATTTCAAAATACAAGGCCTTGTTTGACACAGGAGCTCAGTGCACCATAATACCATCAAATTATCAAGAGGGAGAATCTATATAACTATTCAGGGAGTCACTGGTGCCTCTCAAGAGTTGTCTAAGACAGAGGTTGATATAAGTTTAACTGGGAAACAGTGGAAGAAACATACTATTGTAACAGGACCTAATGTACCTTGTATTTTGGGAACTGATTTTCTGAGAGAAGGGCGTTTCAAAGACCCTAAGGGTTACAAATGGGCTCTTGGAATATCAACTGTAGAAATTGATGGAGGAAATTTGAAGTTGTCCATTAGACCTGAGCTTTCAGATGAATCTGCAGTTGTGGGACATCATGAGATAGAGGATGTGAAGTTGCTGGTTGCTTCTCAAATTGTGCATCACAGACAACACAAAACCAACCGTGACTCTTTGGTGCCCATTCAAAACTTGATTCGTCAGTTGGAGAGTCAGAAGGTCATCAGCAAAACTCATTCACCTTTCAACAGTCTAATCTGGCCTGTGTGAAAGCAAAATGGAGAATGGCGTCTGACAGTTGATTTCCTTGCCTTGAATGAGGTAACTCTGCCCATGAGTGCAGCTGTACCAGACATGATGGAACTCCAATATGAGCTGGAACCCAAGCAGGCCAAATGGTATGCTACCATAGACATTGCTAATGCTTTCTTCTCTATTCCCATAGCAGAGGAATGCAGGCCTCAGTTTGCCTTCACCTGGAGAGGCATACAATACACATTCAATTGTTTGCCCCAGGATTGAATTCACAGTTGAACCATCTGTCATGCAGTGATCCATGATGCTTTGGAGAAAGGTGGAGTTCTGGAACATACTCGGTTCATTGATAATATCATTGTCTGGGGTAAAATTGCTGAAGAAGTCTTTGAGAAAGGTAACAAAATCATTGACATTCTCTTGAAAGCTGGTTTCACTATCAAGCAAGACAAGGTGAAAGGACCTGCCAGAGAAATCCAGTTTCTGGGAGTGCGGTGGCAAAATGGTCACTGTCACATTCCAATGGATGTGAGTCTCCATTATGGCAAATCCCATCAATCAGAAAAAACGTTTCTTAGGTATAATGGGATTTTGGAGACTGCACATTCCTGGATACAGTCAGGGGGGTGCTAAGCAACAAGCAGCCTTAGACCAAATAAAGCAAGAAGTGGTCCAGGCAATGGATTTGGAACCTGTCCGAACTGTTCCAGACATTAAGAACATTCTGTACACAGCTGCAAGTGACGATGGACCAACCTGGTGCTTATAGCAAATTGCTCCAGGTGAGATATGTGGACTGTTCTCTTGGTTTCTGGGGTGGTGGCTACAGTGGCTCAGAAGCAAATTATACCCCAACAGAGAAAGAGATTTTAGCTGCTTATGAAGGAGTAAAAGGTGCTTCTGAAGTGATCAGAACTGAGTCACAACTTCTTCTAGCTCCTATATTGCAAGTTCTGAATTGGATGTTCAATGGCAAAGGTTCTTCACCCATCATGCCACAGATGCTACCTGTTGTAAGTGAATGGCTCTGATAACACAGAGAGCTTGAATGGGAAATCTTGAAAGACCTGGTTTGGTGGAGGTGATCACAAATTGGCCAGAAGGCACTAGCTGTGCAAGACCTCCAGAGGAGAGAATAACTTGTGCAGAGGAAGCTCCTCACTACAGTGATCTGTCTGATGATGAAAAGATATATGCTTTGTTCACAGACGGTTTCTGTCCTCTTGTCGGAAATAAGTGAGGATGGATATCTGCAGTGCGGAATCCAACATGCAGAGTTGCAGAGGCAAGAGATGGAGAAGGATACCATCACACTGCAGCTGACAAGAACTGAACATGTTAGCTCTTCTGCTTTCTCCTCTGTTTTACACAATATATTTGCTTTCCCACCTGGCAGGGACATTGATTTAATGTTTGCTGTGGTAGAAACTGTCTTGGTAGACCAAGTCCTGTGTGAAGACAGGATTGCTTGCTTTGAGGATGTGAATGAAGGTTAGGTACTTTTCTGCTGGCTGAGGACAAGATGTTTCTAGGCCAACAGAAAAATCACATTTTAGGTGGTTTTATAGCAAAATTTGGACTGCTCATGTGCCTCCAGCCTAGTCAGCAAATAAATGTAAGTTTTCTGAACACCAACACTTAGGTGTCTAAAGACTATTTTGGTTCTGAAGGCAACCCATTTGAATTAAATGTTCTCATTAAATTATTTGGAAGAAAACATTTCTCTTGATATACATACCCTAAGATTGATTATCACCCTCAGACTTCTTGCAATCTGAATGCACAAACATCTCTGAAATTAACTGTTTGTTAATAAGAAGTGTTTGTTTGACTATGTCTACAGACGACTTGCAAAAAATATTTGGAAACAGGTGTGGTCGTGAAAAAAATTGGACTTTACAGGTTAAGTAGTAGTTCAGTAGACCAGCAGGTAGCTAGATGGGGGAGCTTTTTTTATTCCTGGCTCCTGTCTGCAAACTGTAGTGATGCTAGTTGAGAGGACTGGTTTTCATCTTATAAGCTATATATATATATATATTTTGGAACAGGTTAATATACTTCACTAAATTGATCTTTTGTTTGGTTTTGGTTTTTTTTTATTCAATTGGAGTGTGGATGGTTAAACTAGATGAGGGTCTGATGTTTTCCAGAGGCCAGCTATTAGCCAAACTACCTAAAAGCCTGATGGGCCTGTCTACTCTCACCCAGTCATGTATTAATACAGTGAGTGTTTACAGAGCATGGGAAAACTGTTCAGTGTCTTTTGTTGGTTCTGCTGACTGTTATTACAGTTTATCAACTTTAAAAAGTTACCATGCAACTAGCCAGTGCTCTGAGGACAGATAATGTGGAGAGCAGCAGAACTGAAAACACCTGGGAGGGGAGGAAGAAGTTTAGAATTACACATACCAGTATGTAGTAACATAACTTTCACAGAACTTAAAAGCTTTTAGTAGCTTGGTTTTTCTCCTCAGCAAATTAGGTTGTAAATAGGATTGCAAAATCTATTCAATGTACTTGGTTAATCATTCTCTTCATTGCACTGCAGGTGTTAAGGATATGACTATTTGACTCATAATCCTCTGCTAACTTTTAAACCAGAGCAGAAATATATATTTTTTCTTGCCCATCAAGTACATAGGTTCACTTTATCATGGCTCCAACACAAAATACAAGTATTGTACATGAAATTTATTTTATGATTCCAGCATGCTAAAATGTTTGGCATAATTGTGTATACTTTCAAATCAAGATCAAAATATTCTTCCAACTGAAGCTTATATCAACTGTAAATGTTTTAGTATTTGATGTTTGGTTGGTTGGTTTGTGTTTAGTTCATATTTGTTAATTCAAATCTAGATAACAATAAACTTTCTCCCACTGAAATTCTCATAACATATGCTGAAAGCATATGCTGATTCTCTTCTTTTATTTGGTTACACTCTTCCAATTCTGGCCTTCATCAGAAGTATCAAAAAAAATTGAAGGAATGTAGGGAACAGTGTACTCTGTGAAATACGAGTTGACTGTGAAAAAAGCAATTGTATTTGACATAAGGGTATAGTTTTTTGAGTTATTTTCATACAGAAAAGTCACCTAAGAGTTTCTGATAATGCATAACACTATTAAGCTCTTTATGCAAGGCTATGTTGCTATAATTAAGAAATAGATGTTATTACAATCTTTATAGTTGTGTGTTGTATAGCTGGGAAGAAAAGGATAGCTTTATCTAGAAAACATAGAATGAATTCACTTCTTCTTGCATGAATTCACTCATCAGTAAGATCTGATACCCAGACTTTGGTTTATAAGTGTTGATGTTTACAATTCAGGTTGTTTTAAAAAAGAGAAATAGCTAAAGATGGCTTGGTTACAGGTCTGTAATCCTATTTTTAATCTGTGTAGACTTTAGTTTCAAAGGGAGTTTAATGAGACATACTTATTTTTCACTCCACATCTTATGCAAAATGCAAGTTTGAAGAAAACTGTGTCAAAATCTGTGGGTTTTCTTTCAGACTTAAGATCATGGATGAAGTTTGTTAGTGCTAAAACTATCCAGCATACCTCCCAATTTTGTACAGAAAGTGTAATGTAATGGTTTATGAAGAGTATGACTTAAGGGCTGAAGTATGAAATATCTTCTCACAAAATGCTCTACTCCTGTCCTTGCTAGGAAACTGGATAGTAACAACTGCTCCAAAATCATCAGTAAAAGTAACTTGCACCTAAGGTGTAAGAAGGGAAAAAAAAAAAAAAAAAGAAAGAGAGAGAATTGGATAAAAGCAACCAAACATCCATGTTCTGTCCAAAAATTTAAGTATCTCTTTCAATTAAGATAAACAAATGATCTGAGCATTTGATAATAACACATCTAGGTGAGTTTATTTTTTGACATGATGAAGATAAAACAATCCACATCAGACTCTTTCATGTGTTGAATGACTACCTTTAAAGTGAATGCTAACATTCATGAGGTCCTAGAAGGAAACTTTCTTGCTGCATGGTCAAAGAGAGAAACAGGTTGTAAACTCATCTGGAAACAGCCCTTGGCAACCTGCTGTAGCTGCACTGGGGAGGTTGTACCTGCTGATCAACAGAGGTCCCTGACAACCTTATCCACTAATTCTGTAATTCTGTAATAATGAGGAAGAAAATATGATTGTAGCACCAAAAGTGACACTGACTTTGACAGGAAAATTGTAACTTTGTTGACTCTTGACTGGTTTCTTCTTCTCGTGAACCTTAATAGACATGAGAAAATAAGCACAGTGCTTCTTTTGTACAGCTTTCCTCCCCACTTATTCCATATTCATATCAATTCCTCTATTCTTTGGACTGCTCCATCAGCACACAATGATTCTCTATATTTTATCAATGATGTAGTGCATCTTATCTCTACTTAGCTTCTGTGTGGAAACTTTTCATTTTTAATCTGGCAGAAGTGTTTATGTGATTCAAATGTGCAGACAGCACCACCTAGGACTTAGGGTTGCAATTTTAACCAAAATCGTTATTGATAAAATGTGACAAGGGGATTAAAGTTGTGGAAAAGTTTTGTTAAAGGTATGATGGAATAGACATTAACAATTCAGTCCTGAAAATGATAATTTAAGAGCACAGATAGAGATGTGTAGAATCGTGCTGTGCAGAGAGAAAGGGAATAAAGATCACCTCACTGACTGGTCTTGTCCAAGGAGCTATCAAATGAAGTCATTAGGAGTTAAGTTTAAAACAAATAAAAGGAGGGTAGTTCTTCATACAATGGAGGCTGCTACCTGTGATATTCTTTGTCAAAGGATTGCGTGAAAAAATTACAAAAAAATAAAATCTTGTAGGTTTAAAGGCAGATAGAACAAGTACAGGCAGGAAAAATCCATTTTGTATTGCTTAATCATAGGAAACCTTTCTAATTCAGGTAATAGTAGCAATGTATTTCTTCTCTGCTTGATGAGTTTTTATGTTTCTCTTTTCAATCAGGAGACATTGTGTCTCAAGATAAATGAATCTTTTGTTTGAACCAAAGAAGATGAAGAAGATGTCATTCTTGTTGGCTTGTGCTGTCCTCCCTGGAGGAGGGGAGGGAGAGATCCCCAAATCCAAATCCTTCTCTGAGCAGCCTCTTCAGCTCCATGAGTTGCAGCAGACAGAACTTTGGACACAGAGAGAGGGTTCCTCCTGTTCAGCTGCCTCGAGGCTACATGGTGATGTCTTTTCTCCTGTGTCAGTCCTTTTCTCTCCTTGTATTTTCTTCTCCGTTATTCTTCTCCTGAGCAGGCATTGCTCAGGTCTTTTACAAAGTTACAGGTTTTTTTAGATACGTGTCCAGGAGGTGAGTCCATTGTAATTTTCACCATCCTCCCTTTCTGGGGTAGCTTACGGGTAGAGAAGATCTTGTCTACGCACATTCCAGAGAGTCATTATCTAGTGGGTAATCTGGAAGCAAAGATGATTTTATCTTTTTTGATTCACATCAAGAGAGAAAAGATTTAGTCTCTTACAACAACCACCATCAGTGAAATGAAAACAAGTCTTCTGAACACTAGAGATACCATATACTAGCCAATATGAGCCAGGACATTCAAAATCTACTACACTGAAATGACATCTGTAGCAAATTGCAGGGACTCCTTTTGCTGTAAACAACATAAATACTTCTTTGATTTGACTCCTGTTATTATTTCTAGGCAGTTAGTCCATTAAAGAAAAAAAAAACAACAAACAACCCCAGTGATGCCTACTTCATGCTGTATGTTATCAAACAAAGAATATGAACCTGCCTATAGTGACATGAAATTTTCCTTGGATGATAATGTTCTTCATCTCTGCAGAAGGTCATTTGATGTTATCTCCTCCCTTCAAACTGGAATTCACCTGTAAGCATAAATACATCTCCTATCTATGTAACAGCATCTCCCAGATCTGCTTTCTGCCCCCATTGCCTTTTGTTCTCAGCTAAATTCTTGTCCTGTTTCTGTGATGACTCCCTCTGGATAACCAGCTACCACCTTAAATTAACTAATAGAAATCCACTGAGACTGTGTCTCCTCAATGCCATCTTTCTCACAGCTGGAAATGTCAGCAACTGACACTTGACATCACGGCTCTGTCACTCCCTCTGTCCTCAGCCTCTCTGTAGGGCCTCCTATCTGCACTGTGTTTAACATTTGCCAACCCTTTCTTACCAATACTGAAGCAATCCTCATCATGATCCATGTGACATGGTGCCAGATGGAGCTACCTCAGCTGGTTATAAGTTCTGGTTGTATTTGAGTCAGTCTGCCAGAAGTCCTTCACAAACTGCTGCTTATTTGTGGAAACTGGACTGGAGACTTACATGCTGCCATGGTTAAACTGTGGTCAGTGCTCTACACCATCATATAACGTGCAATCTAATTGTAAGTATAATCTGATGGACTAGAAATGTTTGCAAAACCCTGTTTCATTGCTCATGTTCACATGGGTTTAGATGTGTATTTTTGTCCCTAACAGTTACTTTTTAGTGGAGTGGTTATTAAATGAAGTCTTAGCATTTACCTGATGACTATCAGCTTCATATCAACTAATTTATTTTCCATTACAGAAATGTTTATGCAAATGGAAACATGCTTATGTTTTATTTTGTTGTTGACAAATTTAATCTGACAACATTTTTTCGTCTGTTCCAAACTATTATAGCTGTTCACAACAAGATCACACTTCTAAAACTTATCTAATGATTTTTTTTTTACAAGCTTGTGTAATGACTTCTCCGAGAGACTTACAGAAATAATGTTAGACAGGACTTGTTACAGCAGCTCATTCAAGGGTGGAAAAGTCATCAAATCTTTTTAGTCATATTAATATTTTAAGAAAATGAAATCAAGGATGGAGAAGACCTCTCCTGTGGGGGGAAAAATAGCTCTATCATGTAATAAAGAAAGATTAGATACCCCAGTAAACTAAGATACAAATCGAATCAATTAAATCTTTGCTTATGAGGCTAAAGCCAGAAAACATCACTGTAGATACAAGGATGATGCTACAGTAATATATTTTGGATCAAATTGTGGAGAATTTACCTGCGCAACTGTGTAAAGTTACCTTTAGAACATTGAGACAAGAATGTTAGAACTATACTTCTTACTGCCTTCCTGAAGAGGAATATTTCTTTTAAAACATCAGGAGAGATTATCGAGGGAGGTTGTGTTTCACATATAATTTGATGCTCCTTGAAAGGACTCTGTATCTGTAGGCATTTCCCAAAACATTATTTTTTAAAAATCTAACTCAAAAACAAACAAAAACCCAAAACACATCATTGAATTTAGAGTCTGGAAAACTACACTACCACTATTTAAAAAGTGTCCCTAAGAACCCCTAACAGGATGGGAAAAATGAAACCAAGGTTGCCCTAACACAAGATTTTGGGCTCTGCTCTGGAAAGCTGTGAGATCATCACTGCCTGAGTGCTATCTTGCAACACCCTCTCCAGCTTCACCTGGTTTCCTTCTCGACCTCAGTGAAACGGTGAAATGTAGCCTGGAGCCTTCCATGTCTAGGGGTTTCCTGGTGAGAGTTTAGTGCACACTGATGATATTTTATGGTGTTTTCCTTTCAAAGAGGCACAGGTGTGTGTTTTGTGTTTATTGAAGTTTTCTCTGCTGTAGCAGAAGTGTGGTATCCCTATCTCTCTCTCTGATGGACTCATAGTCTAAAAGAAAGGAGTATGCATCACGGGCTACATTTTCACAGTCAGAATTTACACTGGGACAAATGACAAAAGGTTTTCTCAACATACCAAGATATTTTCTTATATTCAGACATATTTTGAGCAAAATACATGTTTGTGTTTTTCTGAATCAAACTCAGACTATGCTGGCACTCCTGCTGTGTTTCTTTGACATGGAATTTTAATCATGTTGGAATTTTTCTCTTTGGTTCAAGGCAAACCTTTACTTTCTCATAGTTGTACCCTTTATTACTGTACCCGTTATTACTAATAGCAAAAAACCTGGGAGACCTAAGAAAGACTGAAACTTTTCTTATTCCTGGTTGCATTCTGTACACCCACAACATGAATGCGTCACTTGTGATAACTTTGCATTAAGCAATACTTCCAAACTGCAAGACCAAGATGATGGTCATCTATTAGGAGGACCAGCAGGAAAACAGAACAAATTTCACAGAATTGCAGATAGTCTGCCTCTGAGGAACTTGCCACTTTATCCCAGACTCAAAATCCAAAGGTAATTATTTGCCCTGCAGGCCAACAGCTTGCAATTGCCTACGGCCTAGCAACAAAATCTGACTATGCCGTGGGTGCCTCCCATGTGACTGCTCCCTGCTTTGCCCCTTCTCTGCCTGTAGTCCTTCTGATGACCACTCCAGGTTTTGTATTCTTCTGCCTCCCAAGCCTGCCTGTAAAATCCTAGTCACTATACCTGAAGCAACGGTGGGAAAACAGCTTTACAGGTCATTCGTATCTCCACTCTTTGTCGGGCTTCCTGTTCGGAAAACAGAGGTGGGAAACAGAGTGACATTTCAGCTTTATTTCACAATGGCATAACACAAAGCTGTTGGGCCTCTCCAGTCTCTCTTGAACTTGTGGAATAGTATCAACATTTTATGTCCCTATCCTTTCACACTAACAGGCAGAGAGAAGGGACAAGTAAGAAAACGGATGTCCTACACCTTCAAATAACTTCAGACTTTCCAACAAACATGCAGCTCTCAAAAACTGGCCTCTTCCATACCTTGAATTCTCCCTATTTTCAACATCAGATTTTTTTTTCTCTTAGTCAGTGCTGCAGATTAACAGATTATAGACATCAAGTTTAAATTCATGTGATATTGATGTCCTATCGGAAGCTTCATTAGCTACTCTTGCTGCCATAAAACTTCACTCTCAGTCTTCCTTCTCAAATATATGTATGAAATCCCTGCAGAACAGCCAGTGATAATAATGTAGTTATTAAGACAAAAGCCTTGTAAAGCCCTCTTAGAGGTATGTGTACATATGATGCACATCTATGCAATTGCACACACATGCATGTCCTTGTCTATATATACACATAAAAAGTCAATCTCTGGATGTGATGCTGAGAAAGCAGTACGTTTCATTTCACCAAAACTATGGTGCTTCTGACATGGCTGAAAAAAAGCATGTATGAATTTTGAAAGGATCTAACCAGTGTGACAGCCTGATGAAACCCATGTGGAGCTGCTGCCCAGCCTTTTGGTACAGAAGAAGGTTCAAATTCTGAATTTGCCTTCTTTTGCTCTGAAAAATGACTCAACAAAACCACACCAACAGCTGAAAAAGGTATTATCTGAGTCCAAAACCTAAACCTAACAGTATTTTTCTCTTGTTTTCTTCTCACATCGCAATTGTTTCCTGGTGTGATGACAGAAGCACCAACCACGATCACAGTATCACAGGATGTTAGGGGTTGGAAGAGACCTCCAAAGATCATCAAGTCCAAACCCCCCCTGCCAGAGCAGGACCATATAACCATAGAATCTAGCACAGGTTGCACAGGAACACATCCAGATGGGTCTTGAAAATCTCCAGAGAAGGAGACTCCACAACATCCCTGGGGGGCCTGTTCCAGTGCTCTCTGACCCTCACAGTGAAGAAGTTCCTCCTCATATTGAGGTGGAACTTTCTGTGTTGTAGTTTATATCCATTGCCCCTTGTCCTGTCACAGTGTGCAACTGAGCAGAGCCTGTCCACTCCCTCTTGACACCCAGCCCTCAGATATTTATAAACATTTATTAAATCCCCTCTCAGTCTTCTCTTCTCCAGACTAAAAAGCCCCAGGTCTCTCAGCCTCTCCTCATAAGGCAGCGCTCCAGTCCCTTAATCATCCTCGTAGCCCTCCGATGGACACTCTCCAGCAGGTCCCTGTCTCTCTTAAACTGGGGAGCCCAAAACTGAATGCAGTCCTCAAGATGAGGTCTCACCAGGGCAGAGTAGAGGGGGAGGAGAGCCTTCCTTGATCTGCTGGACACACTCTTGTAAATGCATCCCAGGATCCCATTGGCCTTCTTGGCCACAAGGGCACATTGCTGACCCATGGCTAACTTATCCACCAGGGCTCCCAGCTCCTTCTCCACAGGGCTGCTCTCCAGTTGTATGATAAGATTGTGGCAGACTGAAAAGGAAACCCCATATTTACTCCACTTACTCTGTAATAGATCATGACTGCTTTATGACAAAGAAAAAACATACATTCCCTAAGGGTATGTATCATAGAATCAAAGACATATTCAGGTCAGATCTCTTCAGAGATCTGGCTCTAGCAAATTCCGAGAGCAGATACTGAGACAGAATAGAACAAAGGGAAGGATGTGTTGGAGATCTGAGTGTTTGATAGTGCTGCCTAGTCTTTTTGCACTGAGAGGAGTTTCATTTCTTAAAAGTATAGAAGTCTAAACTCCTTGGATGGAAGATGCCATGCCATTACAAAGGTTCTTTGTTGTAACATACCGAAGTTTTGCCTTTCAATGGTTGCATTAGAACTTTGCAATGCTGCTGTTTCACAGCACATTTAGCAAAACAGGAATGGAATTAAAAATAATTTAAAATACTTTTAAAAATGGGGCTGAGAGTGAACATACTGAGGAGAAATTATTCATTGTCATTACATTCTCCAGGGGTCCATGATGCTGGTGCCATGGCAACTTGTGCTGCACCCAGATCCTGATTGGTATCTCCTTTAGCTGTACTTCTTGAGAATTTGATAAGATTTTGAATTGTACTGAGTCTTGATTGTAGTATTAGTTATAGGCATGATTCAAAGAATTCAAAATTTTCATATGCACATGAAATTGGTAAAAGACTTTTCCTTATTTTTAATATGACTTTTTCATAGCTTTTTCACAAGGTTATCTTACTTGTTCCTGAATTTATCTTGATGACACAAGGTCCCTCTTCCCCATGTGTTATATTTCATGTACATTTTGTAAGCTGTTCTGAAGACATTAGTTCCCACTTGTGCTCTTCCAGGTGTTCATCACTGTGGAGAGATGGGTTGCAGATCACATATATTTCAGTTCAGCACATGATTTTTCACACAGCTTCCATCAGACTAATTTCTTAACAAATTTACTACTACTTGTCTTTAGGTGTTTGTGCGGGGGTTTTGGTTTTGTTTTGTTTTCACTTGGTTTTGGTTTTGCTTGGTTTTTTTTTCAATACAAATTTAAGGCCTCCATTGAATCTCTTGGGTAATTTGCTTGTCTCTGCCAGGAGCGAAAAATGTTCCAGCTTCTGCACACATGCTTTTGCATGTTTTCTGTAGAATTTTCATGAACTTGACTTTCTCTCTTACAATATTAATCAAGCAGACCTGCCCTGCTCTGTAAAATGTAAAACGAGGGTGCCTATGTTACCCTCTGTATTTCACTCAGTAATAACTTTCAGATTCTGTGCTGTGAAATCAGTACTTAAAACATTAAACTTCCACTTAATGTTTGTAGTTCTGACTAGATCTTTTAAGCAAAGGGGAATTAAATAGCATAGGAAAGCTCATAGATTTGATAGGCTGCTTCTTTCCACTCATTTCTAGAAAGTAAGTGGTTTCTACCCGACTTCCTGTTTTTCAGACTTCATGATGTATAATAACTTTTCTCTTGTTACTCTCTGTGATGTGAACTTTGTATTATCTGTTCATATGTTTTATATAATTTTGCATTTAAGTTTCCATAGAAACCATATACTCCACAGAAACTGTAAGAAACACAGTAGAGAGAGGTTAAGAAAGGCAAAAGAAACATGATGAAAGCAGCTGATGTCGGAGCGTGATGCTCTAGGCACTCTTGTACCTACCTTTATCATTTCATGATAACTCTACTCCTTAATTAGATTTGCTGAAATCCCAAGGTTTTCCATATCCTCTTTGAAACTGTAATTCATCCACATCAGATTGTAGATAAACCAGAAAGTCAGAGGAGGTTATAGTAGGTCACTTATTGAATGACTTCTCGTGAAGTCTCATTGAGAAAACACCCTAGTGGGATACTTCAGTTATTCCTGTACCACTATATGAACAATGGAAATATTGCATTAGATTATGATGCAGGGAATGAAATTTTAGACACTGTAAATTGCTACCTCTTGATTCAATTTGTCAGAGAACTCACAATAAGAGAGGCAAAATTGGATTAGCGACAAAAAAATCTGAGCAACCTGACTCAATATATGTCTTAGACTCTCACAGAACATAACACAGGATGCTGAAGTACAGTATTACAGGAGAGGAAAAAAATCTGCTGAATTGACATTTCATTTAAATTGTCTGTGGGTAGGTACATTGACTAGTATGAAAGTAATTAACATGTTACAGGGAAATTGGAAAAAACAAGGTGAAATACAACACACTTGCAAGCATCATGGATATATGTTATTTACTAAACCAAGTAAATGTGTATGGCAGAAGAAGGACTGTGAAGACAACACATGCATACATACACAAAAGCATCAGGGCTCAAAAGCTGAAGGACAATTATCAGTTGTAATATTGTAAGTTGTAAGACAAGGAAAGGCATCTATCTAAAGACATAAAAGGAAATAACAAATGTATTTAACAGAAAAAAGAAAGAAAAAGAGAGAAAGAAAGAGAGAAAGAGAGAAAAAAGGAAGGAAGGAAGGGAGGAAGGAAGGGAGGAAGGAAGAGAGGAAGGAAGGGAGGAAGATAGGAAGGAAGGAAGGAAGGAAGGAAGGAAGGAAGGAAGGAAGGAAGGAAGGAAGGAAGGAAGGAAGGAAGGAAGGAAGGAAGGAAGGAAGGAAGGAAGGAAGGAAGGAAGGAAGGAAGGAAGGAAGGAAGGAAGGAAGGAAGGAAGGAAGGAAGGAAGGAAGGAAGGAAGGGAAATAAAAGGAGTGCTTTAGTAAAAAAACCCACAGCAGTTGAACATTGTGTTATTGTTGAATGAAGATTCATATGCCAGAGCCATTTTTGACAAAGGAAATGTCTGAAGACTTGGATCAACAGAAAACTTCATTTTTCTCAAAAAAATACTTTGAATGAGAAACTGAACAGCAACAAACTGTCAGTTCTATTAGGTATTCACCCAAAGGAAAAGAACTGAAAACAAAATAAAAATATGGTTCTGTAGTTGTGTAGGTTCACAAACTGCATTATGAATACAAAATTCTCATCTTTTGAGAATTTTTAATATTTTTGGGATGTTCAAGCCATCATGCTTTTGTTCCTGTGTCTTCTGAATATATCCTAGGTCTTGTTTAGAGTTTTCAAAAATACCACCCAGAGAGCCATCCCAAGGCTGGTGTGTGAGACAGTATAGACAAGTGCCCAGGACAGTGGTGACTGCCAATGTTTTGAAATTTCACACCCAAGCAAGTACGGAATGCTGACAATATTTGGAAAAAATATGTTGTCAACTCGGCAGTACCTGAGAAACACAAATCACTGCAAAGTGCTGGAGCCTGCCCATACCTACCAAGCCCATCTCAACACCATTCAGTGCCCTCATGGGGAAGAGAAGATCTCTGGACTTAAAAACAGACCACCCTGCACTTCAGCTGGACTAGAGAACAAGCCTGTTCACTTATCAGTCACCTCTCTACAGAAGAAATACACTTTAAAAATCAGTTCACTTCGTAAGGGATGAAGATGGATCAGGGAGAAAGAGAAGAACCAAAGGCAATCACCTGATCTCTATGTCTGCGTGAGCTATTAGATATATGAAAGAATTTCATCTCCCATCCAGGTGAGCACATTATCATCTGGCTGCTCTGATGGAGGGATTATAGTGCCATTATATGGAACTAGAGGGCAAGGAAAACAAACAGCTGGCATCGCTTTCTAGAGAAAAGAACACTTGCAAAGCAATTGGAAAATGGACACAAGCCCCCAGGCTATGGAGGCAACATCTGTCAGGTGTGACAAGGAAGATGTTAAATGTCACCTAGGCAAGTAGGCCACTGTAGTGGTTTGAACCACATAATATTCCCCACTATCAGAATCATGAATTTACAGCTAACTGCATTTATGGCTGTACTGTTTTATGACTGTTTAAAAAAAAAAAAAAAAAGAGTCTCAGTCTTCCTCTTTCTTTCACCTTTCCAGGTCTTGAGCAGGCAGTTGCATTCTTCACTTGTACAGGATTCAGATGGGTATTCCTTTCCCTTCTGTTCTATGTATAGAGAGATGTAAACTGATATTTTTGTAGCAGGAGTAAAATATTCTGTGTTAATCAACTGAAAAATCTCCCCCTTTTTTTTTCCCCTTCGTTCCTTATCTCCTAGCAGGAGAGAGGAGACAGGAGGAGGAGTGGGAGTGGGGTTGTTTAGCCTTTGTGCTAAACAATTATATTTATTGGCACCCAACATGGGGCAGCAAAAGCAGCTGTATTAGTTAAGCAGTCAAATTTAGCAGGAGAGTGCTGAGTTGAAGTACACAAAGAATATGTTTCCCTTCATTCACTTTCCTGGCTCAAATACCTTTTCTGGTGGCGTTATATAAGCTTTCTTACAGGCTGTCATGCATTTTTTGGTTTTGCATGCCCTTTGATAACCATGGTTTCTTTTATGATTTATTTGTATTTGTCACCCCAATGAAATGGCTTAAGGTTACCCTGTTACAGTGTCTTCCACTTGCTGTTTTGATTTGTTATAAGTGGATTATTGCACTAATTGTTTGGTTAGTCCAGTATTGATGAATGGAACAGAAGAGGGCATTTATTCACCTCCAGAGTGTTTTGATTATCCTTGGGATGCCAACACCAGACTGTTTCTGACATTGTGTTTCTTAAACATGTGCTTGGTCTTGGTCAGAATATTGCAAATTTCTTCCAAGAATGCTGTTTGGGGACCTACTCCAAGACTGAATAACAATGAGTGGCAGGATATGTGGGTGTTCCAGTGAGCTCTTTTCAATGAGGAATTAATTACACATACCACAGGTGCCGATAGGTACGTCTTTATTTAATATAAAGGCAAACGAGGCTGCGCTGGAGCGTTGTGAAGTACAGAAACCAAAAGCAAGGCACAACCCTGTAAGCTACCCAGTAAACCCGAAAGCAGAGCCCAATCCCAAGCAAAGTGCAGTTGACTTACCCTTAACACCTTATAAGAAACACAGCAGTACCAAAGATCACTAAAGGGCGGAGCTGACTGTCTCCCATCCAGGCAGGTGTCCCCACAAGACCAAATCTTGTCTTGCTGGATTGGAGAAAACGGCAGCTGCACCCAACAGCGATCTTAAGATTCCTGCATCCTGTGACATCGGGCCAGGGCAATCACAGGAGGCTGGGTCTTGGAGCAAAAGCCCCACCCATATTTCCACAATCATGTTATGCAACTTCTCATCCTACTGCTCATGCATGCAGCCTGCTCAGGGGGTTGCATGCCCCTGCCCAGCAATAGCTTTTCTCATCTTCATCTTCCTTAGGTTCATTAGCAGTCAAACAGAGCTTGAAGGTCTTTTTTGGTCAGCTTGGGATGTCAACACATTCAATATATTCCCATCCCCGCTCAGTTTCCTAAATAAAGGGGCCTACAGATACATGTTATCCATTACTCTTATCATGCACCTGGGAGCTTCTGATCAAACACCAAGCATTTCCAGACACCCTCAGGAGCTGGGCACAAACACCAATTATTCCCAGGCAGGCCTTGGCAGCTGTTTACTTCTAATCAAACTCCGATTAACTCTCCCCTGCTACAGTGGGAAAGCCTTGGCCAGTGTTTGACCCACTATTCACCTCCAGTGTTTTGGAACATCACTCACAAGCAATTTCAAAACCCTCATGAGCTGATGCAATGTTTGATGAAAGGAGGTTGTCAGCCTGAAAATTCCCAGGAGACACAAATCACTGCAATGTGTTGGGGTCTGGCCCATGTATATTAAGTCTTTTCAGCGCTGAGCAAGAGGAAGAGGCACTTTGCTAGAGTGAAGCCCCAGGATTTTAGGGATATCTTGTAAACAACTCTAAGATGGCAACTGTCAAAATCAGTCAAAAAGACATAAGCTACTATGTTAAAAATAAAAAAGAGAAGTCACCTTTTCAGAGTGTGCAGAGTTTCAAAATCACCGGATCACAGAATGTTTGGAGCAGACAAGGATCTCTGAATGTCATGTTGCCATCTGGTGCAATTTTCCTGTTCCAGCTTCACCACCTAATGCTTGTTGCCCAGGACTATGTCTGTACGCCTTGTAAGTATCTTCAGGTACCTGGAGGCCCAGGTTAAATATGTAATGAGAAAACTTCCTACCCTGCTGTGACCCTCAGAGACTTCAGGACCTTGGGAATACTGGTATTCCCTAATGGCATCAGGAGCACAACAGTGTTCTCCTCTAACCTTTCAGTTGAACGGAATGACAAGGGAAGAAACAAGAAGACTCATCAAATCAATATCTGGCTCTGATCCTAGTGTCACTGGCAGAATTTGGGGAGATTTGATCATGGGTCAATTTACACAACATGAGACCTGCTGCCAACAGATAGGGTATGCTTTTGCAAAGTTGAAAAGGATGTTTGCGTAGGAGTCAGTGGAGCTCATTGAAAAGCTTTAAACTAGATTTGAAGAGCAAGGGATTAGTCTCACTAAAGAGGATAGCACGTCAATGTTTGAACAGTGATGTACAGAGTACACTGGAGGTCATTTGAAATGTCTTGGTATTAATTCACACAGCACTCTAGCCATCTCCATGGAGGCAGAGGATGAAGATCCATACCACAGAAAAGGCCTAAGGATTGTCAGTACATTAGAAACCAGAGAAACACCTGGAAACAGTCACATATGCATTGGGGTTTCTCCTGCCAGAAGGATCAACAGCTCAACTAAAGTGCATCTATGTCACTACACACAGCGTGGGCAGCAATCAGGATGAATTGGAAACCACTGTGCAGCTGGGAAACTGTAATGTTATTGCAATTGCAGAAACGTGATGGGATAACTCGCACAACTAGAGTGTTGCAGTGGATGGCTGCAGAAGGGACAGGCAAAGGCAAGAGATGTGGTGGTCTAGGCCTGTAAGGGAGTGTTTTGAATGCCTAGAACTTGATGATGGTGATGAAATAATCAAGTGTTTATTGATAATAATAAAGGACAAGTCCAACAAGCCAGATATCATGGGAGGAGTCTGTTACAGACTACTCAGCCAAGATGAAGAGACAGAAGTATTATATAAGCAGCTGAATCTCACAAATGCTAGCCCTTGTTCTTATGGAAAGCTTCACCTTAGTAGATGCCTGCTGAAATTACAATACAGTAAAGAGGAAACAGCCCAGGACTTTCCTGGAATGTGTGGAAGATAACTTTCTGTCAGAGGTGGTGGGTGACTCAACGAAGGAAAGTACCTCACTGGACCTGTTGTTTGCAAACAGAGACAGACTTGTGGTTTATGTGAAGCCTAGAGTATATCTTGGGCATAGCAATCATGGAACAAGTGGATTTTCAGTTCTCAGAGAAAGAGGACGGTCAACTACTTTGCACTCTGGAGAGCAGACTTTGGCCTATTCAAAGATCTGGTGGACAGAGTCCCTTGGGAAACAGATCAAAGAAGTCCAGAAAGACTGGACTCTGGCTGGATGGCTGGGTTCAAAAACTGGTGGTGAATGGAGTTAAATCCAGTTGGCAGCTGGTCACAAGTTGTGTTCCCAAGGGCTTGGTATTGGGGTCGGTTTTCCTTAATATTGTTTTCAATAATCTGGACAAGGAGATCAAGTGCAGTCTCAGTAAGTTTACAGACAACGCTAAATTGGGAGAAGTGTTGATCTGTTTGAAGATAGGAAGGCTCCACAGAGAGATCTGGACAGGCTGGATCAATTGGCCAAGGCTAGTTGTATGAGCTTCAACAAGGCCAAGTGCACTTGGGTCACAATAACTCCATGTAGTACATGCTTGGGCAGAGTGGCCAGAAAGTTGCCTGGCAGAAAAGGACCTGTGGGTGTTGGTCAATAGCTGACTGGACATGAGCCAGCGCTGTGCCCAGGTGGCTGCCTTGGGTTTAAAGAGCAGACAGATGCTCTTTACCCCTCCCCAAAGGAGTAACAGAAAATGCTTCACACAGAATAGAATAGGAAATTTACATGGAAGTACTATTCACAACTAAATACAACAGTACCATGCAAAATACACCAATTCATACCGAGATCTCACTAGGCTAGAACCTTCCCAAAACCACACCTAAGTCCTGCTGATATGTTGATGGTCTAGTCAACCAAAAGAAAACCTTTCTCCCACAGTACTGCAAGTCTTCCTGGGCTTCCCTAATGACTCGTGCAGGAGAAACATTCCCCGAAGACGAACACAAGGTTTTTCTGAAACTGAGCTGAGACCAGACTTAAGCTTCCTTTGACGTGCCCGCGGCAGGATGGGAGGTACCACTCAGTGAGGCTCAGCTGCGGCCAGCTCAGCTGGGCTCGGCACAACCCTGCAGCATGAACCGTGTGCCCCTGTCCCACCCCGCTGGGGTTCCGCAGCAGCTCCCGCAGCATTTTCCTTGAACCACTTTAGCCGAAGTGTGGCAGAGGTGTCAGTGCTGGCCACTCTCGGAGAGAGGGCTCTGGGGTCTCCTCGGGGCGAAGGAGGGAGCAGGGCTATGCATACTTCTCACTAGCCTGGCCCTCGACATCCTGGGCATCCCAGATGACAGTGCCCAGGCTGTCCTATTAGCGAGGCTGTACCCACAGCAGACCAACTGCCCCTCGGCTGCAACTCTCGCAAGCATGTGCAAACGAAGAGGCCATCCGATGAAAAGGGGTTTGTGAGGTAAAAAGTTTGACTTCTAGAGAAATAAAATAAAACCTGCAGGTGGCACAGAAAGATGACCCTCTACCTACTTCTGCGCTAGTATGTTACAGAGATACACTAGAGACATGTCCCTGCCGTGATGCGAGAGACGGGATGCTGCTTGATGCAAGCAAGGTCTCACTTCATTGTACAAAGCTTTTTCTTTATGTAGGTTAACATAATATCAGAAGGCAGCTTGTAATTGGTCATTAGTATGTCCAAGCTGCAGTTGTAAATTCATGATTGGCTACAGAGAGAAAGTAGCAGGCGAATGCATATATTTTTCAAAGGCTTAAGCAAGCGTCAGGCAAGAGATAAAGGATTCCATAATTCTACATTCCTCTATCCTAGCTTTTGCTTTGTTCTTGTTATCAGGTAACTGCATAATCCCCCCAGGTCACAGTGACCACTGGGGAGTCAACCTATCTATGTTTTCCTTTCTACACAGCTGCACTCTGTTCCCAGGGTTTGCCACCCATCAGAGACATGTCTCCGGTGTCTGGGGTGCTGGTCCCTAAATCAATTCCTTCATGCCCCCTGTGTCTTCAGGTTGGAGGACGTGAGCATCACCCCTGAGTAATCCATCTGCAGGTGCCTTGGAGTGCTTCATCTCACCTTTGAGAGAAAATCGCATGTTACTGTGCCGGTACACACTGATGATGGACCCCACGCAGCAAACAGGGAGGGCTAGTTACACTTGTTTCATGCAAGATCGGCTGTTCTGGAAGCTTTTTTTTCCTTTTGGGTTTGGATGCTGCGTTCCATTATTACTCATTATTATGGTTTTCTTTTCAAATTAGTGACACAACTCCAAATCTGAATAATTGTTATTTATAGTTCTGCAAATAGGTGCATGAGATATCCAAATAAACCCCTGCTATGGAATTGGAAACCTTTGTTTTCGTGGGTGTACAGGTAAATCTATGAAGCCAGCAATGCTCTGAAGCCCATCAGGATGTATGTAAAGACACCATGGATAATCACAGGGGTAACCAACCAGTGCTCTTGAAGCACCAGCATCCCTCTCTTCAGATCTGTCCTCTGTGCCTTGCCAGGACATGTAGCAGCACACGAGAATTAACCTTTGACTTTTTCTAACACAGTCTTTTGTGGCTCGATCATCTTTAGATCACCAACTTAACACGAAGATCTACCTACAATTTCAGACTCTGTAACCATGACGAGATACAAGAGGATCTCCTAAATATTTTGGATCCACTCACCACCTTTAAAAAAGAGGTTGGTGGTTTCTCTGGTGGCATAGGAGGGAAACTGTCAGGAACGGCACTGCCTCCACAATTTTACCCTTGCTCGCCAGCAGCTACTTTCTGAAAATCTTGCTTAACGAGCTGGGAGTTGGTTAGTTTAGTAAACCAGTACCTGAGAAACAGGATGGGCAAATTATCTCCTACTCTACTCCAGTGACCTTCCTAAAATGTGCTTTGCTGAAGAGGGGCAGAGAACAGGAGCCCAGGTGGCTGCTGCCAGAGGGCTACCCATCTTTTCCCAGTGTCTTAAAGACCCGTGGAACTGAATGTCGCTTGTGTAATGCTTCACCGATGCTGATGACGGCGTCACGATTGCAAAGGTGGTAAACAGTTTAGAAGCTATGCAGATGGTTCACAGGCATAGCCAATGCTTAGCGGAAAGATCAGGTGTCGGCTCTGGGGCTGGTGAACCACGCAACCAACTGTGGCTGTTCTGCATCGCTGCGACCCGACTGCTGCAGCCACCCTCACCCTGCGTGACCTGGGACGGGGAGGAGCCGTCGGAGCACCAGGGCGGTGGGATGGTCTCTAGTGAGGGCTGACAGCCAGCCACAGCGATGGCATGGGTCGTGACTTTAACGGACATCTCCTGTTGTTATTTTTCTCCAGGAGCTACAACTCAATTTTCACATGGATGCACCCTCCCTGCCGGTGGGCCTGCAGAAGTCCGACGTTTGCCCGGGTACACGCATCTCCCGGCAGCTAGGTGGCATCCCCTTCCCATGAAAGAAAACAAAAAAAGGGTGGAGGGAAAGGAATAAATAATGGCGGAAACTGCAGAAAGAGAGGAAAAAGAGGGGGAAGGGAAGGAAGAAGGGGAAATGAAAGAGGAAAAAGGGGGGGAAAGAGGGGAGGGAGAAGGGGAAAATCGAGAAAGAGGGGGAGGAGAAAAAGGGGGAAAAGCAGGAAGTAAGGAAATGGGGATGGAGAGTGAGGGGGCAGAATGGACGAGCGGGCAACTTTTTAAAAGCATTTGTGGGGAGGCGGTGAAGAGAAAAGGGGAGGTGAGTTGACCACTCCGACAGGCTAGCAGCCGCGGCCCGGAGGCGTGACCACTCATTTACTCGCAGAGCTCCCACCGGGCGGAAGGGGCAAGCCGACTGCTGGAATGCCGCCCCAGAGGGCGCCGGCAGCCGCTGTGCCGCAGCGGCGTCTCGCTCGTGCAGCGACACTGCCCTGGCTATCGGCCGGGACTGGGGAGGCGCGGGGGCAGCGCGTGGGCAGCGCTGGGAGCTCCGCCGCGCGTAGCTGTGACACGGTGACGCGTGAGGTGGCAGGGCGACGCCGGCTGGAAGGCGAGCCGAGGCCCCTGCGACGACAGCAAGGGTCGTGAGCTGATGGCGGTGTGGAGAAGCTACTTGGGATAGGCAGCTTTTAGTGGATGGCTTTCTAATGCTTTCCTTCCACTGGCCTTTGAGTATTTGTGGTCCACCGTGCAGTCATCGCCATGAAATCATCCTGCCCGTTGTTTTTTTATATACAATTTACTGAAACTATAAAACCCCAAACAAACTCTCCAAAAACCAACCAAACAAAACCCAAACAAATACTAACCCCGCCAGCCATCACCTTCATAACTACAGCGGTATTAGCACAGGTGGCCGGGGCGCCCCGCGGCCCCACAGCCCGCAGGGAGACACTGTTCGAGGCCAGTTCACCGAACATTCTGCCTTGCTGCGTGCCTCTGTCGCTGCGCTATCACTGAGCCCGTCAGCTTGTCGGAGCGGACACACCCCTCGGCGTGACGCAGAACAAGCCTGCGTCCGGATCGGAACTGAGATGCTGAGGCCTCACGGTTGCGTGTCGCACCGCAACGGTGGGCTGCCCGGATAGTGGAACCTGGGCCGCTGCCGGAACCTGTTTCGGCGGCGCACGCCGGGGTGTGGCGGTAAGGAGAGCCGGACTGCTAGGCCGGAAGCAGGATGGGGGACACTTCCTGCGAGAGGACAGCTCCCGCGTGGTGCAGCGATGGCTCGTGAGGGTGGTGGGTTGTTCGCTGGGTTCCGCGTGCTTGGGCTGTTCAGCAGCCACGTCCCGCATGTCCTGCGTTACCACGGCCGCCACCGAGAGTTCTACCTGGCCACCGCCGTCGGGCGCAGCATCCACACCTACAACGTGAGTACAAGGCTAATGGTCCCCTTCTTTTTTCTCCCAGCCTCCCGACCACTGGGGGATCAGGCCGCCCCGCCGCTGGCCGACATTAGGCTTTGGGAGGGCCGGAGCCGCGCTCGTCCGCGTACGGAGCAGGGCCGAGCTTTTTTCCTTCCTTCTATTCGAGCCCCCGCCAAAACCTAACATCATGGCTATCATAAAGCGGGAGGCGGAAGCCTGTGTGGAAGGCCGCGGCGCCCTAGTAGTGGGTCTCGGTGGCATGCGGGGTTGATAGATGCTGAAGCTTTTCCTTCGTTGCTTGATAAACCAAGATCATCTCCAGTTTGGACAGCTGCACTTTAGCGGTTGAGGGCTACAGTTTGGGGGACAAACTGTAGTGATCGTATTAGATTTTTTTGTACGGAAAAAGATGAGCATAATTCGGTTCTGTAAGTTGAAAGCTAGTAACACCGACTCATTTTGTGCTGTATAATAAAAGCATTTTCGGTATAGGGAAACAGTAACAAAGCAGAAATTAATTGAGTGATTATAGTGAACAGTAGAGTGCAGACTGCATAGAACTTCTGTGCATGTATGGTCTTTCAGCATTCTGACAATCTTCAAAGACTTTGATCTAAAATAGTAATGAACGTCCCTGGAAAAAGATGACTAACTGAAAAAAAAAGTATGTGAATGGAGATGACAATATAGTGTGGTTGTAGTGGAAATGAAGTAGAAGCAGAGACAATGTGAAACAAATTTGCTCAGTTTCCTGTGCATTAGGGTGAAGTATATCAAGAAGCACAACTTACTGTTGCTGAATGGTTGTCTTTTAGAAAATGTATTGTCTTAGTCCTTTTGATCTATTTGTGGCCTTTTCTGAAGATACTGATGTAAACTAAAATGAATGATTTTTCTTGTGGGGCATATAAATTCCTTATCTAGGTTGGTTGCTAGAATTTTGAATTTCTATTTATAGAAAATTCATTGCAACTAATCAATAAAAGGCCATTTTATTGTTTTTGCTGCAGGTGAAGAAACTTGGTATTGTTGCTGTGAGTAAGTATGCACAGATCGTTCCTTTTTTTTTAAACACATCTGACATAAAATGGAAAATTAATTGTATGTACTAATATTTACACTGAAATATATTGAAAGTAGTCTAAGAAATAACACATAGCAATATGGAAATAAGACTGGTGTTGGCAGTGCAACTTACTCCTCTTAGGGATACATCTTGTGAATCTTCTTCTTCCAAGAATACTCCCTAGGCCTTAAGGAGTAAGCAATGAATAAAGCTGTTAATACCAGTCCCTATTTTTAGTTTGTTTGTTTTGGGGGTTTGTTTGGTTTTGTGGTTACTAGAAGGCTGTGTTATAGGAGGACAATAATTACAGGAACAGAACAGGTGTGGATGAGATTCGAGGTCTTCAGAAAGTGTTACAAATTGGCTGGACTGCTGAATACAAAGCTTATGGATCAGTGTCTTGACAGCCAGTGGGTAACAAAGCATAGCATCTTCAACAGCACCTTCACCAGCAATCTGGGTGATGAAGCGGTATACACTCTTAGCAAAAAATCACAGATCATGCTTTGCCAAGGAGTAGCTGACAGCCAAAATGGCAGGTGTTCAGTTAAGGGGAGTGTTGCAGAATGCTGCAGCTGGGCCAACAGAAAACTTGCCAAGTTCAGTGAGAGTAAATGCAGAACACTACACCTGGGCAGAACAAAATGGGAATTGACTGGGTGCATGGCATCCTGCTGAAAAGGAGCTGGGGCTGTGCTGGTGCCAAGTTGAATGTGGATCAAATAACTGGATATGGCAAGCCATGTACTGAGCTACGTTGGGAATGTGGCTCAGGGAAGGCTGTTAACTCTCCTGTACTTCATGCTGGTGAGGTGATACCTGGGCTGTGATAAACAGTGTGGTTGCCCACCTCCCAGGACTTTATTTTCTTTCAGGAGGGAAGCTGAGGAGTGTCAGAGACCTACAGCACATAGTATGAGGAGAGGCATTGAAGTAACTGGATTTATTTAGTCTTGTGAAGGAAAGAATACGGGGCAACCTAGAGGTAGCCTGTTACCTGAAGGACAGTTAAAAAGATGACAAAATTTGTGGTGGTGTGGTAGACAGGGTAACAGGTAGGCAACAGCCACAAATTGCATCTTGAGAGGGTCACAGCAGAGGTTAGGAAAAATGACCCTGACTAAGACAGAAGGGTAGTACAGTATAGAGCTGTAGTGATCTCTTTCCCTAGAAGTTCTAAAGGCTGCTGGGCATAGATGTAGTTAACACTGTGTAGTACTGGTAATAATCCAGCTGTGGGAGAAGCTGAGCAAAAAGTTGAACTAGGTGATTTATAACTGGTGTTTACATGGTTTAGTGAGATGCATGCTGCCTTGAAAAACTTTACTTTTGTATATGATGTTCTTACAGACCTCATAAAGCAAAATACTTTTCATTAGCAGAACACCTACAATCTGCAGAATAAAAGTCACACAATCAGGACTAGATTTAAAAGGTTTGCAGTTAATAGTTACGGTTGTAAACACATTAATGTTAATTCTCTTTTTGGCTTACAAAATCATAAAAATGTTGCATGTCCCATGAAATCCTTTTCATAGACTACATCTTACATAGATAAGGGAAGACTTTACTGCAGCCTTTAAATATGTCAAGAGGACATGAAAAAGATAGGAGACTTTTTTTTTAACAGAGCCTGTTGCAATAGGACAAGGGACAATGGTTTTAAACTAAAAGAGGGTACATTTAGACTAGATGAAAAGAAGACATTTTTTAACATGAGGGTTGTGAAACACTGACATGGGTAACATGGAGAGATAGTGAAAACCTGTCCCTGGAAACTTTCAAGATCAGATTGTACAGCCATTTAAGCAATTTGGTCTGGTTAAGTATGTCTGTGCTAATTTCAGAGGAGTTGGACTAGATGACCCTTAAAGCTCAATTACAGCCCAACCTATGCTATGATTCTATAACCATGTAAGGGTTTTTGATAAATTGAGATGCTTACGTGCAAAACTGTAATGGAAAAAGATGCTACTCATCAGTGTTATTGATGTTATGTGGTTGGTACTCTAGGAGTGTGCTGTCTTGACCTAAGCAAACTTGTATACTGCTCATGTGAAATACTAGTTATCTGCCTGTAGAAATGATTAGGGGACTAAAACATACCATTTACAACTGAGAGAATTGGGTCTTTTTAGTCTGGAAAAGAAGAGATTGAGGGAGGATCTCACAAGTGTTGCTAAATACCTAAAAGGTGAGCGTCAGGAGGATGGGACCAGTCTTCTTCAGTGGTGCCCAGTTACAGGACAAGGGGCATCAGAGACAAATGAAGATAAGTTCTATCTAAACATGAGAAAGCACTTGCTTAATTTAAGTGTGACAGAGCACTGAAACAGTCTGCTCAGAAAGGTTTGTTGTTGTTTTTTTTTTTAACATCTGGAGATGTTAAAGGTTTGTTGGTTTTTCTTTTTAACATCTGGAGATGTTCAAAACCCACCTGCATGGGTTTCTCTGTGACCTTTAAGTGAACCTGCCTTGGACTTGATCTCTGGTGGTCCCTCCCAGCTCCTACCATTCTATGATTTTGTAGTCTGAGTTGCTTCAGTGGCATTATGGGAAGATGTCTTTACACATTTGGACAATTGAAACCTCTCATAAAGTGCAAGCTTTTTTATTTCCTAGTTCATTCTTTTCATTGAAGCTGTGCTTCAGCTTGGCAAAGAATACAGGGTTCTTTGTGTCTGCTAATATTTTATAATACAAAGAAACTGTGGGGAAGGCTGCATGCGATCATGCAAGTTTGTGTGGTAGGTGCACTCCCTATTGTGACTGATGATGGATTTTTGATCTGGTGTTTCTTTGTACAATCATTAAGTGCTGTGATTTGCATTTTTTAAATTTCTTCTAGATTGAGATTACTTTCCCTAGAGCATTTTTTTCAGTTTTCTTCCATTTGGGACCACAGCAGCAGATTATCAGTGTGGTTTGTAGCTTTGTCTCTTTCACCATTTGAGCTAGTGAAGTAGCAGACTTCTGCTACTCTGTGTGAACCAGTCACAAGGTAGGGAGCGTGATGTTTTCTTATAGCATAAATTCCCAGTGCCTGCAGCCATAATCAGGGAAACAGCTGCATGAGGGAGTCCCTAGCTTCCAGTTAGCTTAACTTGATAAGCATTGCATTATCTGTTTCCAGTCCAGTAGACTATGGTGCCCATACAATCTGCAGAAGCGTTGTCATGGGATAACTTCTTTAGATAAAGCTGAAGTGTGCCTTTACCTAAAGTGATAATTTGGTATTTTAAGTGTTTCAAAAGATTGTGGTCTGTCATTCTTATTCATGATATTGCTATTCATGATAATAGCATTCATCTGAAATATGTGCATTGCTCTACAAAATTCAACAGGAGAGCTTTCTTGGTCAGCACAATAAATACATTGCCAGGCTTGCTTTTTTTTATGAACCTGAAACTTGTTAAACTTTTCTTCTGTTTGCTTAACAGGTAATGCTTTGCCACAGGACATTACATGTTTGGCAGCAGACCGCATGTTGATATTTGCTTCATACGACAATATTCTCCATGCTTTTGCCAGGAACAAGGAGGTTTTTATTAGTTTACTTACTGCTTTGTAGTACCAAACAGTTGTGTAGCATTTGTGTTTTCAAGACAGTTAATTTTCTACAAATATCTATTTCCATAGATTTTTTAGTACCTTCAATTTTAGGGAAACAAAAACAGCAGAAGGAGGAATAAAAAACATACTGACTTTGCTCTCGTTCTCCTGTTTTAATGGCTTACCTGTGTTTTATGTATTAGTTAAAATAACTAAGTAGTTACTTGAAGGTAAAAAAGAAATTAACCGCCATAAATTAAATGAATTAATTTAAGTAGTTAAAAATACTTGGTTAAAATATTTTTGCTAACAGTTTTAAATGTTTAATAGTTTCTATGGGTGGATGCTTTGCTGGGAAAAAACTGGCTGTATGGCCAGTCCAGAGAGTTGTGGTGAACAGAGTTAAATCCAGTTGGCAGCTAGTCGCAAGCAGTGTTCCCCAGGGCTCAGTTTTGCGACCAGTCTTGTTTAATATCTATCAGTTATCTGGATGACGGGATTGAGTTCACCCTTAGTAAGCTTGCAGACAACACCAAACTGGGTGGGAGTGCTGATACACTCAAAGGTAGGAACACTCTGCAGAAGGATCTGGACAGGCTGGATTGATGGGCTGAGGTCAGTTGTATGAGGTTTAACAAGGCCAAGTGTTGGGTCCTGCACTTGGGACACAACACCTCTATGCATTCCACAGGCTTAGGGCAGAGTGGCTGAAAAGCTGCCTGGCAGAAAAGGACCTGGGGGTGCTGGCTGACAGCTAGCTGAACGTGAGCCAGCAGTGTGCCCAGGTGGCATGTATCAGAAGTAGTGTGGCCAGTAGGAGTGGAGAAGTGATTGTGCTCTTGTATACTGGTGAGGCTGCACCTTGAATACTGTGTTCAGTTTTGAGACCCTCACTACAAGGACACTTGAGTTCTGGACCTTGTCCAGAGAAGGGCAACAAAGCTGGGGAAGGGTCTGGAGAACAAGTCTTATGAGGAGTGGCTGAGGTATCGTTTAGTGTGGAGGAGGCCTTATTGCTCTCTGCAACTACCTGGAGGGGGGTTGTAGTGAGGTTGGTGTTGGTCTCTTCTGCCCAGGAACAAGTGATAGACTGAGAGGAAAAGGCCTCAAGTTGCACCAGGGAGTTTTAGACTGGATATTAGGAAAAAATTCTTTACTGAAGGAGTGGTCAGGCATTGGAACAGACTGCTTGGGGAGGGTAGAGTTATTATCCTTGGAGGTATTCAAAAAGTGTGTTGGACATGGCAGTTCAGGACATGGTTTAATGGCCACAGTGGTGTCAAGTTAGCTGTTGGACTTGATGATCTTAGAGTTTTTTTCCAACCAAGACAACTCTATAGGAAGTATCAGATAAAATAATTTACTTTGACTTTCAGTTGTGTGGTCTTTCCATGTGTTTTATTTAAACTTGCTTCTATCATGTGTTAGCTGTCTTCAAGTTGTATGTTAACATGATTAGCTACCTGAACAGCTTCTATTGAAAACGTTTTTATTTTGAATTTGCAGGTGGTTCATACTTATGAAGGTCACAAGGCAAGGATACACCTTCTGCAGCCTTTTGGTGACCATGTCATCTCTGTGGATGTTGATAATGTTCTTATTGTTTGGAATATACAGTCAGAAGGTGAAAGACACTTTACTTTTGTTAGTGTTTTATAGGATAGCATTGTTAAATGTTGAACAATTACGTGGTTGATCTTTTTTTTTAATGTGCATATTCAGAAGCAGTTTATTCTTTAAAAAAAATCTTAAATGGTAATGCTACTAGTAGAAGTCCTAGGCCTGCAATAATTTTTTCACAAATGGGTCCTACACCACATTCAGAGACTCAGTAAAGTTCTATATAGGTGTAAAGAGATATGCTTATATGGAAACTGCATTTTAGTGTTCCATTTTCTGGTAAAGACTGCAGTACACCAGTTTTGGGACTATCTCTGAAATCCTGTAGTTCCATGGTTAATTACAGGTCTGTGTAAGACTAAATTCTTAAAAACAATCTTTTAATTGTGTCCACTTCTCCTTATGTCACTGTAAAGTGCCTTACAAAGTCCTGTTTGAGTGCCCTGAGTTTTTTTCCTTTAGTAAACATTCTTACTGATGTAAGCAGTGTCATTTCCTGCTTGGATGCTGGGTCTTGAAAGTGACTGCAGGCAGGCTTTAGAAATTTTAAGTTGCTATAACAAACAAAAGGCTAATCAGTTGAGGTGCTTTGCTCACACAGAAGCAGGAATCTTTCAGAAAGATATAAATCACTAGAGTTTTGCCAGCATTGTTGTGCTAGATAGGTTTATAGGGAAAAGCCAACAGATACTATGATATAAACAACTTTAGCCTGTCCTGCTATGCATTAGCTAATACTTTAATGCAAAAAACACCAGTTATGGGATTTATATGGGGTAAACATTGGTTCTACCTTTACATCTGCCAAGGGATGACAAGCCTGCAGATTTGTAGGGATAGCTACACTAATATTGTTTCTTTTGTGTTTTTTTTCAGAGGAGTATCTTCAAGTGGATTTTGATAATGCCACATTTGCTGTTTCTGCACTTCTACATCCCAGCACCTATTTGAATAAAGTTCTCCTTGCAAGTGAGCAAGGGAGCTTGCAGCTGTGGAATATAAGCTCCAAGTAAGATCCGTAATAACTTGGATATGCTTCATGCTCCAAGTTCATGCACAACAAATAATGCCAAGTCCTTTGGTACAAGTTTTCATTTGATCTGTCTCCAGGAACAAAGAATGCTGCTGCTTCCTGAATGCTGGCACCTTTCAAGTTGCATGTTGTTTACTCTCCCTGCAAAATGTCAAGGATTGTTCTTTACAGCAAGAGTGGTGAGACACTGGAATAGGTTGTCCAGGAAAGCTGTGGAGGTCTTCAGGGCCAGGGTGAATGAGGCCTTGATCAATGTGGTCTAGCAGTGTCCCTGCCAATGCCACATGGGGTTGGAACTAGATGATCTTAAAGGTCTCTTCCAACCCAAATCATTCTATGATTTTATTTTTTATTTTCTTTTTTTAAGTACAGTTTTGTTTTATTTTTTGGAATCACATAGATTTCTTATGAAAATAATTAAAATTAGAGTAAATACCTGTTCAGGCCTTCTCCCACCCTTCTTCCAAGCTTAATTTTGTTGGTTTTTGTGGGTCCAAGGAACTGCTGGCAGTTAGTATGGAGGTAATTAGTAGCATTTGATACTTAAACTGAATGTGTAGATGTGTAGCTGTCTCTGAGAACATTGTAGTAGAGCAGCATCCATAATGGGAGTGTTTCATGCCTACCATAATCAGATACGTTTGTAACTTGTGAACATTACAGCTACAGTGAACTACACTGCATGTTAATGTATGGGTGTTAACTTGCATAGTCCAGTGTTTTATTTTCAAAACTACTGTATACTTTCAGTGATATCAGTGCTGATTTTATCTTTCGTATTTCTATGCTTTGGAGATGCTGTATATGCTATAAAAATTAGGAAATAGGAACAAGCTAAAAAAGCAGACAAATGTCTCTGCTTGTAGTACTCTTATGGCTCTTCAATGCCTTTAGCTGCATCTGAGATGACAGAGAGTCTTCCCTAGGTGGCTTAGTTTCTTTTTGAAATGTGTAAAGACTTATGGAACTGTCTTTTAGCAGTGTTGCCGAGTTAAGGAGCTTCTGGTTTTCACTGTTTCCTACGTAGATATCTTGTATGTAGGTATGGGCACAGTTAGACAAAAAAATACATTGTAAAAACTGAAGGGAAAGTTTTGTCATCATGATCATCATAGAATGGCTTATGTCAGAAGGGAACTTAGAGATCATCCACTCCAACCTCCCTGCCGTGGACAGGGATACCTCTTAACTAGACTCAGTTGCTCAAGGCCGTATCCAACCTGGCCTTGAACACTTCCAGGGTGTGGGCATCCACAACTTCTCTAAGCAACCTGTTCCAGTGTCTCTCCACCCTCAGAGTAAATAATTTCTTTCTAGTGTCTAGTTAAATTTACCCTTTTTCAGTTTGAAACCATTACGCATAGTCCCTCCCCGTCTTTCCTCTGGGCCCCTTTAAGTACTGGAAAGCTTCTGCAAGGTCTCCGTGGAGCCTTCTCTTCTTCGGGCCAAGCAGCCCCAGCTCTCTCAGCCTGTCCTCATAGAGGAGGTGCTCCATTACCCTGATCGTTTTTGTGGCCCTGCTCGACTTGCTTGAGCAGTTACTTTGCAGATGAAGGATTTTTTTTTTTCTTAGAAGTTGGACTGTCTTTTTATGTTGATGTTAAGAATTCTGAAGAAGTGTGTTAAGATCAGAAGCACATAGGGATTGGCTGGCATAGAAGGGGTGTTCTGCCCTATTTTGTGTTTTGTAATTATGTCACCTTTGAGGTATTAATGCATGACACTACCTTTTTCAGTAAAATTTAACCACGTTTTATTCTTAACCTTACTGTACTTAGGTTTTTTTCCTTTTAACTGATTTATAGGGACAGAAGCTGACATACTTTTCCATGTAAGCATATAGAAAGCATCCCTTTTGTTGTGAAAAATCCAGAAGGGTTAATCAATTTATGGGATTTTGTTTGTTTGTTTTCCAGCAAACTGTTATACTCATTTCCAGGATGGCACTCAGCAGTCACAACTCTTGAGCAAGTTAGTATTTTTTATATCTTATTTTCTTACATAACTGGTCAGGAATAGCAGGAAAATATAATTGTTTAAAATCACATTAATAAACATTACTTGTGTTCTCTCAGGTAGTTTTTTAATAACCCTTGAACAGTTTAGGTATTGAAGAGAGGTGAATGTAAACGTTTTATTATCTGCCCTTCCTCTAATCCTAGTTCTGTTGCATTTAGTGTCTTATCTGTTTTGGGTTCGATGCAACAAATTCACAGAAATGTTCTGTTTGCAAGATGTGTATCATATAATTGTTTCAGCTAGTAGCTTTTTGCTGAATTTATTTTCCTTTGGAGGTTAATAAAATGTAGATTTTGCCAATTCAAGGAAAGATTCTGTAAGTACATTTGCTGTATTTTTGTAGAAGCAAAATAATTAAAACTTGCTGGTAGCATTGATAGCAGCTTCGAACATGGTCTGCAGCTTTCTTTTTAAATCGGGGTTTGTGACGGGTGTATACAGTCTACCAGAACTACAGAAAATTCACTGAAGTGTTTTTGAACAATTCTGGAAACAGAATTGTTTTCATCCAGTGGAGACTTAAGTATAAAATCTTGCACCTCTTATCTTTTATTTAGATGTATCGGATGTTCAGTCATGTGGTAAGGTAATGCAGATAGAACATCTCATGCAAGATGCCTTCTTTCTTTACTGGGCTTAGATACATTGTCTTGTATGTATTGATATTAGTAGTGTAGCAAGAAACTGTTTCATTTTGGTTGCTGTTGCAATTCTTCTTGCAGGCTCCAGCAGTGGATGTTGTTGCTATTGGTCTTGTGTCTGGTCATATCATTGTACATAATATTAAATTTGATGAAACTCTGATGAAATTTCAACAGGACTGGGGTCCCATCACAGCAATATCTTTCCGTATGGGTAAGTCTTAGCACTTTTAACAAAAATGTGTATAAAATCGCTCCAGCTAATTGGAATGTAGGAACATATGTTCTTATAAAGCATTTCAGAATCAAAATTTTGGTTGAGAGCTTTTAGTTTTCAGAGACTGCAAATGATCTAGACAAGTTGCCAGTAAGTAAGGGAAATAGTGCATCTTCATTGTATTGTTTTATAGCATTTTCTTCAGTACTGACTCGGAGCACTGGAGATGTGACATACTCTGCCCCTTTTGCGAAGAAAAGTAAGACAGTGTTTACAAACTACCAAGAGTTAGTACAGTTATCTGAATTAGTGCAGAGTACTGGGTACACTCTTTTGTTAACATCCAAACCTATTTTTCAGTAATGACTTTCCCATCCAAAACAAAGTTAGAATATCAATAGCTGGGCTACTACTGAATGTAGTACAAGGGAATATGGTTTACATTTATAGCTTTTTTTGTCTAATGATGAGCAGATAGTAGTTACTAAAGCTTTAATGTTGATCCTGTCTACAAAGCTGCTGAATTTAATTTCATTTGTGTAGACAAACTTGCAAAACTAAACAGAATATAGATTGATGCAGACACTGTTGAGGAAGAATGCTACTGGTGGGACTTGTGAAAAGACTTGTGAGAAGTAGAAAGAGTGCCTTTTTGTGTCATCCATTTAACTCAAAATGTTAATAACATTAAATAACTTTCCTTGACTGCTTGAATGAGTGGCTTTCAGAAGTTTTCTAATCTCTCTCCCTTCCTGTCTTTGTAGTCAGGAAATTTAGTGTAAGTATAACCAGGTTGTTTTGAACTCATGTACTCATTTCAGTCTTTGAGTAAAATGCTCTTCTTTTAAATTAAAATTAACTTGGCAGATTTCTGTATCTTTGAAGCTTTTGTGAAAAACAGAACCCTAAGCCTGTCTGGTTTAGTCATCTATAATGTGCCAGTTGGAAACCGGTTTTTGTTTTGTTTGTTTGGGGGTTTGGTCTGGTTTTGTTGGAGATACGCAGGATATTTGGTGGAATTCCATCTTGATATAAGGTTTAAAACTTACTTGGATGTGTAGTGTCTTTTTACAAGTTAGTATGATGTGTTTATCTCCTTAATATTACACAATCAGGAATTCTACAAATTGAGATTTTAATTATTGCTTACAGTGATTGAAAAAACCTGTGATAAACTTCTGGAATTTATTTTCGCTATTGAACCAAAACCTTAAGAGTGTTTAAAAGACTGGTAACTTCAGTATTTGAAGGGAATGGACTTTCTACAAGGATTTGTAGTAATAGGACAAGCGGGAATGGTTTGAGCTTGAGTAGTAGATTTAGTAGATTTAGACTGTATATTAGAAAGAAATTCTTTACAGTAAGGGTAGTGATACACTGGACTAGATTGTTCAAGGAGGTCATGAATGCCCCTTCCCTGAAGCTGTTCAAGACTAGGTTGGATGAGGCCTTGAGCAATCTGGTCTAGAGGAGGTTGTCCCTGCCCATGGCAGGGGGCTGGGACTACATTATCTTTAAGGTCCCTTCCAACACAAACCATTCTATGAATGAATCTATGAATAACATCTGGTGTGGTGATACGGTAGCTCTTCCATCCAGAAATATGAAGGCTGGTAAGTTTGGGGAAGAAACTGTAATACAAAGTAACTTTAAAAAATGGTACAGGTAAAAAATCTTTTGTGTTTTTCAGCAAAACCTTTAGGCATTGGCTGCTTGTTTTTTAGATACATTGGTTACATGCTATGAAAAAAAATCCTGGTGTTATGATCAGTGAACTTTGTTTCTTTTCTCTTTGAATTACTGTAACATTTCAATCAATATTTTGAGAATCGGTGTGAGAATATTTTCTTGTAACAAGTCAACAAACCTCTTGTTTGTTCTTGTTTGGTTGGGTGTTTGTTTTTTTGTTTGGTTATTTGTTTATTTGCTTTTTCTGGAGCAGATGGACACCCAGTAATGGCAGCTGGTAGTCCAATTGGACACATTGCTTTGTGGGATCTAGAAGAGAATAAATTGATGTGTCAGATGCAAGATGCCCATTCCACAGCAATAGCTGGTATGTCGTTTGTCCCTGGAGAGCCTCTTCTTATTACTAATGGTGCTGATAACGCTATACGGGTAAGTTACAACAGCTGCTGCTGTTTGCTGTTAATTTTTTTTGTAGTCCTCCAAAGTGTAAATTTTTTGTTTGGATTAAAGTAGCAGTTCAAATACAGCAAAGCTCAAGTTACTGAAGTTGCTGGCTCTCACCTGATCTTTAGCAGGGCTGTTTAAGGATTTGCTGTTGTGATGTCATTGCTTCCTGATAGCCTTGAAGAACAAAGCATTGGATCCACTTTTCCAGAAGCACTCTTTATATCCTTGTGGAATATTTTAAATATTCATCTGTTTTTATAGTGTTCTGGGTCATGAACTGTTGCTGTTGATAAATGTCTCCTGTGCTGTGTGTCCTGTGATGTTATTAGGCCTTGGTGGATTGGCATAATAGACCACAGGAAATAATCAGCTGCTGTGTGTAGTGAAAACATGTAGTGTTCTAGGGTCAAGGATGAAAGTCAATGTGTGAAGTTTGCTGTGGTAGTTCCCAGCTAAGCCTGTTCCACTGCCAAGAGATGTAGTTATAGGTAGCATGGTGTTAATCAGTTTCATTTTTCTGCTTTCTTTTGGGAAGCAGGTGTGGATTTTTGACGGACCTGGTGGTGTAGGGCGTGTGTTGAGAAGCCGAATGGGACATAGTGCGCCACCAACAAAAATCAGATACCATGGGCAAAATGGACAGCAGATTCTTAGTGCAGGTATGAATTCTCATTCTTTGGTCTGATTTCATACTGTGATAAAGAAAACATGCATAGCAAATGGCTTTGTTTTATTAATACAATAGATTGTATGTTAAGTGTTAGGTGTATGCCTTTATGAAATGTAGTAAATTACTACTGTAGACAGTATCATCTATCACTGTTACAGTTTCACAGTTTTTTTAGGAGGGTGTGTCATCAGGTAAGCTGGAATGTTGTTACAACCAGAACAGCTTTTGTTATCCATATTTACAAGCTTGAATAAAAATTATTTTGTCCTAAGGAACTGTCAGCTAGTCAAAATGATAATCTGTAACAAGTAGGGAAATTCTGTCATGATAAAGAAAAAATAAGCAGCATAATGCATTTAATTACTTAAAGGAGGCAATCCACTTTTTCTACTAGTTTGAGCAAGCTTTGTGGGTTGCATTGTCTTTGTAATTTGTTACAGCTCAATTGTGTCTGTAATACATGTTCCCAAGGTCACTTGCTATTGAGACACTAATCCGAAAACGTAAAAATATGTGATTCTTCCTCCTTAGAAGCTACCATATTTAAAATGTTATATGTAGGTCCCTTAGGAAGTGAAGATCATACTGGTTTGTGGCCAGAATGTTTCAGTAATGGAATAATAGAGACACTGATTGTTTAGCCTGTAGAAAAGGAGGCTTAGGGGAGATCTTATCACTCTTAGAGCCATCTGAGAGAAGGTTGTAGCAAGGTGGAAGTCAGTCCTTTCTTCCATGTCACAAGTGATAGGATGAGAGGAGATGGCTTCAAATTACATTGGGGGAAGTTTATGTCGGCTATTAGAAAAAATTTCTTCACCAAGAGGGTTGTCCAAGAGTATTGGAACCGGCTGCCCAGGAAATTGATGCACCATCCCTGGAGGTATTTGAATGTGTATTTAGATATGTATATGTAGCGCTTAGGCTTATGGTTTAGTGGTAGACTTGGGAGTGCTAAGTTAAACAGTCAGACTTCTGAAACAATTCTGTGACTCTTCACCTGATCCTTAGTTACTCTGAAGTAATGAAATTGTTGACATGGACAATGTTTCAAAACATTACACTACATTTTTATGAAGGTTGCACCCAATACAGCACAGCAGTATGCTGTGCTTAAAATCCCTTGCTGGTCGTCTGACTACTGATTTGAAATCACGTAGCTAGTTACTTGACAGTAATTCAGCTCACACCAGATGAACCATGGTAACAATCAATAGTTGCTTGACAAATCCTCACATTTGCCTTTACAGTTTACTGCCTTAGCTGTTCTTAAACATGGATAGGGCACACAAGCGACCACTATAGTGAAAAGGATCTCAAGCTTTGAGAGTTCCTGTACCTGCAGTGAAAGGAGACTAACTCTCAGCATTTCATTCTGAACCAGTGGTAAAATTTTGTGCAAGAGAAATGATTTTCCATTTCCTTACTTGTTTGGCCTGGTAAAAATATTTTGTGATTCTTCTGATTTTTAAATATAATCTCAGTGCCTTTAATTTTACATGCATTGTACAGTTTTGTTTCCTGTTAGTTTCTGGTTCTGCCTTGTCCATGTCCTCCCCACACAGTGGACATGTCTGTTAATTTCAGGTTTGAGCATTCTGTCCCTCAGTTAAATTCCTATGAATTCCATGAACACTGGTCACTGGGTAGAGGAGGGAATTCCTATTAATGTCCTGGTTTACAGGAAAGATGGACAGTTCTGCTTTTACGGGTTTTGTTTGTGCTAGCTTCCTGAGTAATCTAGACAAAGTTCTTATCCAGCAACTGTATGTCTTGGTTAGATAAAACATGAAACAAAGAACTATTGCAGTTGTTGAGAGCATAGCATCATGGGGAAGCTTTGGAACTATTTACGGAGGTATTTGAAGGGTATAACAGTTCATTGAAGGTTTTACTCATAGAAAGCTGGGAACAGCTAGATATTGTGGTGGAAGAAGGACGTAGGACAAGGAACTGCATATGCAGAAGACATCTGTAGTAGAGGTGTCATTCTGGTCATGTGTGGGGCAAAGTAGCAGGGTATGGGATATAGGCTGTAGAAAATTTGGCTTCATTAGTTCCACCGCTTTTAGTGTATCTGTATTTTCTCTTAGTAAATACTTTATTATGGTGTTTGAGGTTTCTTAGTGCATATCTTCTACTTTTCTTGCTCGGATAGCTTACAAATAAACATCAAGTTGATTTTTGCCTCTCAATACTTTCTCCCAATATTTTGTCAGGTCAAGATGGAACATTGCAGTCTTTTTCAACAGTGCATGAAAAGTTCAATAAAAATTTAGGACGTGGTAAGTATTTCAGTGAAAGTACAAATAATGTCAAAAAAAGTCCAGAAAGGTGTTTATGCAAGCAGGGGCCAGGGAGGCCTTACTTCAGCTGTTGTATGAAAACTATTCACTGCAGTTGTTCAGCAAACTCAGTCCTTCCTCAGATGTATATAAAGTGTACTTTTCGATTTGATTGTATTCAAGTATTTTCTGTAGCCTAGCAGTGTATGTTATTTCAGTGTGGCAAATATTGGTCATGATTTAATCGTTGTGTTAAAAATGCATAAAGCAGTATCTGGCATTTCAGCACATGTAAAAATAACTTTCTACCTCAGTTTCTTTCCATTCAGTTGACCATTACTAGTTAATTTGTATTTCTTTACTTTAGTTCCTTTCATTTAATGTAGAAGTTAATTTAAAAAACTGGTCTTCCACATAATACCATGGTAAAGGGACACTTCCTTGTACAGTTCAGAGATCAGGGCTTAGGAAGACTTTAAATGGTTCTTAGTTTTAAGTATCTATATTCATGTATGTATATATCTATTTAGATACATTTAGATGCACAGATATAGATTAACTGATGATATATATCCTTTGGACTTAAATTTCAAAATTCTGGCTCTTTGATTGTTGAAAGGACCGGATGATATGTATTGCTTTATAGTCACATGTGTGGTTTTAGCTGTAATGGGGGACCTCTGCCTGAGGATGTCGGCACATGATCCTGCAACAAATGGATTGTGCACTGTATCTGTGAATGTAATAGGCTGGTGATATACTCAGCATCACGTGAGTTTTGACAGGAATTCTATTAATATTAGTGCTTCCTAGGTTACAGCAATGTTGCATCAATGTAAGCTAATTTTTTTCTACATTTAATAGGAACTTGACATTTAGTAATTCTTTTTTACACCATTATTCTCATATCTAGCCATGGGATTGAGATACTTAACTTGGGTTTTTTTTTTAAGGTTCGATTAACAAAAAGAAATCAAAAAAGAAAGGTCTTAAGCTTGATACGATGGCACTGCCACCAATTACAGTCTTTGCTTCAGGTAAGTAATTTTTGAGGTATATTAGACAGCTCATCATGTCTTCATTTTATCTTTTAACCCTGAAGACACTTGAAAGTGGCATTTTACTCGGTATACCAACTTGTCTATTATTTGCAAAAAAAAAAGATAATTTTGTCTTAAATGTCTTGTGTAACTGACTCTGGGAACCTCATTCTGGTGTACATATTGTTCTAGCCTGGAGAACCAGTAAAATCTAAGGAAATCTGAAGAAATCTTAGTTATAGAGGTTGATTTTGATTTCCCATTTCCTTTATTTGACTCACTTTTTGAAGTAAGTTTTAATTATGCTATTCATTTGTAATTCAGTGTGCAAATAGTGAACATAACTTTCTGAAGCAGAATTGCAATTACCTTAATTTCATCAAATTGTGTTTATTTAATGTCTTTCTCTTCAGATTTGGAAATCTGTTTTGTATTAAGTGTAGCTGTCCCTTTATCTTCTGAGGCTGGTTGACTGTTTCATAGGTTAAAAGGTTTGAATTTGCAGTGTTTTGTAGCCCTTTTACTACATATGTGTCATGCAAGATAGGTCTTCTCCTACCTTATCCCACTCCTGCCTCCTCTTTATCCCCCTACGAGGAGATAAGAAAGAGAGGGGGAAAAAAAGGTAGAGAGAGAGTTTTAGTTGATTCACACATAACAGTTTGCTCCCCTGCTACTAAGTATATGTAGAGAGAACAGAGGGAAAAGGGAAAAAAGAATACCTCGCTAAGATCCCATAACAGGCAAAGTGCAGCAGCCCAAAAAGAGAACTGGAAGAGCGAGAGAGTGACTAGCCCCACCTCCTGGGGTCTTAAGTAAAGCACAGTTGTAATGCAAGTTGTAATTCATTATCTAATAGTGGTGAATGTGTGTGTGTATATATATATATATGTATGTGTATATATATATATATATATACGCTATGTGGTTCAAACCACTACAGTTTGGTATGTATAGTTTCAGACTTCAGTGATGCAGACTGCCTGTACATAGTTGTCGCAAATGCGTGTGTGTGTGTCTCTGTGTGTGCATATACGTGCACTTTAAAAGTTAATATTAGACCTGCCTGAGTGATTTAAGACACAGAACTACTTTGAATGTGTCTGCAGACATGAGAAAACGTTTATTTAACCACATTTTAATTAGATTTGTTTCTTTTTTGCTATATTGCCTTTGTTTGGTGAGGTGAACCAGTTTGTATCTGATATTTTTAGTCTTCGAATATCTAGAGCTACCCAATTTCATGCTATTTTCTTTAATGTATGAATTCCTGGAAAGAATGCAAACCTTTTCATTATTTGGGTCACCACATGTCGTATTTGTCTATGAAGTTTGGATACTGAGTATTTGAGGAATGATTTTCCTGTAAATGCAGAGAAGTCTTTTGTGATGTGAAGCAGATTCGTCTCTTAAATACTGCTTTAATCTACTGGGTTCTGCTGCTGGAAATTCCAGAGTCAGCTGAAAATGTTTATAAATCAAGCAGTTTAAACCATTTAAGTTCAAATACGCTTCTCTAAATCAGAGGTTCCAATATGTGACATAACAACCACAAGTGGTTTTTTTGGTATTTTGTAGCATTTTAGTTAAACTAGCATATGCACAGCAGTTTGCCAGCTGTTTTTTCTGAGTGATAGCCTTCTGACTCTCTAATAAGAACACTAAATATGAACTTGTTCTACGTAAAGGTACTTCAGAGTATTGTTTCTTATCATATTGGAAGAGCTTCTTTAATTTAAGAATGATTGTTTCTAAAAGAGTATCTTACATTGCAGAAGTGGCACATCAGAGTGACTGGGATAGTATTGTTGCATGCCATCAAGGGTATATAACCTGTACAACTTGGAACTATCAGAAAAGTTGCATAGGAACTCATAAACTGAAGCCAGAAGAATTCAGCAAACACAAACCTATCGATATATATGCAACAGTAAGTTTATTTAGGATAATCTTTCTTCACTATTACAGTATATGATATTTTGCTTTCTCTTTATACAGAACTAACATTTAGAATGAAAAAGCACTTTTGGACATGTTTTAGTTGCTTTGCAAAGGGCTTTCTGCCAGCTCAGTGTGTCCTGCTAGCCATTTTCTAATGTATGTGGTCTTAAGTGCTACGTATGTGTTTTTCCCTTAAACATCCAGGTTAAGTGCAAATTTTATTTTCTGATTCAAATGGGTGGTTGGTGCTTACCTTTAATCTGTCACAGTTATGTCATATTGACTATGGTGATCAGTTTGCTTTATGAGTGCAAATTGCTTAATATAACTTAATTTATGGTAATCATAGATTTCCAAATTGCAGGCAAGATATGTACTTTAAAATGCTTTACAGCTTGAGCTGAACACAATAAAAGCCAAGCACTCAATGAAAAGAGATCGATGAAGCTTTTGAACTTGCAAGATAAATAGTCATTGTGGCATATTTGATGTGCTAGACATACTACTACTGAACTTTGTTTTTCTGACCTTACGCTTAATAGCTAAGCAGTAGACAAGTTCAATTCAATTGTAAATACCTCTTTGGATTTTTTTGAACAAGTAGATCCTTTGCACTATATCTTTCCAAACCATTGTTTCTTAGTTTCTTACTATTTAAACTCCATGTGAAATTAACCTAGTGCCATTGGTGATAGGGGCACTGAAACTGACATGCAGTTAGTGTGCTTGGACTTTATTTTGGGGGTTGAATTTGTAGTGTTGATATTATTAGGTATTACATTTGCTTGATGTCTCTAAGTCAGTATTTCATTATCCTTCATGAGAATGCACTGCCATACTTACTACTTTTTGACTGTTTATTTTGGGAGCTCCTTTCTCTACAGTTTTTTGGTGATGTGGTTTGTTGTTTGTTCTGTGCAGTTTTCTGTGAAGAAGTCTAATAAAAACATAGTAATATTTTGTATTCCTGATATGTTTTATATCTTCTAACAACTTTGCTAATTAGGTATCACTTAAAGAATTGTCTTCATTGGTGTTTTGGGTTTTTTTTCCTGTGAAAGGCAGTTGACATTACCTCATGTGGGAACTTTGCTGTAATTGGGCTGTCAACTGGACAAGTAGATATGTACAACATGCAATCTGGCATTCATAGAGGGTGTTTCGGCAAAGAAAGAGGTAAGAACTGCTACATTTCTAAAATACTGACTCAACAGCAAGAACTTGGTGCTCTGACATTAGGAAATTTGACATGGCTTCTGAATTAAATTGGGAAATCTTCGGTTTTTCTAATTACCCTACACTGTCTTATCTTGCACTGTAGTCAGAAGTAATTTGAAACCTACTCTGAAGGACAGGATCCCTGCTAGTTTTAATAGCTCTGATGTTAGCATGTATTTAGTTTCAGCTAACAAAAAATTGTCAGTTGTGTGACAGTGTAAGAGCAGAAATCCCTGTCCCACACCGACAATGACCAGGCTAGCTCAGTCTGGAAGCAAATGAAAGCTGTATTTACAAGCAAAACTACAATCTATGATGAAATGTAATGAATATGTACAAATATACACTATTCACAACATTTACAAATATCTGCAATCAACAGAAAAGCACAACCAAGCCCCCTTTGCTCCCCCAAGGGGCCTATCCCAAGGGGCAGCCAGAAAAAATCCCCCTAGACCCTCTGGCAGAAGGCAGAGAGTCAAGAAGCAGAGAGGCTGTTAGACTTAGCTTGTCATGGTCAGTGAGTTATCTTCAGCCAGAAAAAAAGAAGCAGGCAGACAGAAGCCGAGCAAGCTGAGACTCAGACTGCCCAACTCCCCAGCCTTGTCTTGAGTAGAGATTCTTAAATATTTCTACCTCTCTAATGGAAGTGTTTAGAATAATTATTTTGCTTTCTTACACCCAATAGTGATTTATTTACATTCTTCTACTTTCTCTGCTTGAACTTTTTGAAGAAAAATTAAAAAGAGAGTCTTAAAACCATCGCAAGTTGCCAAAATGGTTAGCACTAAAAAGAGATCCTCTAGCCTCAACTCTTTTTTAGATAAGCACATTTGCACTACTTGGCTTCTTGCTACAGGGTTCTGTCTCTTGGGAAAGTTTTCTCATCTGTTTGTGCTCCCTGCTTAGTAGTCAAAGAATAGTTTACATGCATGGAAAAATGAAATCCTAAGGATGTCCTCTTCTTTGCATATGCTAATCTTTTCAATTATCTATCTGCAAACTTAGGACTTAATGACAGTGTTCAGAATTTTCCTTTTAATGGCTGTGTACATACTTCTTGTCATTCATCTTCATTTATGTTTGCTGTTGTTTTGTAAGTGTGCGATTTGTAATAGGGCTCTCATGATCTGAATTCTTTCGTGGTAGAAATAAAGGAGACCTGATGAACCTTTAAACCTTACTGGATTTCTCAAAGCTATCTAGCATAGCAAACATCATTGCTTGATAGTGGGATGAATACTGTAAGTGGGTTGCTGTCCAGTTGCCCTAGATATACAAACACCAGAGCAGCTATGCCTTATCTTTGCACAAAAACATAAAGTATCCTAGGAAAGCTCCCGTGGTTTTTGCTGGAATTGAAGCTGTAAATTTTGTCTGGAGTGGTTAGGCTCCCTGGGAACATTACATGAGTGCTTCAAAAAGTCCCACAAATCTCACATTCAGAAAAACTGAAGGCAAAAATAAAAGCTATTATTATCTTCAATTCCTGGCAACTTTTGTGTTATATTCTAGGTACTTATTTGAAAACAATTTCAATTATGTACTGATAAACTTGTAATATTGGAACAGCCTTGTCAGATAGCTTTAAAATTGTTTGTCACATGCTTGCTGTGCATTTAGTGTAGTTAGGTGAAGACATACTGAATTCTGCTGCCATTCTGCTGATTTCTGTGCTGTGTTTAAATTCGGTACCACAACTTTAATTTCTCTTGATTTGCAGCGCATAAGGGGGCCATTAGAGGGGTAGTAGTGGATGGATTAAACCAGTTGATAATCACAGCTGGTAGTGAAGCATTAATTAAATTTTGGAAATTCAAAACAAAAGATCTGGTTTACACTGCTGAGCTTTCTTCTTCTCCAAGTGGCATTCTGCTTCACAGAGACAGGTAAGAAACTGAAGCTATTTCATGTGCATTTTGTTTTCTGTAAGTACGTGTCTATGGTGGCAACCAAATATTCTAATGAAGTCTAAATTTTTGATGCTTTGAAATACAACTGACTACTAGTTGCCTCTCCCCACCCCCCACCCCCCAAAACAAAAACCAAACTATAAAACATTTTATTGGATTGATGGAGTGTAATGCTGTTTATCTGAAATTTTCTCAGGGTAAAAGATTTTTGGAGCAATGTTAGATTCTTGTTTTTATTTTGTCTCTTGAATATTCACTGTCGTATGTGCTCACGGTTCTTGGCAGTGGTATTCTGGGAGTTGCCTTTGATGACTTCAGTATTAGTGCATTTGATATCGAAACCAGGAAGATTGTCAGAACATTCTCAGGACACCATGGACAAATTAATGACATGGTAATTTTTAATTCATTTACTGTAGCAAGTAACATAACACAAATACGTAATTCATTTTAAAGATAGTGGATTTCTCTATGTATATTAAGTCACTAAGTATTATGTTCATCTGTGAATAGTGAAATTGTATTTTAGCACTACAGCAGTTTTGGCCATGTTTTCAAATTAAAATGTTACTATTTGATGGCCTTGTATTTTTAGTCTGCTGTGGGATTTTACTATAATTTACAGTTTTGGACGTAACAAAATTAGGCATTAGGAATAAGGAAAACCACACTGAGGAGCAAAATTGTGCAGCAGTCTAAACTGTATATAGAACAGATAAGATAGGTATGTAACAGGTGTAAACAGAGCTGAGTATACAATGCTCTGGGAATTCCTTGGTTTAAGTCTTGTGTAATAGTGATATGTAGTGTTTGTTGAAGTAGTTTTTAGCTTCTGGTTTAATTCTAAGTGCTAATAAGTAAGTATTTGATTTCTTCAGTTTTATGCTCAGTGGTTTTCATCATTAACATAAAAGCAAGGACCAAAGTAATTTTACTAACAACTGGAGGAATTCTGTGTGTTTTATTTAAACGTATGGTGAAATAGCTTCCACTTTTGTCCTTACCTTGTTTTCAGTTAATTGGTGTCAGTTTGGTTTTATTGCTAGGCATTTCATCTTGGTGTTACGGAGCAGTCTAATCTTGAGCCATAAATCAAGACCTGCCATTCATTTTACTATTTACAATTATTTTTAGACTTTCAGTCCTGATGGTCGTTGGCTAATAACTTCATCAATGGACTGTACCATTAAGACTTGGGACCTTCCCTCTGGATGGTGAGTCAGTGTGAAAATATGTAGTAGAAATTTATTATAATTGCCTTTCTGGCTATTATATGGCAAAAGGCTTTCTCTGGCTTGATTGTCTGTCACCAGCCTGTATTGTGTAGTATTCAAAGTTGTACATGGCATTACAACTCAGTACACCCAGTATTTTAGTTGTAAGAGATGCTATCATTATGTTCCTTTTTCTGGGTTTACAGAATAGCAATATGCTGAAGATCTAATGATGAAACCTGGAGTTTTCATGTATTGTGAATGAGTGAATTTGTTCTTTGTCTGTAAGCAACACTATAATCTAAATGACAAGAGACTGCTTAAGTTGAATTGCTTTGTGGTATGCTGAAGTATTCAAAGAATCACAGATCCCCTTGCCCTGGGCCAGGACATCTTTCACCAGATCAAGTGAAGACATGGTTTGTTAAACCAGGACAGGAGTGCTCAGTACATAAGAAAACACATGCCCACAAGATTCTACATTTTAAACTGCTTTGTTACATTGGTATTTTTCCTATAATTAGTGAACACAGCAAAGCAGCTAATAAAACTAGCTCAACTATTAACAGCTAGTAGAATGAGCTGCTGTCATCACTTGCCACTCTGCTTGTGTTTTGGTCTGTAAACAAGTACTAAGTATTCAAATTGTCCGTTGGTTCTTTCTGTTTCTCTAAATGAACTACTTGTTAAACTGCTTCTTACAAGTAACAAATTTATACCTTAAAAAGGACGGGATTGAGTGAAAGTCTACTACTCTGTACAAGAGGCTTATTTAAATAATCACATACTACTGAGTATTTTCATGTATTTGGGTTTTTTTCAAATTTCTTCAGTACTGAAAGGAGTGATCAGTATAGTACATCAGGCTGAAGATAATGGTAATGTCAAAACCAGCTCTTGCAGATAATAATATTGTACAGTGTGCAGTTCATTCTTTCCTCTAGGAACATCAGGTTCTAGTGTTAACCAGGTGTGTATGAAGAAACTTGAGAGAGGGAATTGATCATTAATGGCATGCTGTTGAAAGGTGAGGTCAGAGCAGCATAGAGCTGATTTGAAGTACATAATTTATGACCACTAAAAATGTTAGTGATAAGCATAAAGACTTGAATGTGGAGAGATGTTTCATCCTTTTTCCATAGAACTTGAAGGTCTCAGGAGGTAGTGTGAATGTACCAACTTCAGTTGATTTTAGAAAATTTTGTAGAGATGAGTGGTTTGTTGCACAGTGCTATTAATTTGTTAAGTTTTTTACGTTATATTGGAATAGTTCTATGCTAGTTTATATACATACTTCTAGTGTCCTCTTTGCATTCAGTCATATTTGTGCTGTAATTCACGTATGCATGGATAATTAAGTTAATTCTGAGGAGAATTTCTCTGTTGTGTTTTCTCTCCGTAGCCTCATAGACTGTTTTTTAGTAGACTCTGCAGCTGTAAGCCTTACTATGTCTCCTACAGGAGATTTTCTAGCTTCAACACATGTAGATGATCTTGGCATTTATTTGTGGTGAGTATGTAATATATAATTATCTGCAGGGTTTTGTCTTCTCTGGTTTGTAGACAGGTAGCTGTGTTGTTGTGGTTTGTAAATGTTGAAATCTCTTGCAATTAAGATACTTGCTCTGATAATTAAATGACCTCATGTTTCAAAATGTTTCTTTCTTACTTGCTCTAAAGAATTCCTGATACACCTTACCTAATTTTTTTCTTTGATTCTGCTGTGTTTTGTTTCTACCCTTTTTGAAATGTCAGTGCTCATCTGGTGCTTTTTGTCTTATCCCAGTAAACAGTGTTAGCTGCAACTTCTGATATTTTCTGTTTATAGATTAGCACAGATGTAAAATGTATTCAACTTCCATGTCCTACTGATATGGCTTTAAAGCAAATAAATAGTTATTTTCAGTACTGAAGTAACAAATATTTCAAGTGATTTGTTGGGGGTTTTTTTGTGTTTTGATAGATCTTTTGTGTTATGTTTGTTGCTTGTAGTTTTCCCTGAGGAGTGTTGCATTGTTAGACCTTTCTGTGCTTAAGTAGAAGTGTTTTATTGTGAATCATGACAAATGTTTTTACTACCACTAGTTTATATTGATGAAAATCATAATTTTCCATAGTGACTTGCATACATGTTCCAAACCTCAAGAAAATGTGCTAAGAGTACTACTCTGAAATTCTGTGAATGTAGGATGAATAATTTTTTTTTTTTGCATAATATTTTTTGTACATATTAGGTGCAAAGCAGGTTTTTTAGATAGGCAATTTTGCAATTTCAGGTAAACAGAATTACTCAAAATTATTGAAATAATCCTATTAATGATGCCATATATATTAAACGTTCATGGCAGTAAATGCTTAGCATAACTTTTATGTTTCGCACTTTGCAATGATGTATATCATTGCATTGAATGGCAGATGAGGTAGATCTTAAACAGAACCTGGTGAATTGCAGTAGTAGTAGGCTGCAGCAAATGTTATCTAAAATACTGGTTCTGTTCACTTGAAATTTGTTTTTTAAATGCCTGTGTTATTTTTTAGGTCAAACCGTTCTTTGTATTCACTTGTCTCTTTGCGGCCCCTTCCATCAGATTATGAACCTTCTATGGTGACACGCCCTAGCACCTGCCCTGTGCAAGGTAATCTTTGGATGAAAGGGTATTTGATTTTCTGTTTGCTATTGTATTTCTAACAGAAAACAGTTTGCTTCCTCAGTTAAAATCTTACTGTGTCTTAACAATATTTCTCTGAACTGTTCCTATTGCTTCTACCATTTTTAGCATACTTAGTCATATGCTAGTACTATTTACTAAAATCTAGTCATGTTTCTATGATCAGACATAAAGAATTACATTTTAGTGATCTCCACATCTTCAGCTGTTTTAGGTAATGAAAACATCTGTACTATTTGCTGGTTTTCTTTAATGTCAGACTTAAGTAAATACCCTCTGTTTTCACAGAATACATTTGGTTGGAAGAGACCTTTAAAGGTTATCTGGTCCAACCCCCCTGCAGTATCAGGGACATCCTCAACTAGATCAGGTTGCTCAGACCACCATCAAGCCTGACCTTTAATGTCTGCAGGGATGGAGCCTCCATCGCCTTCCTGGGCAACCTATTCCAGTGTCTCGCCATCCTCATAGCACTGAATTCATTCCTAAAGTCCAATCTAAGTCTATCCTGTTCTCCTTTAAAACCTTTTCCTATCAGCCTTTTATGACATGCCTTTGCAAACAGTCCCTCCCAAGTTTTTTCATAGGCCCAGCCCCCTTTAGGTAGTGGAAGGCTGAACAGCCTTGCTTAATATGTATGAGGTCAGTTTGAAATTAGCATTGATGGGAAGGGGACTGTTTTCTTCATGCCACTTCCCTCCAAGTTTTTTCTGTGCCTGTGTATCATGGTAACTTCACTGCTGTATATCATCCTGTTGACAAGAGATCTGGGTTTGGCTGGCCTGCCATGTACCTGTGCTAGATTCCCAGTGAAAGAAAAGCCCAAATTGCATTTTTGATACATTTAATAGAAATGGTTGTGTTTCTTCTTCAGGTGGAGATCCAATAGTAAGCACTGCTAAACTTGGGAAGACCAAATCCCCATCTAGGGTCTTCAGAAGCACAACCGTTTTCTATAGACTGTAAAAGAGAGGGATATAGTTGGTGATAACTGCTTCATTAAACATGTATTTATTTTAGATACTGAAATTAATGAGTCAGGATTTCATTCCAGAACTTGGTGTTTTATCCAGAATCAGTTTATAGGACTGAAAATGATTTAATTCACTTTCTGTCTTCATCAAATCTTCCTGTTTAGACACTCGGAGCTTTTAATGGTATACATTCCTTTGTTGTTTTAGCCTTTTATGTGACATTCATGGTTTTAACCATGTTATATTTTGCAAAAAAGAAAGGAAAATAGACTTTTTTTGGTCAAGACCACATAGGAAGTCTAGAGGAAACCTAATGACAGGCTGCCTATCTTTTGTTGTGTGATCTTGTGCTTTAATGTTAAGATTTTCTTCATTTTTATGTGCAATTTCACTCATCCCTATGAATGGGTGGTGAATTGTTCCTATTTAAATGCAAAGATTTTACCAATTTGTAACTCAGAACTAAAATTGCTCTATATATATTTTAAAACAACAAAATTTTAAAGTAATCCATTTTTCTTCCTTTACGACTCCTATAAATTACTTTTATAAAATTTCACCGAAAGAATATGGATAAACCTTGTTAGTTCTTAAAATATTACCTAATTCTATGTTGTTCACAAATTTTATAGGGTTAATAAATATTGTTTCTGTAGTTTTTTATCTATACATTATGCTTGTACCATATATATAGCTGTTATGCATGTGGGTCATTTTAAATATTGTGAATGAAATAGTTTATTGTTTTGCTTTTCTTTAAAAAATGTGATGTATGCTCATAAAAGATATATTCTTGATAGACATGGATGTGGTAGATGAAGAAACTTGTGGTGAAATGATAGAGTATGTCTCATCTGAGCAACTGGAAAAGCAGTTGGTGACCCTTTCCTTATTACCAGAATCAAGGTGGAAAAGTCTCCTCAGTCTTGATGTTATCAAGGTAATGAGATTAGGCATACCACTGCTTACCTACTGTAGTATTTGAATTGTATTTTTAAGAAGGTGGCTCTTTCTCCTGTAATGTGAGACATACAGTTGTCTTTAACCATTCTATTGGATGTTCAAGAGATCTTGAAAAGGAGGAAATGTTTCATAACTTTTGCTATTGCTATTTCTGCAACATACAAAATAGCTGTCTGAAGGCAGATATTTCCATGTTAGTGCAGCTAGTAAGAGCCTGTGATGCTGTTCTAGGTTAAGCCTCAAAAATCTGTCAGGCATTTCCATAACTGGAAGAGGAAGGGATGCATGAAAAAACAGTATACAGCCAGCATATATCATATTGCCTTTGTTCTATGAGCTGCATTTACCTAATCACAAAATTTGATCGAACTTTTCAGATATTTTTCAAGGTTTGTGCTGTAACAGAGTATGTTACTTTTCCTTCTACCTGAGATTTGGGAGAGGGGCTGTTTTTTCTTTTAAATAGTAGCTTTGTATTTAGTGGTGGAACATTTTACTCGTTTAGCTTCTTTTCACTTACTGCTGAAGTTTTTCATAGTATTTTATAAAATAAGACTATTGACAAAAAAAATCCTATGTATCCTTCCTATGATGATGATTTTAATTCAAATATCTAATTAACAGAAAAAAAATAAACCAAGAGAACCACCAAAAGTTCCCAAGTCAGCCCCTTTCTTCATTCCAACAGTTCCTGGTCTTATACCTCGATACGTTGCTCCAGAGGAAGAAAAAGAAACACAGGTAAAACCAACAATTAGTATAATGGTGTTTATCTAATGCTGAGTGAAATCTTGCTAAAGGCTTTAAAGTAACAGTTTTAAGACATTTAGATTAATGTTTCTTTTTCATTAAGTCTTCTATCATTACAAAAAAAATAATTGAAATATAAAAATACGTTGACATATTCTTGTACACTCTTATATTTTCATGGTCTAGTCAAAGGTAGTAAAACTTGGAGTACTGGTGCAGAAATCTGATTTCTACAATCTTCTTGAAGATGCCCTGAGCACTAATGAATGTAAGTTAATAAAATATTTCACTAAAAATGTAATTATTGATAATATTTTGATAAATGTTTGATTTCTAATGCCTTACAGAACATGTGATACAAAACATAGGCATAATAGAGTATCAAAGGCAAATTTGATAGATTTAATTTTAAATATAAACTAATATGTAAGTAACCAATCTAGATGAAACATGCATTGGTACTCCAACTTGCCTGCAGCATAAAGCCTACTTTGGACTAAAACCCATGTAGAGAAAGAAAGCAAGGTTCCTAAGGTAACGGAATCAGAGTATATCTCGTTGGGTCAGCCATGTCCTTAAGCTCCGTGTGCACACACCATTTAAAACATCTCCAGGGATGCTGTCTCTACCAATCTATTCTGCCCTGGGCAAACCATTCCAATGCTTGGCAACACTTCCAGTGAAGAAGTTTCCTAATACCCAGCCTAAATCTTCCCCAGTGCAGCTTGTATCCATTTTCTCTAGTCCTGTCGCTTGCCACCAAGGAGAAGAGACTGGCAACCTCCTTGTATCAGCCCTTCAGGCAGTTATAGAGAGCGATAAGGTCTTTCCTCAGGCTCCTCTTCTCCGGACTGAACGACCCCAGCCCCCTCAGACACTCATCATAGGCCACCAGTCTCATTACCCTTCTCTGAACATGCTCTAGCACCTCAATATCCTTCTATAGTGAAGGACCCAGAACTGAACATAGTTCAGTGTGGCCTCACCAGTGCTGAGTACAGCGGGATGATCACTTCCCTTTTCCTGCTGGACACAGTGTTTCTGATACAAGCTAGGATGCCATTGGCCTGCTTTGGCTGTTCAGGCACACTGCTAACTCATATTCTAGTCAACTATCAACCAATAACCACCGTGCCCCTCTCCCAAGTTATAGCTTTGCAACATACCCCCAATTCTGTAGTTTACCACGGGGTTGTGGCCCAAGTGCAGGACCTGGCACTTGGCCTTGTTGAACATCATACAATTAACCTTGGCCCTGTCCAGATCCTCCTGTAAAGCTTCCTTACCTTCTAGCGGACCAACACAGTCACCCAGCATGGTGTCATCTGCAAACTTACTGAGGGGCACTCAATCTCCTCATCCAGGTCATTAATAAAGGTATTAAAGGGGACAGGCCTCAATACTGAACCTTGGGGAACACCACTCGTTACCAGATGCCAGCCAGATTTAAGTCCATTCACCACCACTCTTTGGCCCCAGCCTTCCAGCCATTCAGTGCTGTACGAAGGAGGAAGTGCAGTCCATGATGCTTTGCAGTAGTGGTCCCCAGGGCCTCTCCTGAGGCTGCCTCCCTGTAAGGCAGGTGTGTTCCAGGGTCTGTGCTGTAATCCTAGTCCAGGGGCCTTGTTGATCCTGACTCAGGATATGTAACATGGCTCTGTGCTTGCTAGTTTATAAATAACTCTTCTAAAGGTGAATAGGCCATGCAGATAAATACTGTATTAGAAGCCATCTTGGCTTGCCATTGGAATGGAGGCAGAGTTTCATACCTCCGATTAGGACCGTGGAACATAGATTGATCTGGGCACCTTTTCCATATTGTATGTGTACCAGCTTTGTATTATGTCCCATGATTTGTTTTTTAATGTCACAGCACAAAAATGAGTCAATGCATCTGTTTATATCACACTGAAAACTAGGTAATGATTTTCATAGAAATGAAGTGCAGATGATAACAGATTGATACCACATAAGGAATAATAGCCAGTGCCTGATACCATTAATTACCAGGATATAGGATTATGGGAAACCTCTTAGCAAAAGAAATAGTAATTAGAAGACATTTTTTAAAAAGTTTTTACCAACAGCTGTGTTTGCAACCATATTTTTATTTCTGCATTTTAAAGGCAAGCGTATGAAATTCTCAAAGATCAAAGATCAGTATTGTAGAAATTCTGATGTGTAACATTTATGAAGAGGGAAAAAGAGTTTGTAAATTGCATGTATTTGTATGAGGGAAAAGATTTTCCCCAGGTCCCAGTAAAACAGGAGTTCACTTAACAAAAGTAATAATTGCCTTGGCTGTACCAGCTGATCCTTCAGTTTAGCTTAATGTCAATAACAATAAACACTAAAGATTCCTAGAAAAGGCAGTAGTAACCAATCTCTTCTAGAATATATTTGCTTGGAGTCTGAAGTTTATATATATTATATTCTTTATGCCAAGTGATGTAAAATTACTATGCATATGGCTAATGTGAAATTTTATTCAGCTTAAAAGACATAAAATGGGGGGAAAAGTGATACATGTACAAAGAAGTTACTTGTATTTTTTCAAGATGAACTTACAAATAAGATGCAACTGTTTTGTTACAGTGGTGCTTCTCTGTAGTACATGATAGGACAGCAAACTGAAGACATGAATGGTATTTTGTGGAAAACAGAAAAGTGAGGAAACAGTAGAAACTGGAAACATAGCTTAATAATTTTGGAATAAATCTGTCCACATAAAGGATTTTTGAGATTCTTTTCTGCAGATGTTGCTGATGATGTCTCTTTCAATGCTTTAACACAGATACAGCTCCACTTAATTTACTGAAAAGTTTGGGACCATCTAATATAGAGATAGAACTAAGGGGCTTGGCCCCTGAATCTGGTGGCTCAGTGGAGGTGATGCTAAGCTTTTTGAGAATGATTGGGATGATGCTGAGCAAGAAGTACAACTTTGAACTTGCACAAGCATATCTTGCACTATTTCTAAAGGTAACAATTTTCTTACAAATTTTTATTTTAATTTTTATGTTAAAATGATAGTTGACCACTAAAAGGATGTAATTTGTCTTTGGTGATTGTTGTTAGGGATAATTTTTAAATGACTAACTGAATGTATTGGGTAGCTTGACAGCTCATCTGGTCAGAGTCAAGAAAAACTTCCCAAAACCCAGATACTGTGAAGAGGACTGTGCCAGACAGATTTTATTCCAGTATTCATCACTTAGAACAGATTTTTTTTTTTTTGTAACTTCTTAATAGTTGTATCTTAAGTAAGAAAAGAATTCTATGCATAATGTTTGGGGGGAGTAAAATAGGCATTTTCTTGGACTTACTACTAGACACTGTAAGCCTGAATTTTAATTTCCATGTCAATGGACTTTCTTCTATTACCTGTTAAGCATCACAGAGGTAATGGAATTATTCCCAGGTGTGTGGAGAATAGAAAGTTACTATAATAAAATATAGTTGCAGTTGTTGTTAGAATGAAAGTAGTTCTGCAGAAGATTTAAACTCTTGTACAAATGCTTATCTTGTCAATATACTCTGATTTATGAAACTGGGGGAAATCAAGTTAATTACAGTTTACAAGGAAAAGGTTGTTCTAATCGTTCAGACACTGTAAAGCTGTCAGTTGACTCTTTCTTAAGAGTAATATTGCAGATGCTGGTTTTATAGATAGAATGTAATGGTGAACAAATATGACTTACTCTTTTAATTTTGTTGGGATTAAGACAGAAGTTGTAGGGCAGCTTCCACAAGAACAAGTAGTGCAGACGTATAGATCTGTAGAGTGAATCAAAACACCTAGAGCTGAGGTCTTGATATTCATTCACCAGTCTATTATTAGACTGATCCATGGACTGGATATGATTAATAGTTGCAATATCACATGTTAGAATTTATCTTTCTGTTTATTTTCATAGAAAAGAAGCTTAGGTCTTGCAGGCTAAATTAGGGACAACTGGGTAATTTGCCTCAGAAATACACTTCTGATCTGAACCACAGTATAGTAATATAAACTTACCATGTGACATATAAATTCCTATTACAGGTTCCAAGTAAAACAGCTCTGAGTTTAGCAAAACTAAATTTAAGTAGTAGCCAGGAAAATCTCTGTTTCATCCATTAAGAGGTAATAATGTATTGCCTCTCAGCAAGACTTAAAGGTTTCTTTTCTTTATGCTTTAGCAAGGTTACTGATTATTACATAGTGATGTCACCTCTCTGTATCTGCATAGGGTGTGCTGGCATCTTTATACAAAACTGATACTTAAAATAATAATCGTGATTGACCTCAGAGCATCTGTTTAGCATTTCTACCCTGAAGAGGAATTTGTGATGCAGTTTGGAAAGAGAAAGTTGCCCTCTAGAGAACTGTGTGATTAGGATGGGTTCAGCAGCATCAAAAAAAAGGTCTAGTAGAGCAATAATATATTTAAGATGTTTTGCTGCCTTGTCTCCTCTAATATATATGTGGGAGTAAAGTGGCATGTAAAAGACTGAGAGAGGCAGCATTAAATGGACGGAAATACGTGAGGAAAAGAGTGCTTCCCTTACCTGGGACATTGCTGAAAGCAAAGTATTGGAATTGAATGAGGAAACTGAACCTTCAAAGGTTGTTACTATCTGTATTTGTTTCTCTAACTGCTTGTTTTTATTTTCAGTTGCATCTTAAGTTTCTTTCATCAGAGCCAAACCTATCAGAAGAGGTTTCCAGACTGTCAGTGCAACTTGAGGAAACTTGGATTAATTTACAGGTTCTTTTCAATCAGAGTCTGTGTGTGTTAACATACATGAAAAGTGCTTTGCTGTAAAATACTCAAGGGTTTTACCTGTATAAAATTCCCCTTGGAATAACAGTACAATTTATTACCAAAAATACTAGATTACAAGAATTATACGGGGACTTGTGATGCTGTATTCTGTGCATTTGCATATAGCAAAATTTTAGAACATACATAACTGAGGATTTTTATACAGTTCAGTCAGAGCCAAAATTAGTATGTGCAGCTTGTGCTGTCAGCAAACAAACAGTTTAACTGCTGTAGGTAATGTGGCTATTTACCTTATGAATTCATAAGAATGAAGAAGTAACCTGCAAAATAAAACAAAAAATAGGAATGTAATTTCTGTGCAGAAACCCAAAATCTGTATTATGCTTAATAAACAATTATTGTTGAGTCAATTGTTTTTCTGGACTTCTTGATATAATCGAGAGGAAAAAACACATACTTTTTGCTAGCCAGACCATTCTTCTAAAAGCAGAACCAGCAAGTAAATTTTGCAAACAACTTATATATGATACTGTTGACATAATATTTGCACTCTGGATGATATCATTAAATGTGTTAACACAGTTTCTTGTATATAGAGGTGTTGTAAAGCTACCTGGAACATTTCAATCATTTCCTTCAGAAAACAGACTTTGGATGTTAGTGTTATCTCATCTCCTCTATTCTTTTATCTTTTCCTCAACATTCCTAGTCTTCACTGCTATTTCAAGAGTGTTTGACTACTCTTAAAGCTGGTTCTAGTCTTACACAAATAGCTCTGTGATTGCTTCTTGTTCTTAGCCTTTTATTTTGTCCTTTTTTCTGTGCATAAAAATGGTGAGCAACTTTTTGCCACTAATAACTTCTTCAGAAATAAAATAATTTCCACTTGCTAGTAGATGCAAGTGGGTCTGTCATCTACTACTTCCTGTATTATTTCTTTACCCAAGTCATCAAGGATAATATCTAGTGATGTAGATCAAGTGTTGATTACAAGTGTTAAGGGATGCTAAAATTTTATTCGATAGATGGGCTTTGTGTGGCACATAAGAACTCACGATCCTCTTGGCATTGTAATAGCACGTGTAATAGGGTATCAGAAAAATCATTAGCTGTTAACTCTAGGTTTTCTTCCAAGCAGAAAAATTAATTAAGATTTTACTGTTCTTACACAATATTAAGCCCATTTTAGATTAGCTCTGACTAGCAGCTTGCTGTTACAGTTCTTTGTATTACTGTGTGTCACCACATTCCCAACTTCTTCTGAAGCCTGTTATCCTGTGTTCTGTGCTCCATTTTCACTGTATTGTCTCTGCTCTTTTGGCTTTTGAGCATAGCTGCTCCTTTTTGCAACTCCTGTACACATCACAAGTTAGATCTCAGTCTTTCCACCATTTCCTTTTCACTTGGTTGTGCTTTCCAGACTTAGAATTCATAGTTGTTTTGACATGAAAACCATTAGTTGGTGTCAAACCCTGAATTTGTTCCTAACTGAATTCAGACTAAATAGTGAAGGTTGCTCCTCTCTGCGCCATAGTAAACCTGCAACCTTTACTTTCCTTTTTCTTTCAAGTAAAAATTGATTTATGAAGAACCATATGCAAATGTGTAGTTATAATAAATGGATGGAAATGTTTATCAACTTATTCAGCAGCCAGCATAAACCACTGACTTGAAGTATTTGAACACTCTGTGCATTTCAGATTTAACTCCTTCTGCAAAAGAAATGTTAGGAAAGGTCTAGAGTCTGTGAAGTGTCATAATGCAGGTGTCATTGTCCCAGAGTAAGGAAACTGGAAGATACTCATTTGCATTCTGTGAAGTAGAAAAGCCAAAGTACTTCTTGGCATATTTGAGTTCTGTTGATGATCTGCATTGCATTATTTAATGATCACCAATATGTAAATAGTTTTTCCTTTTAACTTCATATCAATTTTTTTCTTGAGTGTGCTATGTTATATACCGACTTTTCAGCACACCACCAGTTATCTTTGAGGAATCCAATCAGTGCTTTACTTGATGTCAATGGAAGAAGTCTTGTTTTCTTTTTTTACAGGTTTGCAGTATGTGTTAGAATAAAATGCTGTCATTAAATATCCTTAGAACCTGAATCTATTTTTGTGAAGTAGCGATAAATGGAGGAGAGAAAAATTAAGGACAGAATAACTAAGATCCTTCTACCCTAGCATTTTCCTGTTCCTGAGAAGGATTGAATAAGCTCTCTGATGCTCTGTTGCATATCATGGAGCTTTGCTGGTTAGTGATGGTCTCTGGAAGATACCTTTTCTCCACTGATGTGTATACTGCAACTCATTCCATCCATTAGTACCCCAAATTCTCGAGAGTGATTCAAATTCTTACGTCTTAAGAGGAGTTTGTAAATTTAGATGACTAAAAAAGTGGTTATGGTGTTCCTCTCTTACAACCAGTAATGTTCCCTACTATATTGGAAATGCTAGCATCATTTTGGCATGGCTCAAACTGAAAAGTCATCAGCCTATTATAATGCAACATGTCCCTTCTTGTCACATAGGGCATAGTTCAATGGCTGGGTAAACGTATTCTCAGAGTGTGTTGTGTTACCTTTTTTGTTGAACATCATGTTTGATCGCAAAGGGGTTAAGCTGTTGTTCTCATTTGAGATTGTATTTGCCTATTGCTTTGGGTTAATGAATAGGTGAGGGATGACTGTCCAATTCATTTGAAGAATTCCATTTCAGCAAAATGAAGATAAACATAAGCTACTTCAGCAGTGCTTATTACATCAGTGCTTAACTGAGATGGTTTTTTCATGGTGCTAGAACAGCATCATCTATACAGAAATCCCTGCAGCTCCCTTAATGTGTTGGGTGAGGATCACATCCTACTGGTGCATATGGAAAGGGAAGAAATATTTGATGTCTTTTTATTTGTCATTTTTAACAGGCAAGGCTTGCTTCTGTTTTCTGTCAGTGTACCAGCATCCTTCCTGAAAGCAATGGGGGAGAAATGGGTTAGAAGCACTCCAGAGCACAGTGTTCTGGAGTCACCTGATAACCATGGAACTAGAGATCTTGCACACAAATGCTGTCCAGTAGCATCATCTATCATCTATTTAAAAACACTGTGATTTTGACATCCCAGACAACTGAGTTGAAGCTACTCTGCCCATTTAAAGGAAAAAGGTGAAGAGGATCCAAGGAACTATTAGCTGATCAAACCTACTTTAGTCTTCAAAGCAATCATGGAGCATGTGTTGTATGTATTTTTGGAATCCACCTCCAGTACACAAAGGGCAAAATGAGGAGGAACAACTAGCAGAGTCATGAGGGCAAATTATGCTTGACCAAGCTGGTTGCCTTCTAGGATGAAACGGGTTAGGTTGACAAAGGATGAGCCATGAAGTTAATGATAAAATTCAGTGCAAGTATAACAGTGTGTAATTACTTTATATTCTGTTACTAAACATTGCAAATTGCTACTGTTAATAGGTAAGCTGTCAGTTAAGATTTTGCAAATTTTAGTGCTTGTTCATTGCATTCTGTATGCCATATAGTTTTTAGTACTGTGAGCTAGCTTGCAGGTGGTACTGGGTCTACATGATAGAGGTGTGAATTACTTTTATATAATCCAGTATAACTGGCATTGTGGAAATTAATTTAGGCACATTCTAATTATCCCTAATGCATGATTATTTTGTTAAATATCCCTTAGCAAAGAAGCTCAATTTAGATGCAGCAATGTTGAATAATGCTACTGTCATTCAGGAGATTTGCAATGAAGCATAGAAGAATTAAGACCGCTGAACAAGTTGAAAGCATTTTGAATGAATGATAAGAACAATTATTCTAGAATCAGTGGTTGCCACTTTACGGGTTCTTGCCTTTTATTACTGGAGGTTTCATTCTTGTGTATCACCACTGTATTACATCCCCTGCTGCAGCTATAGATAGCTCTTCATTTTTATGATAGCTTCTACAGTGTGACTATTTTATAATCATTTGGTAACACACTGTATGCTTGATCAAAGGTCCTCTTCCTTGAGTACAAGACCCAAGAAACACTACTAAGGGAAATGGTAAAGCATGTAACCAGCTTAGAAAGAGACACAGTGTACAATTGTCTTATGTAATATAGAGAAATGTATTTCTGGAGCAAGACTCTGCTGCTTAGGCTTAGAGATAGTTGGAACCTCAAAACTAAAAGAACCAGGCTGGGATGTATCTTCCCAGGAGATGAGTGCTTACTGCAATCTCACTCCTTAGCACCTGAGACCTGTACAGTCAGAATTAAGAAACATTGTCAGTTCTTAGGAAGAAGATGGACCCCACTGCAGTGGTGCTTGGCCCAGGAGATGATGTTCTCTGTAATGATGCTGTCTCCTTTTAAGCATCTCCCATAATAGTGAAAATACCAGGGCAGATACCTGAATACTAGAACAGGAATTACAACAAAAAACACTGCTCAGAATACAATGCAGAACCTCTTTATGCACAGGAGAAATAGGAGATAATGAAGTAAATAGTGATCCTGAAGAGAAGCAAGGGTCTGGTTATTGCTCCATGTATATCAGAATATTTTTCAACCAACTCCAGTGTCTGGCAGTTAAAGAATAAGTACTGATTATAGCATGCATGCATGAGCATGCATGATTCTGAGAAAAGGTATTCCGAATGGGAAAAGGGGTTCCTTTCCCTTGCCAGAGCTGTGAAAAAGGCAGAGAAACTGTGTACCACCCAGGAAATTGTAGTGCAAGGCCCTTTCCCTTTGCTTCTAGGCAATCCTCAAGGGAACCCCTCCCCCTGGGGCGGTGGCCCAGAAAGCACTGTGAAGAAGTGGTGTGCCTATTTGGAAGGAATTCCATAGCTCATGCCTCTAAGAGAAGGCCTAACTGAAGTGTCCAAACTCCAGCAGCCAGTAAATCTAGATACTGCCTTATCGGGTCAGCCATACAAGCCATCTCCAAATGATGTACCTCCAGAGGTGACCACAGTTTCCAACACTGAGGAAGTGTGATTCACAAATGCATCCTACCATAAGGTAGGATCACAGTGTCACTATAAGGCTGAGCTATGGAGGTTGGCACAGGCAGGACTGTCACTAAAGAGGGTGAAGGCAGTGCACAAGTGGGTGGTGAAGGGTGTCTATGCCTAGAATTATGCTCCAAATACTGCTAAAACTTGTCCTTACATGTTTTGCTCAAATCCCCCTTCCCTTCCTTCTTGAGTGGATGCTCAGCCCAGAGCCAAGTAAAGGGCGGGCCAGGCATCAACATCCTAGGGTAAACAACCCAATCTGCCTTCTTTGGGGTAAACAAGATCACACGCTCACCTTGTGGGATGCTTGTGCTTCTTCCAAGTTTGGGCTTAATTCTAGCCATTTGCTTTGCCATTGGCTAATGAGGTGTTTGCCAAGCTGGCTAAATCCGAGCCTCCAGCAAATTATAAATATTACTCAAATTGTAAATAGGTTGCTCTTTTGTTCTTTCACTCTTGCTCTGTGCATGTGCTCTGCTTTCTTCCACGTGTACTGGCTTTGTCTTCAGTCTGGAGAGAAGCCTGCTACCAGCATGCCTCAGTTTACCCAGAGGCCAGCAAAGAGGTTTGCTGCAGCTTAGCATCATACCCTAGTCCCACTGGTAGGAAGAAGCTGCCACTCTGCCCTGAGGGACTGAGACTCCGCTGGTAAACTTAGACAGCTGGGAGAACTTGTCCAAATCCTTTTGGCAGTTCTAAGTGTCTGCTGCAGCCACGAGGCCACAGACCTGTGAGCCAAAGTCTTCATGTGCCTGCTTGCAAAGCAGGGACCGTGCCTAGCAGCCCCTGAGTGCCAGCCACTCAGCTGAGGAAGAAGGAGTCACAGGCTCAACACAATTCAGAGTAATGCCCATGCTCTGCTGGGACTGCCTGTGAGTGACCCAGACGCTTGCTCATTTCTGAGCTGAGCGAGGGGAAAAGCTGCACTGCTCTGCCTACCCCCCTTCCCCATCCCCTCCACTTTCAAGCTACTCTGGGAGAGGAATTGCCCCCTCACAGTGTCCTGCAGACTCCACAGAACTGCCAGCACCAGGAAGCACCCAAGAGCCATTCTAGGTGAACCAGGTGAACCAGAGCCTCCAGTGAACCCCCAAGGAGACTCCTATGCTGCACCCCTGCAGCAGCAAGAGAAAGCTGCCTCCACCATCCAGAAGGGACCACTCCTGGGTGCCAGCACCAGGTCCCTTAGCCTCAGCAGCCAGCTTTGTAGCAATCTGCATAGCAACGTGTTTAACACCACTTTTGGTTCTGTTTAAAATCCCCACACTTTAGCCTGCATGGTATTGTGATCTGTGGTTTATTAATGCCACTTCCGGAATGCCCAGAGCCATAATTTGTAATAAAAAAATTATTTAATTCTCTTTAAAAGGTTCTTTAATTCTATGCCCTGACACTTTGTCTCTCCCAGCTGTTCAGCAGCTGGCAAGCGTCTTGTCAATTTGTCATCTGGTGGACAAGCAGCAAATTGCAACCCTGGTTTGTATTTTTCTAATTTGGTTCAAAATTTATGGGATTTATCCACAACTGTACACTAGGATCTGCATAGCTATAGAGATAAAAGGTTATTAATATTTTTTTATATTCATAAATAATAATATTATTCTTAATTCTTCATAAATTAATAACCGTAACTATCATCACACAAGGCCAAACTCATCCTGGGCTGCATCAAAAGAAGCATGGGTAGCAGTTCAAGAGAGGTGATTCTGCCACTGTTCTGGTGAGACCTCGCCTGGAGTACTGTGTCCAGCTCTGGGGCCCTCATCACAAGAAGGACTTGGACCTGATGGAACAGATACAGAGAAGGACCACCTCTCCTATGAATACAGACTAAAGAGTTGTGAGTGTTCAGCCTGGGAAGTGAAGGCTCTGGGGAGAGTTTATAGAGGCCTTCCAGCACCTGAACTGGGGCCTAGGAGAAAGCTGGGTAGGGACTGTTTGCAAGGGCTTGTAACAATAGTACAAGAGGCAATGGTTTTAAACTAGAGCAGGGTAGATTTAGAGTGGACATTGGAAAGAAGTTCTTTAATATGAAGTGGTGAGACACTGGAACAGGTTAAAAATATTATCTTATGATGGTTTAAAACTGTCTTTTATCCAACTTGCTTTATCCTGAGATAGTGAATGCGAAACTTGTAACAGTAATAATGACTCTCTTAGATCTGACCGAAGTGACCAAAAGCAGATGCCATGGAAAAGTGAAACATAGTAATCATATCTGATGCTTCCCCTGAAATACTTTTTCAGCCTTTATCAATTTGAAATTAATGGACAGAGGCAAAGATGATTTCTAACTGTTCATATTAAACAGTGGATTTATCTTTCATGAATCTGCTAGACCTCTTTTGAATCCACCTCATTTTAGGCATCTGCAGTATCCCTTGGCAAGGAGTTCCACATCTTACCTGCTCACAGCTACCTTGCTTTGAGGTTAGCTGCTTGTTTACTTTATCTTATTCCTCTTAATCCCCTCACCAAAAAAAAAGGAGTATATAAACAATCCTTATCAATTGCACTGAGTACACCTAGGTAGGATAGGGTTAATTTTTATGAGTAGCTGGGAGGGAGCACAGCTAGGATAGCTAACCAAACCAGTCAGTGGGGTATTTGGAACCATACTGATGTCAGGCCGAGTACAAGGAAGGGATGGCTGGGCTTTCCTGCTTTTAATAAGCTGCAGTGATGGCAGGAGCAGGTGGTCAGGTGTGATGAAAGCCATGGTTTATATTGCTGGCTTGATGTGTTATTTCATTAGCACTATTGTTATTACTGTTGTTTCTTCTTTGTTTTGTTATACTTTCCTTAACCCATGGGGTTTTGCATTTTTCTCCCAGTTTTCCTTCCCATCCCACTTGGAGTGGGGAGGTAGGGGTGCAGTGAGCAAGTTTCTGTGGCTCATTTGCCAGCTCGGTCTAAACCATGACATCCATCCCATCCCTACCCGTATTCCCCTCTTGATTTTCTAGGTCTTTAGCTAGGGTAAAATTTAAAAAGGAGCAGTTACAAAGACGACCTTGTAATGGGAAGGCAAAACTTCAACAATGTAGATATAGGTATATATAAACACTGAGCAACATAGGCACTCTTAATTAGAAAATGAAAAATAATTTTTATATAACTTCACCTTTTGAAAGCTTTGATAAAAAAACGTGAAGGCTGATTATTTCTTGAGTTGTAGGCAGCTTGGGATAACTGTAAACATCAGGAAGAAAGTTGTTGACTGCATCATCCTCTTAGGTGGTTGGCAGTGTTTTAATCTGGAAAGAAACCAAAAGAAAACCTTTTGGCATCTTCATCCTTTTATCTTATAAAACAAACAAACAAACAAACAAACAAACAAAAACAACCACCACCACTGAACATTCACAAAGCAGTTAATAACAGACAAAGTGTGGATAACTGTCCTGGAAGAGTCATTAATGAACCAGCTAAACCTGTTTGGCCACTGCCCTTTCTCCTCCCTCCCCCTTGCAGGGTCCAGGTTTGAGGTCGAGCAGCCACTAGGCAGGCACCATTGGGTCTGCCTGGGGAGGTGGAAGCTGGACCCCGAGCCTCACGTTTCACATAGACAACTGCAGGTGTCAGAGGCTAGTCGAGAAGGTGTGTACAGTTTGCCTGCCATACAGCACTTTGAACTGATTGGCGATATTTGAAAAGGTAATCTGCCATTGGGCCGTTCAGTTTTCAGTTCAGTTGGGAATTTATAGAGGATGATTTGAAAGCCCACACCCTGTTCGTTAGCGGGATTCAAGGCGGCGACAAGCACCCACTTTGTGCTCGTCGTCAGGGTGATTACCTGCTATTGTCCTAGTAGCAGTGTCCTGCTATGTTGTATGGTCCAGGGCCATACAACAGCAGCATGCTCTCTTTCTCTCCCTCGCTTCTTCCAATTTTGAGATTTGTCTTTGGTTTATTCCTGGCCTTTGGATTACAAATTGCAGCTCCATGTATCTCTTCATTTGGCAAAGGTTTTGATGACTAGAAGCTCAGTGGTTCCTGAGTAACTTAAGCTAATTTACTTGGTTATTTCTAAAGTTCACCGACTGTTTCTCTGTGGTTTAATTCCACAGCGAGGCCGTGGAGGTCTGTCCTGCCTCCCGAGGTGTTATAAATAATCCTCACACTTTACGATTTTAAGAATGAGGACATTTTATTTTGAGTAAAATAAGTAAAAGCAGCGCTGGGCGTACGGGGGGTGAGGGGGGGTGGGGTGGTTTCCTGCCCCTCCTTCGAGACGCACGGACCAGAACCTGAGGCCCTTTTTTTATGGCGTGTGAATTTCGCACCATTAGCAGTTTCTTATCAGTTCCTTTTTATTGCTCATCCAATTGGGTCTTTTACGATGAAAGCCGATGGTCTTTTTTTTTTTTTTTCCAGATGTCTCTCTTCTGATCCTGGTCTGTGCACATGCTCAGTTAATACATCATGTAGTACTATGTTATTCACCCTTGCGCCTGGTACTGCTACCTAACTTGGCAGAAACCGGTCAAGATAAGATATATAGGGGTTATGTCATGGGTCCCTAACGCTATACACAGCTGTACATTGTAACTAAATCTCTACAAAAACTAGCATGCTTTTTTTACATTTTAAGCTCTACACTATATAATTAGCAAATAACTCTTTTCTTACTTATTACAGAGGTGATATTGCTGTTTGTTTTCGTGTTATAAGAGTTTCCAGTTTGTTCCTCTCTATTCCAAGTTTCTGATTTTTCTAGACTGTTATTCCATTGTTCATTAGTGTCCTATCATGTGTAATCAACCTATCATTGACCAGGCAAATGAACTTGGATCAAATTAGCTTGGAAAAATAATTTTTTATATCTAATAAGTAATATTGATATTTTGTCAGATTTCTGGTTTATAAATTTGATCATAAACTATATCAATAACAAACTTAAATTGTGTTTTTCAGACACTTCATGAACTAACAAATGCTGCTTTCAGAATAAAACAGAAAACCCCTCATTCAGAATATTCTGCATATTGTCAATAATGTGCCCTCATTCATCATACAGCAAAATCTCCACGTGTTTCCTTGGAATTTTTCTAGTAAATTATACTTTGGAAGAAATCCTGGTGCAAGAGAACACGTCTCCAACTTATGCAGACCCTCTAAAATATAGGGTGTGCTTTTGCAGGTTCTTTGCAGTGTGTGGAGCCATTAGCAGTAATGGTGGACAGTCCCATTTGGGATGTTATGATCCAAGCACTGTTTCTTTCCTTCACTGTAAAGGAGTTAGTTGGCAGTTGGTCACGTATGTTCGGCCATGGACTGTTACCTCAGAGCACCTGTATTGCAAAGTATGACCTGGTGTTTAACACTTAAGCAAATAGAAAAGTCATTGAGATTATAAATAGTTTATTGTGTCCTCTCTTTGCATACACCTTCAATGCTCAAGTGCTGTAAACTGAACGCTGGGTATTGGTAACTTATATGTGACATTTATTACGTTAGTTTCTGTGATGCCCCAGAGTTGATGGAAATTTCAGCCTTTATTTGGTCCCATTAAGGGTACTTGCACACAGTAGCACATCAGGCTTCTGTTTTTATCTCTTTTTAATCTTTTTAATTCTTTAGCAGTTTGGGCTGTGTCACATCTTCCAAATGCCCATAATCAGTTCCACTCCTGTAAGGACAAATACACTAGGCAGGAATCACAAGAAGGAGTATGGTTGGAAGAAGGTAAAAACTTGCAGTTAAGACTGGAGTTGTTGAAAAGCAGAATTTTCTTCTACTGCATGCAAAATTGGAACAGAGAGATGTAGTTTTTGTCTTAGATCTGACACAATTCCTTAGTGCCTATAAATAAATCAGTAATGTATTTCTGTGTTCCTTCATCAGTGAAGCAGTGTTCACTGTTTTACTGTTACCAGAAGTTCAAGGGATTTAAAAAAAAGGGGGAAAAAAAGGTAAAACAAAGTGGTAGACTGAAAGGGAACATCCTGCTCCACACACAAGTAATACTTTAGCACCTAAAAGATTGTGGCCTACTCTGTGCCTGAGTATCATATTGTGCTTATATATGTCTTGTTAGCAGAGTTCCATTTAGCTCTCATAATCTGAGTAGGAGCACTTTGCATTTATTGAAGCCCAGAAATAGAACTTGGATCCACTGAGATGTGAATGGTTTGGGTTACATGGATATGTAGGAAAAAAACCCCAAAAACTATCTGGGAAGAATCTTCAAGACTTAGACACAGTTGGCTTTGTGGCCATGGAGATCAGGATCACAGTTTAGACCAAGACAGTAGGCAGATGTGAACTGTTAGAAAATAAGGGCATGCTATATCAGTAATAGCAATGATGTGAGCACTAAGTACAAGTGCTACAATTTTTCAGAGAGCTAAGGGTACTTGAGATGCAAAAATGTAAATTCAATGGAGATTGCCAGATTTTAATGGTAAACCATATGTGATAAATTTATTAGGAAACTATAAATAGGAAAGGGGGAAAATAAAAGAGCATGTTGGTAGAATCTAACTGGTTGTACTCTCCTTACATTGCCAGGAGGCAATAGCTATTTTTGGCCCACCGTTTAGTGAGAAAATGAGATCCTGTTCAGAGATAAATTTTGTAACTCACATGTATTTGTTGGTATCCTGCTGTCATCTGCTAGTCTGCATTCTGGTTATAAAGCTCTTGGATATATTTTAAGCAGTATAAGAACAAGTAAGGAAGACTGGCACTCTGTATTGCCTGACGCCCAGAAGTTTAGATTTGGTTTGTCATAGTGTCTGTTTTGTTCCCCAAATGAGGTCCCTGATGAACAGCTCTCCCCTACCCCATAGAGCATCACAGCAGTGATAGAGAGAATTCCATCTATCCACAGTCTTTTGTTCTCCACTAAAAAAGTGCTCCTTCCTGCTCCCCTCCTTAGTGGCCTTTCCTGTTTTCTTTTTCCTAGAGGCAGGTGTGTCAGTGTTGCCCATGCTGGAGCAGCCACAGCCCTGCAGAGGTGCATGGCAGTGGGACTGACTGTGTTGTGCTTGCCTTTCTGGGCTGCAAGTGTTCCTGGCTCTCAGCCGGACAAGTCAGCTGCAAGGGTAGGGTCTGGAAGTGTTTTTTTCTGTCACTTGCAATTGTCTGTTCCCCCTTCCTTCTCAGCCAGTTTATAATTTGTACCTATTCAATCTGCCTTTTAAATTAAAACATAGCCCAGGTGGCCCACACAATATATAGCATCCATAGCATATTGCTATGTTGGACTGCAGAGAAAAATAATTGTCTTGTGTTGATGTGCTGAATACACCATAATAAATTTGGCATTGTTGCACAGGACTCCTTGTCTTCAGTAACAAATATAAATGTCAGGTCCAGAAGCAGCTTTTCATTTGTTGGTTGGTGATTCTTCTCATGGGAAAATCAAACCACCCTGTAATACAGGTGTGTGAATTATGGCTGATGTCCATGGATGTATTTTAATGAATTAGACTACTGTGGTATAATTAAATCTTGTCATGGATAATATCTCTCTAGCAAATACTTTGTAGAGCCTGTCTCTATAATCTTTCTTCACCTAAATTTACATAAGCTGCTGCTGCCTTGTGTAGGAGCCTTCATTTTAAAATTACCATTTTTAAGAATTCAGTATAAGAACGTGATTGTGGCCAAAAATAGTAATACGTATAGATGACTTAGGCAGAAGCCCTTTTTGTTTTCTTAGATAGTTTTGTTTTCTTTTTAAAAAGCACTTTTAAAATACAAGAATATGCAATAGAGACTGCTGATTGTGGGTGATGCTTTCTCTAGTTTACAAAAAGCTTTGTGTAGCTGTTGTTTTAAACAGCCTGCATTTTTTCAGAAGTTGATGGGGAAGGCTGGATGATCTAGTGCCATGAACCTAAACTTTTTCCTTTAAAATTTGAAACTTTTGCTACAGAGGTCAGGACCTGTGTTTGTATTCAGCAGTCCACTTATTCTTTGACTTTATTCATCAGGATGTACATGTGTGCTTAATTTCCAATATTATTGATGGCATGAATTGAAGCCCAAATAGCTAAATAAAGATACTTAATCTAGAATGAGAGCTTGTTTTTCAGGACAAGCATGCAATAGAAAGGAAATGAAATGAAGCTGAAAAGAGGGGAACCTGCCCTATTCTTGATGTAGTGTATGCTAATTAGACACCTATAACCAGTCAGAAGGAACTTAAGCATCTGATTGCCTGTTCCTGTATTAAAAACTCTGAGAAGCATTTCTGGGAAGAACAGATTGTAACAAAACTACCTGTGATTACAAAGTAAAGGATCTGCTACCACAGGTGCACTCTCACCATAGATTAGGTCATGATACAAATTCAGCTGAAACCAATTTGTGTCATTTCAGCACAGTCTTCTGTGCTGCCCTGACCAAACCAAAAGCAGATAAGCTTTTTCACAAGAGCTGGTCACATGCTCCTCTTTTTGTGAAGTTATGTGTGGATGTGATTTTGGTGTTAGTCCACAGCAACAAATTCCACTGACCTGAGTGGGACCAGGCACTGAGCCTGCCACTTGCCTTTCTCCAGTTGTCACAGGCACAGTGATTGAAGTGCTCCTTGTCTCTGCTAGTCTGGCTGTCACAACTTCATTCTGGTTTTCTGTTTGGAGCCTTTGGCATTGTCTTTTTCTAGACACATATATGTAGTAGAGAATCTATATTTTTACTGAGAAAATGATTCCTTGGTTTCATTAGATAAAAATAAAAGGGGTTTGCTCGGAAAATGTAGCACTATTCTAGAATCACTAGTGTAACCTGTACCCTTGAAAATATGTATATTATAATGAGAGGAATTATAGAAGAAAAGCACTTTCTTAAGTGGTATTAAATCAAGAGCTGGCCTTGGTTTGTTGGCTTGGGAGTTTTTGTTTGGGCTTTTTTGTTGTTGCTTGGTTGGTTGAGTTGAGAACAATGTTTGGGTTGAAATTGTTGGGTTATGTCAAGATCTAACAACAAAATTAGAGTTTTGTAGAAATGTGTCATTCTAGGTGTACAAACTGGCACATTGCTCTGCAAAAATACTACATTTCTAGACCAAACTGCAGAGGAATTACCAGTTGGTAGTTGGTAATATTGAGTAGTAAGAGTGAAGAAATATTTTTGACTAAAAAGCTGTACACAAGACATAAAGGATACAGGCAGAAGAAATTAGGAATAATTATATTGGCAGTTACACCCTCTTCATTCCTGTGCCTGAAAATGGTAAGAATTACTTGGCCAAATCTTATGTTTACATCTTGCTTTTATTTTCCAATAGCACCTGTTTAAGAAGAAAATGTTTGTTACCTTTGGCCATTGGAATGGCCTGCCCAGGGAGGTGGTGGAGTCGCCATCCCTGGAGGTGTTCAAGAGGGGATTGGACGTGGCACTTGGTGCCATGGTTTAGATAGGCATGAGGTGTAGGGTGACAGGTTGGACTCGATGATCCTTGAGGTCTCTTCCAACCTTCTTGATTCTTGATTCTTGATTCTTTGGTGGAAGTCCCAGGTGAGTCTATTGAAGCCTGGTGCAAGGAGAAATATTTGACTTCTGAGAGCAGACTCACTGGTGGTGGAGGATCTTGGATGTGCCTGTAAGAATTTAATATTTGGCTCAGAAATATTGTACAATTTTAGGGGTAGAGGAAGGTTAAGTAACAGAACCAGACATAGATTACCTGTGTCATTTCCAAAGCATTAACTTGCTCTCCTACCTAATAGGTCTGTAGGTCTATTGAAAAAAACATAATAGTCAGGGATGCAGCATCTCCCTCACTCAGTTCTTCTCATGTCAAAATGCTAACATAGCTCTGTTGCCCATAAACTCTAAATGTCATCACTCCTGGAAAACCTTCACACCTTCATAGCACCCACACTCATGTTTCTTTTTATTATTTCAACTGTCTGAATGTTGCAGGGGTTGATGGAGGCTTTCTTGGTCTCTCTTCTTGTGACCTGCTAAACAGTTTTCCCAGTGAAATCTGAACAGACAAGAGTTACCCAAGAAAATGTAAGTCCTCCCCAAAAGCATATTAAGCTGTGTGACTCTCAAAAATGTAAAATGTCATAGCAAAAATAGATGTACCAAACAAATGGTTCTTCACTTTCATGTCTTTTAAGCTATACATTTGATTGAAGAAAAGAAGGAAAGCAAAACAAACAGAAACCAGGACTTCCTATAAAATACTGCCATGCCCTGTTGTTCTTAGATAGATAACCTTTGTATAGATAGGAAGAACCAGGACTTCCTATGTAAACATCAACATACCTCTGTCGTTTTTACATTGATAAATTTCTGAATAGATAAGAAGCATGGACTATATAAGTTTGTACTAAAACCCCTTTCTGTACACAGGTCTTTTGGGAGAGATCCTTACCTGTGTCCAGCTCTTTAATAAAGGCAAAATACGAGAAACTTACTGAGTTTCTTGGCCTTCTCTAAATCACATTGCTGGGAACAAAGTTTCTTTTTGTTGTCTCTGCTACTGCTGTTTGTCTGTCATAGAACTGGGGACTTTTCTAACCAGCATCTTCTCCATGAGATTAAAAAAAAAAAAGAAAGAAAAAAAAAGCCGTTGTAGGAAGTGTACTCTTTGTGCAGGTACTTTGGAAGTTAAACATTTTGCTTCAAAAGTAACTTCTGTTGTTCCAGGAGTTCTGTTGAAAAACAAAAGCAGAAATTAGTCCAATAAAGTGTTTTGATTACTTGAAATAAGTAATTTGCATTTTACCACAAGACCTAAAAACACTGATTTCATATTGCCTTGAATAAGTTTGTATGGGGTTTGGGTAACTAACAAGGAAGTCTCTTGCAGAATGATTCTCAGACTAAGAACAAATACCCTCTGGTAACGAGAGAAGACTCTGTTGTTTCTGTCATTTCAGATTGAGGCAAAACACAATGTGCTCTGCTATTCCTCAGCTCACTTCAGATAGCTCACATTTCCTTCCCTGTACCAGATGCTTATCAGCATAAATGCTGGCACTTTGTAAACCTGTCTCCTACAACTCCTAGAGAAATGTGAAAGTGGCAAGTTAAATTGAAGCAGTCTAATGAGATTATTTTCTAGAAACTTTTGTGTAGAAAAAGGCAAGTTTATCTGGTTAGCAGACATATAAAGTAGTATTAGTGCACTTCTCATCTGATTTTTCCTAATCAGTTGTACAACTGCTGACATTGGAAGGGAACTGGTGAAAATCACAAACTTCCGGCAAGCTGGCTAGCCAAATCCTGCTTCCACATCAGCTAACTCCATATGCTTAGAGTTCATTTGTATTGCATAAGTATAAACAAAACCAACACTCGTTTCTGATCCATTATTAAATCACACAAATAATTATTTATCCCTTGACAAGACAAAACGATGAATCATTCTGTGATTAATTTAGTTTTTGTTTTCTTTTTATCCTACAGATTGGCAATAAATTAATTAAATTAAATATTAAATTAAATTTACTATTTAATTTAACAAAATTATTTCCTCAAGTCAAGTCTCTTTTGTCTGTGATGGAAATTGGTACGTGATCACTCATGTCCTTACCTCAACCCACGAGACTTTATTAAATTTTTCTCTTCCCTGTTCAGCTACAGAGGGGAGAGACAGAGTGGCTTTAGCGGGTACCTGATGGCCAGCTGAGGTCAAACCTGCTACATTTATGGAGGTTGTACTGAGATGTGAAGGTGGAGATTCTGAAATATGGTCTCTGTACATGATATCCCCTTGGCTCCACTGGAAATTCTATAATTCTTCATTTAATCCTTGCTCATTTTATTAGAAAAACAGTAGTTGAAGTGGAAAGTATAATAATAGAATAATACATTTATTCAGTCTGCAAATGTAATTATCATTGTCAATTCTCACTACTATAATTAAATGAGGGGGACAATTAAAAAAAAAGCTAAATGAGAATTTATATGAAATTAACTGCAGCAGATTTTCATGAAGTACAAATAAAACTCATGCCTTCTGCTTTGAAAAGCATAATTTTTATTGGTGTAACTTTTTGGAATATACATATATGTAATCTAGAGAAGAAAGTACAATGTTGTGACTTGAAAATACTAAGCTCCATTTTGCCTTGGAGGGATTCAGATTTTTCTTTTCATTTTACAAGATGTACCATATCTTCTATGAAAGTATATTCTCATGATCTTGAGTCACGTCTGAATTTATTCGTTATTTTCAATAAAATTGATTTCTATGAACACTGCAGAAGTTATCTATGCTACATGTATAGTAGCTGCAAATCTGTCAGTGGGTTTAATGATACTGAGATGCATTTTGTCAGCATCCTGATATAAGGCATCCCAGTGTACACTCTTGAATTAATTACTCCTGAAATGTAATAAATAGATTGTAAAAGTCTTTATGTGGATACGTATCAAAGAGTAGATGATGTGTTGTACATTCTTCTTTTACGTAACAGTAACTTATTCTTGCCCCTGAGAATTAAATTATTTGCAGTAATTTTTTAAAAATCAGAAATTAATGGTTGTGGACAAATCAGAGATGAGATGTGGAAAGATGATCACAGTGAAGAAAGTTTTGTTCTGGAGCCTCAAAGGTTTTACATGAGAGCTGTTGATGAGCTGAGAAGTTAGGTAAAAGTCATAGGCTTGAGGAGATAAAGTAGAGACAGCCTCAAGCAGGCCTGAAATCAGCAGCACATTTAAGCAGATACGCTTATATTACTGTCTGGGATGAGGATGCTCTTATACTCTGTACCTCTGGACAAGTCAGGGAAGTAACAGTAGTGATGACTAGGACCATGTGGATCCAAAGATTGAAGACACCTGTAAATTAGAAAATAAAAATACCTAGATGTTCAATATACAGGGAAATAAATGGAGATATTATTCTCTAAAATAGTCAAGACATTTCAACATTTCTGGATTTTTTGCATGAGTTGTCTGCACAATGGTTATCTCATTGCAAGAAGCATCAACAAGCATCAGGTCTGCCACTTGAAATCATAGCATCATAGGATTGTCAGGGATGGAAGGGACCTCAAGGATCATCTAGCTCCCACCCCCCTGCCATGGTCACAGACACCTCTCACTAGATCAGGTTGTTCAGAGCCCCATCCAGCCTAGCCTTAAGAACTTCAGGCGTGGGGCTTCTACCACCTCCTTGGACAATCTGTTCCAGTGTCTCACCATCCTCATGGTGAAGAACTTCCTAACATCCAGTGTGCAAAACCTGTGTGTAACTTCTGTGGGTTCTACTAGGTAATATCTGGTTTGCAAGGCCTGCCCTCAGGGGGTTGGTTTGCATTTAATGACTCATGTAAGCATGTGAATCAGCTTTGTGAACCGAAGGATGTTGTTTGATTCTGCAAAATGAAAGGGAATGCTTCAATTATCCTTCCACAATTATCCTTCCACATTCCAGAAACCAAAGGTTTGAATGACTAAAGAGGGAAAGGTAAGATGACTATGTTACAAAGGCAACTGTTATGTGTGTCCTCCTGCAATGATTATCAAATGACTGTATTGATACTTGGGGCCCACACATTGTGTTTCAGATATGGCTGAATCATGGGTTTTTTTCTGCCAGTTTGTCTTCAGGCTATCACTTTTTAAATCCTGATTTACATGTTTTCTTTTTCCCAGATATTGGAAAAAATGATCTTGACTTCAAAACTTACAAATAGGGGTTAAAGAAAAGGGACATGTTGCTACTATACTTCTCCCCTGCTGCCACCCTACAAAGGATTGCACTCTTCCTCTTTATTTTCTTGCATAAACATGTCCTCAACACCACCACTCTTCTGCTAGCCTTTCCCTGCACTGTACATTTAATCTCTTCACATACAGAGCTGATGAAAGAGTTTGCCTTTATCCAGAAAACATATAAATCAGTAAGTAGATTTACATACAAACCAGCATGAAAGTAAGTTAAGAGACTGTGATGAGCTTGCTCAAGTAAGTCATAATGCTTCCTCTACATAAACAAATAACAAAGAAAATAGCAAAGTATTTTGGCAGTCCTAGCTGATGGACATTGAATGAAAGCTTGCACAGTCATCCAGAGTTATGAGAACTTGAGTGTGATGTTGCAGGAAACAAAATGTAATCCAAAGATTTGTATTCAGCTGGGAAAATTAGTGAACAGGTAAAGGAAGAGAAAGCTTTGGGGATCTGCTCTGACCTGAACTTTTCTGACTTACATGTGACATGGTTTATTAATTTCTGGTACAGAAAACCTAATGTGCGTTACACATATAGCAGATAAGCATCAGATCTAGCACGGGTGCAAACATGGGATCCATACTGGAACATCTATGCAAAAAGGGAAGCTGTAATATCTGCAAATTATTTTGAGAAAAATAGGACAGTATCTAACAGTTTGCTTCTTACAGATGACACTACCTTTCTACTGTAGGTGTGGACACTTTGTACATTCACTAAAACGCTGTATTTTTTTACTTTTAAAGATAGAAGTACAGATTATAGTTTTAATAGTTTTAAGTACCTTGAAGTTACAGTTTGCAGTTTGTACAGTAAGAACTACTAACCTAAACTAGCAAGGGACTATTGTTACTCTTTCAATGCTGGATATGAGCTGAGAATTACTTAGTTAGAACTTGACGGAATTAATTTGACGTTTCTATCTAAGGTCCAGATGCTAGAACTGCATGAAAAAATTTAGAACTCAAGTTTAAAAGGTTCTTATCCTGTACTTATTTTTGAAATTAACAAACCTGGAGAGTGTGGACTGCTTATACCTGATGAAGCAATGCCTACACAAAAGCAAAAGAGCATTTGCAAAACAGAACTACAGCCAATAGGAGAGCAGAAACACTACTGATCCTACCTCCACCAATGCACCAGATTAGCTGCTTTGGGTTTAAATTTAGGGGTGGCAGGAGACTGGCAGAAAGTTAGACATAAAACTTTTCGTAAGAACTACTCCTCTGCAAAAGATGCATGCTTTCTTGACCTGCCTTTTCCTCTAAGTTTGTAACATGGATTTGTTGGCAGAAAAATGTTATTTGTAGCTCCACAATAACATTTCACACATAGTATATCACAAATACATAAATGAAGTTTTATTAGTAATTTAATTTCATGTTCAGCAATGACAGTGCAAATCTTCACATTGTTAAGATGGATTGATATGAATGAAGTACTGCATGTTTGAAATGCTGCCTTTGATTTCTGGAGAATGAGAGGCATTCACCTGCTCGTTACACACAGTGTGCAACCTGAAGACTTTTTTTTAATTCCACATGGACATACTTGGGCATTGCTATTTTAATATTTTAAGGAAGTGAACCTCCTGGACAATAAAGTCTGGCCAGTCTTCAAGTAGGTTGTCAGCGTGATGTGATCCAGCCCACTATGAGACAGAATTTCAAGGAAAGCCAGATGTCTTTTACATAGGTAGCCTAGTACTGTTGGAAAAAACAAACAAACAAACAAACAAACTACTTTGTGCTATGTAATTTAGCAAGGAGCACATAAAGGCTCAATGTAAGCATATCTACATCATCTGAGATGTGAATCTGATTACAAATGCCTGGATAAACGTAATCTTATTAAAATAATTGTTATACCCCTCTCACCGCAGCAGACATGTACATGTCTTCTGGGTTACAAAACAAGCTAGATATTTGCCTAAACAAAAATACAATGAGAAGTACCACTGTATTCTAAGTGTGCTAATCGACCATTCTGTGTGTGATTTTCATCATAATTTTTATCCTAGGAAATGCTGTAAAAAAATATCACTTAGCAACCAAGGCTTCATGAAGAGAAGTTCCACACTGACCAGCAGAGACAAGAGAGAGCTAGGGAGTTGGGAGGAGGAATGAGCAATAGATAAAAGATTGATTGTCTGCTGATTTGGTGCTGATCTCAGCCCTGTTATGGTAGGTGATCTAGGCACAGAGTTGGTGTCAAACTAAGTTCGGAGTTTTTGCCGAACTGGCTTGTATAGAACTTGGTTTGCTAAATAGGTTTGGATTGCTTTGGATTACTTTCCCCTGACTTTCAAATAAGAATTTGAAAATTATAAAAATCTCAAATTATGGTAGGGATCTACATTTAAATTTTATAACAGTAAAAAGTAAACTCGAGGGGAAATGGCATTCTCTCTCTTCTATTTATCTCATTTATCTCTTGTATCCTTTCAATTAACAAAGACCAGACTAGCAGGTATTTCCTTCAAAGCAGAAAAGGTTCAGAAGTGGTTCAGAATTGATTCAGAGTTAAGATTTCTTGCCTGCTCTCGGTACTGTAGGGAAGCTAGGAAACAGTAAGAGACAGACTTGTTCATGGGGGAAACAAAACATCTTGGAAAACACTAATACGCCTGAATTAAAATGACAGAGGCTAGTGGATTGTGGTGGAAAATTAGAGGACAACACTTCTGCTGCACAGGCTTGCACACTGTCCATTTTACCTCCTCTGTGTGCTTGCATGACAGTATGAGTGGGTGTAATAGCATCGACTGGATGCAAGTAGGATTGATCTGGCACGCTGTGCATGCCCGCCACATGCAACTGCTGCTTTTATTTCACCACTGTACCAACAGAAACCACTCTTCCACACACTTTTGCCTATGTTTTTTACAGGCAGGGATGTAATATACTTCATTTCAATTCCAGACATTTCATAACCTGTTAAGCGTGGTATTGCAGCATGACAATTTTATTTCCTTATGTCTTCTATTTCTATGGTGGGAAGGAAGGCTTTTTTTTTTTTTTTTTTTTTTTTTAGGTCATGTGTCAGTCTTTTCCATCGCTGTTCCTGTTGTTCAGTCTCTTCCTCCACAGCCTTCTCCCGAAATTCATAGCAACCGGCGACAGAGAAATCCTGAACCTCCGTGTTTGTACCCTGGTAACAGATTCCAGATCTTCAACTGGCAAAATGATGCAGCATGACGGGGTGGCGCTCACCCCGCTGCGGGCAACGCGTCCTACTTGGCCCCACCGGCGACCGGTCCATCTCCGGCGGCCCGGCCCCGGCTAAAACTGCCGCCGCCCCTCTAGATCGGGTTGCCATTTCTCCCTTCTTTAAGTTGTCTCCCTGTGGCCCTCGGTGAGGGCGGCAGAGCTCCCGCTGACCGCTTGTGCCAGGATGCTTTCAATGAAGTCGCTGGGCGCCCGCCGTGCCGGGCCAGCCCCGTAGCAAACCCTGCCAGCGAGAAGGACCCACCTGCCCACGGCGCGCGTCTGCCGTCCCTACTGGACTCGACGGCCCGGGAAGGAAGCTGTAGGCGGTTCTATCCTCGCCCGGGGCGTCTCCCTGAGCCGTGGCGCCGTGGCCGTACCCGCCCGCGCGCTTCACCCCGCTGCGCTCCTTCAGGTGGAGGCGCCCCTACCGCCCCTCCGACCTAGGGGAACCTGCTGCTGCCACTCCTGCCCGGCCCGGCCAGGCGTGGAGCTGGGAGGGAGGAGGGGGCGGGAAGTGAGATAGAGGGAGGGGAGGAAGGAAGAAAGAAAGGGAGGTGAGCTGAGGTGCCGTGCCGTGCCGTGCCGTGCCGTGCCGCCTCCGCCGGTCGCCTTGTCTTTCTGCTTTCTGCAGCCGGTGAGGAGGAGAGGGCAGCCCTCGGCAGGCATTCCGGAATGCTGAAAGTCACCATGCCCTCCTCCTCTTCATCCTCCTCTTCATCCTCCTCTTCATCCTCCTCTTCATCCTCCTCTTCATCCTTGGCCGCCGGCCGCCCCGGATCCTCCACGCCCGACTACTGGATCGATGGCTCCAACAAGGACACCCTGGCCCACTACTTCGACCTGGAGTCCGAGCTGGGACGGTAAGGCAGCGCCGGGACGGGGCGAGGAGGCTGCGGGGCTTGGGGCGCGGCGGCCGCGGCTGCTAGGGCTGGATCCCCCCTCCCCGTCAGCACTGCGTCGCTGTGGCGAGAGCGGCAAAACTTTGGTTTGTGGGGACAGCGTCGGGAGAGGGTGCAGGCTTTCACGGCATGTAAGCTTTCGAAGGAAAATCACACTCAGGAGCCAAGCTCTGCAGGTCCCAGACATAAAGGAGTGATTTTCGGGAGAAGCTACCTGTGCGTTTCGGCAAATGCCGGTCCGCGTGAGCAGCTTTGCGATGGTCAAGTTACCTATATACTTGCAGACTGTAGACCAAGTACCATGTCAACTGAATGGTAAATATCAGCTTATTTGCAGTCTCATCTCGTACGAGACTATTGTTACCGCCATTATTAGGACCTAAAGATGCTAACTTTGGCTAACAAAATTCGCACCCAGGAGAGGAGACTCTGAATAGCCCTCTGTAAACAGAGTATTTTGATTAGAGTGCTGTGCAAATGAGTTAGCTGGTACCTGTGCATTCATGAATTCTGTGCTATTGCCGTGATGCTTCTCCCTGGCAATTCAAAGGTCTTAAGTGTTAAGTTTCTGAAAAATTGAAGTCCAGTGTAAAATGTTGTTGCTATCATGCAAATTGTAGCTGTCATGCAGATTTTACTCTCTAAATGCCATTTTTGGTTCAATTTTAGATAGAAAATAAGTGTAAAAATTTTAAAAGGAATGTGACAGGGCCTTTTTTTAAGGGGTTTATAGTAGATGACTTATATCTATGAGTAAGTAACAAATATAGGTAATTTTGCTGGTGATGGAGTATTAGAATCCTGGATGAGTGGGAAATTTGCAGGTAATATCATGATTGCCTTTGTATGGTATTTTTGCAGAAATGACATGCAGTGAAAGTTATTGCTGCAAAGTGTATCTGTGCTTGCTGTAAGGTAACTGATAGGAAGAGGAAAGGCTGTAGAAATGCAATATAATATCATTCTTCACTTGTCAGCTAGCATCTGATGCTACCTTTTTGCCACTGTTGCCATTCATGATAGCCACATTTAAATAGTCATAGGTTTATGTGCACTTACCACATTTATACTTGATTGTGCTGTATATCTGTGAAGAAACATAAAATTGTAAAGCAGGAAATATTGTGTCAGTTTTGTGTCCAGAATTGATCAAAAAACCTCAAGTGTGTACTACTGAATAATGGCGGTTGACTCCAACACTATCACTTGGATTAATACTGTTGTGTGGTCTGTCTAGAATCCTTTCAGCATGTGTGCTAGTGACTGTGGATGTCATTTAAAAATAGCCTATATTGGTGATACATCATGGGCTTATTGCATAACTTGGGAAGAAGTTTTGAAGTATGAACTCTCTTGTCTGACAAAGAATGAGTTAAATGAAAGGTGAGGTGCAGTGGGTTTTTCTACCTTGCAAGATGAGACAGTAGATGCTGAAAACAGCAAAAGATTTGAAGAAGGAAGATAACCACACCCAACTCATGTAGAGATGTGAGCCACTAAATCTGATGCTGTTAGATAGAACTAGAAAATAATATTTAAAACAAAAGCAGAAAGAAAATAGGAAGTAAGAGTCATCTTAATCAAAGGCAATGGGGTAGGTAAGCAAGACAACAACTTGAAGAGTTACATGCTCTGAAGACAAATTGCATAGCTATTAGGTATGGCAGCAAGATCTAAGTCCTAAGGTCCCAAGGCTAGCTTTGAGATCCTTTCAGGACCAGCATCTACAGTGCTAACTCCTCTCAGACTCCCTCTGATAGCCCAGGTATATCTTAGCAAACCTGTGAGGGACATTCACAGTCCTTGGTTCCTAAGTGTAATACAAACTTTCTCTTGGTGACCTTATCTCTAACCTTCTAATTTTGGAGATGGTTTTGAGTAAGTCTACAAAAATATATTCATTGCTTAAGTTAGTGAGGGTGAAAGTGTATCAGGAGAGGCTGAAAACTGTGGATATGTGATCCCTTTAGACGCAGAATATAAAAATAATTTACTACAATAACCAACAGGAAACATTATCCTAAAATAACAAATAGAAGGATTGGAAGATGTCTTTTTTTCTGACTACAAAGATGTGCGTTTGGAGACCTTTTGCCAAGTATGGGAGTTCCTCTTTGGAAGGAGTGCGTTTTCTGCGAAGTATGTCTGGCAGATCCCTAAGCCATTTTAGTAAATAATTCTTGCTTGTATGACCAGCTAAGGAGTCGTGGGGCAAGAGGGCGAAGGTCCTGCTAAGCAAGAAAATTAACAAATGCCTAACAGCTTGAACAGGAGTCCAACTGTCTTTCAGCAGTGGTATTCCATGCAGAGCAGTTGGTACTGCTCAACATGCTCTTAAATAAAGTGCTCGAACAGTGATACTTGCTGATCTTACTAAATCTGTGAGGGTTTTAAAATCAGTGTTGCTTCTGAAGAATTGCAGGAAGACTTTGTTGAATTGATAGGGTGTTTAAATAGTGGATGAAATTCACTTTAGATAGTAAAATGGAAGTGGAGAAGAAACCATTTCATTGTTTTTTTTTCCCCAGTAAATCCCATAGTGAGGTTAAGACAGAGATCTCTGGAGGCACTTGTGGCATGGAGGGAACATATGGGATCACTTGGTTAGAGGTGCTTGTTTGCTCTTTTCTTTGATCCAAGTTCTGCAGGGCGTCTGACAAGGCTGCCAAGCCAAAAATGAACCACAGGAGATAACGACTTTTCAGTCCAGTATGTAGCTAAGTGCTGGAAGAACTCTGGATGCTAAAAGCTTGCATGGGTTTAATGGGCAACTAGGCAAGTTTACATTCATGAAATCCATTAAAACCGATTAAATGTGAAGATACTAACAATTGAACTCTAAGTTACTGAATGTTATGAGAATATTCTTTGACACTATTGATATAGGTTTATTATATTCCTCTTGAGACATTTGTGTTTGGCCACTGTTAGAGACGCTATTCTGGGTCAACAGGGAAAGAGGCTTTTATTCTGATCCAGGACAGATGTTTTTGTCTTCTGCTGAAGATCTGGCTAGTTCATGTTCCTTTTGGTCCATTTCCAACAAAGGTATTTTGTGTGTACTGTTGGCACAGCTGACATTCTGTTCTTGTTAGAAAATAAGTTTTAAGGTTTCCAGTTGTTCAAATCACTTTACAGTTGGGTTGCATGGAAAAAATACTGTTCTTTGTCAGCCAGGAGTTTTGCACTGAACTACTCTGCTAAGTCTCAGAAAACAAGTGACAGAATAATGCATTTTTCACAATGGCTTATGTGTATATGTGACTCCTGTTAATATTGTGACTGAAGCATTGTTTCCATCATGCCATGATGGAAAATAGGGCTGTTGATTCAACCAAGTGTTTAGCTGTTAACGCTTGTGGACAGTCATATTGGAGAAGCGAACACTATAGTAGTCACCTTCTTTCAGGAATATGCAAATGATTAGTTCTGTGGAAAAAACTGCCCTGCTACTTCTGTAAATAGATTATTTTTTTTCCCAGTACAGTTAGTAATGGCTAAATCATAACATAAAAAAGTAGTTTGAAGCAAGCTTTTTTTCTTCTTCTAAATATGAATCTAAAAAGACTATTGATAATAACATATATTTACATTTAGAATTATATAAACCATAAAGTTTTATTTGTAACATTGAATTGCAACATTCCTGTTTTTAGAAGGCAATTTGTGGATGCATTTACACTGTGTGGCAGTTCAGGCTGAATGCCTCCTATTATTGCCACATAAGCTACACCGCCAGTGTCCTGAGTGTCCTCCCCGATAAGGTGGACACAGGAAACGGCGTATTTCTAGCCATAAATCCTGCGCCCTATAAATCCATCTACAAAGTCATTCTCTTCCTCTTTCTTCCTTCTCTGCTCCCATGAGAGATGCTTCCTGTGCTGGGTTACACCCATCCTGGATGGGGCTGAAAGAACCCAGCCCTCAGGTGGACAAAAGAAACTTAATCCAGGTGGGACTTGGCTCCTACCCTGCCGGGAGAAGGGGTCCCCTGTCTCAAAGGTGGTTTATTCCACTCCCCCTTCCTGTCTAGCAAGCCTATAAAAGGGCAGACATCTCGCTGCTTGCTCTTTTTCTTGCCTCGTCTGCTCCAAAGAACATCGCTACTGCTGCTGCCTCCTGCACTGACCACGTGGCCAGGGCCTACTTTTTCCAACTGAATCTACTCACATCCAGGGGAATGCAAGGTCATTCAGGCTTGGTTCTGTATATTTTCCCATTTACCCTCATCCCTCACCTCTGTGAACCCCCCCTGTTACTGCTATACATATATATATATTTCTTTTTTTTTTTTTTTTTTTAATTTACCTCTTCTACTTCCAAACTGATTCCAGACTATTTCTTTCATGAATTTACTTCTTCTCTCCCCTAACCTTTTTTTTAATTTCCTCCCTCTCCACCTTACCGGGAGAAAGGGAGGGGGCTGGGGAGGAATATCAATCTGTTGTCATTTGAGCTCCTAAACTCCAGTCAGAGCTCAAAGCACCACACTTCCCTATCAGGTAATGGTGGAGGAGTGTCTCAAGGCCTCTTAGGCCTGTCTAGGCCTAATGCCAGGAGGAAAAAGGTGGGAGGGCAGTCTCAGACCTTGCCAGCCTGAGACTAGCCTAGCAGTGTGGGGGGGGGAAGAGCAAGCCCTGGGGTTTTTGGGTGTACCCTCAGGTGGGGAGAAGGGAAGAGTTGGGAGGCCTTTGGGTGTTGTGTAAGGGACTCTGTACTCTTTGGGATATCTTTGCCACTATGCTTGTAGTTTCTGTAGTTTCATCAATTGCTTTTCCATTTAAACTTCCCATCGCTCTTCAATCTGTTTGTGTGAGTGTCATTCTTTTGTCCCTCTCGGGGCAAGAGAGGATCTATCTGGCCTCAAATCAGTACACACTGAAGTTTTAATTTGGATTGGGAGTGGTTTTTGTGAAACAAATATCTCAGCTCTACCCTCTCACTGTGCTTTGTGCTGCACCAAAGGGCATTTTTGGAGTGAACAGAGCAGGTTGAACATAGCTAATCCAGAAGATGCAACCCAGGAGCTCTTAATCCACTCTAAACTTTTGTGAACAATTAGTTCAGAGGACCAGATCAGGGCTTACATCTGATGTAAAACCTGCAAAAAATTTGTGTGTTGATACTGGCACATTGCACACAGGTGTGCTACTACTGCACTGCACTACTTGCTAATGCATACCTAGATTAGATGTTCTAGTGATACTGTATTTGAATCTAACAGGAGTTAATCTTCAAGGTGATTAATGGATGCTTGGGATATCAGGCATTTAACATAATGAACAGGTCAATGTTTGCTCAAGTTATAATTAACCTGGACAGATGTAACAGATGTTTAACTGCTGGCTTACATAGTAAATAGCCACATTTGAAAAGACCACCAATTATGAATAGTGGTCAGTGTAAAAATACTCACCATTTGCTGCATGTGTCCCATCTGTGGAAGTCCTGTGGAAGTCCAAGTACTTACTAGGAAAGATGAGACATTCTCCTCAGTCATTCAGGTCAAAGAACTTTTATCTTCCCAAATATTGTTTGAAAAGGTCAGTCAGGAAGCAAAATTCAAAAATATCATCAGCCCTAGTTTTGTTTAAAGTCCAACAAATTAAGCAGGCTTTATCACAATAAATCCAAACGAGTTTCTGCTATCCCGAAGATTACCTGGGCTTTGGGAAAGTGATTTTCTGACCCTGCACATTGTGTGGAAAAGAGCTCAAAGATTTGAATTCATATGAACTATTAGTAGGAGTTAAGATTGCAGAAAGACTGAGAGACCTGAGAGGAGAAGACTGAGAGGGGATCTAATGAATGTACATAAATCTATGAGGGCTGGGTGTCAAGAAGGAAGGAACAGCCTCTTCTCACTTGCACCATGTAATAGGATATGGGGCAATGTCTGTAAACTACAGCACAGGAAGTTCCACCTCAATGTGAAGAAGAACTTTACTGTCACAGAGCACTGGAACAGGCTGCCCAGAGAGGTTGTGGAGTCTCTTTCTCTGGAGACTTTCAAGGCCTGTTTGGATGTGTTCTGTGTGACCTACACCAGATTATATGGTTCTGCTCTGGCAGGGGGGTTGGACTTTCAGGATTTCCAGAGGTCCCTTCCAACCCCTAACATCCTGTGATCCTACGAATGTGTTTTTGCTTATGCTTTCACTATGGACTAGAACTTAAACATACAAACTTGCATATTTGCTGTTGACTTCTTCATTTTGACATTCTTAACATGCTTCCTCTCTTCACATACTCTCTGAACAAGCACTTCAGAAGGGATGTTATTTTTTACAGTACAGTGATGCTTATTCTAAGAGGGTTACCAACTGTTCTGTGTGTTTCCAAATGGTGCTGCTGCTTTTGGTTCTTGGTTTGTCTCATAGCTTTTTCAATACTTACAGTTTCCTGATCTACTTGATTAAAAAAAATTGATAAGGATGACAGCTTTTACAGGCAGTCACTAGAAATACTCTTACATTTGCTGTTAGTGATCATACTGTCAGTGTTCAGGCTGTCAGTGTCTCAGCCTGTTGATAATCAGCGGAAAATGCATTTTAACTAAGTGGTTACTGCTCTTAAAAATTAAACTTATCTGTAATTTGTGAGGAAATTTTTTTCTTCGCTGTTGTCATAAATACGCTAGCCAAAAAATGTCTTTTAAAATTTTATTGGGAATAAGGGCAAGCAAAGCAGCACACTGGGCTGAGAAAAGGGACGAAAATACAACAACAGCAATAGCTTTTTTTCCTTATATAGCTATCTCATTTACATAAACAGGCTTATGTTAAATAGAAGGCAGGGATATGACAATGAGTCCCCAGAATGTTCTGGGATGCTTGGGAGAAGGATAGGATCAGAGAGTGAGACAATCTTTCTCACAGGACACCTCCCACCTTAAACATACAACGTTCACAGGGTTTCTTATCTGAAATCCACACATTCCAAGGCAGACCCAGGCAAGGCCGCTTTTATCTTTGGTCTGTTTGGTTAGAAGTCAGTTCGAGCTTTTTGAAAACAGCTCTTTGCGATCTTTTAAAAGAAGTTCCTTGAACTTCACTCCTGACTTTTGACACAAATCACATATTCTTATGAATATTAGTAATAATATTCACAACAGCTGTTCTTTGGAGATTGAGCTAGCAGCTCTGAAATCTGAGCTGTCAAACCATTAAGAATTCAGGAATTTTTTGTTGTGAAAGCATTTTGTTTTCTTGTTGCGACCTTTGGCTTACTTTTGTATCTCAGTGTTAAAGATGTTTCAGAGTGGCCCCCCCTCCTGGCAGAAGTGCATGCGATGTGTTTTCTCTGAGTTTATCTGTGTTAGCTTTTAAACCTCTGGATGGTCATATGAACAAGACAAGAAAAGCCTACTTCTTCCTTGATGTGTTCCAAAACTGCAGGTTGTTCCATCTCTTTCTAACCTAGGAAATAAGATGGATTTTGGAAGGAAAATGAATGCTTTGTTTTGATGAGAGTTAGTAGGGAAGGTTCTGCTCACAATGGTATCTTAGCTGGCAGCATGCTTTGGAGCAGTCCAAATATACTGTAAGTGCTGAGGATTATATGTCTTAAGGACAGCATGACATTTCCCTTGAATTTACTGGATGTGGGAAGGTTGTGGAAGTAGGCACAGGGAAGCCTACTTCTTTTTATCTTGTTAGCTGTGGTGTTTTGGGTTTTTTTTAAAGATCTATTAGCATGATGCAATGAGAAAGACCTTTGGGAATTAGTTATTCAAGGTAATTTTCAAGCCTGAGGGTTTTGATCAACATATATGTTATATGTGCTCAATTTCATAGGCTAATATAATGTTTAAAACAGAAAGATGAAGTTGTAGTCATACAATACTATAGCCATACACATTGCAAATGTATCTTTTGGTTATAGAATAAATGTAAAAATGGTGTTGTTACTGTCATAGGTTACTGTCTGTTAAAACATATGAACTATTTGGAACCATCAATATTTCCATCTGTTGCCCTGAGAACAGATTAAAGAGATGGTATTGCTTTCCTTGTAAAATAATGCTAAGTTGGGAGGCCCTGCAGCAATGTGCCTTTGAAAGGGACCATTCAATCTGTAGTAACAAAAGCTTTTGTCACTTTGAATTTCATCTGCAGGGGATGAAAGGACAGAAATTATTTGGCCTGAACCACAAAATTACATAGGAAGAACTCAATGCTAGTTCTGACAGAAGTAATCACCCTAACAACATTGTTCTGTAGCGTATAACTTCTCCTTCCCATATTAGAACTCAATAACCACAAAATGTAAAATAAAATACAAGAAAAATGGGAATCTCTTTGAGGAAAACAAATAATTATAAAACATGCTGCCCTTTGACAGTTTACTATCTATTTATCGTGGCTTTTGGTAGGGAAAAAGCAGTGATAAAAGCAAGATTTTTGTTGCACAGCCTCAAAACCAACAACCTTAGAAATGAAGTCCTTCAACAAATATACGGTAATCTGGGTCCTGACACAACCCTTGCTGTGAGTATCCATATGGCACAGATAAGATGTCAGAACTGCAATTTTACCTCAGAAATTATGTTATCTCCACAGTCTTTTTTCCTAAACTCTCCTCACTACAAACATGGAATGCATGTATCTTCTGACCTCTCTCCAGGCATTGTGAAAAAAAAGCAGCTGCTTAGACTTAAGCAAGAGGCATCTTTCTAAAATAGGGTTCCCCCCCACACCCATAATATCTTTTACTTCTTGCAAGTATTTGTAGTTTCTTCTCAATTCACATCATCATAATGCATCTTAAAACAGTCAGTTGATTGTGGCTCTGTTCATGAAGATGACCCTGATTGCTCTACAGACTTTAGCAGAACTGAGTACTGCATAAAGAAAATGTTCTACAAATGTCTTGATTTTGTTTTTTAATGAGACAGCATAGCATCATGTGATGGAGTGGGTGTGATGTGTGTCATTCAGTCAGATCAGTCACCACAATTTGTGTATTGCTTGTTGACATTTGTTCATTTATTAAAAACCTACAATGCTGATATTAGTAGATAAAAAATCATGTAATGAAGCTGGAATTAGCTCAGAAACAAAATGCAGGAATTCCAATTTAATCTGAATAAATTACTTTCAATAAACCTTTTGCACACATGATTTAATAGATGTCCTGCACTGATCGAACACTGTGGACCAATAAGAGTATCTTAACATGCTTTGGGACAGAAATTATTTCAATTATTTCTTTTAGTGTAGTGGTATTATATAGTTTTATACTTTTACAGAGAAAATACTTATCTTGATAAGGCTTAGAAGACCTCAAGATAAGGTCTGCCATGGATGAGTACTGTTTGGGTTGTGGTTTTTTTGTTTGTTTTTGGGCTTTTTTGTTTGTTTTGTTTTGTTTTCCCCAGTGATACATTTTCTAGATTAATGAACCACTGTTCTGATCTGGTATACAATTCTTTACAGACGTTTGTTTTTCTGATGGAGAACATCTGCTTGTTGGCTTTCCATATTGTGCTATAATGATTTGCTAAAACTGAACCCAAAACATGTTGAGAATTCTGACATCATTATCACAATTTAGTAAGTTCAGAGATCTGGAAGATCCATGTGCAGGATTGTATCATTGGAGATTCCTGTCTTGTGCTTTAGGGGCAGTGAGTGGTGTATCTCTCTACATTTTCTTCTCTTTCTCCTCATAATTTTCTGGCTCATTAGCTTGGTAAAATTAAAAAGGGAAAGGTTGCAAAATTGCTTTTATAGTGGAAAGCTGTGCTGTGTAGTTTAGATACTGATGACCATTTAGGAAATGACTAACCATTTTGCTTAGTGACTTTAGGTTTCAGGTGATCAGATAAAGAAACAAAGGTGAATGTTTTTCTTTCCACAGGCCCTTATTTTCCCCCTCCTACCCTGCAGCCCCCCCTTTTATTTTATTTTTTTCTTTTCTTTTTTTCCCCTAGAATTCTTTGCAGACTGGTGAAAGCCGTAAATGCTTATGCAGTACACTGGTCATTATACACCGTTCTGTTAGCTAACTGACAGGACCGAGTTGAAAGAGGAAGGCAGGTATATTCTTACACAAAATAGTGTTAGAATAACAAGTAAGTGGTAATACTGGAGCAATGCCTCTGACACTAAAAAAAGCAATAGTAAATATGTTTTGTTTGCTGGAGGAAAAAGAAAGGATGATAAATTTGAGCTGTACTAGTCTATTTTTATTCTTGCAACATTTATGTATTAAAGAAAATGAAATATTTTAACCTCTTCATGTTCTTTTTCTGCATGACTTTAGAAACATCATTTATGATGGAAGCAAGCAAAATATATGCATTTGCAGATGACTGCTGATATTTATCCTTTAAACAAGTAGCCCAACAAATCTTACTTTCTTTCTCCTGCCAATTATTATATTGGTTATATTTGCTGTTATAGATGAATATGCTAAGTATTTACCAGATAGCCTATCTAAGTAGTTTGCCATTCTGCTTCTTCTGAACCAAGTCTTTTAACTGTATTGAATACCTAGTAAGACCATTTCATTTTGTTTTCCCCTAGTCACAGATGAAACAAAATAATGATTAGAAAAACGTGTTAGTCATGCACAATGGCATGTAACCATTGGAAGGCCCTGTTTCATGCTTGAGTGTCATGCCTGTTGAAGTTTATTTTATCCATGTATTCATATTTTTACAACAGTAAATTTGAGAAATTCCAGAATTTCCATCCTGTGATAAATTTCAGTAGTTCCGCATTTGGTTCTTATTTTGAGTCAGGGTGTCTTGTTATTTGTTGCCCAAACTGTATGTCTTCTATTTTCCTTCTGTTTGCGGTTGATGAGATTTATATTTTACAACAAATTCATGTTATTGTCTGTAAGGCATGACTTTGTAGTTAATACAGCTAAATTTTATTTCTTTTCTCTTGTTCTCACTCCCTAAGTAGTAAATACATTTTTTCTTTTCAGTATTAGAGACCTCCCTCATGTTGCCAATGCCTCGCCACCTTCAGGATCAGCAAACTGAATCAACACACTCCTGAATTTATGCCAAAGTCAGTAATTAAAATACTAAGCAAGATGTAAAAAAACCCAAAGAAGGGAAAAAGTAGAAACACTGAAGTAAAGAACAGTGTGGTTCTGGCAAGCTTTGATGAAGGTTAGATTGCATAAACAAAGTTTTTTGAGAAAGGGAAAAAATCCTAAAAGCAAATGGTTTCTAAAACTGTTCTATACCATTCAAACTAAACCAAAACCAATCAACCAACAACAAAAAAACCTAAACAACAACAAAAAAAAATTTCCTGCAGCATTGCCCAAGCCAATGATGAATCTGTTCCTTTATGTTCTTTCAGTGACTTCTTGCTCCTTTAGCGAAGGATTTCTAGGATTATTCACACCTTCATTCCCCCCAGTTCCTAATGCTTTAAAGCATCTTAATTGTTTTTATGCAAAGAGGAAGAAATATTGTCCACTGTACTTAACAGATGCAACTTCAGAAGTTGAAAATTTGGGCATTCTACACCTGTTCTCTTGTGATGTGTGCCAAACAGGGTGTAACTGGTATGCTAGTCAGAGAGCTAACAGAAATTTTGATGGTTCAGGGGAAGGGAGAGATTAGATTTCATTATGCCATCCCATTGTCCCGTCTTCGTCCTCCCATTTTTGAAAAGTGGATTAAGTATGGATAAATTCAGTGATTCCTGGGCATAGCAGGGCTCTACTCAAGTAGCTATGTGAGTTATAGGACCTCAGGGAACTGGCGGATGAGATTGCTAAATCACTCTCTATTACATTCCAAAAGTCATGGCAGTTTGGGGAGGTCCCCACTGACTGGAAAAGGGGAAACATAACGCCCATTTTCAAAAAGGGAAAGAAGGATGACCAAGGGAATTATAGTCCAGTCAGTCTCACCTCTGTGCCCAGTAAGATCATGGAGCAGATCCTCCTGGAGGCACTGATAAGACACAATAATAATGAAGAGGTAATTGGGTGCAATCAGCATGGCTTCACCAAGGGCAAATCATGCCCGACAAACCTGGTGGCCTTCTATGACAAGGTCACAACATTAAGAGATGAAGGCCGAACAACCAATATCGTTTACTTGGAGCTGAGCGAAGCCTTTGACACTGTCCTGCACCACATCCTGGTCTCCAAGCTGGTAAAGTCTGGGTTTGATGGATGGACCATTCAGTGGATAAAGAACTGGCTTGATGGCCATACCCAAAGAGTGGCTGTCAATAGCTCCATGTCCAGGTGGAGGCCAGTGACAAGTGGAGTCCTTCAGGGATCAGTCCTGGGACCAGTCTTGTTCAACATCTTTGTCGGCAACATGGACAGTGGCATTGAGTGCACCCTCAGCAAGTTTGCTGATGACACCAATCTGTGCGGTGCAGCAGACACTCTGGAAGGAAGAGATGCCATCCAGAGGGAACTGGACAGGCAGTCCACCCAGGAGATGTGGGCACAAGCCAACCTCATGAAGACCATATGCAAGGTCCTGCATCTGATCCTCCTCATGGCCCTTCTCTGGACATGTTCCAGCACCTCCAGATCTTTCTTGTAATGGGGTGCGAGAACTGGATGCAGTACTCCAGATGGGGTCTCACCAGAGTGGAGTAGAGGGGGAGAATCACCTCCCTTGACCTGCTGGCTATGCTTCTGTTGATGCAGCCCAGGATGTGATTGGCTTTCTGGGCTGCAAGTGCACACTTGCTCTTAAAGATAAATGTGTGGTGCACTGGGTTTGTGCATTATTGTGTTTAAAGGAACAAATTTGCCTTTCATTAAGAATCAGTTCTAATGATAGGAGGGATGTATTTGCTATTTCACTTGGAGAGAGACCTTGTTTGGAAACACTTTTTAATTTTTTTTCCCCCAGATCTTTGAGCCCTTTCAGAATCTAAAATAAAAACAAATAAAAATCATATCTGAAAATTCCTGCTTTCTCTATTCTGAGTAACGTGTCCATATGTTTGCAATATAAATTTAAACTGAACTGATTATCCTAAATTATTTGAGCCTTTATAGTGTAATAATGGCTGCACTGGGTTAGATCAAAGTTCTGTTTAGGCCAACACCCTGTTTCCATCTGTGATGAGAAGCACATATTTAGAAAGGAATATAAGAATATTACCCAGTGTAGTCCTTCAGCCTTCAGAAATCTGAAGCCAAATCTGAAACTTCAGTTCCATTCCTCATATCAGAATAGTAATGTAGATTTGCATGCAGTGCTCAAGTCACCTCACAGAATCACAGGGTGGATGAATTTATCAGGGACCTCTTAGCATCATTTAGTCCAACCTCCCTGCTTAAGCAGGGTCAGCTATAGAAGGTTTCCCAGGGCCATGTCCAGTGGAGTTTTCAGTATCTCCATAGATGAAGATATTAATACAGTGAATTTATACAGGATATACTGCTTAATACTTCATATTTGTTGGGTTTTGGGTTGTGGGTTTGGTTTTTTCTTTTTAAATTACTGTTGGACATGGAGTTGCTGATTTGTGGAACTTTTGCTTAGATTTTGAGATTTATTTGTGTGTTATAATAGGCCACATAGTCTGTTTAATATATGAAATTAGGATTGTGCTCAATATTAATACTTTTATATTTATTTACATGGAAGTTCAACTACCATTTAGTACCCTGTCACTGAGTCTCAGTAGAGTTGTCTTGCAACCCTTCAGTTGGGGAGAAACTCTTATGAAGAGTTTTGATTATAAAAAATCCCCAACTAACTTGTGTCACCTCATTTCTCATCTCTTCTCCTGTACTGGCTCATTAAGTAACAGACACCATCTCTGCTCTGACAGACTTATTCATGACCTCTGTGCAATGTGAAAACTGGGCACTTACTCCTTTCCTTAACCAACTACTAATTCATTTGTGCATTCTGTGGCTTTCTTGAGAACCTTTGGTGAGGGACTTTTTCAAATACCTTAGAAATCCAAGTAGTCTAATCAATCAAATCTCCTTTATTCAAATGCTTGCTGAATCTTTTAAAGAAATTCAGTGGCTTTGAGACATGGCTTCACATTATAGAAGCCACATTGATTCTTCCTCAAGCTTTCATATATATCCATATACCCACAGATCATAGTCTGAGAATTTTGAGTGACTTCAGTGATACAGAGCAAAACATAGGGTTCTCCAGATGTCTCATAATTAAAAAAAAAAAAAAGATCCCATTTGGTTTTTTGACCTATTTCATACATAAGTTGAAGTTAACCCATTAAGCCTCAGTCAGTGCCCACAATGTGTTATTGGTCATTTTATCTGTTTACGTCTTCGTCCTCTTCTCTCTCCATCTTGGGATGTTTGAATACTCTTTCCCCCATTATCTTCTAAGTGAAGAAAGGTTCTAACATTAGGAAAACTTCAGTTTATTCAACACCAGATTTATTACAGGCCGTTCAGTAGAAACACTTTACATAATTATATATATATGTAGATATATATTATATATGTATAATTAAAATTATATAATCACAGTGCAGCCACTCTTCACTATACTATGACGCTTCTGTGCTGCAGAATGTTGTTAATATTGCCTTAAATCAGATTAATTTTCAATTGTTGAAAGCCAGGTAAATGGTTGCTCTCCTGCCCCTTGAGGCAAATATCTGTAAGTAGCATATCTGGGGGAGGGGTGACACAGAAGCAAATGACTGTTGTTCACCTTTCAAGATTTCATCTTACACCTTCTTTTCACTATATTTTACCACAGTTTGGTCAAGATGAAGGTCATCACATATTTTTGCAGGTTTTTGTGTTTGTCCACATGATATTAGCTACTTTAAGTCCAACCAGGGAGAAATCCCTGTGACTAAAGATAAGCAAAAGATTTGTGAAAGTGTTCTACATCCCCAAGCTGTGACTAATCGGTTTATTTGGCTTTTGATGAACCGTGTAAGGGACAGAATAGTTGGGAAAGCTAAGGGATAGAAGTTGAATTCCTAGCTAATAGGCATATTGAGAAAATTTATTTCCTGTTGTGGGCATAGTTTTTGCTGTAGAAATGTTGAATGACGATTACAAGTCTTAGACCCAATCTGCTGTTTTCCACTGGTGCTGGAAATAATGCAAGTAACAATTTGTGTAGTTTGTAAAACAAGTGTGTGTGACTCAGTGGCTAGAAAAAAATATTGTCATCACTGGACAGTGAAATCAATTCCTAATTACCTCCATTTGGTGTAACTAAGTTATATAAGGAGTGTTTCAGTGTCAACTAACCAGTAATTTGAATGCTATTTCCTTGGCTTGTTAGTCCTTCTTTTATGTCAGCGTTCACCTATGACCCTATATTGTAACTTTTTTTTTTTTTTTTGGTAGAAAAAACTCAATGTTCTTTAACTGCTTGGAAGTACAACGGTTATGTGACAGTGTTGACTGAATCTAATTATGCTTAGCATTGTCCCTAAAACAATAAGAGCTCCTGTCATGATCTCTCTATTAACTCATATAGATGCCTTAAGTGCACACAAACACAGGTGCATGCAGGCCGCACCTCAGATAGATCAGAAAGCAACATGCAATTTTTTCACATGTAACGACTTCTATGGTTTTGTGTGCTGTCAGATGGATGAGAACTACCAGAAAATGTGCACTCCTGAAAATTAAATGAGTGATATGTATTTTTAAACCTGATGTAAGACTTTCTAAACTTGTTTTTCTTAATATGCATCCCAGCTTGCATTAAAGATGGGTGACATAACATTCTGAATTTAGGTAAAAAGTCCCTCTGTAAGTCCTAACAGGCCTTAGGGCCCATTTACCACCAGAGGTACTCTATTTACCAGAGGTGGTAAATAGAGTAGTTTAAGTTTTGCCAAGATAGAATCATAGAATCTGTTAATTTGGAAAAGACCTTTTAAGATCATCAAGTTCAACCTTTTAACCTCATACTGCCAAGTCCACTACTAAACCGTGTCCCTAAACACCACATCTCTAAGTTTTGAAATGCCTCCAGGGATGGTGATTAAACTACATCTCTGGAAATCCTATTCCAGTGCTTTACAACCCTTTTAGTGAAGAAATTTTTCCTAATATTCAACCTAAACCTCTTTTGGTGCAACTTGGGGCCATTTCTATCAGTTGTTACTTGGGAGAAGAGACCAATGTTACATCCTGCCTTCAGGTAGTTGTAAAAAGTGATACGGTCTCCTCTGATCCTCCTTTTCTCCAGGATGAACATCCCCAGTTCCCTCAGCCACTCCTCATAAGACTTGTGCTCTAGACCCTTTGCCAGCTTAATTTCTTTTCTTTGGACGTAGCCCGTCACCTCAGTGTCTTGCCTGTAGTGGGGGACACAAAACTAAACACAGTATTGGAGGTGTACGGTGCCAAGTACAGGGGGACAGTTGCTTCCCTGGTCCTGTTGGCCACATTGTTTCTGATACAAACTAAAAAGCTGTTGGCCCATCTGGCTGCTTGGGCACACTGCTGGCTGGTATTGAGCCAACTGTAGACAAGCACACCCAGGTCCTTTTCCACCAGGCAGCTTTCCAGCCACTCTTCCCCCAAGCTTGTAGTGTTGCGTGGGGTTGTCGTGACCCAAGTGAGGGACCCGTCTCTTGGCCATGTTGAATCTTAAACAGCTGGCCTCAGCCAATTGATCCAGCCTGTTCAGATCTGTCTTTAGAGCCTTCCTATCCTTAAGGAGAAGAACATTCCTGTCTAGTGTGGTGTTGTCTGCAAACTTAATGAGGGTGCATTCAATCCAGTTGTCTAGATCATTGATAAAGATATTAAAGAGAACGGGCCCCATTACAGAGCTCTGGGTAACACCAATAATGACTGGCTGCCAACAGAATGACCTCCATTTACTGTAACTGTTTGGGCCTGGGCATCTACCCAGTTTTTGTCCAACAAAGAGTACATCCATCCAAGCCACAAGCAGTCAGTTTTTCCAGAATAACACTGTGGAAACAGTGTCAAAGGCTTTACAAAAGTCCAGGTAAACAATGTCCACAGCCTTTCCCTTGTCTGCTAAGTCACCTTGTCATAGATGAGGTTTGCCAAGCAGAACCTGTTGTTCATAAACCCATCTTGACTAGTCCTGGTGTAGTTTCACACTGGATACTATTGGACTTCATGGAAGGCGCTGCCATGAACTGAGAGTCATGTTAGGATTTGCTCTGCAATATAGTTAAAGTGAGAGTCTTATGCCATCCTGACAATTATTTCAATTCAAACTCCAATGCATATCTGTTTTAAGTGTACCTTTCTTTCATATGATTCTCATGTGCCAGATGCTCTGCTGAAGCTGTTATTAAACAATTGAAAGGCTAACATGATGTAGGGAACTTATTATTTGGCTGTACAGGCTTTTGCTCTGAGTTTCATAGGACTGAAATCTGACAGGATTGGGATGACTAATATGATTGCTATTGATTGATTTTATTCCCCCCCCTTCGTTTCCCCCTGACTCCACCACCTTCCTGTCCCCCAACTGTTAGCTGAATCTACCACTCCAACTATTATCTTCTGACTTACAGGTCTGAAAAGATGTGGATAGGGGAAAATTTTTCATCACCTCAGAGAGCGGTCTTCCATTCAGACTGCCACTACAGTCATTATATAAAACAGCTGACTTGTTTTTCATTTAAAAGACATTTAATAAAAAAGTGATTAATTTTAAATGGCATAAGGGAATCTTTTCTCATAAAACACCTTCTTTGTGTGTGGCTTTTTTTGCCTTGTTTTGTTTTGGTTTATTGTTGTTGTTGTTGTTGTTTACAGTTAAGGCATTTTGCCCATAATAGCATGTACATAGTTTTGTACACAGCAAAAATGACATGAAATATACTTTCACATAACATAACCTTTCTTAAAATTTCCTAAACTTCAGCTTTAAAAATGGACTTTGACCTGTTCTTTTCCTTTTCCACCATCATTCAGTTGAGTAAAATGTTAGTTTGAAAGCTCTCTTTAATTCATTCAAATGATTCCTTGGGTAGGCATGGCTGGTCACATTAAAAGCAGATAAGTAGATACTGAAGCAGAATCAGAGTGCTTGGAAAACAGACTTTTCTCATCTGCCTACTACTGTACAGTAAATTTGTTGCTTACCAATATAGCTCACCAAATCACACCATCTGCAAGTTTAAAGGGTGATGATGATTCTTTGAGTGCATTGGTTCAATCATTCTTTTCTCTATAATTAGCATTTCTTGTAGGGAAATGGTTGTTGTTTCTGCTGCACAATGCCATGCAAGTTATTTGGAAAGCCCAAACAATAATGACTATGAAAACCGTTTGAAGACCTGGCATGTACTCTCAGCATTTAGAAGTGGAAAGCTGCAAGCGAAAATGATGCACCTCAAGGCTAACAATGGTAATTTTAGTGAAGACAAGATGCATACAGACTGCTGTGAAGCGTTTACAGTTTTGCCTATGACAAAGGGAAGGTACAGAGCTACCACCCTCCTGGAGCTTCTGCAAAACTGTACAGGCACTTACTGTTCATAGAATTTGTTCATGTCTGTTTGCGACCCCAATATCTACTTCCTCAAAGTCAATTAAAGCTGTCATTGATGTGCCCATACATACTGTAGTCAAACCTTAGAGATGCAAATATGCATGTACAAAGCCACAAAAGAACTAGGATCTAGGAATTCTGTTTATATAACGGTATTGTATCATTTATATCTGAATGGAAGAGTCATTCACTGGGTCTGTCTTTAATGGGCTCCTTTGTTCCATAATTATTTTTAGTTACATACAAGTTTTACTATATGGTTTGTTGTTTTTTTTTTAATTAAAAAAAATCTGCAGTAAGGAAAGTGGGAGAGCTGCTTCAATAAAGCAGTTAAATGTAGTTGAAGCTGAACATCTAAGCATTGCAGGAGATTACCCTTCTGACAAGTTTGCTAGGTTTCAGCTTCTGAAACACAAATTAGGAAAATATAAAAATACTGATACATTAGATTGATTTTACAATAGAGAGTTTTTACACCCTATTCTCTTATGGCAGATCTGCAGTCAAACATGTTGACATCCAGGCAGCACCCTGAACATAAGTGAAACTTGAAAATGTGGCTAGCCTCAGATGCGCAAAACTGTGATTTTTGCAAACTAGAATTTATGAATGTATGTGGAATATGTCACATCTTTGTTTATTGCAAATGATTTGATAAGGATCAAATAGTTTCTCAGTCTTCATACTCATTTCTACATATAGAAATGTATTACCTTGAAAACGTATTTCAGTATATCACTAACAGCAATTTCATTCCATCATTTTAAGTACCTTGGGGAAGGAACTTTCAGAAGCAGTAGACCATACATCCTCCCATTACATTTTTGTTGTTTTTTCTGTTAACTCTCAAAAAGAGTGAATTTTCAGTCTTGTCAGAGAACATTTTCAAGCCTTTTTGCATAATTAATTCATTTTAGTTGTGGTCAAGTATTCGAATCTACAGGTTATTTTGTTATTGTACTTCCAGCTCCTTAACACAATAACCAATAGCAAGGAGCAGGAGAAATCACTCACTTAAGTCACAGTAAGATGATTAAGGCGAGCTATTGGGACACTGTAGCATAGATTAAATGAGGTGGTCCAGTTGGCAGATCTCTGTTGAGTGGTCTATACCAATGGACCTCTTGGCTGATCTTCCTTTCAATTGCCCCTACACTCCTCAGTCTTTGTCTCCTTGCTCAATTCCCTAATACTTGGTTTCATCGCCGTGCATGCTTCTGCTTGCCATTATCGTTGCTCTCCTATTCCATTCATCAAGAGTTTCAGGAGCCCTGGGTGACTGATGAATCAGGGGTCCAAGTAGAAAGTGCTTCTGCCCCTTTTCAGGTCTAATTTCTGTAATTCTGCCAGTGCTGGCCCCAATATGCAGGCACTAATGTCCCAAAGGCAGATGGTGGGTTTGTCTTCTACTTTGAACCTCATCCTGGATGGTGATATACCTTGCCTCTTGTGAATGTCCAAGCTTGATGTCTGTTTCAGGGGGCTGCAATATGTAGTGAGAAATTATGTATATAAACCATTGTTTATGTAGACTTTTTTGTTTATTTTTCTGGAGAGCACTTGTGGGATTCAGTAATTTTAGTTTTCCTTGAGGTTTCAATAGTTGCACAAATATATGGATAAACTGATTGCTATCTGTTTTGCGTAACTAAAAACTCAGTAATGTTGAGGATAATCTGCTCTTTTTTATAACAAGCTTCACAAGGTGGCTTTTATTGAGGTAGTCAGTAGAGACCTTCTGTGGTCTAGTGATGTTTTGCATAGGTTGACTGCCTTTGTCAGTGCCATTCTGTGTATTAGTGGTTGCAGATGCATGACTACTTCCTATGCATGCATGCATTAACATAAATATATCAATTTTTAATGTATATAACATTTATTTACAGAATCACAGAATGTTAGGGGTTGGAAGGGACCTCGAAAGATCGCCTAGTCCAACACCCCTGCCAGAGCAGGATCACCTGGAGTAGGTCACACAGGAATGCATCCAGGTGGGTGTTATGGGTTGAATTAGATTCCTCCGAACCATTTATCTTTTTGTAAATCTGCCCCCACAGATCAAATCCACTACACTCAGAATTTGGAAGTAAAAATGGAATTGTATTTACAAGAAAACCTAAATATAACAGTATAAAATGCAATAAACATGTATAAAATGTATTTACATATCTATATCTATCTATCTATCTATCTATCTATCTATCTATCTATCTATCTATCTATCTATCTATACACAGTTTTGACAGCTCGCACAAGTTCCGCTCTCACTCTCCTCCAAGCTAAAGAGACCCAGCTCCCTCAGCCTTTCCTCATAAGGGAGATGTTCCATTACATTAATCATCTTTGTGGCTCTGTGCTGGACTCTTTCAGGCAGTTGCCTCTATTTTTGAACTGAGAGGCCCAGAACTGGACACAGTATTCCAAATGTAGCCTCATTGGAGCAGAGTAGAAGGGAAGGAAAACCTCTCTCAATTTACTAACCACACCCCTTCTAAGACAATCCAGGATACCACTGGCCTTCTTGGCCACAAAAGCTGGCTTATGGTCATCCAAGCCTCTCCATCATTTTCCACCAGTCCTGGCTCACTGGAGAGGTCCCAGAAGACTGGAAACTGGCCAATGTGATGCCCATCCACAAGAAGGGATGGACAGAAGAACCTGGGAACTACAGGCCTGTCAGCCTGACCTCAGTGCCAGGGAAGATCATGGAGCAGATTGTCTTGGGAGCAATCACTGCACACCTGAAGGATGGCCAAGGAATCAGGCCCAGCCAACATGGATTTAGGAAGGGCAGGTCTTGACTCACCAACCTGATCTCCTTCTATGATCAGGTGATCAGCCTGGTGGACATGGGAAAGGCTGTGGATGTAGTCTATCTGGACTTCAGCAAGGCCTTTGACACTGTCCCCCACAGCAAACTCCTGGCCAAGCTGGCAGCCTGTGGCTTGGACCCCAGCACTCTGTGCTGGGTTAGGAACTGGCTGAAGGGCCCTGCCCAGAGAGTGGTGGTGAATGGTGCCACATCCAGCTGGCAGCCTGTCACTAGTGGTGTCCCCCAGGGATCAGTGCTGTGCCCCATCCTGTTCAATATCTTTATTGATGATCTGGATGAGGGGATTGAGTCCATCATCAATAAATTTGCAGATGACACCAAGCTGGGAGCAGGTGTTGATCTGTTAGAAGGTAGAAGGGCTCTGCAGAGAGACCTTGACCGTCTAGACAGATGGGCAGAGTCCAACAGGATGGCATTCAACAAATCCAAGTGCCGGGTGCTGCACTTTGGCCACAACAACCCCATGCAGAGCTACAGGCTCGGGTCAGAGTGGCTGGAGAGCAGCCAGGTGGAAAGGGACCTGGGGGTACTGGTTGACAGCCGCCTGAACATGAGCCAGCAGTGTGCCCAGGTGGCCAAGAGAGCCAATGGCATCCTGGCCTGCATCAGGCATAGTGTGGCCAGCAGGAGCAGGGAGGTCATTGTACCCCTGTACACAGCACTGGTTAGGCCACACCTTGAGTCCTGTGTCCAGTTCTGGGCCCCTCAGTTTAGGAAAGATGTTGAATTGCTGGAGCATGTCCAGAGAAGGGCAACGAGGCTGGTGAGAGGCCTTGAGCACAAGCCCTATGAGGAGAGGCTGAGCGAGCTGGGACTGTTTAGCCTGAAGAAGAGGAGGCTCAGGGGAGACCTCATTGCTGTCTACAACTACCTGAAGGGAGGTTGTAGCCAGGAGGGGTTTGGTCTCTTCTCCCAGGCAACCAGCAGCAGAACAAGAGGACACAGTCTCAAGCTGTGCCAGGGGAGGTTTAGGCTGGAGGTGAGGAGAAAGTTCTTCACAGAGTGGTTGGCCATTGGAATGGGCTGCCCAGGGAGGTGGTGGAGTCACCATCCCTAGAGGTGTTCAAGAGGGGATTGGACGTGGCACTTGGTGCCATGGTTTAGATAGTCATGAGGTTTAGGGTGACAGGTTGGACTCGATGATCTTTGAGGTCTATTCCAATCATCTTGATTCTATGATTCTATGATTCTATGATTCTATGATTCTATGATTCTATCCACTGGGACCCCCAGATTCCTCTCCTCTGCTTTCCAACATGTCAGGCCCCAACATATACTGGTACATGGGGTTGTTCTTTCCCAGATGCAAGACTCCATGTTTGCCCTTGTATTTCATTAAATTTCTTCCCACCCAACTCTCCAGCCTGTCTAGGTCCTGCTGAATGGCAGCACAGGTCAGGTCAGCCACTCCTCCCAGTTTTGTGTCAGCTGCAAACTTCCTGATAGTGCACTGTGTTCCCTCATCTGGGTCATCTGTGAATACAGTGAATAGTACTATAGTACTGGTCCCAGTGCTGATCTCAGTGGGACACCACTATATACAGGCCTCCAAATAGACTCTATCCCATTGACTGCAACTCTCTGACATCTGTCCTTCAATCAATTCACAATCCATGTCACTACCAATGTGCTGAAAGATGAGCCAACGGGGAAGGTCACCAGCCTGGATGGGCAGATATCTTTTGAAGGAATTAAGGGAAACAAAGGTATATCACCTTAGGAAAGGTGGGGCAGTAACTCGAGGTATATTTAAAGATGTTGTTAGATCATGCAGGAGAAAAATTAGGCAAAAGCCCAGTTAGAACTTAAATTGGCCACTTCTGTGAAGGACAATAAAAAACGTTTTTATAAATATATTAATGGTAAAAAGAGGGGCAAGAAGAATCTCCACTCTTTATTGGACTTGCAGGGGAATATTGTAATTAAACATGAGGAAAAGGCAGAAGTACTATTTCTTTGCTTTAGTTTTCAACAGTAAAACAGGAATGTTTGATGGAGAGGTTATTAATTTATGAATGATGAATTTTGAATTATTAAAATTAATTTATTATTAATTATTAAAAATATTAATAACCGATTAACCGTTTTTTTTTTTTTTTCAGATTCTAGTGCATGGTCGTGAAATATCTCATAAATGGTTTAATATGTATAATTTGGACCCAATTAGAATATTTACAGAATTAATTTCAATTAAAGGAACAAATTTGCAATTCTGCCACTTGTCCACCAGATAGTGACTCAACAAGACAATGTGGCTGCTTTATCTATATACAGAGAAAGATTTACAAAGTGTTTCAGAGGCAATTCAAGCTAGAATGTCATGCGGCTAGGTGCAGGTGCTTTGAACTGAATGTGAGTGGATGTTGCATGTGTGAAACGATACACTGTGTCTTTGTGTTTGTAGCTGTCTGCCCGGGGCTGGCTCCAGGGCTGGTCCATTCCAGGCAGGGTTAGGCTGTGGCTGAGTTGCTGGCAGTCCATGGGGGTCTTCCCTCTGGACATGGTCGGTGACTTTCTTTCTTCTCATGCCTCTGCGGGAGGGGTGGGACTTTCGCAGCTGGCAGGTTCCCATGGCAGGGCGGTCCTTCAGTGCAGCTGTGGCTGCCAGGGGCTGGTAGGGCCGGTGCGGCTTCCTGGATGGGGTTGGCCCTGCGGGGTTGGCCCTGGGGGAGGGGTCCTGTGAGGCGAGGTGGAGCCAATCCCGGGTCGGCCCACACAGGGTTGGCCTGCACTGCGGGGCAGGGCAACTGTTCCCGGTAGGCAGGGTTGGACGTCTCTGATCCTGGCGGTGACAGGCTTCGGGGCCGGCAGAAGTGGCCCCAGGGAAGGGGCACAGCTATGCGGAGCAGCAGTTCCCCTTGGCTCAAAGTGAGCTGGCAATGCCGATTCTTCTCGGTGGCTGCTTCCCGTTTAAGGTTACAAGGCAGTCCTTTGCTTGGCTCAAAGGAGAGGACAGGACTCTCAGGGTGGTCCCACCTTTGAGTTACCCTGGTGTTACAGGGCTGTGGAATGGGCACAGGTGACAGCTCCCTTTATCTCCCGCAAACGGCGGGATCATGCAGGGCGGCTTGAGCACGGTTCCTAGTTGTGCTTGCCGGTGTACACAAGATTGTAGCTCATTTGGACTGCTGTGATTTGGCTTAGTCCCTTCCCTTCTGGGATAAAGGCTTACCCTCGGGGGTCCAGTCCTCTTTAAAACTTGACAGGCTCTTCTTCCAATCTGGTGGCATTGGGCATTCGACACTGTCTTCTGTAGCTTCAGTGAAGGTCCCTCCTTTGCAGATTCCTCAGGCAAACTGAGGCACGGTGGCCCTTTCCGAGGCTCTTGAGAATGCTTGCTTCTCTCTGCGTTGCAGAGGCCGCTAGTATGCATTCACATGGGAGTAAGAAGACTCACAGGCAATGGCTATGGAGCTTAGCACCAAAGGCTTATGCACAAAAGCAGTGAGCTTACAAACTCTTGCAAAAGCGAGCACAAAAGGAGAGCTTACAAAGCTTTGCCAAAGGGAGAACAACTTGTTTACAAGTTAGGGTAATACTCACAAGTTTCTCAAGGCTGGATTTGAGCAGTGGACATTCTTGTCAATAATCTACTTTAGCCCACAGAAAGTGTGAAGCTAGAATTATGCTGTTACTTGGAAGTGGCATGAGCATCCCATGCTATGGGTGCAAGTAGATGTTTACCCCTTAGAAGGCAGATAGGGGTTGTTTGTGCCATCTGGCTGGTGCCAGGGCCTTTGTCCCCCTCTCTGAAAGGAGGGTGGAAGAGGAAACTTGCCAAAACATGCAGGGACAAGTTTTACAATATTTGGGATGTAATTCTGGGTATATGGTGCCTTCACCACAGAGGGCTTTAGGATAGCTGGCCTCCTGAACTGGTAGATGGGACCAGGGAGCAGTTTAGTCCCGCTTTAATCCAGGAGGAAGCAGTTAGAGACTTGTCGAGCCACTTGGATTCTCACAAGTCCATGGGACTTGATGGGATCCATCCTAGGGTACTGAGAGAACTGGCAGATGAGCTTGCCAAGCTACTGTCCATCATTTACCACCAGTCCTGGCTCACTGGAGAAGTCCCAGATGAATGTGATGCCCATCCACAAGAAGGGCTGGATGGAGGAACCAGGAAACTACAGGCCTGTCAGCCTGACCTTAGTGCCAGGCAAGATTATGGAGCAGATCATCTTGAGGGCAATCACACCTGCAGGATGACCAAGGGATCCAAGGGATCAGGCCCAGCCAGCATGGATTTAGGAAGGGAAGATCCTGCCTTACCAACATAATCTCCTTTTATGACTTGGTGACCCTGGTGGATGTGGGGAAGGCTGTGGATGTAGTCTGGACTTTAGTAAGGCCTTTGACACCATCCCCTATAGCAAACTCCTGGCCAAGCTGTCAGCCTGTGGCTTGGACAGGTGCACTCTGCATTGGGTTAAGAACTGGATGGATGGCCAAGCCCAGAGAGTAGTGGTGAATGGTGCCACCTCCAGCTGGCAGCCACTCTCTAGTGGTGTCCTCCAGGGATCAGTGTTGGCCCCAATCCTGTTTAATGTCTTTATTGATGGTCTGGATGAGGAGATCATTAGTAAGTTTGAGGACGACACCAAGTTGGGGGCATATGTCAGTCTGTTAGAGGGTAGGAGGGCTCTGCAAAGGAACCTTAACAGGCTGGATGTATGGGCGTAGTCCAGCAGAATGGCATTTAACAAGTCCAAGTGCCACGTTCTTCACTTTGGCCAAAACAACCCCATGCAGTGCAACAGGCTGGGATCAGAGTGGCTGGAGAGCAGCCAGGCAGAAAGGGACCTGGAGGTACTGGTTGACAGCCAGCTGAACATGAGCCAGCAGTGTGCCCAGGTGGCCAAGAAGTCCAATGGCATCCTGGCCTGCATCAGAAATAGTGTGGCCAGCAGGAGCAGGGAAGTCATTCTTCCCCTATACTTAACACTGGTTAGACCACATCTTGACTACGGTGTCCAGTTCTGGGCTCCTCAATTTAAGAAGGACATTGAGATACTTGATCATGTCCAGAGAAGGGCAACGAGGCTGGTGAGAGGTTGTGAGCACAAGCCTTATGAGGAGAGGTTGAGGGAGCTGGGGTTGTTTAGCCCAGAGAAGAGGAGGCTTCTTGCTGTCTACGACTACCTGAAAGGAGGTTGTAGACAGGTGGAGGTTGGTCTCTTCTCCCAGGCAACCAGTGGCAAAATAAGAGGACACAGTCTCAAGCTGCACCAGGGTCAGTTTAGGCTCGAGGGGAGAAGAAAGTTCTTCACAGAAAGAGTAATTGGCCAGTGGAATAGGTTGCTTGGGGAGGTGGTGGAGTCATCGTCCCTGGAGGTGTTAAAAAAAGATTGGATGTGGCACTTGGAGCCATGTTTTAGTTGTCGTGAGGTGTTAGGTGTTAGGTAATAGGTTGGACTTGATGATCTCTGAGGTCTTTTCCACCTGGTTGATTCTGTGATTCTGTGACTCATGGATTTATGGATGTCCAGGTTGCTTAATTGCTTCCTAACCCAGTCCTCATCAGCGAAGGGGTCAGGTGCTCCTGAGGACAGTCTCCAGCAGTGTAGACAGAGACAAAGAAGGCATTGAGCAATTCTACCTTCTTTGTATTCTCTGTCACCAAGGCTCCCACCTCATTCAGCAGAGGGCCTGCTTTGCCTCTAGTACTAGTTTTTTCTGCAATGTATTTGAAGAAGCCCTTTCTGTTGTCCTTGACTTCCCTTCCAAGGTTTAATTCCAAGGAGGCTTTAGCTTTCCTAGCTGCCTCCCTACATCCTCTGACAACAGTCTTATACTCCTCCCAGTGGCCAGCCCCTCCTTCCATGATCTCTCTTCCATGATCTCCTTCCATGACTCTCTTCTTCCACTTGAGTATGCCCAGCAGTTCCCTGCCATGCAGGTCTCTTGGCTTCCCCTCTCAGTTTCCTACCTGTTGGTATACTGTGATCCTGAGCTTGGAAGAAGTGGTCTTTGAATGTCTTGAGCTATTTTCCTTTTAATTTCTTGTCCTGTGGCATTTCCCCTAGCAGTTATTTTTCATAACAAATAATTACATTGATCAGTGAAGGCTGGGACTTGTTCAAAGCCCTTCACTAAATCAGGGGACTGACATGCAGTAGAAGTCCTATTGTAGTTATTTTCACTCTGACAAAGAAGCAGCAGCTTGGGATAGAATGGTGAAGGCCAAATCGCTGACACTGAAGCTGAACCTTGGAAGATGGCTTGATGAGAATCCAAGCTGTAAGCCCAAGCTTTCGGTTTCACTTGGAACTCAAAGAGCTTGTTGCCCCAGAAAGCTAGAGAAGCTCTACTAGCATTTTTTGTTGGTGGTTTCTTGTTTGGTTGATTTTGGTTTTATTTTAAACTATTGAGTGATATTCCTAAAATGTTAGGAGGACATTATTTTATCCAACACTTGAGACCTCATGTTCATGGCCCTGTAGACATACACAAGACAAAACAAGTTCTTGGAGAGGCTTTATTTTTTTTCTCACTTGATTAGCAAATAAACTCTATTTTGTGAAATGCAAGTTACTTATTTGAAATGTGACAACTCAGAAACTTCCATTCTGTTCCCTTTCTGCTTCTTGGAAGTTCCGTTACCAAAGACTTTAATGAAATCAACTGTGACTGTGCATTCCTAGTGTAGTTAAGTGATCTGCTGGGTGCAAAAGACAGTTCCCAAATATTGTGCATTTGTCGGAAAGTGGAAGAAATAAATACATTTAATCTATTGATCTTATTCCTTCATTTGAAATGCTACAAGAATAACTCATGTGGTAAAAAGAAACTAAAACAAGTTCTTATTTTATTTTTGTGATAATTACGTTAGTTTGAATAATTCCTTTTCAGTGAAACTGAAACACATAGGTATGTTCTGTGGTCAGATATTGGAAGTCTAATACATCAGGGGTGCTCCATGCTATTGTACTCTATGACTGAAAAATTTTGTACTTTGTTAAAATGTCATTTTTATTATTCATTGTAGTTTGCTGATAGGACAAAACTTCCTTGCACAGCTGATAGATGTTGTAATCAGTGGCTATTGCTGGAAATGTAACATTGAAAAGGCTTTTATTTAATGACAAACTAGTAAATAGCTTCTCTTTGAAGCTGAAAAGACACAGATTGCTTTATAAATTTGGCCTTCTGCAGCAGAACTCTCAGCTGCAAATAGAGTAAAATTATCTAATTGGATTAATTCAGTCAGTGAGAATGATTGCTTTTGATGGTAATGTCTAGCGAAGAGTAACTGCTTTTTTTTCACATTGAACAAATGGAAACTTCATAAACATAATTGTTCACAAATGGCAGAACATACCACTCACAAATGTGATTTGCTTCCACTCCTGAGCAGTCTGTTAGTAATTGTGCTAGATACCTTGTGTACCTACACTCACTCAGATTAGCTTTCCAGCTGGATTTGTGGAACTAACTTCCATAGAAAGAAACTTGGATTATGTATTGACTACATAAAAATGTAAAAGAGTAAACCACCTTGTCGGTATTTTTTGTGTGCTGTCCTTTTTGTTCAGTCTCAACATCATGTTTCTTTTTTAGAAGACATTGGGTGCAATTGTACTTCTTGTCTGAACGAAGAGGTGCATAGAAGTAATACATTTCTTAGGGCCTGTTGAGAAAGCAGTATAGACTAATCATTTCCATTTTATAGGGAAGAATTCTAGGTCCTGTAAGACATTACAAATTCTTAATAATTTATATATTAATTTGTGTTTGATGTTTCATCTGTGACGCAGGTTGAAAACCCAACAGTGAAATGGTGATAGTATCTACATCTGGTAGCAACCACATGCTTTGGAAGAAAATCCAATAACTTGTAAAGTCTGACTAGTCATAGCATTAGTAGCATGATTTTTTTCACTTTACAAGATACTTCTGCTGTCACAAGCAGTGACAGTTGCTTTCTTCTCTTCCCCATTATGTGGTCTTTGGTGGCTGTTGCTATGGTTGTCAGGCATGAATTGAATAAATCAATTGTAAAACTACTATCTGTTGTGGAGTGTTCTGCTGGCCTATATACAAGTGGAGGCTATTAGTCCAACAACAGTGTCACCTGAGAGAAATGTATGATGTGCAGCAGAAAATGTCTAGGAATGTTGATAACAACACATTAAGTTTTTTGTATCATTCTTATGTATAATGTCAAGAAGATGAAATGTGCATTCAGTAAAATACATAGTGAAGTGAAAGAGCTCCTTTTGTTCAAATTATAAAAAAACTTGAAAGTAGTTTTTGTCAACACGAAGACTAGACAGTTGCATGATCAAGATTACCTTAAAAGATTTGTCAGGAGTACATATTGTTGAATTGTATAAATATTTCTATTGAACAGTGCTTTAAATAAATCTCTCACTTGGAGCTACAAATTTCCCTGCAGATGCAACAGTCTACACATTGAGAGTCTGATTTTAACTGTGAGAAGGAGAGATATATAATCCTTTAATATTAAAGTACAGAGAAGAGCAAATACAAACACTTGAGAAAGTACAAATAATGAATAGGTAAGTAAAGTAGTGAATGTAAAGTGTCTGCTCTCAGAATAAATTTCTTTCTTTGGCCTATTACACTGAACATATTTTTAATGAGATTTAATGTGTCCTCAGCTTTTACTTCCCACATAATATTCTGAAATGCTGATCATGATCCTAAGAATGCATGAAGCAGAGTAACACCCAGATGGCAAAGGATTAATTAGCATATTCCTATGCTTAGAGTCTAAAGCTGTTCATATTCATGCTGATAACGTTGTCCAGATTTTCTTTCAAAGAAACTGTGAACTTAACCTGAAAAGAGATGGATCACAGGGAAGATACAGGACTTTTTGAGGCTCTGGATACTCCAGCAATACCAAGAAGATGTAGAAAATCGGTCTTCCTTTTTTCTCGTTAGTTGATGGCAGTCTTGGAACTTTGCCTAAATTAAGCTTTGGAGCAGGCTCAAGATTATTGTTCTTCAAAATTAATCTCTTTTCTGCCTTCCTTTAAAACCACTTTATTTATCACATGTTTGTGTAAGTCTGCTTATCTACTTTAAATTTACAGCAAAGTGAAAAGCTTTTAGATACATCATAGCTGTGAAAAGTACTGGATTTGCTGTGAACCAGTCCTATTTACTTGAAGAAATGATGTAGATTTGAGAGTTTTATATGGCTAAATAAGCTTATTTTTAAGAGTGAAAGGCTTTGTGGCTAGGAGGGTGATATAAAAATAGAAACCTGCAAGCAGAGAGAATGAAAAGATTTGGTTCTGCCCAGACGAGCAATACCGTGAGTAGCATTGTAGAGTTTGTATAGACAGATAAAAAAAAATGTGTCTTTTCTTTGAATCCTTGATTAGATTTCCTGATTTTTATAAAAGAGTTTTTTTCCCCCTACTCCTTCTAATAGGGCTTGACCACAAATAACGATTCTTCAGTCTAAACTGAAGCCTCAACTTGTGAAGGCACTTGAGAACTGAAACCAATGGTATTACTCTTATTATTAAAATCAAGCATGCGTTTAAAAGCTGTAATAGGTCAGGGTGACACAACACAGTGTAACTGAAGATGTTCTTGCACTGCAGAGGAAATGTGTGAAATCTGTCATGCTTTCTCCAAGTCCATAAAACAAGCAGTTCCCAGCATCAGCACCTGGGTATGTTGAGTAAAATAATTCTTTACCTTAGCTGTCTGTTTATTCTAGTCTGTAAGGTGCTGAAATGATTAGCAAAATGAAGTGAAACAGGGTAGGTACTTGTGTTTTATTTGGGGCAGATGCAGCTCACATGACTTGTGTGTAACGTACATATAACGTGCCACTGAAGCAGCTGCTAATGTGGTCACTTGAATGTATCACACATACGGTAGATTCCAGGCCTCTGCTGTGGGAAAAAGTTACTTTTGTGTAACCTAAAGCACTCTTTGTTTCAGAAGGGAGTTATATATTATTTCTAAGCAGCTTTGCATGGATATCTCTTAAGTACATGTCATCTGGAGCTTTTCATCACAATTTGTGATTTTGCTGACTTAGAAAATAGCTGTTTACTGCTGTGCCTTTTTTTATTATTTTTCCCCTTTTCTAAGAAGAAGAATAATTTCAGTGATTTATGAACTCTAAGACCTTAAATAGGCAGGAAAATTAAAAAAAGCATAGTGAATGCAGAAATGTCTTCTGTCAGTAACTCATAGAACAGGAGTTATTTTAGAAAGCTGCCTGGAGGGAGGGTGGCGGCCGAGTAGCAGTGGAGCACCAGAAAATGTGTGATCTGAAAGCCAGCAGCATTTGTGTGATGGACATAATAATGATTTGTGTTAAAGGGTGAGGTAGGAGTAAAGTTCAAGGAGCTTGTTTTGGAAAACTGCAGGAGATTGTTTTTTCGAAAAACTCAAAGAAAGAGCTGTGTACTTTTAAATCAGACAAATCAAAAGCCCAGAAGGAGCCAGACTAGAGATAAAGTGCTGTACCAGTTCTATCCAGGAACGCGTGGAATGTGTTGACTTCAGACAAGAAACCTGAGGAACGGCGCATACTCAAGAGTGGGGGTTATTCAGTGGACACTGTGAGGAAGAGCCTTCTTACTTCATCTATAGACCCCTCACCAGACCCCTAGCAAGCAGAATGTGCATGAGCAAGGAAATCCCACCCATTCCGAGAACACGTTATCATATCCCTGCCTTCTATCTAGCGTAAGCCTGTTTATGTAGATAAGGTAGCTATATAAGATTGAAGAAGCTATTGTAGTGGCTGCTGTGAGGTCAAGCATTTTGATTTGCTTCCCCAGCCCAGTTCGCTGTTTGTTTGCTTTTATTCCTAATAAAATTTTAAAAGAGATTTTCTTGTGAGCTCATCTATAACAATTTGTATACCTGTTATTCAGAAACCCCCAACACTAACTTTGCCAGACTAGCTCAGTTTGGAAGCAAATGGAAGCTGTATTTACAGGCAAAACTACAATCTACAATGGAATGCAATGAATATGTACAATATTTACAATATTTACAGGTATTTACAATTAACAAAATAGCACAAGAACACCCCCACCCTGGGCCAAAAGACCAGGGAAACTGTCTCCCTGCCTCCCCCTTACGCCCCCCCTCCCCCCCCTCCCCCCCCCCCCCCGGTATGAAAGGGAAAAGAGAGAGAAGCAGAGAAAGTTAATACCAGACAAAACAATGGAGCTAAGGTCAGCAAAGCCTGTTAGTATCTCCCCAGCAAAGAAGAGAAGAGGCAAAATTGGTTTTGGGAACTAAATCTTATAGGAGATATCCCTCCAATGGAATTGTTTAGAATTAATCATTGTTTTCCTCTTCACACCCAATTGTGATTTCTTCACATTTTTACTACTTTCTGCTCAAAATCTGTGAAAAATTTGAAAAGCATAGTCTTAAACTACCACAGGATATGATATCAAAATAAACTACATTTTTCTTTTAATAAAAGGAGAGTGAATAAGACATGTTGATAAGTCTTTCCTAACTGAACTCATGCAAAATCAGTTTAAGCATTTTTAGTAGTAAGGCTTCCTTCCATAAAAACCAACATCAGCAAATTGTATTTGAACCAAAGGGTGATATTAGTCTTAAGTTATTTCTATAGTATTGCATGTTTATGTAACAGTATTGTCATGGTAGGGCCATGACACGGCCCAGTACAAACCCAGACATGCCTTAAGATGTCTGGACAGGGTCCCTTTCTCTCCCCTCCTTCCTGCAGAAAACAAGGCAATGCAGGAAAAAGAACAAAGGGGACAGGACTCCTGCCTGTCTGGTAAACAAGATGTTTATCTGGGGTTTAATTTAAACACTTGTTTGATCAGGCTTAATACAGAATTAGTGTTAAAATAATTTCAGCTGTGAGCTGCATGGCTCCTTATGGCAGAAGACGGTGGTGGAGGTTGGAGGTTATAAGTAGTAGGAGAATAGGAGAGCAAAGAATTACAGCTAGTCCACTTTTGAAACATGTCTGGTCTTGTGCTTGTGTTTAAGTGCGAGGCAAATGTTTCTACAGTTTATTTAAGTTAAATAGTAAAATGGCATAACAGCACTTTGCTGTCATCCTAGAGACATTTGAAGTCTTACATGCTGATCTGCTCTGTTTGCTAATCACAGCCCATTTTCTCTATTCCTTTACAACAGTGGTGAGGGTCAACTATGTGAATGATGAACAATCCTTTTTTCCCTGTAATACAACAGAAATCCTTTCTATCCATATCTTCTCCCTCCTCGAGAAAACTGGTTTAAAACTTAATTTTCTGTATATGCTGTAAGGGATTTGGAGAAGTACTGTCTCATTGCATCTGAACATGCTAGATGGAAAAGACTGGTTTGAACATTTTGGAGCAATCTGTCTGTATTTGCCAAGCATGCAATTAATTTCTCTCATGTAAACAAATTAGTAGTCAGCATCAGGTTTTGATATTCACCTTTGTAGCCAGCCAGCTGTGGTTGAAATCCTCTCTCTGTTAATTTTCTGCAAGTTGCTTTTTTGTTTATATTAGAAGATGCATAAGGCATTCTGCTCATCTTGCTTTACTGCTGGTAATGTAGCCATTGACAAATACCTCCTTATGAAATTAGATCACAGCTCATTTCAGTAAGCTCCAATGGATTACTCATTTTCTTTAGCTGAAAGTTTTGAGAATCAGAAATATCTTCACGGTGTTTCCTAAAGCAAAATCAGTTGCAGAAAGCTGGGTGCTTTGTTAACCTTTCTACACTATATGATTTTCCTTTTGGTATTGATGGGTTTAGTAAAGTCTGAAGCCAGAGGGGATTCTTAGATCATCTAATATGACCTCTTGCCTAATCCAAACCATTACATGTCATGGATTTAACCACACTCTGAGCCCTGTATTGAATTCAGGCCTTATTTTTAGCAGGGGATTTTTCATATTCCCTTAAATAAACTACTCAAACCTAGATGACAGTGTATGCTTTTATAAGATGCAGACTTGTTGGGTTCTAGTCATTGCTGTTTTTCCAATTCAGTAATTTCACTAGTGTTTGAAATGTGGGAATCACAGACAGTAAAGCCAGATTCTATCCTCCTGGCTTTCACTAAACGACTTTGCTGAATCCTTGCTGAGATTAAATAAATGCAGAGCAATGCATTACTAAAAAATGAAAAAGCAGCATAAGAAACTATAATAGAAAGGTATATTAGTGTTTTGGATGCATACATATATGCTATTTTGATGAAAACTCTATTTGAAGTTCTGCTGGAAAGATTTTAAAAATGCCACATGCATCTTCATAAATTTATGATTTGCCTTTACAACAGATCATGCAGATATACAAATTGAGTAGTTTGGTTTTCATGGAAATAGTTGACAAAGAGTTTTTGACTACCTAGAAAACATGCTTGTGATGTAGCTAATACCAGTTGATCTGGCATTCCATGTGCAAAATTCCTGGGTGCAAAATATAACCTACTGATCTGCATATAAATCACAAATGGAACAGTCCCCATAGGAATTTTAAAAAAACAAAACAACAGCAACAAACACCAAACTTGGACACACAACTATGCAAACTGTAAAAAAAGAATCCTGAGATGACCATATTGCAGGTGAAATGATCAGTTTTTTGTAGACAAGCAGATGGACTTCAGTGGAGTAGTATGTCTTAAATACTTTGTTCATCAACTGTAGAAAAGTGGCCATATAATTTTCTCTGACTTGATACCTTAAAATAAAATTCTGACTTGTAAAATTTTATTTAGCAAAGTTTGGCTTTGAATTTAGAAAAACAGAAGTTACGTTCAAAGTGTGGAGGTTGGATCTTTCTTTTATTATGGTGAACCAAAAGACTTGGATGAGCTTTTAGAGACACAGAAATGTTTGCAAATATATGAGCTTCCCTTAGAGGAATAGATGTGGAGGTGGTCACTGGGCTAGAAATTGTTTGTTGATTTTTGCATTTCTGAAAAAAGACACAGGATACACAAAGAAGGCAGGGAGAAGAATTTCTGTGTTACTTTGTCTGTAGAACTACTGAATATATAGAGAGAAGCTATCTGCAAATCACTTAAAGGCTACAGAAGCTAAAGGGCTATTGATATAAGGGTGGAAAGATGAAGAGTCAGAGCCTGAATAGGAAGAAACATCTGCAAGTGCAGAGAGTAAAATGCTATTTTAAGGGATTTTTGTGGAACAAAGCCAGCCTCTGAAGCTCCAGACCCCTTCTTTGGATTCAGTGGGTTTTTTATTACCAGGAAAGCAAAATAATAATCTTTGTTGGGAATAATTGTCATATAGAGTTCTTAGTTTTTATTTAGGTGACCTGTCTTGTTCAGTGCGTACTGGATCAAAAACAAACCAAAACAACAACATTCAACATTACTGCTTTGTGGAAGAATGGATGCACAATGATCTACAGATAAATAATAATCCATTAATCTAACTGGTGTCACACTTCACCCAAACATGCCACTAGAAGATGACGAAAGAAATTGGTTGTTTTATGAGAAGGAATAAGAACTGCTAAGATCTGTGTAATCAGACTTGGTGTAGGAAGATAGCTTTTGCCTTTCACAGTAAGAGTCGTCTTGTCTTCACCTGTAAACACCATAACATGCAGCCTATGAGAAGAACACTACTGCTGCAATTATAAATGGTGAACCAGATTGATACAATTATAATGGTGACCCTAACATGTCTTCACTCGGAAACAACTGTGGAGATTTGTGTTTGTCACCATCAGTAATGGCAGTCCCAATGTGATCTTTGTGGGGGTCTCGAGGGACTAATTTCCAAGGAAGAGTGGCTGCTGATGGTCCCCAACTTAGCTTGGCAGGACCTGAAAGGAAGGTTAAAACTCCAGATGAAATTTAAAAGCATCTCTAGGAAAAAGAAGAAGAAAGAAGAAAAAAGTCAGAGGTGAGCAGTTGGGGCAATTATAAAAGGGAGTTATTTATTTTTTTTGTGAGCACAGAATGGGGAAGCTAATGTCTAGAGAAGAGAAGTCTATGAAAAGAAACTTTCTGCTTTGCTTGCATGGCTTAGAGAAAATGCAAAAAATTGCAAGGTGCAAACCCCTGTTGAACCTACAACATGGGAGAGGGGAAAGGAAAATTTTGATCGATGCCGCTAAAGTTGCCACTGCTACTGCTTCAAATCAAAGCTCTGCCTTCATGCCTTTCCCCCCTCTTCCTCCTTCGAAGCTGCTGCTGTTGCAGCTTGGACTTTGCCGCAGCTTTCTGCCCATCTCCAACCAGCCTCTGCCAAACTCGACTGTCTCCGTTGCTGCCATTGCAGCCCTCTGCCCCCGTGCTGCTAGGTTCTGAATCTAATGCCCTTTCACCTACTCCTGTGGCTATGATGCAAGCAGGATGATTACATGATTCTACAGAGACTTGGGAAAAAAATTAGATAACAAGCGATGGAAGAAATCATCATCAAGAAGTTAGAAAAAAAGAAAATTTGGACCTGAAAGCAAATTTCTGTTCATCCATTCATCTGTTCATCCATTATGAACTTTCTTCTAAAAGATTCAAAATCTGCACATTTCTGAAGACAACAAGCTACATTTTTTCCCCACCCCCCCTTCAGTTTTTTAGAAGCTCTAGTTGTTGCTCTTATCTCTTCTGGTATGCAGCAGTCTATAATCTACAAAAATCCTTCTCCCATTTAAAGACACAATGCAAACCTGATGTGGATAATGATTTTAGCAGTATTTCTGATTGTAAGGGATTTTAGTGATTTGTTATTTGATGTTTGTAATTAAGTTTTAATATAATGACTTATGAATAATTAATACTGAGGATAATGAATACTGAATACTTACAAATATTTAGTAACTATTATAAGGTATAACAAGTAATAATAGTAATTGTGATAAGCATATGGTAATTTGAAGGAATTGATTTAGGGACGAGCACCCCAGACCCAGACACCAGAGACATAGTATCTGTGTTGGGCGGTAAACCCTGGGAACAAAGTGCAGTTGTGTGAAAGAAAACACAGACAGGTTGGCTCCCTAGAGGCCACTGTGACCTGTGGAGTTGCATAGTTACCTGATAACAACAACAAAGCAAAACTTGGGACAGAATTATGGAATCCCTTATCTCTTGCCTGACGTATGCTTAAGCCTTGGAAAAAATATATGCGTTTGCGTGATACTTTCTCTCTGTAGCCAATCATGAATTTACAACTGTAGTATGGACATACTAATGACCAATTACAAGCTGCTTTCTGATATTATGTTAACCTATATAAAGAATCATAGAATAATAGAATCATGGAATCAAGAAGGTTTGAAGAGACCTCAAAGATCATCGAGTCCAACCTGTCACCCTAAACCTCATGACTATCTAAACCATGGCACCAAGTGCCACGTCCAATCCCCTCTTGAACACTTCCAGGAATGGTAACCCCAGCACCTCCTAGGGCAGCCCATTCCAATGGTCAACCACTCTCTCTGTGAAGAACTTTCTCCTCACCTCCAGCCTAAACCTCCCCTGGCACAGCTTGAGACTGTGTCCTCTTGTTCTGCTGCTGGTTGCCTGGGAGAAGAGACCAAACCCCTCCTGGCTACAACCTCCCTTCAGGTAGTTGTAGACAGCAATGAGGTCTCCCCTGAGCCTCCTCTTCTTCAGGCTAAACAGTCCCAGCTCGCTCAGCCTCTCCTCATAGGGCTTGTGCTCAAGGCCTCTCACCAGCCTCGTTGCCCTTCTCTGGACATGCTCCAGCAATTCAACATCTTTCCTAAACTGAGGGGCCCAGAACTGGACACAGGACTCAAGGTGTGGCCTAACCAGTGCTGTGTACAGGGGTACAATGACCTCCCTGCTCCTGCTGGCCACACTATGCCTGATGCAGGCCAGGATGCCATTGGCTTTCTTGGCCACCTGGGCACACTGCTGGCTCATGTTCAGGCGGCTGTCAACCAGTACCCCCAGGTCCCTTTCTGCCTAGCTGCTCTCCAGCCACTCTGACCCCAGCCTGTAGCTCTGCATGGGGTTGTTGTGGCCAAAGTGCAGCACCCGGCACTTGGATTTGTTGAATGCCATCATGTTGGACTCTGCCCATCTGTCCAGCCTGTCAAGGTCCCTCTGCAGAGCCCTCCTACCCTCTAACAGATCAACACCTGCTCCCAGCTTGGTGTCATCTGCAAATTTACTGATGATGGACTCAATCCCCTTCAATCCAGATCATCAATAAAGATATTGAACAGGATGGGGCACAGCACTGATCCCTGGGGGACACCACTAGTGACAGGCTGCCAGCTGGATGTGGCACCATTCACCACCACTCTCTGGGCTCATCCCTTCAGCCAGTTCCTAACCCAGTGCACAGTGCTGCTGTCCAAGCCACAGGCTGCCAGCTTGGCCAGGAGTTTGCTGTGGGGGATGGTGTCAAAGGCCTTGCTGAAGTCCAGGTAGACTACATCCACAGCCTTTCCCATGTCCACCAGGCGTGTCACCTGATCATAGAAGGAGATCAGGTTGGTGAGGCAGCACCTGCCCTTCCTAAATCCATGTTGGCTGGGCCTGATTCCTTGGCCATCCTTCAGGTGTGCAGTGATTGCCCCCAAGACAATCTGCTCCATGATTTTCCCTGGCACTGAGGTCAGGCTGACAGGCCTGTAGTTCCCAGGTTCTTCTGTCCGTCCCTTCTTGTGGATGGGTGTCACATTGGCCAGTTTCCAGTCTTCTGGGACCTCTCCAGTGAGCCAGGACTGGTGGAAAATGATGGAGAGAGGCTTGGCCAGCTTATCTGCCAGCTCTTTCAGCACCCTAGGATGAATCCCATCAGGTTCTATGGACTTGTGAATATCCAAATGACTCAACAAGTCTCGAACTAATTCCACATGGATTTCGGGAGTACAACACCACTCCTTGACCCCATCGACCAGCTCAGGAGGCCAGTTATCCTGAAGTCCTCCTGCCTTACTGTTGAAAACGGAGGCAAAGAAGGTATTTAGAATCTCAGCCTTCTCCTCATCCTTAGTCACAATGTTACCCTCCACATCCAACAAAGAGTGGAGGCTCCTCTTGCCCCTCTTTTTAGCATTAATATATTTATAAAAATGCTTTTTGTTGTCCTTCATGGAAGCGGCCAGTTTAATTTCTAACTGTGCTTTTGCCTCTCTAATTTTTCTCCTACATGATCTAACAACATCCTTAAACATGTCACTAGTTGCCTCCCCCCCTTTCCAAAGGCGATAAACCCTCTTTTTTTCCCTTAAATCCTTCAGGAGCTGCTTGCTCATCCAGGCCGGTCGTCTTCCCTGCTGGCTCGTCTTCCGGCATGTGGGAACTGCCAGTTCCTGTGCCTTTAAGAGCTCCTGTTTGAAGTAGGTCCAACCATCCTGGACCCCTTTGTTCTTAAGGGCTGTTACCCAGGGAACTTTCCGAATAAGTTGCCTGAACAACCTGAAGTTTGCCCTCCGAAAGTCCAAAGTGAGGGTTCTGTTACTGCTCCTCCCTATTTCCCTGCATATTGAAAACTCCACTATCTCATGGTCACTGCACCCTAGACAGCCTCCAACTATCACATCTCCCACCAGCCCTTCTCTATTTGAGAACAGCAGATCAAGCAGAGCCTTACCCCTGGTAGGTTCACCTAAGAGCTGCATCAGGAAGTTGTCATCCATGCACTCTAGGAACCTTCTGGACTGTCTCCTCTCTGCTGAATTAAGTTCCCAGCAGATGTCTGGTAGGTTAAAGTCCCCCACAAGGACAAGGTCTGATGATCTTGAGACAGCTTCCAGCTGCTTATAAAATATCTCATCGGCCTCCTCATCCTGGTTGGGTGGTCTATAACAGACTCCAACCAGGATGTCAGTTTTGTATGGCCTCCCTCTGATTTTAACCCACAAGCATTCAACCCTTTCATCTGCAACCTCAAGTTCTGAGGCATCAAAGGATTCCCTAATATACAGGGCCACTCCTCCTCCTCGTCTCCCTTGCCTCTCTCTCCTAAAGAGCTTATAACCCCCCAGTGCAGTACTCCAATTGTGAGAATCGTCCCACCATGTTTCTGTGATGGCAACTACATCATAGTTCTCCTGGTGAGCCAAGAGTTCCAGTTCCTCTTGTTTGTTGCCCATACTGCATGCATTGGTGTACATGCACTTCAGCTGGGCTGCTGATTTCACCAGTTTGTGTGGTCCTCCCTCCTTTCCAGGGAGACTGGTTTCCTCACCCACCCCCTTCAGACCTAATTTAAAGCCCTCCCAATGAGTTCTGCCAACCCCAGTGCCAGCACCCTCTTACCCTTTCTAGATAAATTCAACCCATCTTGGTTCAGCAGGTCAGGTGCAGTAAGAGTTGCCCCGTGATCAAAGAAGCCAAAATTCTGCTGCTGGCACCATCTCCTAAGCCAACTGTTGATGGTGTGGGTTTTCCTGTTCCTCTCAGTGTACACCACTGCTACTGAGGGAACTGAGCAGAACACCACTTGAGCTCCTGCCCCGTCAATCAATTTCCCAAGGGCCTTAAATTCCTTTTTAATCTTCCTGGTGCTGCTCTTTTCAATTTCTTCACTTCCAGCCTGGATTACCAGCAATCGGTAATAGTCTGAGGGCTGGCTTAGTTTAGGTAACCTTTGGGTGATGTCCCTCACCCAGGCCCCAGGTAGGCAGCACACCTCCCTATGGGATGGGTCGGGACAACATATGGGTCCCTCTGTTCCCCTCAAGAGAGAGTCTCCGATAACTATAGCCTTTCTCTTTTTCTTTGTGGCACTGGTCCTTAAGGTTTGGGGGGATGCTTTGTCTTTGGCATCTTCTTGATCGGCTTTGTACAATAAATGGACATCTTGCTTGTATCAGGCCTTGTCTCGTCTCTCGCATCGCAGCATAGTAGTGATCTTCGATGATGATAACCACTACACAGTGGCCTGCTGCGAGTCCCACAGAACGTTAAGTGAGCTGCTGAAAGAAAGCAGGATGCTGGCTGGCACCAGATCATCCCTCCAGGAAGTGAGGTGAGCTGTGGGAAACTGAAATGGGGAATCAGGCTTCATCCTCAGAGAGAGATGTATATGAGCTGATGAATCAGCTCCTTAAAAAGCATGGCAAAGTCATTTCTGGCCCTGATCTCAAAGCAATTCTGAGATGGGTGCAAACAAACATCCCGTCAGTTACAGAATCTAGCATATTTACGCATGAAATTTGGGATCAGGCAGGAGTGAAGCTATGGGATGCTGCAGCGACAGGGAACGCTGAAGCACAGCGCATGCTCCCATTGTGGCGAACTATATTCAAAGTGGTTAAAGCACAAGAAGGGAAATCAGGACAGAGCACTGGGGGAGCCCAGGCTCAGATTCCTCCTCCCTTAACCTCCAAGCTGCCACCACCAAAGCCAAAACCACGAATTAAAACTTTGGGTGCATGTTGATCCTGAGCAGGAGCCAGACTTTACCCTGCGGATCCTCACAATGTGTGGCTTTCCATAAAACAACAAGCTCTGAACGAGGGAGACACTGAAGTAGCTAACACCATAATAGCTCCTGTAATATATACAGGAAGAGGAGGAAATCCTCGTTGGGAAGCCTTGTCTTTCTCCGTAATTAAAGAGCTCCGCCGCTCAGTTACAGAGCATGGACTTTCTTCGCCTTACTTTTCCAGCCTTTTGACATCAGTGTGTGACACATATTTAATGACACCACATGATTTAAAGTCCTTGGCGCAGCTTTTGCTAACGCCCACTCAATACGCTTTGTGGGAATCTCAGTGGAGAAAGGGTCTGCAAGCCCTTCTGCTTACACACACGGGACACACGAATCCAGCTTTAGCGGCACTCACTCTCGACCATCTCATGGGTACGGGTCAACATACAGATCCGACAGCACAGGCTCGTGACTACCTGCGAGAAGCTTTAGAGGCAATTCGCGAGGAGGCGAGAAAAGCTTTCCTCAAAGTCCCGGACTCTCAAAAACCACAAAAGGCTTTTACAACTGTCACCCAAGATTCCCGAGAGCCTTATATGCAATTTGTGGAAGACTTAAGCAATCTTTAGAGTGCCAGGCTGATAATCAGGAAGTGTGGGATATATCGTTACTGAAATTAGCTGTGGAGAATGCGAATGCTGATTGTAAAAAATTGTTAAAATCTCTGCCTAATCAAAATCCTACTTTAATCGAAATGATTGAGGCTTGTAACAGAATTGGTACGGTAGATCATAAATATGAAGCTATGGCTGCTGCCTTTGCAGCCATGAAAGGTCCAGCAAACATGGGAGTTTGCTATGGCTGTGGCAAGCCAGGGCATTTCAAAAAGAATTACATGGCAATTAACAATGACACTAGACCGAAGCCGTTAGAGATATGCCTGAGATGTTGGAAAGGGAGAGACACTGTACCAATCAATGCAGGTCTAGATATAATTCTCAAGGGCAACTGATCCAGGGAAACCGGGTGAGGAGGGCGGGGAGGCGCCGCGCTCAGACACAAATTCCACAGCCATCACTTTACAATCAAATGCAGGGAGTGCCTCCATTTCAAGCCTCCGGCCAGTAACATCAGGCAGCGCCGGGTAGGACCTGGCAACCTCCCATGCAGTAACCTTACTTGATTCTACAGTGCATTTATTGCCAACAGATGTGTTGGATCCCCTTCCAGAGAAAACTCAGGCACTGATTTTAGGCAGGTCTTCGACAATACTTTCAGGTCTTTTTGTGTTCCCTGGGGTCATCGACTCTGATAGCATGAACAAAATTCAGATTATGGCATGGACTCCGTTTCCTCCTTGCACAGTACCAAAGGGAAACTGTATTGCACAGCTATTGTTGTTCTCCTCAGGACTAGAACGTCCCTTTAGAGAGGGGCCCCCTAGAAATAAAGGAGGGTTCAGATCTACTGGAGATCCACAGATTCTGTGGGTGAAGACTATTTCTCAAAAACGTCCTATTTGTCAATATATTCTGATGTGTGGTCAGCAGAAAATAGTGCTCAGTGGCATCATTGATACGGGAGCAGACGTTACGGTGATTTCTAAAGCTAAGTGGCCCCCCGCTGGCCCTTAGCCAGTGTATCTCAGGCGCTGGCAGGGATAGGGGGAACTGGAGAAAGTCATCAAAGCTCTAACTTAATTCAAATTCAGGGTCCTGAAGGGCATATAGCCTCTGTGAAACCTCTTGTTCTGCCTGTACCTATGGTGCTGTGGGGTCGTGATGTGCTTTCACAGTGGGGGGTGACCATGAACACCCATTTTTAGAAGGGGCCGTTGTGGTGCACGACACTCTCCAATTAACATGGAAAACAGATACCCCTGTCTGGGTGGACCAATGGCCCTTACCATTGGAAAAGCTCTGTGCACTCCAAGAATTAGTCACAGAGCAATTGAAAAAAGGGCATATTGTACCTTCCACAAGTCCATGGAACTCTCCTATTTTTGTCATTAAAAAACAAACAGGCAAGTGGCGCTTACTCCATGATCTCAGAAAAATTAGTGACATTATGGAAGATGTGGGAAGCCTCCAACCAGGGTTACCCTCTCCTAGAATGATACCATGAGACTGGCATTTGACTGTTATTGATGTAAAAGATTGCTTTTTTAGCATTCCCTTACATCCAAATGATGCTCCTAAATTTGCTTTTTCAGTTCCAAACGTCAATATGGAACAACCATTACAGAGATATCACTGGGTTGTGCTTCCACAAGGAATGAAATATAGCCCTACAATTTCTCAATGGTATGTAGCAAAGAGTCTTAGTCCTGTTTGAAATGCCTTTCCTGATGTCTTAATATATCATTATATGGATGACATCCTAGTGGCAGCACAAAGCCCCGAGCTCCCGGAGAAAGCCGTGGCCCTTGCAATAAACATTGTAACCCAAGCAGATTTTTCTGTAGCACCTGAAAAAATTCAAAATTTATCACCCTGGAGATATTTAGGATGGCGAGTACAAACTCAATCAATTGTTCCACAACCTTTGCAAATCAAAACGCATATTAAGACCCTCCATGATGTTCAGAAACTATTTGGTACCATAAATTGGGTTCGTCCCCTCTTAGGAATTTCTAACGCATATTTGGGTCTCTTATTTGAATTGCTTAAAGGAGATATTGACCTCTGCTCCCCTCGTTCCTTAGGTCCTGAGGCACTCCGATCTCTCCAAAAGGTTGCTATGATTATCGCCTCAAGACAAGCTCATAGGTGGGCTCCTGAGTTACCCTTTTTTCTGATCCTGTTAAATCCTGCTCGACAGCCACACGCTTTGATTTTTCAGTGGGATATGCGAAAATCAGATCCGATGCTTCTCATTGAATGGATCTTTTTGCTGAAACAATCAACAAAAACTATCTTTTCACAGCATGAAATGTTTGCTTCTTTGATCATCAAAGCCAGACAAAAATCGCTAACTTTAGCAGGAATGAGCTTTGAATGTATCTATTTGCCTGTCACTGATGCATACTTGCAATGGCTTTATCAGCAATCAGAAATTTTTGTTATAGCCTTAACAGCCTACACAGGTCAGCTTTCCATGCACCCACCTTCACATAAATTGTTTAACCTTGATTTCTCTTTATCTCCCCTGCCTAGGAGAAGTATCCAGCCGTTACAAGCCATCACTGTTTTTACAGATGGGTCTGGAAAAACTCTCAAATCTGTCATTGTATGGTGGGACAACCAGTCTAAACAATGGAAATCTGATGTTGCCACAGTCTCAGGGTCTCCCCAAATAGCAAAGCTGAATGCAGTGGTTCGAGTCTTTCAAAAATGGTCAGAACCCCTTAATCTTATCACTGATTCAGCTTATGTCGCAGGCATAGTTCAAAGAGCTGAGGCTGCAGTATTAAAAGAAACCAGTAATCCACAATTATTTACCTTGTTGCAGGAGCTGATTTTTCATTTAGATTGCAGAATACATCCTTATTTTGTCATGCGTGTGAGATCTCATACTTCTTTGCCAGGTTTTATTGCAGAAGGAAACCGCCAAGCAGATCTTCTAACTTTACCAGTAAACATATTGCCAGACTGAATTGCCCAAGCAAAACTCAGTCACTCTTTTTTCCATCAGAATGTGGGAGGCCTTAAAAGACAATTTGGCCTTTCTTCACAACAAGCTTCGAACATTATCTCTGTGTGCCCTGATTGCCAAAAACACTCTTTTCCTACTGTTGCTGGGGGAGTTAACCCTAGAGGGTTAGAAAGCCTGCAACTATGGCAAACAGATGTTACACATTTCCCTGAGTTTGGTACCTTGAAATGCATTCACTCTTCCATCGATACTTTTTCAGGAGCTTTATATGCCTCTTGTCACACAGGAGAAAAATCCTGAGATGTTCGCAGACATTTTGTGAGAGCTTCTGCAACACTAGGAATTCCCTCTCAAATAAAAACAGACAACAGTCCTGCTTACACCTCTGCAGCCACTAAATCCTTTTTTACCTCATGGGGTATTAAATATATCACAGGTATTCCCCATTCCCCTACAGGTCAATCACTGATAGAATGTTCCCACCAAACACTGAAGCGACTTCTTTTGTAACAGAGAGGGGGAATGGGAAAAAAAACACCAGCGGAAAGATTGCAAAAAGCCTTATATGTTTTTAATTTTTTGAACTGCTCTCTATTAGATGATAATCCTCCCATTGTTAGACATTTTAGTACCAATCCATCTCTGGAAGTGCAAGAGAAAGCACCAGTTCTAATTTGTGATCCTGAAACAAATAAGATTTTAGGTCCATATCCTTTAGTAGCATGGGGCAGAGGCTATGCTTGTGTTTCAACAGAAAGAGGCCCACGCTGGATACCAGCCAAAAACGTCTGACCTTTTCGATAATCTCTAATGCAGCAGGACGGCGATGCAGGAGAAGAATAGTTGACAACGACAGAGGAAGATCTACGCAGCTGCTGCCTGAAGACAACTAAAAGACGCAACTGAATTTTTTAAGAAACTTAATGATGGTTCGGTTTATAGCTTTTATTGTATTAGGGATAGGATTTATAGAATCGTGGGGAACTCTTTTTCTCCCTCCTTTGCCAAAAACTAATGTGTGGGTTACACTTGCTAATGTAACAGGCCAGGACACTTTGTGCTTGGCAACTGCTTCTCCTGATAATCCCTTTTCTACTTGTCTTGTAGGATTGCCTCTAGATAAATGGCCAGTTCCGTTAACACTCTCTCCTGCAATTAGACAGCCTAGTAGAAAACTAACAGATAAGTGGGATTTTTGGACTCCCCATCTCCCACGCACTAACTTAGAACCACAAGAGCTTGAACTTTTAGAATCAGTAAAAATGGATTTTTGCCTTTATTTTAATTATACAGGGAAAAATCAGTCTAAATCATGGGATGTTTCTCCTAATTATCCTGTGTTCAGGAATGCCAGCTCCTGGTGTAATTATACAACTCCTAACATTTCCAAATCGAGCAACATTCCTTTGCAACTGCCAGGAGGCATGTTTTTGATCTGTGGAGACAGAGCCTGGGCTGCAATTCCCTCCCACATCAAAGGCAGCCCTTGCAGCCTTGGACAGCTTTCTATGTTAACCCCTAACACATCTTCCATTTTTCAACATCGATTTTCACACAAACAACGCTTACATCACAGAATGAAGTGGGGCACCCATGCATTTACCCCTGAGTGTGATGATAACATCGAATTTTGGTCTCTTAGCCAACGTTTTACAGCTTCTGTTTTGGCACCGTGGGTTGCTGCCGCAAATGCTTTATCAACGTTAGATAGATTAGGATGTTGGCTTGCTAAGCAGAAGAATGCAACTAGTAGTGCACTTTCTAACCTCTTATTAGATGGTGATAGTGTTCATCACGCTACGTTACAAAATAGAGCAGTGATAGATTTTTTGCTTTTAGCGCAAGGACATGGCTGTGAGGATTTTGATGGTATGTGTTGTATGAATCTTTCTAATCACTCTGTGTCTATTCATCATAGTATTCAAACCCTTGAAGAAGGATTCACTAAACTTAATGAAGAAGATAGTTGGGATTGGTTAGACAAAATATTTAGTAGTTGGGGGCTTTCTGGCTGGCTTCGTAGTCTTGCTAAAACAATCATTTATGCTTTTGCTGTTTTGCTTATTTTATTGCTTTTTTTACCCTGTATATTGCAATGTTTACAAGGCTTAATTAGTTGATCACTCAAGAGAATCCTTATTGTTCAACAGGAAGGGGGAAATGAAGGAATTGATTTAGGGACGAGCACCCCAGACCCAGACACTAGAGACATAGTATCTGTGTTGGGCGGTAAACCCTGGGAACAAAGTGCAGCTGTGTGAAAGAAAACACAGACAGGTTGGCTCCCTAGAGGCCACTGTGACCTGTGGAGTTGCATAGTTACCTGATAACAACAACAAAGCAAAACTTGGGACAGAATTATGAAATCCCTTATCTCTTGCCTGACATATGCTTAAGCCTTGGAAAAATATATGCGTTTGCGTGATACTTTCTCTGTGTAGCCAATCATGAATTTACAACTGTAGTTTAGACGTACTATTAACCAATTACAAGCTGCCTTCTGATATTATGTTAACCTGTATAAAGAAAAAGCTTTGTACAATGAATGGACATCTTGCATGTATCAGGCCTTGTCCCGTCTCTCGCATCGCAGCAGTAATTATCATATACTATTACAATTAATAATTATAATAATGGTAATTAATAATAAGATATAACTAATAGTGGTTAAAATTAAGTAGAATAAGTTATTCTACAAGTTCAGAGGTTAAGTTTTTCTTCTGAATGAACCTTCCTTGTGTAATATAAGGGTTATAGTGAATAGGTTTTCGTTGTAAACTCTGTTTTAGGTATTGTAACATTTTTTTTAGGCATTGATTTGATGATTTAATTTTAAAATAGTTCTTTAAGTTTTGTAGGGATTGCCCATGAAGCTAAAAATCATCACACCTGAGGCTGATCATAGTGACTGTTATGTTAAACTGAGATCCAAAGCATCTGTCTGAGGCTTGATTGCACAAAAATGTCACCAGAAAACATTGGAATTAGGACTAACTATCATAATTGCTTAATTGTCATGTAATAAGGGAATGTGTTTACATGGATTTGTCTGTTAACTCACCAGAATGTCATAGTTAAGTAATAATGTCCAATAGTTAAAGGTAAGGTCAAAATGGATTATAACACAAAAGATATTTTCATTTTTAAATCAGAAAAACAAAGAAGTGGGAATTGTAGGTATTATGTCACAAGAAAGCATAGTTAAAGCATGTTACGTTTTCAGATTTTCATTTTTCATAACAGAATTTATGAAAGATTAAAAATTTTAGAGGCTTTTAGTTGGAAGGACTTAGTAACTTTCCTTAGGAGAAACAGAGAAACAAATATGTTCTTCATGTCTTGACTATGTGAGATAAAAGACTGTGCACTTGTTACTGTAACTGCGGAACTTTTTAATCTTCACCCGTATATTATGCCAATTGTGTTAGAATGAGATCTACATTAATTTAATTAGAAGGGAATACAGAAACTACAGTGCGTGATGTAATCAGATTGAATTTACATCAGTGAAGATGCCTTTTTAACTTGCTGTCTGCCTACAGGTATTTCCCTCATCTGTGGAATAGGACCTGGCCAGCCTTACTCTCGTGGATCAAGTAAGGACCTTGTAGTCTTGGCCATTTAACCATGCTGACACCAAACAATTCTATGATTTTTAATTATTTTAGGAAAAAGCAGAGATGTAACATTCATGCCTTTAAAGCAGATTGTAAAGACAATGCTGAAGATTGGATTTGATGCATTTGTTGGTCTTTGTATCTTAATCCCTGTGTACAATGTATGTTTTTAGAAATAACATCTTGTGGTGTAAGGTCACTTTTAGGAAAGAAAAAGGTAAAGGACTTCCAGGTATTAATTGGGAGTAATTTTTCTTATCATGAGAATAATATGGATTTGTGGAACAAAGGAGAAATAGTACTTCACTCAATTAAATATAATGAGTTGCTGGTTAGCAAAACAAAGCAATCAGAGATAATAAGTGATTTAGCTACTGAACATTGATCTATTAGACATGCTACGTTACAGAATAGGGCTGTTACAAGGTTCTTGTTACTTGTCTGTGGATATGGGTTTGAAGATTTTGATGGGATATATTGTTACCAGGATGGATGCCTATTGATTGGATGCCTATTGTTATATTGTTAATTTTGCCTTCCTTGCTTTTATGTATGCAAAAAATGTTAGCTATCAATACTGTGCTTTTAGAAAAAGAAAAACAAGAGGCAGGGGTAGGAAGACAGCAAACCTTTGAACAACTCTTGAGAAGGCTATGTTTTGTCTTTGACTTGGAATGAATGTAAACACCTTGTAACTGAAGAGAAAGGCTAGGCAGAAGTTGACTGGACATGTTGAGAAGCTTATTTGTCAGTATTAACCTATTTTATGCTTTGCTTGGACCCATGTCAGTGAAAGGATAGCCAATTGGGATGTGACAGCTCTGTATTAGAAAAGTATATAAGTTGACTGTGTAACAGAGCAGGAGGCTTTAGGCTCTTGGCTTTGGCTTAGGGCTTATGCTTCAGCTTTTGCTTTTGCTTTTGCTTGTGCTTAGTACTTTGCTTAGTTAGTTAGGCAATAAATGCTTTTGCCTTTCACAATAAGAGTCTTGTCTTGTCTTCACCTGGAAACACCATAACATGCAGCCTGTGCGAAGAACACTACAGATACAATTATTACTTGGTCCACCACAGGATCTTACAAATCCACTCTCCATTGTTATGCAGGGATTCCATATGAATGATTTTCTATCTCTTGAATTTCTCTAAAGACTTTTTGTTTGTTTGTTTGTTTAATAGTGTCATCTACCATGGCAAACTCAGTCACTATTTAGTGTGGAAAACCAAAAATCTGACTCCTTATGCCATGTGTCACCTCCTGCCTCTATAGCTGTTATTTCTTTATGATGGCAGGACATTGCAGCTTATCCAGTTTTTATCCATCATGCCTTTCTTGTTCACATCCTCACCATCCCTCAGGCTTATATTCTGCATAACTTTTTAGCTCTTCTGAGAGTGGTGTTTTTGTTTTGCTTAGTTTCTCACTGTGATCTTAGTTATTTCAGTGTTTTGAATTTGACAATGCAGTTTTACCTTTGTTGTTTTTACAGAATGCTATTGTAATAGTTAAAATACAAAAACATAATACTCATGTTATCTCTCCTTTTTTACCTCCATTTGCTGGCCTGTTTTTACTTGTAAGAACCTTTGTTGCCCTGTTCTGAGCTAGCTGGACGTCTAATCCTCTGATCGCAGCATCATGCCAGATTTCTTTACCTTGGTGGTTTTCTATCTAAAATGACATGGTACAAAAAATTTCTCGCATATCTGTCAGTTTCTTGTGTGGTCACATTGCTGTTGGCCTGAGAATGTCCTCCAGTCATTGTGTCATTCTTCCTAATGAGTTCCTCACTGCCTTATTTACCTCGTATGCCATTGTGTTTTGCACTATGGAGGTGTCAGTTCTGCTGGAATGTCAGTATGAAAGGCAAAAATGCTCAGCACTGGTGAAGAATAGAAATGTTAGATTAAACTTTCACTATCTTATGTCCCTTCTTATTTCAAGTAACCTGGTGAAGGGGGCATCAGGCAAGCAACCTCACATGTCGTGGAGAGGGGATGAATAGGGATGAAGAAGGATGGTTATTAATTATGAATTACGAAATAAGAATTATGAAAATTAGTTTTTATTAATTATTAATTATGAATAACTATTAATCACCTTATATATATTTATTTGGATGCATGGTTGTAAAAATATAGTCCATAATTGGTTCAGTATTTACAATTATACTCAATTATAATATTTACAGTCAATTTCTAATTAAGGGAACGAAAGGGTGCAGTTTCGCCACTTGTCCACTAGATGGAGACTCGACAAGACGCTTTGCAGCTTGCAACTATGTACAGAGATATTTATAATGTTATCACGAGGCAAGTTAAGCTGGAAATATCACACGGCTACGTGCCGGCGCTTTGAATAGAAGGTTACTGAATGTTGCACACATGAAAGATACATTCTGTCTCTCTTTCTTTGTAGTGAGACAAATTGTTGGGTTATACTGGCTGCTTGCTGCTGTCGGCTTTCTGCCCGAGGCTGGTCCCATTCAGGTGGTGACTTTCTTCCCCCCCCCACCTCTGTGGGTGGGGGCAAAGCTTTCTCCTCCCGCAGTCGTGGGAGGGGCGGCTGGCTTTCCACTGATCGGTGGTTTCCCTTAGCAGGGTTGGAGTGGCTCCCTGACTGAGGATTGGCTCTCAGTGCGGTGGGGCTGGGTAGGCAGGTTTTGGTGGGGGGTGCAGTGAAGCAATGCTTTCCCCCTCAGCTCGGCTCGAAGTGAGCCTACTCTGCCGAATCTCTCAGCGACTGCTTTCCATTAAAGTTACAATGCTGCAGTCTTGGGCTTTGACTTCAACAGAGAGGCTATCTTTGCTTTCTCTTTCCCTCGGGGAAATCCCGGGTGCTTTGCCCTGATGATACAGTGCTGCAGAGCGGCGACAGTGGGCGGCTCCCTTTCTCTCTTGTAAACGGCGGGGGCTACGCAAGATGCGTTTCTGCTTATTTGGCTGCTTATTTAGCTTGCAGCAGATCTAGACTGCCAGGCTTGGGCTAGTCCTTCCCCTTCTGGGTTAAAACTTACCCTCTCTCAGGATGTTTCCTCAGTCCTTTCGACAGGGCTTATGACGCTGGTATCTGCATCAGCGAAGGGATCATCCTATTTTCTGGTTCCTCGAGCAGCTCAGTGAGCTGGCTTCTGTTCGCATGCAGAGGCCTCTAGTGTGCTTGCATGTGGGATTGAGAAGACTTGGGGGTTGCGAGCTTCTGTGGCTCGGCCCAAGCAAGAGAAAGCAAAAGGAGAGAGCAAAGTAGTAAACAAATGGAGTAGCACTTATAGATTCTCGAGGCTGGATCTGGCCAATGGGCACACTTGTTAACAACCTGCTTCAACCTATGGAAAGGATGAAGCTAGAATTATGCCCTTAGATGGAAAGAGCATGAGCATGGCATGAGATGGATGCATGCGGTTGTTTACCCCTTAGGAGACAGGTTGGCACCCGGGCCTTTATCCTCTCTCCTGAAGGGAGGGTGGAAGGGGGGACTTACCAGAACATGTTGGGACAAGTTTGCCAGTATCTGGGGGCGTAATTCTGGGCATATGATGCCTTCACTACATCACATTAGTTATGTGTAATGATTTGAGTCAGAACATAATGGGTCAAACCAAACCAGTGGGTTAAACTGTTTTCCCAACGCAGAAGTGAGGGAAAAGTAACACACAAAAACTCTGGATTGAGACAAGAAAATAAAGGTGAGATAAGAATAGAGTTTACTGATCAAAATCAGATAAACATAGTACAAAATGCATAATTACCTTAGCCTATCTGCAGAAAAAAGCACAGCACAAAGCATCAGCAAGCAGAAGCAAGTGAGCCAAAAGCCCAAGCCAGAAAACTACTCCCCCTTGTCCCACTGCCATCCCAGTAGAAAAGCCCAACACCCAAGAACCCAGAATCCCAGCAACAGCAAACCCAGAAACAGCAACTGAAACAGAAAGGGTTCCATGTTGCAATCTGAACTTCAAGCCTTATAATACTTTGCATAATGCTGGGAGCATTATGAACTTCCACATATCCATAGGAACATGTTCTAACAAGTACTATGTACAAGAAGTATTGTTAAAGTCAGCGCATTCTAACGCCAGAGTATATTCTGAGGTTATAGCATGCACTCATGCTATCTAACATAAAGATCTCCACAGCCAGGGCTTATGGTTAAATTCTTCCTATATTCTGCTTGAAATCACTAGGCCTCCATAAGAATGCCTTCTGCAGGGGGCTGCTACTCAATGTCTGTGTGAATTCACCTTCTGTAGGGAAGGGAGTCTGAAACTGTATATATGCAGTATATGTTCAAAAGCTTTTTACCATGGCAGTGTAAGGCCCCACACATGCATCAATGAAACTAATGATGCTCATGTTGCTTTTAGGTGTAGAATGTATGAAAACAAATTATTTGTGTCACAACCTTTGAGAAAACTCTGAGGAGAGTAAGTGATGATAAAGGGAGGACAAAATCAACCACTCCTGAAGTTTATTGCAAAATTGTAACTTCTGCTGTAGATGGAAAGATACCTGAAAGAGGGGATGCCAATTGAGAAGGATTCTTCCAGAGTGGTTTCTTAGCTGTGCAATTCTTCCTTCTAATTTTATAACACCAGTTTGCATCTGAAATTCAAGGTCAGCTTGAGTAGGCTTGAAGTTGCAGACAGATTTTTGCACATACTCTTCTTAACTGCTAAGCAAAACACAGCAAGGTGTTCTTACACAAAGGGTGACAGTTCTATGTACACTGGAGTTCCTAACCTCTCTTCATTTTCACTCGGAGCCAAAATTTTCATAGCACTCATTGGAATAAAATGTGCTTGCTTTCTTGAATGCTTATCTGATTGCAAGCATTGTTAACGTCCAAATGTTCAGTTTCATCTGGCAGCAGCAAGTCAATTAGAATCATAGAATTGTTAGGGTTGGAAGGGACCTCAAGGATCATCTAGTTCCACCCCCCATTGCCATGGGCAGGGACACCTCACACTAGATCAGGTTGGCCAGAGCCACATCCAGCCTGGCCTTGAAAACCTCCAGGGATGAGGCTTCTACCAACTCCCTGGGCAGTGTTTCACCATCCTCATGGTGTAAAACTTCTTCCTAACATCCAATATGAATCTACCGACTTCTAGTTTTGCTCCATTCTCCCTAACTAACTGACATCCTAAAAAGTCACTCACCAGCCTTCTTGTAGGCCCCCCTCAGATACTGGAAAGCCACAATAAGGTCTCCTCAGAGCCTTCTCTTCTCCAGACTGAACAGCCCCAACTCCTTCAGTCTGTCCTCACAGGAGAGGTGCTCCAGCCCTCTGATCATCCTCATGGCCCTTCTCTGGACATGTTCCAGCACCTCCAGATCTTTTTTGTAATAGGGGCATGAGAACTGGATGCAGTACTCTAGATGGGGTCTCATCAGAGTGGAGTAGAGGGGGAAAATCACCTCCCTTGACCTGCTGGCTATACTTCTCTTGATGCATCCCAGGATGTGATTGGCTTTCTGGGCTGCAAGTGCACACTGGTGGCTCATGTTGAGCTTCTCATCCACCAGAACCCTTAAGTCTCTTCCTTTGGGGCTTCTCCCAAGCCAGTCACTGCCCAGCCTATATCGGCACTTGGAAATTGCCCTGACCCAGATGCAGGACCTTGCATTTGGTCTTGTTGAACCTCATGAAATTGTCATGGGCCCATCTCTCCTAGGTGGGCTGCCTGTCCAGGTCCCTCTGGATGGCATCCCTTCTCTCCAGCATGTCTGCTGCAGCACACAGCTTGGTGTCATCAGCAAACTTGCTGAGGGTGAACTTAATGCCACTGTCCATGTCACTGACAAAGATGTTGAACAAGACTGGTCCCAGGACTGATCCCTGAGGGACTCCACTTGTCACTGACCTCCACCTGGAAATGGACCCATTGACAGCCACTCTTTGGGTGTGGCCATCAAGCCAGTTCTTTATCCACTGAATGGTCCATCCATCAAACCCAGACTTTACCAGCTTGGAGACCAGGATGTGGTGTGGGACAGTGTCAAAGGCTTTGCTCAGCTCCAAGTAAACGATATTGGTTGTTCGGCCTTCATCTCTTAATGTTGTGACCTTGTCATAGAAGGCCACCAGGTTTGTCAGGCAGGATTTGCCCTTGGTGAAGCCATGCTGATTGTACCCAATCACTTCTTCATTATTGTTGTGTCTCATCAGTGCCTCCAGGAGGACCTGCTCTATGTCTTACTGGGCACAGAGGTGAGACTGACTGGTCTATAGTTCCCTTGGTCATCCTTCTTTCTCTTTTTGAAAATGGGGTTTATGTTTCCCCTTTTCCAGTTCGTTGCAGACCTCCCTGGACTGTCATGACTTTTGGAATATAATAGAGAGTGATTTAGCAACCTCATCTGCCAGTTCTCTCAGCACCCATGGGTGGGTCTCATGGGGGCCCATGGACTTGAACACTTTCAGGTTCTTCAGATGGTCAACAACCTGATCTTCACTCACAATGGGCAGTTTCTGCTTCCAGTCCCTTCCATTATCTTCCATGATCCTGGGAGTGTTGCTGGAACTTGCCAGTGAAGACTGAGTTAAAGAAGTCATTGAGAAGCTCAAAATTCTCCATCTCACTTGTCACCCTGTTTCCTTTTTGAGGGGGCCCACACCTTCCCTAATCTTCTTTTTATCATTAATACACCTATAGAAATGTTTACTCTTACCCTTGATCTCTCTGGCTAGATTTAATTCTAACTGAGCTTTATCTTTTCTAACCAGGTTTCTTGCTGCTTGGGCAGCTTCCTTATATGTCCCCATTCTAGATGTCCTTTCTTCTACTCCTTGTAGAGTTTCTTTTTGTGTGACAGGGTGTCCAGGAGCTCGTTGCTCATTCAGGCAGACCTCCTAGTATTGTTTCCTGCTTTCCTCTTTGTGGGGATACTTTGCTCCTGGGCACGGAGAAGGTGATCCTTGAATACTGACCAGCTGTCCTGGGCCCCTCTTCTCTCTAATGCTTTTTCCCACAGTACTTTGGTGTGTCGGTGTGAGCTGAAATTCCCCCCCCACCAACAATAACCAGGCTAGCCCAGTCTGGAAGCAAATGAAAAGCTGTATTTACAAGCAGAGTCTAAAATCTACAATGAAATGCAATGAATATGTACAAATATACAAAATTCACAACATTCACAAATATATACAATCAACAGAAAAAGCACAATCGATCTCCCTTTGCTTCCCCCCAAGGGGACCCTCCCAAAGGGGCCTCCCTCTCCCAGGAGCTTTCCCCCCAGACCCCCCTGGACAGAGAAGCAGAGTTAGTTAAGCAGAAAGTTGTTAACTTAGCTGCCAAGGTCAGTACGTGTTATCTTCAGCCAGAAGAGAAGAAGAAACAGCAGCCAGACAGCCCAGCAACTGCCCCCACTGCCGAACGCAGAATGTGCCGAATGCCTACTTTGTTTTGGGTAATAGTTCTTAAACATTTCTATCTATCCAATGGAAGTGTTTAGAACAATCGTTATTTTGCTTTCTTACACCCAATAGTGACTTATTTACATTCTTTCACTTTCTCTGTTCTGAACTTTGCAAGGAAAAATTAATAAGACAGTTTCAAACCATCACATTTGGCCAGCACGGTACTTTGGCCCTGAAGCAATCAAAGTCTGCACGCCTGTTGTAAGCTTGGAATGTGCCCTCCTAGTCACCCTGAGGATCTTAAATTCTATTGCATCATGGTTACTGCAGCCAAGGTTATCCCTGAGCCTCACACTGGTCATCACCCCTTCTCTATTGGTGAGAACAAGGTCCAGCATAGCACCTTTTCTCCTTGGTTCCTCTACCGTTTGGAGGAGGAAGTTATCATCTGGTACCTAGGTGTGCTGTCCCTCCAGCAGATGTCAGGGTGGTTGAAATCACCCATGAGGACCAGGGCTTGTGCACATGAGGCCACTTCTGTTTACCTGTGGAGGGCCTCATCTGCTTGGTTCTGCTGGTCAGGTGGCCTGTAGCAGACTCCTACAATAACATCTCCTTCCCCTGTCTCCCCTTTAATCTTCACCCATATGCTCTCAACCAGCTCATCATCCTTCCCCAGGTGGAGCTCCACTGATTCCAGCTGCTCACTGATATAGAGAGTAACACCTCCTCCCCTGCCAATCCTTTCTAAAGAGTTTGTACCCATCCATCCCTATATTCCAGTCATGGGAATCATCCCACCAAGTTTCAGTAATAGCAACTCTGTCATAGCATCCTAGCAGAGCAGTGGCCCTTAATTTGTCCTGTTTGTTGCCCAAGCTGCATGCGTTAGCATAGAGGCACTTCAGCTGTGCTGGCCGTGTCACCCTCTTGGGTGAATCCTCCTTGATTCCCGTGCGGTGCCCCAGTACTTTGTGCAGTGTCCCAGTATTTAGTCCTTGGCTTGCCTCAGGACAAGAAGTTCAGAGCCCTTGCTGGTACTCCATCTCTCTGCCTCTGGTGAGCTGCCCCAATGTTTGTCACTGGCAAGCCTGAGATTAACAACCCTTTCCCCCTTCAAATCTAGTTTAAAACCCTGCTAACTTCTGTCCTAGAATCCTTTTCCCCCACAATTACTGTTTCCAGATCCAGTATAGTGGGCAGTGCAACATTAAAAGCAGTGTGTTTTCAGAAATGTATTTTTACAGATCAAATCATGTTACATTTTGCATTTTCCTAGCAGGAAAAATGGTAAAATATCTTAGAGTTCTTCAAGTTCCCAGAGTATAAATACTAAGTGCTCCTTGTTTTTCTTTATTCAGATGGTGCAGATGGGAAATCTTGAAGTGTTAACAGAGAAATCTAGTTGTGTCAGTGTGAGCTGAAATTCCCCGCTCCCCACCCCCACCCCGCCCCGACAATAACCAGGCTAGCACAGTGTGGAAGCAAATGAAAGCTGTATTTACAAGCAAAATCTACAATCTACGATGAAATGCAATGAATATGTACAAATACACAAAACTCACAACATTTACAAATATATACAATCAACAGAAAAGCACAACCAATCTCCCTTTGCTTCCCCCCAAAGGGGACCCTTCCCAAAGGGGCCTCTCTCCCAGGAGCTTCCCCCCCAGAACCCCCTGGCAGAAAGCAGAGTTAGTTAAAGCAGAAAGTTGTTAACTTAGCTGCCAAGGTCAGTGTGTGTTATCTTCAGCCAGAAGAGAAGAAGAAACAGCAGCCAGACAGCCCAGCAACTGCCCCCACTGCAGAATGCAGAATGTGCAGAGTGCTCCACTTTGTTTTGGGTAATAGTTCTTAAACATTTCTATCTATCCAATGGAAGTGTTTTGAACAATCAGTATTTTGCTTTCTTACACCCAATAGTGACTTATTTACACTCTTTCACTTTGTCTGTTTGAACTTTGCAAGGAAAAAATTAAAAAGTTTCAAACCATCACACTAGTATTCTAAATTATTTATACTATTCTAAACTGATTATTTACAGTACTTATATGATAGAATCTTTATGGTCAGGGTATCTGTGTTTTGAGATCATGAGCAAAACTACTAACAGCTAGAGCAGCTGTTAAGAGAGGAAAAGAACTTGATTACTACTATCATGGTTTGGATTTATTTTGTTAATACTAGTTGGGGGGAAATGCACCCATGTCCCTATAGGCCTTAATTATAGGCCTTAATTAAGGCCTATAACTCTTAAATTAAGGTGAGCTCTTCTCTTTTTCAAGTGTAGTTTCTGTCTAGGACATCTTGTATTTGCTTCTTGAATATTTATTCTTAGACACAGACAACTTGCAGTATCAGTTGTTCTACTCTTTTAACACCTTTCCATTTTAGGATATACTATTTCTTCTAGCCTCTCTTCTGAAACTTATCAACTACTAGGTTGGCAACTATTTCTAATACCATCTTCTTTTTAATGACATAACCCTGAAAGAAAATCTGAGGACTGTTACTGGTTTGTATTACAATCCAAAATGTATCTCATTTGTTTAATTCTATAGTATTTTTAATTGTTTCTGTTTATTGCTATCTCTGTATCTGCACATTTGTAATAGATGAATCAGAAATAAAGCAATAAAATGTCATCTGTCTTTCTTCTTAGACAACCTCACTGGCTAGACATAGTCTTGAGGGAAAATTAAGTTAAGCCACATCCCATTTTCATTTTTGTGACTACCTGATTATGTTACTTCTGTAAAAGTTGCATTTTATGAAAGTGAAATGGAGTTTTGAGGTTTTTTTTACTATGATGATTTTGCACACTGTTGGCTTTTGCTCCTTCCCTCCTCTCCTCCCCGCCACCTTTTTTTAAAAAAAAAAATTCATGTAGGCTGCCATGGCAGCTTGGGTACTTGCAAACTATCACTATTCACAGCTTTTGAAACTGCAGAATATGATAATTAACCCTATAGCTGGTTTTCTGCTGCATAAGGCTATCTGGTTTTCCTTGGGATGCATCTCTTCTTTTTTTAAATACCGCATTGCAGTGATGCCATCAGATGGCAGTGTAGATGGACATTTCATAGACTTAAAAGTTGACCCAGTCTTAATCCTGGACCATGCTTTTGTGCCTTGGACAGTTGCTAAGCAGAATCTATCTGATTGCCAAAATATGCATTAACTTTTTATCATGGTAGAAAATGTTTGCCAAAAATATATTGTCAAATCTACCCATGATTAGCATGTATAGATAGATTTTTGAGAAAGAAAAAAAAAAAGATGTTTTGAACCTTTAAGAGCCCATGGGCCATGTGAACTTGTACAAGATTGTGTACAAAGTACATCATTTAACATATTCGGTTATTAATCATTTTGTCAATATACTAGTCACTGATGGATGTACATTCACATATTGTCCATCTTCTTTGCAAAACAAATTTATAGTGCTTTAAAGCAAGGTGTCTGGAAAGTAGTTGGCTGAAAGAACTGGGAGTGTTACATCACTCCTGTTACCTTTAATTTCTTAATCGTTCTGAGGTTTGAATGTTCTAATCAGCCAGTGCTTTTGGTTGTATATTCTGCTTTTCAGTTTCTTCTCCTCCATGAGAGCTAAGCTTCAATAAAAAACAATGAACTTATTAAAAATTAGGTATTATGAATCAAAACTTCATCTTAATGTTAGACTTCAGTGACATGGTGCTGAGTCTGTCTTCAGAATGCCACGACCTTACTTGTAGATCCATGTTTATTTTTTAATTTATGTTTATCATGATGATTCACATCAACTGAAAAAATGACAAACTGTCATTTATTGCTTACTCTCCAAATTTTAATAAATAAATTAAAGAAGAATACATCCTATCTCAGTTTCAGAAGCTCCTTATTAAATGTGTTGTCTAGTTTTGATAAGACTTGAGTTTACTACAAGTAAGTGTAAACAGGAGAGAGGCTATGAGTTTGAAAAAACTACTTAAAAAGCAGATTCCTTATTCAAACAGCCTCATAAAAAGTTACTCCCTTCAAACCAGGGGCTCTGATAATATCTCACAGAAGCTGTCTGGGGAGTTTCTTTTTAAATGTCATTGCCAGTCAAGACCCTTTCTTAAGAGGTCTCCATTCTAGAAAGTGAAGAGAAAATGTTGAGGACATAGAGGAAAGATAGTATAAAATAACTTGCAGAAAGTACTGATTCCTTTGGACCAGAGCTTAGTGATTCTACTGAAAAAATACAACAGATGAGTTTCACAAAGCTTAAGAATGTGCTAAAGACTGTAGACTGCACTATTGCAGAGTGGTTGAAAATGGCAGGGGCCTCTGATGATCATCTAGTCCTACCCCTCAAAGCAGGTGCAGTTACAGCAGGTTGCCCAGGACCATGTCGTGATAGCTTGTGAACATCTCCGAGGATAAAAACTCCAGCAACTTCTCTAGGCAATCTGTCCTAGTATTTGAGCAAGTTCACAGTGATTTTTTTTTTTTTGTTTAACCCTTAAATGATATTTCCCCGTATATTTGTTGTGGTTGAGGGAAAGCTTATCTATTAATTACCCTCGCAGCAATAATTAATAAAATGATATGTCAAAGGGTAACCCTTTATTATGAAATATGCCAAAACTTGTTAAAGGATCATTTGTACGGTTGGAAGATATATTTACCGAGGGAATTATGCAATCTCAGTCAGAGCAAATATGAACTATTCTATGCAAATTAAGAGGCAACAACTTGGAGAGAGAAAGTCCCTGAGAGCAATTAACGCTCATTTATAACGGGGAGGACACTTGATAAGAACTGTTAAACCCAAAGGGCAGTGAATGAATTACTCACAGCTATTTTCACTCATATAAGGAACGCTGTGGCTGCATTGGCTTTAGGGCACTCTTGTAGGTGCAGCATGGCTGGTTGCCCACAAGAAAGGTTTATGGCACGGTCCCAGGCTGGTCTGGTGTGAGCAGATGGTGGGCTGTTACAATGCTCTTGGCGACGGGCTCTTGCGTGGTTCCTGTGTGGGTAAACTGAGGCGTGGCGTGATTCTGGTGGCAAGGGAAGCAGGCTCAGCCACTCTGGCTGTCTAGGCACTGACTTCTCCGGCTTGCACATGTGTGGCTAGTGGCTTTATCCCAGGCTCTGGACCAGATACTCGAGGCAGGGCAGGGCTTGAAGTAAGGCTTCAGCGGTTTTGATCAAGTCTTGAAGCAATGTTTCGACAAGCATGAGCAAGGCAAATTTGAGCAAGGCAAATTTGAGCAAGGCAAGGCTAGGCTACCTAGCCACTTGTATGTATACAAAATGACAGAGGTCACTTGGTCCAATGGGGCACTAAAGCTAATGTGTAGCTGCCCAATGGAAAGCATTCTGCCAGGCTATGACCATAAAAGGCAGAAGCAAGGGGGAGCTTACGTGCTCTGACCCCAGATAGGCATCTAGTTTACCAGAGAGGCAAGGGTCCTGTCCCCTTTGTTCCTTTTCCCACGCTGCCCTGTTTTTGTGGCAGGAAGGAAGGGAGAGAAAGGGACCTGTCTAGACATCTTGAGACCTGTCTGGATTTGTACTGGGCCATGTGTCATGGCCTCCCACCACAATATTATGTTGTATCCATTGTTTCTTGTCCTGTTCCTGGGAAACGCTGATAAAAGTCTGGCTCCATCTTCTCTATTACTCTACCTCCATTCCAATCATGTATTAGCTAATGTTAATGACAACCCCTGAGCCTTCTCTGCGCTGAACAGTCTCAGCTTTGTCAGCCTCTCTTTGTATGTCAGATGGTCCAACCTTTAAACCATCTTCAGGGATGGATTAAATCATCTTCTTTGCTGGATTCGTACCAGTAAGTTCATGTCATGATGGAATTCCAGAACTGGACCCAGCATTTCCAATGTGTCTCACCAGCTCTGAAAAGACAGGATGTAGCACTTCCCTTGACATACTGGCAATGTTATTCCTAAAGCAGCCCAGAATTCCTGGCCCCCATGTGCTAATGTCCCTCATCCCCAGAGCCTTGTTAGGCTTTGCACCTCTCCTGGCAGTTTTACAGGCTTGTGGGGTTTAATTTGGTTGGTTGGTTTGTTTTGAATTTTTTTTTATTAGGTTTATTTCACACTCATTTGAAGGAATTCCTCTGCACTTAAACTAATCTACTGAATACCTGACTGAATCTGAATCCTCTACCTAGTTCTGGGTTATAGTTGGTCATTTTCTTGGGCAAAATATGTTGCCTAAGGATGAGAGATTGCAGTTCAAGTTTGCAGAAGTATGTTTTTTAAGGGAAATTCTAAATATTGCAAATTTAGCTTGTAAAATGGGAAAAAGACAAAAAACATTGAACCAGCAAATTAAAACAGTCATGTGTCCATTACAGAAAAGTGAGGACAAAGAATACTAAATGTTAGTTGTTGCTGATAGAGGGAATGAGCCATACCTAGTGGTGTAACTGCATGTGGTGTGTTACAGACTGAAAAACTCATCTGAAATAAAGTAGGAATGCTATGGATGATTGAAACTTCAATGAATGACCACATGGAGTAATGGAAAAACTACCCTACCAATTACTGAAACAATACCAAGTAAGTATTAAAGCTGGTTATGCCTTTCATTTCTCGGTGTTCTCAATGGACCATTGCCTCCTAAATGTCCCTTAATCTAATCATGAATGTTTCTTGCTTTCAGAACAGACACGCCATTGCCATTTCATAAGACATCATGTTAGATGATATTTGCCTGTTGAACTTAGCATACCTGAGCAGATTTATCTTTTTCATAAATATGGAGTCAGAATTTATATCTATGTTTGTATTGTATTTTATTTGTAAGTTCTGTTAGCATCCAAGATGACTATATAGAACTTAGGTACATGTGAGAAACATACACTACAATAATTTTTAGCAGTAAGAGGTTCACTGTTTCTAAGGTCAGAAAACATCAATGTACTATTTGAATCTAACTGCCTGTGTATGATAAGACATGGAGTTTCACCAATCCTTTCTTCTATTTAATGGAATAACTTGTGATGGAACTATGGAGTATCTCCGGGAAAGGTGGAAATAACTTACTCTGAAATACAAATGGAAAAGAACAAGTTTTAGTAAAATTTTCTTTGTGCTTGGTTGTGAATATCTTATTGTGCCTTTTTTGAGTGTAATTATTTACATGGCTTTTACTTTGTGTTGATGTGTGTAGCATACATCCGAGAACATCAATGCTGTACAAAATGGTGTATAACAAAGAAGACAGCCTCTGTCCCAGGGAAACTCTGTGTCCACTGGAAAGGTAGAACCCACAAGCATGTAGATCAAGCAGGAAGATTGTGGGTTGTTTGAGGCCATGAACCCCTGAATGCAACAGCCAGCTGTGCTCTTTCTAATACATTTCAGGATAAAAATCCAACATACAGTTGCGGCTTGTATATTCAATTTCAGAAGTTCTGTGTTTCTACTGGTCAGTGATACTCCTGCTTTTATTTTTTCCTGTTGTGCTGCTGCTCTTTTTCATTTTGGTGTTTTGTTACTTGACCACCATAGACCAGGACATGAGAAAATAATGTGTTTTGCCACTTCTGTGAGATGAATGGCAGCATGCACAACAAAGACCGTAGGGACTAAGGTGGAAGGCATTGGGGAAATATTTTGTGGTGCAAACAAATGTTAGAAAAAAGGAAGACCAGGAAAAATAATATAAAATGTATTTTCTCATAAAGCCATTGCCTGTGCTGAGTTTTCACCTTCTGAGTTTTGTTTGTCATTAGCCATATAGTATATTATGAGCACTTGACTTCAGAGAGCTCCTTTGACCTTAGTCAGGAGAAGAAGATGGAAGAAGGAAGTTACAGACTCCAGACAACATTTGTCATATAATGTGGTGGATCATTTGGCTAAAATCTCAGTGTTAAAACTCAAGTTCAAGGGACCTCTGACGTTATTCCACAGCTTTAATTCTAAGTTAAAGGAAAGTCTCTTGGAAGGCATTCTTATGTTCTATCTTTAAAAAAAGAAAATGTCACCAGGGTCTCTTATTTCTGGAGTTATTAAGATTAATAACTCTGTGCTTACAGTTAGCAGTTTTGTCAGACTTTTCCACATTCCATCTTGAAAATAATTTGTTTAATTGGACAGTCTTATCTTCTTCTCCAGGTCTTCCTGTAGCACCAAGATAGATGTTTTGACTTGCACAGCTGAAATGAAGCTTCTGGTCCATTTCAAATACAAGACTGATTTCCAAACCTGAAGCTCAGTCTTTTGTGCATTAACTATCGCCTAGAGCAATAAACTGTATCATAAAAGAAGTGCTAAAACATTTGTTTTGGAAAAGGAATTCTGTGTCTCAGTCCAGTACCTTGCCATGTTTTGCACTATCATTTTATAAATCTTTCAATATGTCAGTTGTGTTCCATTTTAAAATGGGTTCAGATTATTGTGCAATTTGTTTGTAGAAGAAGTTTGTTAGGTGATTAAACCTGTGTAATTTCTGACCTAAACGTTATTAGAGTAATTTTATGTATTTTAACCTACAATAAACAAAGACTGCCAGGAATCTATGCAGATGGCTTGTATTTCAAATCTGGTATTTCGAAATCACTTCCCATTTACTTAGAGGCAGAGGTATGGGGTTTTATTAAGTATCTACCACATTACATTTCTGTAATTTCTTTTTTATTTTCTCCTTTCTTTTTAAAAATGCATTTATTTAATGTTAGGTCATTGTAACTATTTGGTGCAGATGCTAGCATTTTAGAAATCATCCAAGATGCTCTTTCTGTAGCACTTGTGCAGTGAGCTTCTTGAACTGGCAGGCTTTACCAAAGAAAAAATTACCTTAACTAGAATGTTATGATTTTTTAACAACTGCCAGATTAAAAGGAGTGAATGATCTGGTAGAAGTATCTCTTTTCAGAGATATATTCTTCCTATAGTGGGAAAAGGTAATGTCCTCTACCTGTCATTGAGTTATAGATAAGTCATTCTTAACGCTGTTCAATAAACCTTTTTAATACATGTAGTGTATATTTTACTGTTGCAAATAGCTTGCTGCTCGGTGTGTCAGCCATGACATCCACAGCTAGCCTGTTAGGGAAGTGTGAAAGTGCTTTCATAATTACCTACCTAATTCAGTGGTGAATGAACATCTTATTAATAAACCAGAGCAATCAAGAGTGAGTCTTCCACTGTAAAAAAATAACTCAGGTTGTTCTTTTAAGTAACAAGCCTTGAAAAGTGCATTGCTTTATTCAAGCCATTGATTTTAGAGACCCTGTTGTGTGCAGCCAGGAGTTGTCTAGGACCTCCTGGGAAAGGATCCTCCTGACTGATTGCTACTCTAAGACTTAGTCTTTCATACTGGGGCAGGAAAGCTGTGCTTGACCAATAGCAACAAAACCAAGAGTAAACGCAGTTCCTTTTTTATTTAAATGTTAACTAATATGCTGCTAATGCACCTGAATCTAAATTATATGGTTGGCATAAAAATCTGTAGATAAATACCTACTGGCAATTTTTGCTTATTAAACCTATTGTTTATAGTAGAAGATAAATTAAAATGTTCTATATGTTTTTTACTGAAGTGTATGTATGTGAGCACAAGGGAATTTCGATACTTGTACAAGAAAGAATGGGCTTGAAGGGCAGCCTGTTAAAGGTAGATTGATAATGTCACTTTTTGCATTCTTCTTTAAAGGCTGGGTTTTTTTTTCGTCTTACAGGATCTGTTTACTTTTATCCTAAGAACAGGGAGATGTTCTTTAAAGATGCAAGTTTTCAGATTGGTCCAGGCATATTTGATTTAAAGAAATTAGTTCACTTTCTGTTAACCACAGCAGCCTTTGTCAGACCACAGACCATTAGATTGCACAGCAGAGGTGTGTATAGTTGGCATAGTCCTATTCAGACCATATTTTAGTGAAGGTGTTCTGAGTTATGCACACGTGCAAGTGTCTAATTTGATAATTTATCTTGATGGAGATGTCACAGATAAGATATTTTATGTTTATTTTTGCCTTAATTGCTGAAAGTGTAACATTTGAAAGGGCATTGAGTGTAACACGTCTTTAGCACAGTGTTCTTGCACTTAGCAGTTTTGATGCTGAATTGTGTTTTAAAAAAGTGGCATCACAGTTAATTCTGTTTTGCAAGTTTTACATCTTCTGTAAGATATTAGCAATTACTTTAAGCTGGAAAAAAAGGAAAAAAGGGGAAAAATGAAGCTATTACCTATTTACTTAATATACTATTCTCAATTTTGCAAACTTGCAGTTTTCTGTCTAGCTAGGTTGTCTGCTGCACTCTTTTGTCACTGCATGTTCTGCTTCCACAAACTCTGAAACCACATGTCTATCTCCATATTTTCCATTTGCTGCTGCTTCTATTCCAGAGTATTTTTTCCTCCCTTCTTTTCTTACTAACTCTTCACTTAGCATATTTCTTGGCCCATTCTGCATACTCCCACTGCCTGCTCCTCTTAACATCTTGTATTCATCTGCCTATCTTCTGGCTTCATCATGCTTTCCTTCTCGCTTTTTCTCAGCATCTCACTGTCTCTGCCTATCTCATCACCATATAAGTTTAAATATATATATATATATATATATATATATATATATATATATATACACACACATATATATATGTTCTCTGTTTCCTCATCTGGGATTGGCTTCTCTTTTTCCGAGGTCTGTCCTTCCCATGTTCTTTCTTGTGCCTGGAGTGGTGATGTGTGGGGAACTTTCCTGGTGCATTCCCCACCACACAAGGTATCTGCTTTATCAATATGGTTTTGTTGCCATGTTGGTCTGTGCTGATTGGAATGGGACATGGAGAGGTAGAAGATAGAGAGGTCTGAATTTTTTGGTATTGGCTATATCAAGAGAGTATCATACATTGTTTCCTAATAGAGACATGGAAAGGCATCATGGTGATACTTCTGCTGCTGTTGAGAGTCTTAAGAAGAGGCTGTTATGGTCTTCATTCACAAAGACACTCTTCATGAGCTGCTGTACTTAGAAAGGGTGGGAATAATTTCTCCTAACCACAGACAGTTACTGCTGTAGTTGCCTGTATAAAACTTCCTTTGTGGTCAGTTAAAATAAAACACTTTGAGGGTATGTTTCACCTGGCCTGTTCCAAACATCCTTAAGAATGGAATGAATCATGTTCCGGAATTGCCCATTTCTCTCTGTGAACTTCAAAGTGAATTTAGATGATTACCAAGGAAGTAAATAGTAACATTTGATCAGATGAGTTTTGCTCACTGTTTTTGTATGGACTCAGATGGAAAGAAGAAAATTGCATTGAGTCAGACATTCAGAGAAGATACTGAACACTTCTCTTAGCATCAGAGACTGTTACACAATCTGGGAGATAAAGCTGAAGTAGACCATGATTCTGCAAATAACGCATCTGATGAGTCTGCTAATAAGGAAGAATTACTCAAGAGCTGATGTAAATATTGTGGGGAATTAAAATTAGCCAGAAAAATTTAATACTTAACATCTTAACTCCCTGTCTTTGCAATAGCACATCTTTCTAAATTGCATTGAACTGACATTGTTTGCTTTTCATTGTTTTTTGCTCCCTCTGAAGAGAGGGTTGTGAAGGTTTTAACTGGTCTGTCAGAATACATTGTGCTGATGGCTGACATCCTGCATGCTTTGGCCAATTTCTAACCAATTGCGTAACTGCTGCAATTCCTTTAACTTAATGAGAAGATGAAATGTTGGTTCATTCTAAGACTAAGACATGCTTGAGAAGTAAAGGCTTTCAAAAATCAGTAGGACAGCCAATTTGGTAAGTGTTGCCATCTATTAAGCTTCTCATGCTCAGTGAAATGGTCTTTACAAGGAAACATTAGGTATTTCCATCATATTAACGAATGTGGTATCTGAACAGAGAACTATGACTGATTTTGTCCACAATGTCAGTTTATTTACTGACATTCACTTCCTACTAAGCTTGCTGCTTTAGACTGTTATGGCTAAACCAAATACTATTCCTCTTAAAATTACTGTAAGAAGTTTGTTATTGTTGTTTTGGTTTTCTTTTTTGAGTCATACATAGATTACTAAAATGAAACCAGATCAGCAATTTTCATTATAATGCTGTGTAACACTGCAGGACTGTTGTGCACCAATCAGCCGGGGCAATGGTTCTACTTGTGTTCTTGGGAACAGAATTAAGACTAAAAACGGAGTCAAGCACCAGTAACTTTTTTTGCCCACCAACAAGTATGCAAATGTGAAGAACAGAGAGTGAGAGAGGAATTAAGAAACATTCAGGTAAAATGGCTACCACCATAAATGACCTTCAGCGTTCCAAAGGCCAGTTCCTGGAAAAGGAAAGTTCCATCCAAAACTGATAGTCTCTAATCTTTATCTGGTCATCTCATTATATATTCATGTCCTTCTGAGAACTGCTTAGTATATTCTGAAAACTGCTTTGCTTAGCCACACTCACCACCTCATGGTGGTGTGCATGCTCACTATCATCATGGTGCACTGTGTGATCTCCTCTACTCTGACCATTGGCAGAGCATACTTCTCATGTGAACTCTTCTTCTGATGCTTCTCCCAGTTTTTCAAAGATCCACCCCCATGGCATTGAGAGTGCTTTTCAGCAAACCATTGTAGCGTTCAAACTTTCCTGCAGCTGGTGCATAGTTGGGAATGTAGAATATCCACTTGATACCGTGTCTTTGGCCCAGTTCTTTACAAGATTGTTCTTGAAATGAGTTCTGTTGTCTGACTCAATTCTCTCTGGAGTTCTGTGTCTCCACAGGATTTGTCTCTCCAGACCAAGAATGGTGTTACGTGCAATTGCATGAGGAATTGGATAAGTTTCCAACCATCCAGTGCTTGCCTCTACCATAGTCACCACATGTTGCTCACCAGATCGAGAACGAGGTAGAGTGATGTAATCAATCTGCCACACTTCACCATACTTGTACTTGGACCATCAGTCACCATACCATAAGGGCTTGATTCTCTTTGCCTGCTTAATAGCAGCACAAATGTCACAATCATGGATGACTTGCGTGGTAGCATCCATGGAAATGCCAATGGATCTGTCACGAGTCCATCAGTATGTTGCATCTCTGCCTTGATGTCCTGACGAGTCATGGGCCCACCAAGCTAAGAACAGCTCACCTCGGTGTTTCCAGTCAAGATCAGGATCAGAGTTTGTGTCCACTTGGGAAACTCTTACAGCTAAATCTGCCTGATGGTTGTGTTGCTGTTCCTCAGTAGCTTTGATCTTAGGAATGTGAGCATTGATGTCTCTCACTTTCACTGGGATTCTCTCAATGCGAGCAGCAATGTCTTGCCACAGATCTGCAGCCCAGATTGGCTTTCCTTTCCTCTGCCAGCCATTCTTTTACCAGTCTTTCAGCCAATCCCACAAGGCATTGGCTACCACCCATGAGTTGGACTAGAGATAAAGCTTTGGCCATCTCTCACGTTCAGCTATGTCAAGAGCTAGCTGGACAGCTTTTACCTCTGCAAATTGACTGGATTCTCCTTCTCCATTTCTCGCCTCTGCAACTCCACTTGTTGGACTCCACACTGCAGACTTCCACCTCCACTTGTTTCCAAAAAGTCGACAGGAACCGTCTGTGAACAAAGCATATCTCTTTTCATCATCAGACAGATCACTGTAAGGAGGAGCTTCCTCAGCACGAGTTACTCTCTCCTCTGGAGGTCTTGCACAGCTTGTGCCTTCTAGCCAGCTTGTGATCACCTCCACCAAACCAGGTCTTTCAAGACTTCCCATCCAAGCTCTCTGTGTTATCAGAGCCATCCACTTAGACCAGGTAGCATGTGTTGCGTGATGTGGTGAAGAACCTTTACCTTTGAACATCCAATTCAGAACTGGCAATCTAGGAGCTAGAAGTTGTGACTCAGTTCCGATCACTTCAGAAGCAGCTTTCACTCCTTCATAAGCAGCTAAAATCTCTTTCTCTGTTGGGGTATAGTTTGCTTCTGAGCCTCTGTAGCCATGACCTCAGAAACCAAGAGCATGTCCACATGTCTTTCCTGAAGCTCTTTGCCATAAGCACCAGGTTGGACCATTGTCATTCGGGGCCGTGTACAGAATGTTCTCAATGTCTGGACCACTTCGGACAGGTCCCAGACCCATTGCTTGGACTACTTCTTCCTTTATCTAGTCAAAGGCTGCTTGTTGCTCAGGACCCTCCTGGAAACTGTTTTTATTTCAAATCACATCATAAAGAGGTTTCACAATCTGACTATATCCAGGAATGTGCAGTCTCCAAAATCCCGCTGTACCCAAGAAACATAGAGTTCCTTTCTTATTGATGGGATTTGCCATGGTGGAGACTCTGTTTATCACATCCATTGGAATGTGATGGTGACCATCTTGCCACCACACTCCCAGAAACTGGATTTCTCTGGCAGGCCCTGTCACCTTGTCTCGCTTGATAGTGAAAACGGATTGCAAGAGAATGTCAATGATACCAGAATTAGAATCACTGTTGAAAATATTAGAGTTGATCTGGGAAACTGAGGAAGTGACAGCTACCCTTCTGATGTTGCTACTTCGGGCTCTGCCCCTCTACGGCTCCTGTAACCTCCTGAAAAGATCAGAAGTTGGTTGACCATCCCATCTGTTCATGTTCTCACCAAACTGATCATGCAAATTTATCCAGATACTCCCACGTGATTGCCTCTGTTGTCTGTTTTTGTTTGACCTGTTCTGGAATGGCCTTCTTGGAGGATGTCTTTTCCTGACAGCTGAAACTTGTACCCATCTGGAGGAAGAGGAATCGGCATCATCCCCCTTCATCAAGTTGGATATGGAGGTTTTAAGTTCCTTCTTCAGCTCTTTCATGCAATTCTTTATCTCTCCAGACAGAGTTTCAATGGCTGAAACCAAAGAAGTACGTGCAAGACTATCCTCTAATGGCCTCATTTGATCAGTGAAATGGCCAACAGTAGGAGGGACTCCACCATAATTTCTTGCCACAGTTCTGCTTGCCAGAATAGTAGCATAATTAGGAGGAGCAAGCTTAATGAGCTTTTTGGCAAGGCCTGTTTCCACAGGAATTTCATCAGCATTCAGTGTCTTATGATCTCCATACATTACTTCTCTCACAGCAAACTCTCTCAGATGCTTGAATCCCTCACCTATTGTGGTCCAAAGCTTAGGGTTCCATGGTAAATCATCTCTGCTAGGGTACCTCATAAGGACTGCCAGTAAGAGGCGTGCCCACAGAGAAACTTTACCAATGCACTTGCCTAGGTGCCTGTCCATGCCTGTATTTTTCTAGAGTGTCCCCAGCTGGGAGGCCAACTTGTCACCTACCACCAAGGCTGGGGCTCCCATATCATAACACCTCCCTAGCCAAGACAGGATTGGCTCAGTGTCTCCTTTGATGCAATCCTTCCTCCCATACCTAATTTCCTTTCCGGGTGCATTAACTGATTGTATATCATCTTCTTCATCATCTCATCATCATCTTGAGCTCGCTGTCCGCATACTCCTACTGCAGTCCTCTGTGTAATTTCCTGGAGTTCAGTGGCACTTCCAGCATTTGCTAATTCACCAGGGCCCATATCCTATCCTAGATGTCCATCATCCATGTATGGTCTCAAGAAGTCTGCCAGGCTTTTAAGGCTAACCTTCTCTTCCTCATCAGAAGGATCTTTCTTAACAGAGGGACCCTTAATAGAAGGATCCTGTCCTCCTTCTGCACCCTCTCCTGCAGCATCTGCACCCCCTCCTGTGCTTTCTGGTGACAGTAGCAACCAAATTCACTGGTTTAGCTTTCACATTTACAGCAGAGTCAGCAGGAGCAGAGAGATTCTGTGCAGAGTCAGCAGGTACTCTTTGAGACCCTGCAGCTGCTGCTGCTTCCATCTCAGCAGCAGAGGGAGGAAGAGACTGTGCCTTGTTAATGGCGCCTGCCTGCTTAGTCACGGCTGTTATCTCAGATCATGGCAAAGTTCCTGGAGCTTCTGGCAGAGTTCCTGCAGCTGCTGCTGCTGGGTCTGAGTCAAGGCTATCAGCAGCTTTCTCACAAACCTTCTCTTCCCTGCACTTAATTGTGATCTCCTAGACACTGTAATCAGAATCAGAACCTAATTCTGAATCTCTCTGAGCTTTTCTGTGTTTCCTTTTACACCTACACAAGCTGCTAGAGCAAATAGCCCCATGTCTTTCTCAATACAGTGCTACCAGTAGCCACATGATTATTACAACAAACACCAGATTCAAGCTTAGCATAAAAATCAGTTTAGGGTTCCATTGGTTCATATAATCCTATGCAAGAGGAATAGCAAACTGAAATGCTTCTGCTGGCAGATTTGTGGTTAAGTTACCATAACTTCCTAGTCCAATAAAACTAGAACAGAACTCAACAACTTTCAGTAACTTGTTCTTACCCCAAAGAAACAGCTTATATGCCACATATCTCACAATATGATCTGTCATGGTGGAAACAACCCATTTATGGATCATCACACTGATAAGAGAGTAAATAAAATGCCAAAGAATCCAAAACAGCTTCATTTTGCTTCCTAATCTGAGCAGAAATAAATCGTACAAGGAATTGCCTCGTGTTGAAGCACCAAAAGTAATGAATTGTAACGGTGTGAGAGCTGAAATCCCCCTCCCACACCAAGAATGACCAGGCTAGCTCAGTCTGGAAGCAAATGAAAGGAATTTTTGCTATTAGCATGATTTAGGAGTTTATTTTAGGGATGTTATAGAATGCTGTTTTGGTTGTGTTCACAAAACTTTTACGACAGTGATTATCATAGAATCATAGAATCACAGAATCAGTTAGGGTTGGAAGGGACCACAAGGATCATCTAGTTCCAACCCCACACCCCACACTAGATGAGGCTGGCTAGACCCTCATCCAGCCTGGCCTTAACTGCCTCCAGGGATGGGGCTTCAACCATCTCCCTGGACAACCCATTCCAGGCTCTCACCACTCTCATGGTGAAGAACTTCTTCCTCATGTCCAGTCTGAATCTACCCACTTCCACTTTGTTCCATTCCCCCTAGCTCTGTCAGTACCTGATATCCTAAAAAAGTCCCTCAACAGCTTTCTTGTAGGTCCTCTTCAGATACTGGAACGCCAGAAAAAGGTCACCTCAGAACCTTCTCTTCTCCAGACTGAACGGCCCCAACTCTTTCAGTCTGTCCTCATAGGAGAGGTGCTCCAGCCCTCTGATCATCCTGATCGCCCTTCTCTGGGCATGTTCCAGCACGTCCATATCCCTCTTGTAATAGGAGCTCCAGGACTGGACACAGTACTTCAGGTGGGGTCTCACCAGAGCTGAGTAGAGGGGGAGAATCACCTCCCTTGACCTGCTGGCCACACTTCTTCTGATGCATACCAGGATCTGGTTGACTTTCTGGGCTGCAAGTGCACACTGCTGGCTCATGTTGATCTCCTTATCCACCAGCACCCCCAAGTCCTTTTCTTCAGGGCTGCTCTCCAGCCAGTCACTGCTCAGCCTGTATTTGTGCTTGGGATTGCCTCGATCCAGATGCAGGATCCTGCACTTGGTCTTGTTGAACCTCATGAGATTGGCTTGTGCCCACCTCTCCAACCTGTCCAGGTCCCTCTGGATGGCATCCCTTCCCTCCAGCGTGTCCATCCAACATGTTTCACCAGTTTGGAGACCAGGATGTGGTGTGGGACAGTGTCGAAGTCTTTGCTCAGATCCAGGTAAATGACATCAGTTGCTCTCCCCTCATTTATTAATGTTGTGACCTTTTCATAGAAGGCCACCTGGTTTGTCAGGCAGGATTTGCCCTTGGTGAAGCCATGCTGACTTTACCAAATCACCTCTTCACTATTCTTCTGTCTCAGTAGTGCCTCTAGGAGAATGTGCTCCATGATCTTACCATGCACAGAGGTGAGACTGACTGGCCTGTAGTTCCCTGGTTCTTCCTTTCTTGCCCTTTTTAAAAATGAGGCTTATGTTTCCCCTTTTCTAGTCAGTGGGGACTTCACCAGACTGCCATGACTTTTGGAACATTATAGAGAGGGGTTTAGCAACCTCATCTGCCAATTCTCTCAGTACCCATTGTCTTGAACACTTTCAGGTTCTTCAGGTGATCATGAACGTGATCTTCACTTATGATGGGCAGTTTGTCCTTCTGGTCCCTGCTGTTATCTTCTATGACTCCAGGAGTGTGGCTGGAGGCCTTTGCAGTGAAGACTGAGGTAAAGAAGTCATTGAGAACTTCAGCCTTCTCCATGTCATTTGTGACCATTTCACCTGCTTCCTTTCTGAGGGGCCCCACACCTTCTCTAGCCTTCTTTTTACCATTAATATACCTCTAGAAATTCTTGGTGTTCGCTTTGACCTCCCTGGTTAGATTCAATTCAAACTGTGCTTTGGCTTTCCTAACCAGGTCTCTTGCTGCTCGGGCAGCTTCCTTATATCCCCCCCATTCTAGCTGTCCTTCTTCCACTCCTTGTAGAGTTTCCTTTTAAGTGATAGCATGTTCAGGAGCTCCTTGCTCATCCAGGCAGGCCTCCTAGCATTCTTCCCTGCTTTTCTCTTTGTTGGTATACATTGCTCCTGGACACAGAGGAGGTGGTCCTTGAATACTGACCAGATGTCCTGGGCCCCTCTTCCCTCTAGGGCTTTGTCCCACGACACTTTGGCCAGCAGATCCCTGAAGTGATCAAAGTCTGCACACCTGAAGTCTAGGGTCATAAATGTATGTCCTCCTGGTTGCCCTGAGGATCTTACATTCAGCTGCTTCATGGTCACTGCAGCCAAAGCTGTCTCTGAGCCTCACATTGGTCACCAGCCCTTCCCTGTTGGTGAGAACAAGGTCCAGCATAGCACCTTTTCTTCTTGGTTCCTCTACCATTTGGAGGAGGAAGTTGTCATCTATGCATTCCAGGAACTTCCTGGATTGCTGGTGTTGTCCTTCCAGCAGATGTCAGGGTGGTTGAAATCACCCATGAGGACCAGGGCTTTTGTCCTGGAAGCTGCTTCTATTTGCCTGTGGAGGGCCTCATCTGCTTGGTTCTGCTGGTCAGGTGGCCTGTAGCAGACCCCTACAGTAACACCTCCTTCCCCTATCTTCCCTTTAATCTTCTCCCATACACCCTCAAGCAGGTCATCATCCTTTCCCAGGTGGAACTCCACTGATTCCAGCTGGTCACTGATATAGAGGGCAATGCCTCCTCCTCTCCTTCCCTGCCTGCCCTTCCTAAAGTTCTTGTACCTATCTATCCCTATATTCCAGTCATGGGAATCATCCCACCAAGTTTCAGTAATAGCCACTATGTCATGGCATCCCAGCAGCACAGTGGTCCTTAATTCATCCTGTTTGTTGCCCAAGCTGCGTGCATTTGTATAGAGGCACTTCAGAATATGAAAAGCAAAAAAAAAGCTCACAGTGCCTGTCATCTTTAACTGAGATCGAGAGTGTCAATTTGAAGTTGATTGCACAAGAGCCTCCCTAGATTTGGAAATGAATATCACAATGCCTTTGTTGTCCTGTAATTAGGGAATATGTTCATGTGGATTTATATGTTAACTCACTAGAGTGTCATAGTTAAGTAATACTCTCTAATAGTTGAACGTGAAATGCCACAAGCTTGCGTCTTACCAGAATGGTTCACTCCAGCTCCTGGAGTTAAAAGCTGTGGCAATGGTGTTTACTAAGTGGCCTAATGAACTCATAAGCATTGGCACTGACTCCCAGTATGTTTGTCACATTGTATAGCAGTTGAATCAGGCAGTGCTAATCGAGGTTAACAGGCCCTTGTCTCATTTGCTAAAAGCCCTATTGCTTGTGCTGCAAAGTCAAAACCATACTGTGCACTGCATGTTCATGTCTATACAGGGCTGCAAGGATTTGTTTCCGAGGGAAATGCCAGAGCTGATGCCTTAACGGCACCAGCTTGGGCTGTGCCTATACCTGAAAAGTGGCAGCAAGCAGATCAGCCCCATTCCCTTTTTTCACCAAGGTACTCACGCACTGCAGAGGCAGTTTGGCATAGAGCTGTCTTCAGTGAAAGATATCATAAACTCTTGCGCAGATTGTCAACTTTTTTCTTCAACCCAGCCTTCTGGTGCCAATACCAGGGGATTGCAAACTATGGCAATCTGATGTTACTCACATACCTGAGGCTGTGCGCTTGAAATATGTCCATGTCTCAGTTGATGCATCTATGCTGTGGTATGGACTACCCCACATAGTGGTGAAAAGGCCCAAGATGTACTTATGCATTGGAGACATATTTTTGATGCCTTAGGCATTCCACAGCAAATCAAAACTAATAAAAGTCCTGGTTATATTGCCTCTAAATCACAAGCATTTTTATGACAATGGAAGGGTTCGTCATGTTACTGGTACATCCCACTCCCCTAAAGACAGAAAAGGGGGGAATGTTGGGGGAGACACCACACAGCAGGCTATGTAAAGCTGTATATGCCTTCAATTATTTAACTATTTCTCAGAATAGTATGAACCCTGTAATATTTCTTGTCATTACAGTCAGTGAGCGACACTTTGGCAAAAAAGGCCCAAGTGTGGGTCTGCAATTTACAAACCTGTGCTTGGGAGGATCCCTGGGATCTTGTTACTTGGGGTCACAGATATGCCTGTGTTTCCATGGATACTGGGTCTGTTGGATTCCTGCTTGTTGTGTTCGACCTGCCTTACAGCATGATCAAAGGGAACACGGTCCTTAGTTCACTTCAATTAATTCCAAGGCATAGCAGAGTATGTGGTTAACACTATTCCATGCATTAAATCAAACAGGGAACTTAAGTGCCTATCAAAATTGAATTATAGCATGATAGTAAGGTGTTTTGGGAATTGGAATGTATAAGATAATGATTTGCTGTTTGCTTCACCACAGCTTTAAGCATTGGATATTTAGGTTGATATAGTACTATAATCTTAGGTACACTCAGCTTTAAAGCAACATGAGCTTGCCCTAACAGCTGAATGCAGTAATACTGCAGACTTGTAGAACAAAGCTGAAGGCATAGCAGTTAGTGTAATCCTGCTTTAAATTGCTACAACAAAGCATTAACTCTGCTAAATGAGGTAGCATGTTAAATGAGACAACGACATCAAAGGATCATTTCGTTGTTAACTCAAAGTCCTGGTTGTATAGCATTATTTGTATAAGTTGCAAACTTAAGTCACCATTTTGAGATCTGTGTATGAGAATATTACAAAGGAGATGCTATTGTTGTTTATTGTACAAAACCTGACCCTGACAACGCTGTGTCATTCTAACCTTGAATGGGCACCTTCGATAAAGATGACACTGTGTTATGTTTTGAAAAGAAAAGGGATAGATGTGGATGGAATGTGGATTGAGCTAGGCTGCGAGCTGCCTAAGGCTTAACGGCCTTGGTGTTAACGAGAAGTGTCCTCCTTTGTCCTAAAAGATAACTAGCCCCAGGGAGAAATGCTGCTGTGTGATAAAGATGTTAAGGGAGGCTATTTGCTCTCTGGCAAAGTGTTATGGGAACAAACTGTGAGGAGAGTAAGAGGTATTTAAGCCAGGGTTTGTTATTCATTAAAGTTGCTGGCAGTTGTTGATGTGAAGTCTCCTCCTCTCAGTGTGTTTATTCCTGGCAGCCATGGCAGGAATCTTGGGAAGCATGGACAGACTTTCAGGGTGCCTGTACCATCCTACAACAGGGGAGGGTTAGTTTGCAACTGCCATAATCATAGAATCATAGAATCAAGAAGGCTGGAAGAGACCTCAAAGATCATCGAGTCCAACCTGTCACCCTACACCTCATGACTATCTAAACCATGGCACCAAGTGCCACGTCCAATCCCCTCTTGAACACCTCCAGGGATGGTGACTCCACCACCTCCTTGGGCAGCCCATTCCAATGGCCAACCACTCTCTCTGTGAAGAACTTTCTCCTCACCTCCAGCCTAAACCTCCCCTGGTGCAGCTTGAGACTGTGTCCTCTTGTTCTGCTGCTGGTTGCCTGGGAGAAGAGACCAACCCCCTCCTGGCTACAACCTCCCTTCAGGTAGTTGCAGACAGCAATGAGGTCTCCCCTGAGCCTTCTCTTCTCCAGGCTAAACAGTCCCAGCTCCCTCAGCCTCTCCTCATAGGGCTTGTGCTCAAGGCCTCTCACCAGCCTCGTTGCCCTTCTCTGGACATGCTCCAGCAATTCAACATCTTTCCTAAACTGAGGGGCCCAGAACTGGACACAGTACTCAAGGTGTGGCCTAACCAGTGCTATGTACAGGGGTACAATGACCTCCCTGCTCCTTCTGGCCACACTATGCCTGATGCAGGCCAGGATGCCATTGGCTCTCTTGGCCACCTGGGCACACTGCTGGCTCATGTTCAGGCGGCTGTCAACCAGTACCCCCAGGTCCCTTTCTGCCTAGCTGCTCTCCAGCCACTCTGACCCCAGCCTGTAGCTCTGCATGGCGTTGTTGTGGCCAAAGTGCAGCACCTGGCACTTGGATTTGTTGAATGCTATCCTGTTGGACTCTGCCCATCTGTCTAGATGATCAAGGTCCCTCTGCAGAGCCCTTCTTCCTTCTAACAGATCAACACCTGCTCCCAGCTTGGTGTCATCTGCAAATTTACTGATGATGGACTCAATCCCCTTCAATCCAGATCATCAATAAAGATATTGAACAGGATGGGGCCCAGCACTGATCCCTGGGGGACACCACTAGTGACAGGCTGCCAGCTGGATGTGGCACCATTCACCACCACTCTCTGGGCTCGGCCCTCCAGCCAGTTCCTAACCCAGCACAGAGTGCTGCTGTCCAAGCCACAGGCTGCCAGCTTGGCCAGGAGTTTGCTGTGGGGGACAGTGTCAAAGGCCTTGCTGAAGTCCAGGTAGACTACATCCACAGCCTTTCCCACGTCCACCAGGCTGGTCACCTGATCATAGAAGGAGATCAGGTTGGTGAGGCAGCACCTGCCCTTCCTAAAATCCATGTTGGCTGGGCTTGATTCCTTGGCCATCCTTCAGGTGTGCAGTGATTGCCCCCAAGACAATCTGCTGCATGATTTTCCCTGGCACTGAGGTCAGGCTGACAGGCCTGTAGTTCCCAGGTTCTTCTGTTCGTCCCTTCTTGTGGATGGGTGTCACATTGGCCAGTTTCCAGTCTTCTGGGACCTCTCCAGTGAGCCAGGACTGGTGGAAAATGATGGAGAGTCACAATTTGACTGGTACCCATGGAGTGGAGGTGCAGTCATCTCTTGCCTCTGATATTAAAAGGGAGTGCCTTCTCAGGTTTTGTGCTCATGTAGATCATCATTTCCAATAATGAACACATGACATGCGGAATAAACCCTCACAACCAGAAAAGGTTATAAAGGAGGCATGTTATTAAGCACGCTGGTGCACAGGGGATCTCTCCTCCCCACAAGCGTGCACACCCACAGGTCTGTCTTTGAAGCTCTTATGCTATTGCTGATTACATATTCATGACAGTTCCACAAAAGACATATTCAAGATATTTTGGAGAAATGTTTTACATTTTCTCCTCCCACAGTCTCCACCCCTTGTGCAGGTGCAGTGCTCTCTGGTGGTCTTCTTCTGGGGTCTCTGGGATGAAGGTTGATTGTCTTCCTCATGTTGTTCTTTTAACCTCTTGCACTGAAGATGCTGAATTGTGCAGTTTGTCACAGCGCCAAAACAGTGAACCAGTTTTAACTGGTCTTCAGGGTCTTTGGTGAGCATCTCATCTCCTTATCTCAGTGTCCCAAAGCAAGTGTTTCAAAAATTGTTCCTTTGGGTTTTTTCTCAGTTCAAGCATATATGCAAGTACAGTCACAAAAGAGCTTTCTATACTACCCCTTTGCCACATGAACAATTTTAACATAGATTTCCTCACTTTGCATCCAATTTGCTTAATAAACTGCCACATGCTAAAGCATTATCACTAAACAACGGAAAGTTTTCTTTAGATGAGCTTTTTGGGGGAATAATTCAGTATTTGAAAGTGCAAATGAAATAAGTTTTAAAAAAAAAAGGCATTTTGACTGGGTATGTTGCATCTTTTTCTACTTCCATAGCAGAAGTATTAGAAGTAGTAGAAATAGTATTCTTCTGTTCTGGTGATGCAAGGTAACATTGCACTGGTTTCTGTTAAATGTAGGATAAAAGAATCTCTGACTGAAAATTCTACACTTCAGTTTTAAAGCATTGCTTCAATCCTTGTGTGTCGATAGGATATTTTAATTTCCATGCTGCAATAAAAAATGGATTTGGCTTCTTGCAGTGTTCAGAGTTCATTGTTATGTTTTCTGCTTTTAACTGTTCCTCTGTGGAGTTGATTTGTTTGAAATGAAGGGCAGCAAACCATTGAGTGAAAGCTCAGTGAGAGTGGATTCCCAAGCAGAAGCAATATGGTCTCAGACCAGTTCAACAAAGGTATATGTTTCTGACTTGGTACAAATAATGGAGTTCATCTCTTACGTGGCTGGCAAAGGGGATATTTGTAAATGTCTCTCAGTTTTCCTGATGATAAACGCAGTAGAAATATACTAATTCCATCTGTCTTGGTTTTTTATTCACAGAGGAGATGGAGAATAAATAAACAGGAATGTGTTTTTGAATTGCAACACACCGAAGTACTTGCTGAGTGTAACTTCATAGTATTTGCCCTGCAAGTTTAAAGCTTCAGAGCAATCCAGTGACCAAAACTAAGAGCTGTTGCACAACCCAAACAAATTGGCCAGACAAATGTGGGTCTTGTGAGTCAGGATTTCTTTCACTGCATGGCCAGCCTGTCTCAGCATCTCAGCAGCAGCAGGAGCATTTGATTTCTGTGCCTACAGACAGGCGCACTCTGCTGAAAAATCAGCAGATAGACATGTCAGAGGCTAGTGATTTCCACTGAAGATGCAAAGCACGTGTTAACACCTTTGTTTTGCCTTTCAAGAGGGCCTGTATGCCACTTTTTAAGAAGTCAGTCTAACTTAACTTTCACAAAGAACTCAAATGAAAGAATGATACGACACTTGGAAGACAGTTTCTCATATAGTCATGTCCCCGACAGACTGACATAAAAAAATCTATTTTAACAAGAAGGAGAGGTTTTGCCTCAGACCAATGATTTATGAAATGTACTCAATTTTCTGTTATTGTAGGTCAGCACTGCAACAGAACTCCCATGGTAAGCTTAGGTCTTACTGGAGCTATTCATGAGGTCTGTGAGGACTTTTTTTGACCTTTGATAAAAACTAGAAAGTATCTGAACTACATGTCTTATTTGTTTTTCATTTCTCTATTCTGCTTTGGTTGGGTTGTTTTGTTTGGTTGGGGGTTTCTATTTGTTTTGGCTTGTTGGGGTTTTTTTGTGTGTGTGTAATCTTACAAGTCCCATGTTAAAAATATGCTGTCACTAGAGGAAGATGTTTTTTTTCCTTTTACTTTTGGAGCAACGAAGGCATAAATTTAATAGTCTAGTTGCTCATCAACATAGATTTTACTCTACAACTCCATGCAATTAGATTCTAATCCTGCTTTACTGCTGATGACAAGTTTGCCCTGTAGATAAATTCTGCATTTGTGCTGCTGCTGAAAGGCTTATCAAAGATAAGGGCTTTCAAAAGTGCTTCTAAGTGGTCAAATGCAGCCATAGTGGGAAATCCAGAGATTCTGGAGTAAAGATAGGATTGTGGCATGTTGTTTGTGTACAAGACTTTTTTCCTGAAGGGACTGATGCAATGGCTTTCAGTAGTCCTAGGATAGGAATAGAGAGAGAAATTAAGTACTTCATTTGTAATACATGACCCGAAACTCTAAGTGGCTTGCAATAGCCTGCAACTGGTTTAATGTAAGAATAAGACTATAAACCAGACAGAAACATTTCTCCGTAACATTTGCTTTGGAGTGATTTTATTGCTTATGTATATAAAAAAAAATTAATAGATATATCTAGACAGATGTTAGTTAGTTTTTCTGTACCCTGAAATGGCACTTCTGGATCTGTTTTGAGTGTGTTTTTTTCTTTCATCTAACTGATGGTTGGGGTAGGGTTGTTTTTTTTTTTGTTTTCTTTTTGTTGTTTTTTTTTAAATTTTTTATTTTGCAGTCATTGTCTACATGTACATCAGCATATTCAGCCTATGACTAAAACTGTTTTTCATACCTACATTAGATGTCCACAGGTGAAAGACTATTGTAGAACTCAGCCTCTCTTCAGTCTTTATATCCTCCCTTAATTTTCTGCTGACTTTGAAAGTAGATATACAGTATTTCTAACCTTCCTGAGTGGCAGTGGAATGCATTTGAGGCTGTCATCTCTGAAGAGTGCTAAACTTCTGTTTTACCTGGAAAATGGCATCCAGGTTTAGCTGCTTGTGTTGAAAACATCTATTTTCCTGCAATTACTAGGAAAAAAATCTTAGTTGCCCTTCTGATGGTTCTATTTGCTACTTTTGTTTGGTTAAGCTTTCCCAGGAAAACAGAAAAATATAGGGGTTTTGTTAGCATTATTGCTTTCAGTGTGGTATGATGTTACTCAAGCTAGCTCTGAATTAGTTATCTTCTTCCAATATGAGTTTATCAGGAAAAGAAAGATGGATAAAGTGAAGTTAAACCCTTATTAGCATCCAGAGCATATATACTGTATACGTTACAGTTTCCTGTGATAGCATCACAGCCACATGGCAATGCGTGTAGTCCCTCAACCTTCCTAAAGCCATATTCTGGTTGTCTTCATCACTTTTCCTTGAAATGGATTAATATTGTTAAGTACCTGAATTAGTTTATAGATATACCCAAATTTCCATCAGTTTGAACCACATTTTACATCTATTCAGGGAATGGATAGACATTTAGGCGTAGCATAAGGCTGTAACATTTTTACTGTAAGATATTTTATGTTCTAAAATGACCTTTAAAGAGATTTGGGAAAGTTGCTGAGTTAAACAGTGCATAGTGTTCCCAAAATAGGGAGATGCTTAGGGAAGAGCAACATAAATCATGAGTAGTAAGTTACCGAACTGCTGATAGCTCCAGCAGGTAAACAGAAGTTGTTCAAGACTGCAGGAGGATAGGGACAGAGAATGGGACAGTGTCCTTGAGACTGCAGTCAGCATTGCATACAACACATTTTGAGTTTTTGGGTGCTTATAAAAATGCAATATAAACTGCTCACACTAAAGGGCAAGGGCTGCATTTGATTGCAATCATTAGTATTTTGTCAGCTATAATCACATGGCTCTGTTGTCAAGTTAGGGCATAGTCCTCCACAAATTCTTGTGCTCTGCACTTGCAGTGGTTTTCAAGTTTGTCAATGTATTCAGTGTTTAAAATCATTAGTGTTGTTTAGTTAAAAACATTACTCTCCTGACCGAATTTCCAAATTTGCTGCTGCCAACCAGTTTATTGTTAAATTGGGTGGGGTGAGGGAATTTTATTTTCAAAGATTACAGATGAAGGCATAAGGAAAGAATCTCTGAATCAAGACCTGGAAAACTTATTGGCATTATAATGAATCTTAAAACACTATATTTATATAAAATGTGTCAAATAATTTATGTTATACTATGCCTTCTTTATTGAAGCAAAGCCTTAGAGAGCCTGACATTACGAAAATTCTTTATTTAACTGATATACAATAAAAGTTCAGGGTAACAACATAACTAACTAGACACTTGCATTGCATATGAAAATATTTTAAATACATAGTGAAACAAACAGGATAGATGCTCTTTTGATTACAGAGTACTGTACATATTCTGTTAATCCTTTCATACAAAAATTATGTTCAATTTTGGATAGTTTTTAATAAATGAGACTCACATGGTTCCAGCTGAGAAGCAGCCTTTCACTATATATGAAGCTCATTAAGTTTGACCTTATTACTTGGTAGCACATCAGATCTCATTAAGGATATTTTCTTTTTAAATACCAAGATAAATTGTGGGAGGGAGTGGCAGGTATGCATGATACTTTTCACAGCTTGTTTTTTATTCAGAGGAAAATCCTCTACGTATGAATAAAATGCTTCATCGTCTGTTAGTGGGATACTGTTGTGTAGCATTGTGGAGCATTCTCAAGAGCCTCCTTGTCTGACAGCAGCCTCATGAAGATCTGGGGAGGTCTGTGTCAAAGCCTGTGCATCACAGGCTCTTTTCATCCTTTTTGGCACATCACTTCATGTGCATCACAGCTCCTTTCTCAAGTCTGATACCATCAGGCTGTGGCTGATGTGAATGCTAAAGGCTATGCCTGCGTGGACATTTGACATGAAGGTGAGGCACCATGTTTATTTACATGACAACTAAGTGTATGACTGTAACGTAGTTAGTGCTTCTAAGCACATGAATGAGTGCATGGACATAACTGACTACACTTTTTAGTCCAAGCCTCTCTATGAAAGTATATGGGGAAATTTTTAAATATGTTCAAAAAATAAATTGGAAATCAGACACACCATGTTAACTGTGATTCTGTTGTACATTCTAGTAAAGGTTGGGAATTCCAGTCTTTAGTGTGTCACTGGAGTATGCCTGCACCCAGCTCTCCAGCCTATCCAGATCCTGTTGGATGGCTGCACAGTCTGATGGAGTGTCACATCCCCCAGTTTTGTATCATCAGCGAACTTGCTGAGAGTACACTCAATCCCCTAATCCACATCACTGATTGTGGGTTCTCTGGAGCGTATCAAGTGATAAATTGATCCCGAACCTGCTGGTCTCAACACAGAGAGCAGAAATCATAGAATCATAGAATCAACCAGGTTGGAAGAGACCTCCAAGATCATCCAGTCCAACCTATCACCCAGCCCTATCCAATCAACTACACCCTGGCACTGAGTACCTCATCCAGTCTTCTCTTGAACATCTCCAGGGTCGGCAACTCTACCACTTCCCTGGGCAGCCCGTTCCAATGGGCAATAACTCTCTCTGTGAAGAACTTCCTCCTAATATCCAGCCTATACCTCCCCTGGCACAACTTGAGACTGTGTCCTCTCATTGCTGGTTGCCTGGGAGAAGAGACCAACCCCCATCTGGCTACAACCTCCCTTCAGGTAGTTGTAGACAGCAATGAGGTCATCCCTGGGCCTCCTCTTCTCCAGGATAAACAACCCCAGCTTCCTCAGTCTCTCCTCATAGGACTTGTGTTCCAGACCCCTCACCAGCTTTGTTGCCCTTCTCTGGACACATTCCAGTACCTCAACATTTCTCTTGAATTGAGGAGCCCAGAACTGGACACAGGACTCAAGGTGTGGCCTGACCAGTGCTGAGTACAGGGGAAGAATAACCTTCCTTGTCCTTCTGGCTACACTATTCCTGATACAGGCCAGGATGCCATTGGCTCTCTTGGCCACCTGGGCACACTGCTAGCTCATGTTCAGCCTACTATCAACCAGCACCCCCAGGCCCCTTTCTGCCTGGCTGCTCTTCAGCCACTCTGTTCCTAGCCTGTAGCACTGCATGGGATTGTTGTGGCCAAAGCATAGAACCCTGCACTTAGTCTTGTTAAATTTCATTCCATTGGCCTCTGCCCACCCATGGTGCCTGTCGAGGTCCCTCAGCAGGGCCCTCCTACCCTCCAACAGATCAACACCTGCTCCTAACTTCATGTCATCTGCAAACTTACTGATGATGGACTCAATCCCCTTGTCCAGATCATCAATAAAGATATTGAGTAGAATGGAGTCCAGCATTGATCCTTGGGGAACACCACTAGTGACTGGCTGCCAACTGGATGTGGCACCATTCACCACCACTCTCTGGGCCCAGCCCTCCAGCCAGTTCTTGACCCATTTCAGAGTGAATCTGTCCAAGCCACGAACTGCCAGCTTTGCAGGAGCTTCTTGTGGCACAGTGTCAAAGGCATTGCCGACATCCAGGTAGACTACATCAACAGCCTTCTCTGTGTAGTAAAGGCACCACATGCCCAGAATTATGCCCCCAGATACCAGTAAACTTGTCCCAGCATGTTTTGGTAAGTCCCCACTTCCATCCTCCTTTCACGAGAGGAGGACAAAGGCCCAGGCGCCAACCTGTCTCCTAAGGAGTAAACAACTGCATGCACCCATCACATGGCATGCTCATGCTCTTGCCATCTAGGGGCATAATTCTAGTTTCATCCTTTCCATAGGTCGAAGCAGGTTGTTGACAAGTGTGCCCATTGGCCAGATCCAGCCTCGAGAAATCTATAAGTACTACTCCATTTGTTTACTACTTTGCTCTCTCCTTTTGCTTTCTCTTGCTTTGGCCGAGCTACGGAAGCTTGTAACCTCTAAGTCTTCTGACTCCCACATGCAAGCATACTAGAAGCCTCTGCAGTACAGACAGAAGCCAGCTCACTGAACTGCTTGAGGAACCAGGAAACAGGATGATCCTTTCGCTGATGCAGAAAGCCAGAGTTGTAATCTCAGTCTTTGAGAGGACTGAGGATGACACCCCGAGAGGGTAAGCTTTAGCCCAGAAGGGGAAAGACTAGCCTAAGCCTGGCAGTCCAGATCTGCTGCAAACCATAAGCAGCCATAAGCAGAAACGCATCTTGCGTCCCCCCTGCCATTTGTGGGAGAGAAAAGGAGCCGTAGCCACTCTGCAGCCCTGTGTCATCAGGGTAAAGCACCCGGGATAAACACCAAGAGAGAAAGAGAGAGAGAGAAAATATCCTCTCCAGTGAGATCATCATCAAAGACTGCAGCATTGTCACCCTAAATGGGAGCAGTCACAGAGAGATTCGGCATAGTCAGCTCACTTCGAGCCGAGGGGGAAGCACCATGTCACCGCAACCCTCCCCCGACCGGCCCCACCTACCAGGAACTGTCACCTCCCAGCGACCACAGGAGAAGGAAAGCAAGCCACCCCTCCCGCGGAGGCGGGAGGAGAAAGAAGCTCACTGCCCGGATGGGACCAGCCTGGGCAGACAAGCAGCAAGCAGCCAGCATAACCCAGCAACTTGCCTCACTACAAAGAAAGACAGAATGTATCTTTCCATGTGTGCCACACTCAGTAACATTCTATTCAAAGCGCCCACGCATGTCCGCATGATATTTCTAGCTTAACTTCCCTCATCATAACATTATAAATATCTCTGTACATAGTTAGCAGCCGCCAAACGTCTTGTCGAGTCTCCATCTAGTGGGCAATCGGCGAAACTGCACCTTTTCATTCCCTTAATTAGAAACTGATTCTGTAAATATTATAATTGGGTATAATTATATATTTTTAATTTATTTAATTTAATTTTTTAGTTATTTAATATTTAGTTATTTATTTTATTTAATAATATGTGTGTGTGTGTGTATATATATATATATATATATATATATATATATATAAAATTATGGGTATATACTGAACCAGTTATGGACTATATTTTTACAACCGTGCATTTGAATCAATATATATACAGTGATTAAATGATTATTCATAATTTCAATAATTAATAATAATTGTCATAATTCATATTTCATAATTAATAATCATCATCCTCCATCCCTACTGATCACCCTTCTCCATGACACCCTGCATTCACCAGGCAGGTAACCTGATTGTAAAAGCAGATCAGGTTTGTCAGGCAGGACCTGTCCCTCCTGAATCCATGCTGGCTGTTCCTGTTTCCTTGACCATCCTGTAGATTCTGAGTAATTGCACTCAAGATTACCTGTTCTATAACCTTGCCTGGCAGTGAGGTCAGGCTGACAGGTCTGTAATTTTCTAGTTCCTCCTTCAGGCCCTTCTTGTGGATGGGCATCACATTGGCCTGCTTCCAGTCATCAGGGACCTCTCCAGTGAGCCAGGACTGCTGATAAATGATGGAGAGTGGCTTGGCCAGCTCATCTGCCAGCTCTCTCAGTACCCTAGGATGGATCCCATCTGGTTCCATTTACTTGTGAGTATTCAAGTGGCTCAGCAGGTCGCTTACTGCTTCCTCCTCGATTACAGGGGGACTATACTGGTCCCTGGCTCCATCTACCGGTTCAGGAGGCCAGTTGTCCTGAAGACAACCTATCCTACCATTGAAGATTGAGGCAAAGAAGGTATTAAGTACCTCTGCCTTTTCCTCATCCTTTGTTATTATATTCCCCTCCACATCCAATAAGGAGTGGAGGTTGTCCTTGCCTCTTCTTTTGCCATTAATATATTTATAGAAATATTTTTTATTCTCCTTTATGGCAGTGGCCAGCCTAAGTTCTAAATGGGCTTTTGCCTCTCTAATTTTTTTCCTGCAAGACCTAGCAACATCCTTAATCTCTTCCTGGGATACCTCCCCTTTTTTCCAAAGGCGATACACCCTCTTTTCCCCCTTTAGTTCCTTTAGAAGCTCCTTGCTCATCCAGTCTGGGTGTCTCCCTTGTTGGCTCCTCTTCCATCACATGGGCATAGCTTGTTCCTGTGCCTTCAAGAGTTCTTTCTTGAAGTAAGTCCAGCCTTTCTGGATCCCTTTGTTTTTAAGGGCTGTTTCCCAAGGAACTTGCCAAGTTAATTCTTTGAATAAGCCAAAGTCTGCCCTTCGGAAGTCCAGGGTGGAGGTTTGGGTGCTGCCCCTCCTGGTTTCACTGTATATTGAAAACTCAATTATTTCATGGTCACTGGACCCCAGGCAGCCTTGAACCACCACATCTCCCACCTGCTCTACTCTATTTGTAAGTACAGCTGACAGACCAGTTGCAAGGAGGTGACCACTGCCGCAGGGTGGGCAAAAATGGCCCAAACCTGAGAAGCCATTACCTATTTATTATGACATATGTGAATATTACAGTTCAACTTTCCCACAGCCTGCCTCCTTAAGCCCACTGATTTATCTTCATTTAAACAGGTGCTATCCTACCTAGTTGTCTTCCCATCCATTTCAGGGAGATAACACTGTTATTTTTCACTCCCATCCTTTTCTCAGATGGTTTGGAGGTAGAAAGTCCCCTATCGCCTCCAGGGGCTCACAGACATGAAGCATATCCCTTCCCTACACCAAGAAATCTACTGGATCTCCCTAGTCTGGCTCTCCCTGTATGATGTTTCTGGAGAATTCCTCCTTTCTTGGTTTTTGAAAGGCAGAGGTGTCAGTGGAGCATAGGCATGTGGGACTATTTCCTGTTCTTTGATGTTATAGGGAATGCTTGTCCTGTAAAATGATTACATATTATGTAGTGTGTAGGCAGGTCTGTTATCTTGTTGGAATTCCTTCTTGCACTGTCATGATTGTAAACTAAGTCAGCAAAGGACTCCATGGATGTGATCTTACTTCCTAGTATCTGCAGTGGCATGTACCAAACTATCTTTTAAAAATGTCACCTCTTTTGATGTACTTACCAGAGTGAGTTAGGACTTAATCTAGAATGCTTCTTATGAAATTTCACTGCCTTGTGAAAATGTAATCCTGTAACTTTTGCCAATTGAACTTTTGCCAATGTATTGTAATAAGAAGTTTTCTTGTCTTCTAAATCTCAACATAATCCTTGTCTTAAATCACTGTTATTAATATAAAGAAAAAACAAAAAAATTCTATAATATCCCTATTCTAAACTCTTTACCTCACCTATCCTAACACTAGAAATCTATGAGGAACCGTAAGACTATGTTAAAGTTAAACCATCAAATTAATCTCTGTAAAAAAGCAAAAAGAAAGATGTTACATTACATAGAGTGCTCTTTTGAAATGCCAGCACACAGAAGTCCTAAATCAGACAAACTAGAAAAGAGACATTAACCTATAAATTTACAAACAACTTATTCTATTTAAAAGTACTCCGAACTTATTCTAATTACAATATTCCAGTCACAAAACTTCCTATTCATTTGCAACTATCCTTACTACTATTTTACTATTATCAGTTGCTATAGTCCTTACTTATATTAATCTTACTTCAATCACTATCACTATTGTCTTTTCCTATCATCTGTCCTATAGTATTCTATTACTTATCCTATATTATTCTATTACTTATTCATTATTACTTGTCCTATATTATTCTATTATTTATTTACTATTACTTATCATGTATTCTTATAAAAACATCATACTTATATTTTCTTATCATTAACTACAACTTATAATATATAATTATAATAACTTTTTTATTATAATTAGCTACTTACCTTGTTCTATTATAATTACCTTTTGCTTAACATCTTTTATTATAATTACTTAACACTGATCATAATTACTCATTATCTATTATTCCTACTGTTAAAATGTAATTATTCCAGGCATTAAAAAGAAAATATGTAAGATCCACTACAATCAAAAACTCTTCAAGTACTCTTCAAGTATCATGAGAGAATCTGGCATAAACTTAAACTAAGCATGAATTACGTTGTAAACTGTCCCTTTAAGAATCCAGAAAAGTGCAACAAGAACACAGGTGGGTGGGGACTGGTCCAGAACCAGCTGCAAAAGTGAACTGAGGGAGAAGGGAGGGGGAAACAAGTGGGGGGGGGGGACGGTGAGAGAAGAGCCATCTGGAACAAAAATGGCTGCAAAGAAAACAATTCTGCAGAAAGTGAACACAGGAAAAAAATTATACAGCTGCAGGTAGCTGATTTGCAAAACTTGCATACTCATGAGGTATGCATTAAAAGCTTTTTTGGAAACTTCTTTCTGAGTCTTTATCAATGAATATCTTAATGCATCCTGGGTTGAGAGGGTGGAGCTATGGCCATTATTATAGCTGCGACTGCCCGCCAACAGTCATAAACCCATAAAACTATGGTAAAACCACACAACTGTGTTGTAAACCCATAAATCCATTACCACATAAGTTTAAAAAACACAAACTCAGTCTCTGTCTGTTCTCACCGCAGACGGAAAACTAAGAACTTAAGGAAGTTTTATAGCAGTTGTTTTTAACAGCATGTGTTTGTGTCCTGAGAAAGTATCCCAACCCCATCCTGTGTTTGTAAGACAAAAGAAAAAAGAACCTTCTCCAAAAGAAATGCTGCCATGATGGGGAGAGTTCCCTGGAAAGTTGAGGGAAGCTGCAGGCTAATTGTATATTTACTGGCTGGTTGTGTAGATGTTCACTAGTCATGGCAGGCCCTCTGTCAAATGTGCCTCTTCAGGGCTCCATCCATGCACTTTCCCTTTCAAGGAGCGGAGAGAAGAAAGGGTGGCACAGGGGCTGCTTAACCCCTCAGGTCTCTAGACTTTATAGAGACTTTTTTTTTTTTGGCATTGACCACCCATGGGGCACCATCTGTGGGGTTCTCCAAAGTGTATCAAGTGACAAGTTGATCCCAGACCTGCTGCTCTCAACATGGAGAGCAGAAATACAACTGACAGACCATTTGCAAGGAGGTGACCACTGCCACAGGGTGGGCAAAATGGCCCAGACCCACGGAGCCAGTGCCTATTATTAAGGCATATGTGAATATTACAGATTGACTTTCCTACAGCCTGCCTCCATAAGCTCACTGATTTATCTTTATTTAAACAGGTGCCTTTCTACCCAGTTGCCTTCCAATCCATTTCAGGGAGGCAACATTTTCACTCCAATCCTTTTCTCAGCTGGTTTAGAGGTAGAACATCCCTTATCACTTCCAGGGCCTCACAGACATGAAGGCCCTCTACACATTCCATTATTATTCCCTTTTCAGGTTCCCACAGTTGATAAAGATATCGAACAAAATTGGACTCAGTACTGATCCCTGGGGAACACCACTGGTCACAGGCCTCCAAGTTGACTCTGTGCCACTGATGACAACCCTCTGAACTCTGTTGCTGAGCCAGTTTTCAATGCACCTCACAGACCAAGCATCTATGCTTCATTTCTTGAGCTTTTCTACGGGGATATGATCAGAGACAGTATCAAAATCCTTTATGAAGTCAAGGTATACGGGATACACTGCACTTCCCTTGTCTACCCCTTTGGTCATGGTTTCATAGAAGGCTATCAGATTAGGCAGGATCTCCCCTTGGTAAATCCATCTTGGCTACTCCTCATAACCTTCTTGTCTTCCATGTGTTTAGAGATGACTTCCAGAATGAGCTACTCCATCATCTTTCCAGGGATGGAGGTTAGGCTAAGTAGTCTGTAGTTGCCTGGGTCCTCCTTCTTGCCTTTTTTGAAGACTGGAGTGATGTTTGCTTTCTTGCAGTTATCAGGCACCTCGCCTTTTCTCCACGACTTTTGAAAAACGATGGAGAGAGGATCAGCAACCGTATCTGCCAGCTGTCTCAGCAATTGTGGATGCACCCCATTGGGGCCCATGGATTTGCGTATCTTTAGTTGGTGTAAGAGATCTCTAACCCAGTCCTGACTGACCAGCGGAATGTCCACATCTCTCCAGTTCTGCTCCCTTGCTTCCAAAGACTGAGGTTCCTGAGGGCTGGTTGTAGGAGTAAAGACTGAGGCAAAGAAGGCATTCAGCAACTCTGCCATCTCTGAATCATCAGTTACTGTATCTCCCATATCATTCAGTAGTGGTCCCACCTTTTCCCTGCTCTTCCTTTTATTATTGAGGTATTTGAAAAAACTTCTTGTTCTCTTTCACCCCCATGGCAAGACTCAGTTCCAAGAGGGCCTTAACCTTTATTGTTGCCTCTCTACATGCTCTGGCTATATTTCTATAATCCTCCCATCTAACCTTTTTTCCACATATTGTAAACCTCCTTTTCCTTTTTGAGTTTTTCAGAGAGTTCCTTCTCATCCATACAGGTCTTCTGCCTCCCTTACTTGATTTGTTTTCAAGGGAATATGTTTTTCTTGAGCTTGGAGGAGGTAATGTTTGAATATTAATCAGCTTTCTTGGGACCCCCTTCCTTGTAGAGCCCTAGTTCACTGGATATTTCTAAGTAGAGTCTTGAAAAGGGCAAATTTAGCCCTCCTAAAGTCCAGGGTTGAAATTTTTCTTATCACCCTGCTTCTTTGTCTATATTAAACTCTTAACATGTCATGGTCACTGCAGCCAAGATTACCCCCAACCTTAACATCTACAACCAGTCCTTTTTTGTTTGCTAATATTAGGTCCAGCATCGCACTCTTCCTGGTTGGGTCTTCAACTACCTGCAGGAGAAAGTTGTCATCCGTGCACTGCAGGAACCTTTTGGACTGTTCATGCTTGGCTGTGTGACCTTTCCAACCAATATCAGAGTGGCTGAAGTCAGCCATGAGCACCAGGACACTTGATCTTGAGGCTACTTCCAGCTGCCTAGAGAAGGCCTCATCAACAGCTTTTTCCTGGTTTGGTGGTCTGTAGTAAACACTCACAACTGTATCACTCATGTTTGCATGTCCCTTTGCTATTATCCATAAGCTTTCAATGCTTTTATCATCTCCCCCTGGGTTAAGCTCAACACATTCTAGTTGCTTATTCACATAGGGAGCAACTCCACCACCTTGCCTTGTCAGTCTGTCCTTCCTGAAAAGTACATAGTCATCCATAACCACATTCCAGTCATGGGAGCTGTCCCACAATGTCTCTGTAGCTGCAACGAGATCATAGTCCTGTGACTGCACCCAGACTTTGAGTTCATCTTGCTTATTTTCCATGCTTCTTGTGTTGTTATACAGACACTCAGAGACTTAGCAGAAGAGCATCTGTTACCATTGTGGATATCACATAATCCACTATCCCCTACAGCACCTGTAATAGCAGTGGAGCTGGTATCCTGTCTTATAATTGTCCCAGGATTGTCTTCAGTGAGCCTGGTTTTTTCCTCTTCACCCTTCAAAATTAGTTTAAAGACCTATCAACTAGCCCTGCCAGTTCTTGTCCCAGGATTCTTTTTTCTCTTACACACAAGCAAGCCCCATGACCCATTCACCTTATAATGCTCAGGGGGAGCAGGCAGAGGAATTGGGACTGAAAATGAGCCTGGAAAGATGAGAGGGGTAGGGAAAAGGTGGTTTTAGTTTTGTTCTTGTTTCTCACCATCCTACTCTTGTTAATTTGGTGTAATTAAAATTAATTTCCCCAAGATGAGTCTGTTTTGCCTGTGATGGCAATTTGTAATAGATCGCTTTGTAATAGATCGCTCTGTCCCATGACCTTTTGTATCATATCCCATTCTACCCCTCCCCCAAACTCCATCCTGTTGATGGATAGTCACAGAATCACAGAGTCAGTATGGCTGGCAAAGACCTTTAAGACCTCTGAGATAACAAGTCCAACCACTATCTAACTCTGCCAGGGCCACCATTGCACCACATCCTTGAGCACCATATCTAGATGGCTGTTAAATAAATCCAGAGATGGTGATTCTGCCACTTCCCTGGGCAATATCTTCCAGTTGGTAACTATTTTGGTATAGATGTTTTTCTTAATGTCTAACCTAAATCTCCACTGGAGTAACTTGATACTACTTCTTCTTGTCCTATTTGTTTAATTGTGACTTCTGAGAAGAGACCAACATCTACCTCTCTACAACCTCCTTTCTGGCAATTGCAATGAAGTTTCCGCTCAGTCTCCTTTTCTTCAGACTAAACAATTCCAGCTCCCACAGCTGCTCCTTGCAAGTTTTATTCTCAAGACCCTTCACTAGCTTTCTTGTCCTTCACTGCACCCACTCCAGCATCTCGGGGTCTCGTATACTGCAGTGTCTAAAACTGAACATAGTATTTGAGGTGCAGCCTCCCCGGTGCCGAGTACAGGGGGACGATCACCAGTCAGGCTGGCCACAATATTACTGATCTTCTTGGCCACCTGAGCCACTGCCACATAAAATATACCTCTGGTGTCCCAAGTGTCCAACCCAGGAAGGTGGACACAGGAAATGGTGTATTTCTGCCCATAAATCCTGCAACCTCTGAATCCATCTGCAAGGTCATTATGTTCCTCTTTCTTCCTTCTCTGCTCCCGTGGAAGATGCTTCCCTATCAGGTAATCTCAAGGCCTCTTAGGCCTGTCTAGGTCTAATGTCAGGAAGAGAAGGGGGGAGCAGTCTCAGACCTGGCCAGCCTGAGACTAGCCTAGCAGTGGGGTGGGGGGAAGAAAGAGCCCTGGGGGTTTTGGGTGTATCCTCAGGTGGGGAGAAAGGAAGAGCTGGGAGGTCTTTGGGTGTTGTAAAAAGGATTCTGTACACTTTGAGATTCGTTGCCACTGTGCTTGTAGTTTTTGTAGTTTCACCAATTGCTTTTCCTTTTAAACTTTCCATCACTCTTTGATCTGTTTGTGTGAGTGTCATTCTTTTGTTCCTCTCGGGGCAAGAGAGGGGCAAGAGAGGATGTGTCTGGTCCCAAACCAGCACATTTGGACAATCTAGATTGTGTTATTGTTCATTGACTGCATGAAGAACAAAATCAGCTCAGAACTTAAGGATTTTTTTCCAAATGAAATTTACAGGCGATTACATTGAGTACTGTATTTGTACTGTGCTGATTCATAATGCAATATAAAAGCTGGGGTGAGTGGGCATGGTATGGTGATGCTGACTTACTTTCGAAAGACCATTTTTCTTCCAGTGAAAATACTGTCAGTGATTGTCTTGTTATAGAAACTCTAGTTCTAGGAAATCACCTTGCTTACTTACCTGTGACCAAATAAATGTCTGTGTGTTTCATTTTGGTTCCCATTCTGTTTCAGAGGCAGAAGCTTTTTATGGGTGTGGGAGACAAAAGGCTTTCTCCAACTTGGCTGAAATTCCGTGTCTTTTTTTGTCTTTTGTCTTTCTCTGCCAGTCTCCACTCCAGGTCCAACCTGATCCTGCAAATTCCATTTTCTCCTTTATGAGCAAATTCTGCTGATTACTTCCACCTCCTTAACACCCCTCTTGGGTGTCCCTGCCTTCCTTCTGACTGTGCTGGCACCACTAATTTTTGAAAGTACTTGAAGTGTGACCATGCCTTTTCTCTCAACTTTGCAGTCTGGACTCATTAGCACAGGGAGAGCGCTATGGTGCTGTTGTCCAATCTCTAGAATAGTGTCTTCCTAAAACAATTGTGAATTAAATAACACCTGAGGATAATAATAAGAAAAATAATCTAGAATACTAAATGAAGTGTATATTAGGGGGGCAAAAAGTTTTACACTTTTTTTATTCTTTTTAAAACACTTTTCAAAATTTTGTGGAAAACAACACATATGCAGACATCAGTCATTGAGTTTTAGTCCAATTTCATATGTTAAGGGGCACTTTTACTATTTTAAATTTTTAATGCAATCATTGGACTAATGGCTGAGTGAGTTTATAATTTTGCTGAAGTACTTGTACTGCAGTAAAGCTAACTCTGTGTTACTATTGAATTGTGTATGTAGCAGCTATGATGCATTTCATGCACAGGATATTGTAAGATATCTCATGAGTTGTTGTTGTCATTTTATGACCAAGTAGTTAAGATGTATACATTAATCTTTGGCTTTTTGTAAGTTCAAAACTGCATATAGAAACATTTGCATTTTAAAGCATATAGCAAATGTAGTAAAGTGGTGTGGTGTTTGTTTTTTTTTTTTTTTTTCTCCTCTCTTTAGCATGTTCACAGTTATATTTTTACTATTCTCTAACTTGGCCAAATATATATTCCAAGGTTATGCCTTCTTTCATGGTATTCCAGCCAACTTTGAAAGATTCATGTTTTTTGAGTTCAGGCAGCCTGTTCTAGGCAGAGATGCAAAAAAGCAACAGCTTGATTCTCCTTTAATTCTAATTCGCTTTAGAAGTAAATAGGTGCACGCTTACATACACAAAAATATATAATAAAACACATACTTGCATGTATATATGTGAAGATAGATATGTGTTTATTTGTATGTATTCACCAATTACAAAGAGGAGAGAGCTGGCAGGATCAGTTCTAAATGTACCAACTTAATATAGTGAGTAATCTTGTGCTTGGACACATCTGGAGCGTAGAAGACTTGATTTCTTGTTTGTAGTCTGAATTGGGAATGGTTGCTTGTCAATCACTCACTGCAGTGTACTGCAAGTGATTATTAGCTGCTTGGGTTTAGGGTTGTCTCAGTCCTTCAGTGGAAACTGTTCATGCTATAGGATTAAATATTCCCTAGTGTTGGTATCTTCTGGTTATCATGTGGCTTAACCATTGAATATAGGTGACCTCTTCCTGCAATAATAGTAATATTTATCAATCAGATGGAGTGGAACACTGTCTGCAAAGAACAGGGGGAAATTGAAAGGCTTGCAGTTTGTCTGGTTATACATTTCGTGGCTGTAGAAAGTGGCGTGTTGCCATGAATTTTTTGTTTCTGCATATTTGCTTTTTCTGATGAAACATATGAATGAAATGTTTATTTGATATAAATTCCAGACTACGTTCTGAGAGCTCATTTGATGGCAGTCAAGTTTTGATTTAGAAAGACTTAAGAACAAGAGGTTACAATTAGCTCTCTGAACTTCTCATTGTGCATGAGATTTTTGCAGCTGAAGCTTCCCACTGTGCTTTGGTCATGAAAGCTTAAATTATTCCATTTATATTGATGACCTTTCAAGTCATACAGACACAGATCAATGTATTACTTCCAAAGGGACAAGGAGTCAACTCTGTACTAGTAATAGTCATCAGCCAAGCTTTGTGCCAGTTGTGGTGTGAGTAGGTTTCCATCCTGTTGCTGGAGTCTCAGTGCTAATTTCTGTTATGGAAGAGGAGGACTAGTGTCAGCTAGTATCTTGATGCTAATAACTCTATTTCCATGCTGGTGGGAACATATTTGTCAGAACTGGGCATGGGGATATAAATCAAAAGAGAACTTTCTGAAAGTGTTCCCAAGTCTTGTGATACCTTGTCAGCACTTTTTCCCTAAATAAGGACTTCAGGGATGTGCTGTCAGAAATCAGCACAAGAATAATTTCTAAACTAGCCCCTCTTTGTGTTTTGAATGCTGGCTTAACAATCCTGATGGGAAAATGCTTGTCTGGACATGCCTTCATGGATTCCAGTCTCTTGGGGCAGTCATATGGGGCTGCCTTCCTTCCACATTTGGGTATACTCAAATGAACTCTTAAATGTGCTGCCATGCCACCTCTGCTGATGTTGCTGTCCATCTGATCACTAAGCTAGTTAAATCATGAGGTGTTTGAGTGGTTAGGTTTTAATTGACATGGAAGACTTCGCAGAGCCAGGTTACAAACTGGAAAGCAAACATTGACAATAGCATTACCAAGTGACGGTGATTGTTCTTCATTGATGCCTCAACAATGAACACCAGACACATAGCTTATCTAATTATGCTATTATAAAATAATATCTGAAAGGTTTGCTCTCTGCTTAGTAAGAAGATATGTAGACTAATGAGTTTAATGTTTATACTGCACTCTGAATACATGAAGAAAAGTACTGGAATGATATGCAGTTTATGTGGTGACTTCTCCATTACAGTGCTGTAGTGAAATAGCAGAGATACAAACCTTATCACAGCAGGTCCTTAGAGTTTTAACATTTTTGGTTGTACTGAAAAGATGAGATTTTTTTAATGTAGTGGGGGTTTTTTGTTAATTTTTTTTTTTTGCATTTTGCTAAACAGAGCCTTTTGAGACTTTGGTAGGGAGAGAAGATCTAGTTAAATTCATGTAGTGATTCTGGAAGTCACTGAGGCTTGCAGCACTTCCAGACATTTATCAATATGCTGTATGACAGATGAATCATTTTAGCATTTGAGAGTAAGAGAATATTATTTTACGTGTGATGCACACAAGTCCTCAGATGTACCTTTGTAACCCTTGCCATAGGTGACCTTCTGGATGAAAAGATCTTTCTGAAAGAAATTCTTATCAATCAAATGCCAGTTCTTGTGCTCACTTGTGCATTCATAAAAGTATGGACATGTGTACTCAGAGCATTATCTGGCAATTGTGCCTATGCTGAGGAGGCAGAAGTGCAGAGCATGCATAACAGTTCTGTACAGCAGTACACCTAGAATAATAAACCTTGTATCACAGCTTAATGTATATGATCAGACATGGCTATGCTGTTCCACTATTTAAAAGAAAGCTGCTTGTGTCATTCTGCAACTTGTGTTCTTTCGCTATACACATATTGAGATTGGGTTTCTTTTGATTCAGAGATATCTGCAGTGCAGTCTGGTGTGTGGTAAGTATGAAATCCTTTCACTACAGAGTGGCTGTGTGCAGTTATGCAATGTATGGAAGGCGGAGCTGGCCACTCGGGTGGAGTATAAGACTGTTGTCAGAGGATGCAGGGAAGCTACAAGGAAGGCTAAGGGCTCCTTGGAATTCAGTCTTGCCAGGGAGGTCAAAGACAAAAGAAAGGGCTTTTTCAAATACATTGCAGAAAGAACTAACACTAGAGGCAATGTAGACCCACTGCTAAATGGGATGGATGCCTTGGTGACAAGGGATACAGAGAAGGCAGACTTAATGAATGCGTTCTTTGTCTCCATCTATACTCAGGAACTCCAGACCCCTGAGGCCACAGAGAAGACATGATAAAGGGGGAGGTTTCCTTGGTCAGTTTGAACTGTGTTGATGAGGACTGGATTAGGGAACAGTTAAGTAAACTGAACATCCATAAATCCATGGGTCCTGAGGGCATGCACCTGCAGGTGCTGAGGGAGCTGGCAGAAGTCATTGCCAGACCACTCTCCATCATCTTTGGTAAGTCATGGTGGACAGGAGAGCTGCCTGGGGACTGGAGGAGGGCAAACGTCACTCCAGTCTTCAAAAAGGGTAAGAAGGAGGACCCAGGTAACTATAGACAGTAAGCCTCACCTCCATCCCTGGAAAGGTAATGGAGCAACTTATCCTCAGTGCCGTCCTTAGGCATATCAAGCACAAGAGGGTTGTTAGGAGCAGTCAACGTGATTTTACCAAAGGGAAGTTATGTTTGACCAAACTGATAGCCTTTTATGAGGGCAAAACCTGGTGGATAGATGGTGGTAGAGCAGTGGATGCGGTTTATCTTGATTTCAGTAAAGCATTTGACACCATCTCCCACAGCATCCTTGCAGCTAAACTGAGGCAGTGTGGTCTGGATGATCAGGTAGTGAGGTGGCTTGTGAACTCGTTGAAGGAAAGAAGTCAGAGAATTGTGGTCAATGAGATGGAGTCTAGTTGGAGGCCTGTAACTAGTGGAGTCCCTTGGGTCAGTACTGGGACCAGTTCTATTCAATATATTCATCAATGACCTGGATGAGAGCACAGAGTGCACTGTCAGCAAGTTTGCTGATGACACAAAACTGGGTTGAGTGGCTGACTCATCAGAAGGTGAGACATAGACAGGCTGGAGAGTTGGGCAGGGAGAAATTTAATGAAATTCAACAAGGACAAGTGTAGAGTTTTGCACCTGTGAAAGAACAACCCCATGTATCAGTAAAGGTTGGGAACTGACTTGCTGGAGAGCAGTGAAGGGGAAAAGGACCTGGGAGTCTTAGTGGATGGAAGGTTGACCATGAGCCAGCGAAGTGCTCTTGTGGCCAAGAGGCCAATGCCATTCTAGGTTGTATTAGAAGGAGCGTGGTTAGTAGGTCAAGAGAGAGTCTCTTCTCCCTCTACTCTGCCCTGGTGAGGGCTCATCTGGAATATTGTGTCCAGTTCTGGGCCCCTCAGTTCAAGAGGGACAGGGAGCTACTAGAGAGAGTCCAGCGCAGAGACACAAACATGTTCAGAGGAGTGGAACATCTTTCTAACAAGGAGAGACTGAAGGAACTGGGCTATTTAGCTTGGAGAGGAGGAGACTGAGGGGTGACCTCATTAATGTTTATAAATATGGAAAGGATGAGTGCCAAGAGGATGGAGTCAGGCTCTTCTTGGCAATGCCAAATGACAGGACAAGGGACAGTGGGTGGAAGTTGAGGCATAGGAAATTCATGTGAAACTGAGGAATTTTTTTACTGTAAGGGTGACGGAGCACTGGAACAGGCTGCCCTGGGGGGCTGTGGAGATATTCAAGACCCGTCTGGATGCGTTCCAGTGTGATCTGGTATAGGTGACCCTGCCCTGGCAGGAGGCTTGGACTAGATGATCTTTTGAGGTCCCTTCCAGTTCCTAACATTCTTGTGTGTGATTCTGCATGTGTATGTTATTTGGGAACTCATGAATGATAACAGCAGTCCCAGCAGTCCCCTCTACCTTAAAAATCTGCAGCTATTTAGAAGTGCTGAATCTTAGAGTAGGTTACAAATCTCCCAAGGACAGGAGGCTTCAAAAAGTCTTAAATCCAGTCCTGATGCATGGCACTTCAGTGCATCCAGTTCGATGGAGGTTGATGCTGAGTTGTTCAGTGGCATTTAAAAGTAAATGTAGTAAAATAGAAAGATATCTTCATGTCTGTAACCATTATATTTTGTCCAGATGTTTTCCCTCTCTTTAATTCAGAGTACAGGTATCTTCCTTGACAATAAAAAGTAGAGCACAGCAATTAATCTCAGCAGATGACCCTACCTCAGGAGGCTGTGCAGCCCAACCTTCCACACAGAGAAGTGCACTCCAACCAGCAAAACCGTAATTTTATGTTGCGAGTGCTCAGATTTAGCATATTCAGATTAGTATACCTTGAAGGCAACCAGATGTAAGACCAGTTCAGTTTCACTGTGAACAAGTGCCACTAGTTTCCAGTGAACTAAGCAAAACCACTGCTGCCTCTGTCTAGTGCCAAATCTGGCAACTGAGCAGGGAGCAACACAATAACTGACTCTTCCCTCTCACTCTCCATTACCGCCATCAACAGTTAATAAAAAACCTACAGCAACTAGTTGTTGCAAAGAAACATGGTATGTTGTTGCAGGTTTGGGGACAGATTATGTTCCTTGCTACCCTGAGGAAACTTCCATTGTGTGTCAGGAAGCAATAAAGCTATGACAGAAAGGCATCTTGTGCTGTTGCAAGTTCTGTTGACTGAATAAGTACTAAAGTTCATTGGTTCAACAGAGAGAAGGTTTTTTTGGTTTGGTTTGTTTGGGGTGGGGGGGAGTTGGGGGAAGGAAATCAATTATTTTTGCCCTAAATGGGAGAAATAGAAAATGTAGTTTCATCTAGACAACTCTGTTTATTGACATATTCAAAGAGGCCTACGTACGACTATTCTTCCTCTTTTTAATTTTTTTGTTTTTCCTTTTCTTTTTTTTTAATTTAGTGGGGCTACATCCATTGTCTACAGATGCAGACAGAAAGGGACTCAGAAACCTTACGCCATCAAAATGTTGAAGAAGACAGTAAGTAATTTTGTTTTGTTTTGCTTTGTTTTGGGTTGTGTTTGGGATTTTCTCAGGGGGGGGTTTGGGTGCAGTTTCTTTGTGGGAGGGAGATGGGCTAGATTAAGGACCCTGTTAAGCTTGTATTTATTGTGACCAAGCTTCTTCTTCTCCTCATAATTAAAAAACTTTAAGAGGTAGCAGCACACTGTTGGGCATGACTTAGCCCCTCAAATCTTGCTTGTACCTTCATCTAATGTTTTCTGTATAGACAGATTTGGGCAAAACTTTTTAGACTAAAGTGGCTTTTTCTTTTACTGTGCAAAAGAAGCCAGTTAAGAGCTAATTTAAATGTTATTTGATTGCATTTTCTTTAATACACTGTTTTGCTCAAAATAATATCATTACATGATATATTTTCTTTTTTAGAAATTGATTAAAACACCAATTCAAACTCAAGTAGAATTAAATATTTCTTGGACATTTTCCCCTTAAAAAATTGGAAGAGAATCACTTGAGACATCATATATTTTTAGAGCTCTGTATATATCACAATTCTACCACAGCTATTTTTGTGTGTTACAAAATAGGCAGTGGAACGCATGAAGAGAGACCAGAGACCAGAGGAGGAAGGCATGTAATGAATCAAAAGACTTCAAGCAGAAAGGAAGAGTGAGGGATAGGGTAGAATAGTTCATGTTCCTAAGAGGTAAGGGAGAAATCTGAGAGGAAGCAAGCAAGCTGTAGGGAATGGACATGATTTTTATTCATGAGTGGGTTTGATTCCACTTATTCCAATGTTAAATCATCCAGTATTCCATAAGGTTCAGGGATGTTCACATGTAGCAACATAATGATGGCTGGGCAGGCATAAACATGTCTGAAAGCTGAATTAACTTGTAGTCTTTGTGCAAGACATAATGAGTGGGTTCCACATAAGTAAAGTGTTAGCATTCATTTATCATCTTTGAAAGTAAACCAAAGTTTAAACTGGAGCAGAAATTCAGTTGTGTGTGGTGCTTTTGAATTTGCATCTGGTGCACTGGAGGAAGCAGGGCATGTGAGGAGGTTGCACCACTGCAGCCTACACACTGTCTTTCCTATGGAAACGCAGATAACTTAATTTTTAAAGTTTTTATCAATTCTTTATGTCAATGATTCCCATACTATTTTAGGAATAGAATTCCTTATAATTCTCATTCCGAAATGCACTAGGAAGAATGATATTACTTACAAATATTTATTTACCCGTTTTTTTGGCCTTTGTGGAGATTAATTCATGTCCACAATAGCCACATGAATACTGCATCCATATGTTTGTCTCTGAAAGTATTCCATGTGGAACTTTGACAGACCTACTGTAGCACAGACTTTTTTTTGAAGTGTAGGGAAAATGGCAAGCAAAAAGAATAGCAGCCTTGATTGTATTAGCAGTATAGTTAAGCAGTTCATGTAACTGAGTTGTTCCCAGTCTAACAGATACACTTTGGGATGTTTTGTTATGAGAAGAGGCGATTCTGTTACACAACTGAGCGCAGTTGTATGATTGAGAACATGGGAGGCGATATTGTAATGATGTGCTGCTGCTTTGTGTCTGTGTGCCATGAGCTACTATACATTCCAATTTGGAGACGTATATTATCACAGAGAGAGCTGTGTGTTGTGGTGTTCCCACAGCAGGAGGCCTGATCTTTGCTGAGAGAATCTCAGTGTAAAAATAACTAAGTGTGGGCCAGATCACATACAAAATGTTGATCACATACAAAATGTTGATCACCTTAAATTTCCTGTCAGCCTTTATAAAATAGAAAAAACAGATGACAATTCAACAGTGAAGGAAAATTGATGGGAGAAAAAGAGGAGCTTGTGACAGTTTGTTTTTTATGTGAAGTCCCATTTCTTCAAACCCCTTTCTCAAATGCCTGTAAGGGAGCACTGAAGAACACAGAAAACTGGAAGACAAAGGAAGATGGTCCAGCTTGTTCTGCAAGTGGTAACAAATTGTGTGTGATTAGCTCTAAATTTGTGAATGCTCATCACTACACTACTGTAATTTGAAATAAAGCATTAGAAATAATTACTTTTGTCTCATGGAAACAACTCAGAGAGAAGAATACAAGTGAAGAATACAAGAGAAGAATACAAGTGGTACTTTTGGATCAAAGTAGTGCGCTAGGAAGAGACTGCAAGAAACACAAAATGCATATCAGTGTTGTTTTTCTGTAAATAATAAGATTAATTTTTCATTTTGCCTGACTAATGCATTACTATATCAATACAAATAAAATTTTGGGAAAGACGTATCAGCCAATTCTGAGAATACACACTTGTGGAGAGATGTGAGTTCCTTGGAGATTCTGTAATTAATATTTTTCATACTAATAAAATAGTATTCATCTTGAAAAAGTATTCAATGTTTTTTGCCCAGTTCCATTTTTTATTTTGTTTGTTGTTTGTTTGTTTGGAGTTTTTTGGTTTTTTGATTGATAGTTAAGTTAACAAAGAAAACCAGGACAAAACACATTCATGCAGACAACTGTTAGAAGGGCTAAAGAGATCCAAAGAAAATTTGATGTATATATTAGTGAGGAAAAAAACCTCTTTGATAATGTATAAGAAATTAAATTTGGAATTGTTCTTAACAGATACAGATAGAAGTATCTCTATAAACCAACATCTCTGAGACAGCAGAACAAACAATGTTAAATCATTGCCTTTTATTGGCTCCATTTCTGAGCCTAACTGAAATGTGGGATTCGGCTGAGGGAGCTGGGACTGTTTAGCCTGGAGAAGAGGAGGCTCAGGGGAGACCTTATTGCTGTCTACAACTACCTGAAGGGAGGTTGTAGCCAGGAGGGGTTTGGTCTCTTCTCCCAGGCAACCAGCAGCAGAACAAGAGGACACAGTCTCAAGCTGCGCCAGGGGAGGTTTAGGCTGGAGGTGAGGAGAAAGTTCTTCACAGAGAGAGTGGTTGGCCATTGGAATGTGCTGCCCAGGGAGGTGGTGGAGTCACCGTCCCTGGAGGTGTTCAAGAGGGGATTGGACGTGGCACTTGGTGCCATGGTTTAGATAGTCATGAGGATTAGGGTGACAGGTTGGACTCGATGATCTTTGAGGTCTCTTCCAGCCTTCTTGATTCTATGATTCTATGATTCTATGCTATACTCACTATTTGGGTTTTGCTGTCTTTAGCAGATCACTAAAAATTCCACATAGGTAATAAAGGTTTGAATCATATGATTTCTTTGTGAAGAAATCCATTTTATGAAACAAGAAAGAAGCAAAAGCAGGACGAACATTACATTAAGGGAAACATTAGACTCCCTTTTAAGAAGAGTAGAAAGAAAGACCCTGAGAACTGCTTACCTGTCAGCCTCACCTCCGTGCCTGGTAAGATCATGGAACAGATCCTCGTGGAAGCTCTGGATAGGGAGGTAGTTTGAGACAGCACATTAGGATAGGGAGGTAATTTGCGACAGCTACCATGGCTTTACAAAGGCAAGTCCTGCCTGACTTTCTGTAGTGGCTTTATACAATGGAGTGAATGCATCAGTGAACAAAGGAAGTACATTGGATGTCATCTGTCTGGATTTCTACAAGGCCTTTGACCCATTCCTGGACAACATCCTTCTCTCTAAGTTGAAGAGATATGTATTTGATTTGTGGACTGTGTGGCGGATAAGGAATTGACTGGATGGTCACATCCAGAGAGTAGCGGTCAACTGCTCAATGTCTAGATGGAGATGGGTGACAAGTGGTGTCCCTGAGGGGTCCATATCATACTGTTGTTTAATATCTTCCACAATATAGACAGTGAGATAGAGTGCACCCTTGGCAAGTCTGCAGATAACAGAAAGCTCAATGGCGTGGTTGATGTACCAGAGGGATGCGATGCCATACAGAGGAACCTGGACAAGCTGGAGAAGTAGGCCTACGTGAATCTTATGAAGTTCAACAAGGTCAAATGAAAGGTCTTGCACCTGCATCAGGGCAGTCTTCATTATCAATACAGGCTGGGGGGTGATGTAGTAGAGAGCATCTCTGCAGAAATGGGCTTGGGAGTTCCTGGTGGAAGAGAAGTTGGACATGAGTCAGTAATGCACACTTGCAGCCTAGAAATCATGTTGTGGGCTGCATCATAAGAAACATGGGCTGCAGGTCAAGAGAGGTGATTCTGCCACTCTGCTCTGCCCTGGTATCTTGGTTTGAGCTGGAAAACAGCTCCAGACAGAAAGTATTTCACTGCAAAGGAGTAAAATAAAAACACTCACACAGAACTGGAGGTCTAATAGAAATACTATTTACAAAAATACACAAAAATACAAAAGGTATTCAGGGAAAAGGATATGTATACACAATCAGAATCAGTTCAGGCCTAGCTTCCCAGTTGAGCCCACCAGGCCTCAGCTAGGCCACAACCAGGCCAAGGCCTCTCCACCAACACTAGGCCTCAGTAGGCCCAGAGTAGGATAAACTGCTGCCCCCCATCAAGACAGGCCTACGAGGCCTCAATGCTCCCTGCCCAAGCCTCACTGCACCTCCCCCCCTCCCCTTAGCTGGGCACACTAGGCCCAGCTGTGCAGCAAGAAAATAGCTCAGCAAGAACGCTGCACTCCCCACAAACCAAAGAGATAGCAGCCGCTGCACACGCCAAGAGAAGAGAGGAGGGAGAAAAAGAGTGAACTAGCTGGGAGGTCTCCTTTTATAGGGAAATGCAGGATTATGGGAATGGAATAGCAAATTACGATATCCTGTGCCCAACCTCTGGGGTGGGATTGTCCAGCCCCTTGGACTCTCTATCTTCTGGAGGAATTTATCACTATGATAGGACACTTAGGCCTTAACCTGTAACACCTGGTGAGACCTCACCTGGAGTACTGTGCCCAGCACTGAGGCACCTTAACACAAAAAGGACTTGGACCTGGTGGAGCAAGTTCAGAGGAGGGTAACAAAGACGATCAGAGAGCAGGAACACCTCCCCTATGAAGACAGGGTTGCTCATCCTACAGAAGAGTAGGCTCTGGGAAGACCTTATAGCAGCATTTCAATATCTGAAGGAGGCCTGCAAGAAAGGCAAGGAAGGACTCTTTACAAGCGCATGTAGTGATCTGATATGGGGCCAACAGTTTTAAACTAGGGAAGAGTGGATTTAGATTGGGCATCAGGAAGTAGTCCTTTACTTTGAGGGTGGTGGAACACTGGAACAAGTTGCCCAAGGAGGTTGTGGAGGCTGCATCCCTGAAGACTTTCAAGGTCAGGGTTGTTGGGGCTTTGAGAAACCTGATCTAGTTGGAGATGCCCCTGATTAACTGCAGAGGAGTTGGAGACGATGACCTCTAGAGGACCCTTCCAATCCAATGCATGATATGATTCTACGGTTCTATGATGTATCAGAAAAGCTCGTCAGATGAGCAAAATACAGTGATGAACTTTTACCTTGCAATTCCAAATATGAGATTGGTTTGCTTTTCCCTACACAAGGTGAAGTATCTTTAAGATACACTTTGCAAATATGATTGCTACTACTCTTAAGCCAAGATTTGAAAATTCTGGAACAAACAACATACAGCATGTGGATCATATTGGAAGAACACAGGATTCTTGAAGGGAGCAAACTTTATTACGTGCTGATTATGAAATGAAACCTCTCACCTGCAGATCTTTGTCTCCTGTTGGTGTGCTTTGAGAAAGCTAGGCAGCATATGACTCAGGGCCATCATGAAGACCATCTCATAACTGGGTAGGTGAATACCTCACAAGAAACTATATCTACCCCTGCCTTAAATTTTCTACCTGAGTTTAGACAAGTTCCTTCAAAAATAGTAAAGAGAAAACTTCTCTTCCATCTTTTCTAAATTAAGATGCCAAGTGCTTGCCCATATTACAGGTCTACCAATTGCTAACAGCTGTAATTGAAATCATTTGGCACCTGCTGTTGTGATAAAGCAACATGGCCTGTGGAAAGAACAGGATGCTGAACTGGGTTGCCTGAAGCCTTCATCTTGGTGTATTCCCAGTTCAGCCTGTGCTATTGGCTGAGGTATTTCTTTTGTTTTAAACTTTCTTATCCATAAAAATGAGGTAATAATTACTTGATTTGGTTCTCAGCAATGCCTTGAAAGATAGTTTTCATAGGTTTTAATTGATACATACTGTCTCCTAAGAAATTTAAATATTGTGAAATATTAGGCCCTCTATGTCTCAGTAAATGAGGCATGCAAGTACGGTGACTATTTTGAACAATTCCCATTTTGATTTCATTATTTTTTATGCATGAAAATCCTCCCTCACAGAGTTTGTGATAACTAATACTTTCTCAATACTTTAATTAAAATCAGTATTTATGACAACGCACTCTTTTTGCAGATTGGTTGATGTTCAAAATGACACAAATGACACATGAATTTTTTCTTAGATCAGAAACAGAGCAACAGTTTTCAAGCAACATGTACAATGGAAATAATTGTGATGGGATTAGTCTTATTGTACTAATTAGGTAGAAATTTGAGAACAAAAAATTGTTTGGAGAGCAGAGTGAAGCATGAGCAAATGTAAAAGCAAAAGGGTTCCCTCCAGGGTAAGTGTGGTTGGATAGCTGGAGTTACTGTCTGAAGAAAATTATAATGGTTTATAAAAGTGTGAATTGATTTCATACTTGCTCACACACAGGCATGCAGGTGTTCAGGCAGGTGGCTGCAGTGAGTGCTGGAGCCTGGCACTTGATATGGAGGACAGCAGGAACAACACCTGTGTTAGGTGTGAGCAGATCAGGGATCTGATGAACATGGTGGCCGAACTAAAAGAAGAGGTGGAAAGGCTAAGAACAATAAGAGACTGTGAAAGGGAAATTGACTTTTCCATAATCTAACCTCTACAAAATCAGAACAGGGGGTAACTCTTAGTGGAGCAGGGAATTTGATACCCTCCCATCAGCAAGCCTCTCAGCCTCCATGCAGTAACCCACATGAGCAGGGCCAATGGGAACAGGTCTCTGCCAGACGGAAGAAATGCAAACAGAACAAGCATGCTACTTTAAACAGCACACTGCCTGCAGTGCACTTACAGAATAGGTATGAGGCTCTGCAGGAGGAACAGGACTTAAGTAAGGATGAGGACTCAAGAAGGTCAGAAGCTGCACCAATGACAGGTTGCCTCAGGCCAGCCATCAAAACTAATCCTGAAAAGAAACCTCATAGGGTCATCGTTATAGGAGAATCCCTACTGAAGGGAACAGAGGGCCCAATATGCAGACCAAACCACTTCATAGAGAGGTCTGCTGCCTCCCTGGTGCCCAGGTAAGGGACTTTGTAGGTAAAGTTCTCAACCTTGTGAGTCCTTCAGACTACTACCCACTTCTGGTCTTTCAGGTGGGTAGTGATGATGTATCAATGAGAGGCTCACAATCAATTAAAAGAGACTTCAGAACCTTAGGGCAACTGCTAAAGGGATCAGGATCTCAAGTTGTGTTCTCCTCTATCCCTCTAATGTCAGTGGTGGACAAGGGAATATATAGGAAGAGCCAAGAGGTCAATTCATGGCTCTGGGGCTGGTGTCATCGACAGGGCTTTGGGTTCTGCAATCATAGCTTGGTTTACAAGGCACCAGAGCTGCAAACAACTAATGGCATGCACTTGTCCCAGAGGGGGAAAAGGATCCTGGGGCAGGAATTGGCAGAGCTCATTGATAGGGCTTTAAACTAGATTTGAAGGGGGAAGGGGTGAATAGTCTTCTGCTGGACAGTGACAGACAGAGGGGCAGCTCACCAGAGGCAGAGGGATGGAGAGCTAGTGAGGGCTCTCAACTTGCTGCCCTGAGGCAAGCCACGAATGATGCACCAGGACACTCTGTGGAAACCAAGGGGAGTTGGCACAAGAGGAGGACAGGGCCAGCCCAGCTGAAGTGCCTCTATGCAAATGCACACAGCTTGGGCAACAAACAGGATGAATTAAGGGCCACTGTGCTGCTGGGATGCCATGACATAGTGGCTATTACTGAAACTTGGTGGGATGATTCCCATGACTGGAATGTAGGGATAGATGAGTACAAGCTCTTTAGGAAGGATAGGCAGGGAAGGAGAGGAGGAGGTGTTGCCCTCTATGTCAGTGACCAGCTGGAATCAGTGGAGCTCCACCTGGGGAAGGATGATGAGCTGGTTGAGAGTGTATGGGTTAAGATTAAAGGCAAGACAGGGGAAGGAGATGTTACTGTAGGGGTCTGCTACAGGCCACCTGACCAGCAGAACCAAGCAGATGAGGCCCTCCACAGGCAAAGAGGAGTGGCTTCCAGGTCACAAGTCCTGGTCCTCATGGGTGATTTCAACCACCCTGACATCTGCTGGAGGGACAACACAGCAAGGCACCAGCAATCCTGGATGTTCCTGGATTGCATAGATGACAACTTCCTCCTCCAAATGGTAGAGGAACCAAGAAGAAAAGGTGCTATGCTGGACCTTGTTCACATCAACAGGGAAGGGCTGGTAACCAATGTGAGGCTCAGAGACAGCCTTGGCTGCAGTGACCATGAAGCAGCTGAATTTAAGATCCTCAGGGCAGCCAGGAGGACATATTTTAAGCTTATGACCCTGGACTTTAGGCGTGCAGACTTTGATTGCTTCAGGGATCTGCCAGCCAGAGTGTTGTGGGACAAAGCCCTAGAGGGAAGAGAGGCCCAGGACAGCTGGTCAGTATTCAAGGACCACCTCCTCTGTGTCCAGGAGCAATGTATACCAACAAAGAGAAAAGCAGGGAAGAATGCTAGGAGGCCTGCCTGGATGAGCAAGGAGCTGCTGGACACACTTAAAAGGAAACTCTACAAGGAGTGGAGGAAAGGACAGCTAGAATGGGGACTGTATAAGGAAGCTGCCCGAGCAGCAAGAGACCTGGTTAGGAAAGCCAAAGTGCAGTTTGAATTGAATCTAGCCAGGGAGGTTAAAGGGAACACTAAGAATTTCTAGAGGTATATTAATGGTAAAAAGAAGACTAGAGAAAGTGTGGGCCCCCTCAGAAAGGAAACAGAGGAAATGGTCACAAGTGGCACGGAAAAGGCTGAGGTTCTCAATGACTTCTTCACCTCAGTCTTCACTGCAAGGGCCTCCAGCCACACTCCTGGAATAGTCATGGAAGCTAATGGCAAGAACAGAAGGAAGAACTGCCCATCATAAGTGAAGAACCTGAAAGTGTTCAAGTCCATGGGACCCAATGGGATACACCCACGGGTACTGAGAGAACTGGCAGATGAGGTTGCTAAACCCCTCTCTATTATATTCCAAAAGTCCTGGCAGTCTGGGGAAGTCCCCACTGACTGGAAAAGGGGAAACATTACTCCCATTTTCAAAAAGGGTAGGAAGGAAGAACCAGGGAACTACAGGCCAGTCAGTCTCACCTCTGTGCCTGGTAAGATCATGGAGCAGATTCTCCTGGAGGCACTACTGAGACAGAATTGTGAAGAGGTGATTGGGTACAGTCAGCATGAGTTTATCAAGGGCAAATCCTGCCTGACAAACCTGGTGGCCTTCTATAACAGGTCACAACATTAATAGATGAGGGGAGAGCAACTGATGTCATTTACCTGGACCTGAGCAAAGCCTTCGACACTGTCCCACACCACAGCCTGGTCTCCAAACTGGTGACACATGGGTTTGATGGGTGGACCACGAGATGGATAAAGAACTGGCTTGATGGCCACACCGAAGGAGTGGCTGTCAATGGGTCCATGTCCCAGTGGAGGCCAATGAGAAGTGGAGTCCCTCAGGGATCAGTCCTGGGACCAGTCTTGTTCAACATCTTTGTCAGTGACATGGACAGTGGCATTGAGTGCACCCTCAGCAAGTTAGCTGATGACACCAAGCTGTGTGGTGCAGCTTGGACACGCTGGAGGGAAAGGATGCCATCCAGAGGGACCTTGACAGGCTGGAGAGGTGGGCACAAACCAACCTCAGGAGGTTCAACAAGACCAAGTGCAGGGTCCTGCATCTGGGTTGAGGCAATCCCAAGCACAAATACAGGCTGGGCAGTGAGTGGCTGGAAAGCAGCCCTGAGGAGAGGGACTTGGGGGTGCTGGTAGACGAGAAGCTCAACATGAGCTGTCAGTGTGCACTTGCAGCCCAGAAAGCCAACCAGATCCTGGGCTGCATCAAGACAAGTGTGGCCAGCAGGTCAAGGGAAGCGATTCTCCCCCTCTGCTCAGCTGTGGTGAGACCCCACCTGGAGTACTGCATCCAGTTCTCAAGCCCCTATTAGAAGAAAGATCTGGAGGTGCTGGAACATGTCCAGAGAAGGGCCATGAGGATGATCAGAGGGCTAGAGCACCTCTCCTATGAGGATAGACTGAAAGAGTTGGGGCTGTTCAGTCTGGAGAAGAGAAGGCTCCGAGGTGACCTTATTGTGGCTTTCCAGTATCTGAAGGGGGCCTACAAGAAAGCTGGGGAGGGATTTTTTAGGCTATCAGGTAGTGATAGGACTAGGGGGAATGGAATAAAGCTGGAAGTGGGGAGATTCAGGCTGGACGTGAGGAAGAAGTTCTTCACCATGAGAGTGGTGAGAGCCTGGAATGGGTTGTCCAGGGAGGTGGTTGGGGCCCCATCCCTGGAGGTGTTTAAGGCCAGGCTGGATGAGGCTCTGGCCAGCCTGATCTGGTGTGAGGTGTCCCTGCCCAGGGCAGGGGGGTTGGAACTAGATGATCCTTGTGGTCCCTTCCAACCCTGACTGATTCTAGGATTCTATTATTCTATGATTTCTGAAAGCTTCTGTAACCAGAATCATGGATTCTGTCACTTGCACAGTTGCTGCGTTACTTTCCACCTTTGCTTTTCCATTCCTCCTGACATTTTCTTTTACGTCCTTTAAGAGAAAAACTGAATACATGGTCAGGTGGCCTGTAGCAGACCCCTACAGTAACATCTCCTTGCCCTGTCTTTCCTTTAATTTTAACCCATACACTCTCAACCAGCTCATCATCCTTCCCCAGGTGGAGCTCCACTGATTCCAGCTGGTCACTGACATAGAGAGCAACACCTCCTCCTCTCCTTCCCTGCCTATCCTTCCTAAAGAGCTTGTACCCATTTATCCCTACATTCCAGTCATGGGAATCATCCCACCAAGTTTCAGTAACAGCCACTATGTCATGGCATCCCAGCAGCACAGTGGCCCTTAATTCATCCTGTTTGTTGCCCAAGCTGTGTGCATTTGTGTAGAGGCACTTCAGCTGGGCTGGCCCTGTCCTCCTCTTGTGCCAACTCCCCTTGATTTCCACAGAGTGTCCTGGTGCATCATTCGTGGCTTGCCTCAGGGCAGCAAGTTGAGAGCCCTCACTGGCTCTCCATCCCTTCTGCCAGCATCACTGACTGATCTCTGTGGAATATGTCACCTGGTCAGAACATCTCTCAATACTGGAGCTAAGATTTGGTAATCTTTTTAAGATGACAGTTGTGACAGTTTATGGCTGCAGGACTAGTATGTATGGGTGAAGATTGTTCTAGATTTTTGTCAAAATAAACTTACTGTCTGCTGGAATCTTTTAAGAAGGCCTTCCTTAATGAGAGAAAAGCAAAACCCCAAAACCTAAAGAACCAGAACCAAACCAACCAAAAAAACCCTGACCAACCAAATGCAAAAAACAACAACAAACCCAAAACAACGGCAACCCCCCCAATACACACACACACACACACACACACAAACATACAAACAACCCCTGAATAAAGAGATAACTATTAACATGTTTTTCCAGAAATGTTATAAAAATGGACACATACGCCTTTTTACTCATCCCTGTGTGTTGAAGCATCCTTCAAAGACTGTTTCCAAAAAAATATTCCATTATATTTTACATAGATTAAATGAGCAAATATTTGAAACTCCAAGTAGGCATGTTTTCAGTAGATATAGTTGGAATAGTTGAAACTTGCTAGAATCATTTCTATAAGAAATTAGAAACAGCATGAATAGGATAGTTTGGGTTGTATTTCAAACCTTCTAGTATTCAAGTCACTTTCATTTACTTTTTTTTGAGAGAATTCTGATTTCAAATTTATTTTAGAATTGCAAAGATTACATGATATGCTAACTTCCAAGGATCTCTAAGCAGTTGGTAACATCAGCCTGCAGAATTTTAGATTTTGTCTGACATAACAGTCATACAGGTTTTAGTTCATTATACCCTGATAAAAGAATAGTGCCACAAGAAGAAACAGCATTGCAATAAAAAGGTCTTCAGGGTTTCCGCTATTTTTAAAGTACTCACACTTTTCACGAGAGGTGTTTTTAAAGTCTGATTTTGTGTTCTTAGCCATATGAGTGTGAATTGAGTGTATTTAAAGGAAGACATAGTACATTGTCCTGAAATACAAATATTCACCTGTCTTGGTTAAAGTTCATGTAGCTTACAATTGCTTCCTTTCAGGATGTTCTCCATTTACTTATACATTATAGGAGTTGTCAGGGAACACGGGATCAAATATGGAAGGGACCCTGTTGCTCTTGTGTACAGAATTCACAGTTTGGGGTGATCTGTTGGAAAGGGAAGTCTCTGTACATTCTTGCTGTTCTCAGACTGCTCATTCGTGTCCTTTTTTTTTCCAGCACAGCTCATAGTTCTGGCAAATTGAAATACTAAAGACTGGACTCAGTGCCAAACTGCTCTACATTACACTCCATTTAGAGTATGGTTATATGGTTTATACGGTTATGTATAGTGTTCATAGTATGTATAAATTACTATCTTGTATGACATAAGGTAACCTACATGGGGTAAATCTAAGTAGAGTAACATTTGCCCAACACGCTTGCCTGTAAACAAGGTGGTGGCCTTGTGATGGAAGGGCGTATATGCCCAGAATTGTATCTAAATTCTACCCACAACATGCTGTGCTCAAACCCCCTTTTCTCCCTCCCTTCTGGAGTGGGGGGAATTTTGGTGCCAAATAGACAAAGAAATGAGGCATCTGTGAGTCTGGGTAAACAACCTGCCCAGGCACGTTTTTAATCCTCCTTGTGGTAAACAACATTCACACAATTTACTCGTGGTTGCCTATGTTTGGCTTATGCACTGCATATGCATATACTTTATTTGGCAAAACACCAAGTTATTGGTTAATTATTGGTAATTTTAATTGTAGTTGGTTTACAAATTTTGCTATTGGTCAAGTATCAATTTTGGCAAATGTTAAATTGGGGTTGTTTTGGTAAACCAGTGCTTGTGCTCGTGGTATGTTTACTTCACACTCCATGTTGCCCAAAATTCAAACCAGAGTCCTGAGATCTTCACTCCAGACCGCAAAGCAGCGATTTGCCTGGGTGCACTGCTATGGTGCTGGCAGCTGCAAGCCCAGCTGCCACCGCTGGCTACAAGCAACAGCGTATCTGGCTACCCTCTTCACAGACTGGGTCCCGCGACCTGTGAACGGAGCCCAGCTGCAGCTGCCAAGCAAAGGAAGTGTGGTAGCCCATGTGCACTGCTCATTTCGGACTGCTACAGCCCCGTGAGCTGGGGCATTGTTTTGTCCAGCTGGCAAGCCGTTCCAGTCGAGCCCCGCGAGCCATGGAGGGAGTCGCCCTCCTCCCCTGCCCCCCACCCCGCTTCCGCCTCCGTCAGGAGCCGTTTTGCCGTGCCCTGCCGTCCCCTCAGCGGCAAAGCTTTCTCCAGAGTGGGAATCCCTTTCTCCAGCAACACGCCCCACGGACTAAGTTGCACAGCCTCCAAAAGTTTGCCCTGAAGGCACTGGAAACTTTTACTCTGGCAAAGACAGCTACCATGCGACACAGCGTTCCACGTGGTTGACACCATTCAGCTTTGCTTACTAGGCTCATCCGTGGTGTAATTTCTGGATTACAAACACAGTACCCTAGAAAGATCCCGGAAAATCCTTAATTTGTGAATAAACCAAATATTTTCTTGTAAAAGTTTCTGTAAAGGTTTGAGCCAGATGCTTTGTTTTGTGGACTGGCTGGCCAATGGCCAGTTCTTTCTTCCAAACTAAGTGCTGTTTCTAAATTTTCTAATTTGTCTAAATTGCTCAAATTACTTTTATATATATATATATATATATATATATTCTCTAGAGATGGTTCTTTCCACTGAATGTTTGTAATATTGACTGTAAGTAATTTTGGCATAGTTTGGTATATTAATAAATTAGTTAATATTGTTATTAATACCTCTGCCAGTTATTAATAACTGTAATATTTATAACAAGCACATGCAGGACAACCAGGTAATCAGGCCAAATCAGCATGGAGTCATGAAGGCAGTACTGTTTGATGAACCAGATTCCCTTCTATGACATGGTAACCCACTTAGTGGGTGAGGGAAAGGCTGTGGATGTTGTTTACCTGAACTGTAGCAAAGCCTTTGACACCATTTCCCACAACATTCTCCTGGAGAAGGTGCCTGCTCCTGGTTCAGATAGGCATACTCTTTACTGCATAAAAGGCCAGCTGGGTGGCCATATCCAAAGACTATTGGTGGATGGATTTAAATCTGTTTGGTGGACAGACATGTAGATGTGGCACTTAGTAATATGGTTTAGTGGTGGAATTGGTAGTGGAGGTTTTACCACTGGACTCTTAAAGGGCTTTTCCAATGATTCTACCTTGACTTTTTTGGTGCCTTTATTCATACTGCCACCTGAGGAAGTGTTATGAAAGTCTACTGTTTTGTGTCAGGCCAGGAACTGGATCACAGAGCGTTTCACCTGTAGTTGCGAAATCTGTGTATAAATTAGTCAGGAACAGAAATAGCAACTAAATTAATCAGAGAATTATGCCACAGCATATAATAAGGCCTGTTCTAATTAGCACATAACTTCTTTGAGAAATGCTTTATGTTATTGCAAAGGACCAGCGTTGTGCAAGCTGTAAGTGCTGCCGGACCCATTCTTCACTCTCAAGGGCTGCCAACAAGTTAATGCTAGCATGTCTTTGAGGAGTGTTACCTGCATCTGGTCAGCTTTAGTACTGAAATTATGTAGAAAATTAAGGACCTGAAACTGATAATTAGTTCACTTAATTTGTTGCCACCTGCAAAGTGAGAGGAAGCTTTTGTAGATTCTCAGTTGTAGCTATTCAGGCCAAAAGGAACCGTATTTAGAGTTTGGATGGTGAGTCTGCCACTTTCCTGGGCAGCCCATCCCAATGCCTGACCAGTCTTTTAGTAAAGAAATGTTTCCTAATATCCATTCTAAACCTCCCCTGATGCAACTCAAGGCCATTTACTCTCATTCTGTTGCTAGATACTAGGGAAGAGACCAACACCCACATCACTACAAACTACTTTCAGGTAGTTGTAAAGAACAATGAGGTCTCCCCTCAGTTTCCTCTTCTCCAGACTAAAACCCAGCTCACTCAGCTGCTCCTCATAAGACTTGTGCTCTAGATCCTTCACCAGCTTTGTTGTCTTTCTCTGGAGAAGATCCAAGAACTCAATGTCTTACTTGTAGTGAGAGGCCCAAAACTGAACACAGTATTTGAGCTGTGGCCTCACCAATGCCAAGTACAGGGGCACAATCACTTTGTTGGTCCTGCTGGCCACATCATTCCTGGTAGAGGCCATAAAAATACCAAACATGACTGGCCTGAAACTGAGCCCTAAGTTGAAAGAAATAAATTTTATAAAGCCTTTGATGGTCACAGAGCTTAAATTGTTTGGTAATTGATCCTAAATTAGGCATTTACCTGTGAAGTTATTGACTGTGTTCTTTACCTTTGGTTAAGTGTTCAGGTAGTGGAATATTTTCATTCCTCTGATTTTTGCTTTTTGCCGATTCTCACATGCAGTGAATTTCTCCTTAGTTGGTTTTGCTTCTGTGTCAGTGTGAGCTGAAATTGCCCCCACACCAACAATAACCAGGCTAGCTCAGTCTGGAAGCGAATGAAAGCTGTATTTACAAGCAAAATCTACAATCTATGATGAAATGCAATGAATATGTACAAATATACAAAATTCACAACATTTACAAATATATACAATCAACAGAAAAGCACAACCAAGCTCCCTTTGCTTCCCCCCAAAGGGGACCTTTACCAAGGGGCCTCTCCCCCAGACCCTCCTGGCAGAAAGCAGACTTAGTTAAAAGCAAAGAGGTTGTTAACTTAGCTCACCAAGGTCAGTGTGTTATCTTCAGCCAGAAGAGAAGAAGAAACAGCAGCCAGACAGCCCAGCAAGGAAGCCCAGAGCTCAGACTCTGACTGCCCCTACTTGTTTTGAGAAGTGGTTCTTAAACATTTCTATCTATCCAATGGAAGTGTTTAGAACAATCATTATTTTGCTTTCTTACACCCAATAGTGACTTATTTACACTCTTTAGCTTTCTCTGCTTGAACTTTGAGAAGAAAATTTAAAAAGACAGTTTCAAACCATCACAGCTTCCTTTGCATTTTGCATTTGGCAGAGGTTAATGGGTTTCAAGAAATCCCTGAGGGCTGTAGTTGTCCACTCATTAGCACCACTGTCAGAGTGCTGTGGCTTTACTAACTGGGAATCATTCCTAGTTGACTCAAGGGAAGAATCAAATTCTGCCTATCCTGTAGTTCTGAATGTGACTGATACTGGGATTTTGTTGCTGCTTGCAAAGCTTAAATACTGAGGAGTACATCTCTTCTTTCAGGCAGTCAAAAAAAAACCCAAAACAAACCATCTTTTAATCATGTGTCTTATGCACTAAGACTTAGAAGGTAGTCCCTTTTAAATGTTTTTGTAGCATTACTCTTCATTTCCCATACAACGTAGAAAACACAAATCAAAACATGTGTTTGATGACAAGCCTCCATTGGAAAACTGCTGCACAGTGTGTCAAAAGGAAGCTGTCCTGGCATAAGCTGAACAAACACAAGTGACAAAAGATGAGGTCACTGCTTGCTTAAAAACAAGAATTTAACACCTTTTCATTGTATTTTCTATGTTCTGCTTGCATGACTGACATGTACATTTGCAATCATTTTGCTAGGTGCAGATGTTTCTCTGTAGTAGTATCTGTCTTGTCTTAAAGGAAAATTACTCCTTACAGAATATTGATTTGTGTGTCTCACTTAAACTTATTCTCCTAGGAGATCTAGAAGTGCTTTTCACACATATTTTCCCTTGATGCAGCTAGAAGTTTCTGTGGTGAATGTGGAAATAATTTTTTTTCACTTTTACCCTCCCCATATTTAACCAGGTAGATAAGAAAATTGTTCGCACAGAAATTGGAGTTCTTCTTCGCCTTTCACATCCAAACATTGTAAGTTTAACTTTGTTTTTTCACTCCATGTTTGGTTTTATGTTTTTTCCTGTATGTTCTTTCTGTTCCTAAGAGGTGACTCTTGGGGCTCACCTATACAGACTTGGGTGAGTCCTGAGTTAAAGCTTTGGGTTCTTCTCATGAGTGTGTTAGCAGTTCATTATGGGAAACTGTAACTACACTTACACTTTAAAATACATTACTGATGTCCTGACAAAGTTGAGTGACAAACTATGCAGAAGAAGTCCTGTAAATGAAAGAAGAAGTTGGTGTCAGTTCTTGGAGACTGGCAGAGGTTTTGCATTCAGATATTCTGAAAGATTCACAGACAGGTATTGACAAGCACTAATGAAAGCAGCTTCTTAAACTCTTTTGTCACATAGAGGTTGGAAGGGTATGAGGAAGAAGAAAATAAGAAAAAAAAAAAAAGGGGGAATGCAAAGGAGATAAAGCTAGTGAAAAAAAGTGGGGTGTGTGAAGAACAAAATACCTTGCACAACTGCAAGGTAAATGATGCCCCGACTTCACTTGGTACCGTCCTCTGCTTTATTGACTATGGCTTATTTCCTGTTGTTGACCCTGTGATGTGCTCAGCAAGAAGACAAATAAGCAAAATTAATTGCTTTGTTATCTTTTACCAGATAAAACTGAAGGAGATATTTGAAACGCCTACAGAAATCAGTCTAATTCTGGAACTGGTCACAGGTGGAGAACTATTTGACAGGTAAGTTACTTGTATGTGCCTTGCTCAATACCTTCTCCAAAGGCATTCCAGTAGAAGTTTCTTCTCTGTGCACAATCCTTGTGTTAGTATTTATTGAAAGTATTTCATCAACATGTGGTTTGTCTGTAGGAATTGGCTTAAAAATGTGTTTGGAAATGTGATTATCAGATATTTTTTAACAATAAATGAGCTGAAGATGCAGGAAATTGTTAGTAAATTCATAAAGAGCACACACTACTGAAGGAAGGTGCTCAGCAGGTGCTCATCAGAGAGTGCTCAGCAGGTGCTCATCAGAGAGTGCTAGGGGAGACAAAAGGCAGGAAAAACTGGCAAAATCACATTGACTCATCATTGTATATATGGTAAGTAGCAATCAGTCTGCCAGGAGGATGGTATCATAGAATCATGGAATCATAGATTCATGGAATGGTAGGGGTGGAAGGGATTTCTGGAGATTATCTGGTCCAAACCACCTCCCCCCCCACCCCGATCCCCTCCCTCCTCCACTAATGCAGGTACACCTGAATCAGGTTGCACAGGATAGTAGTATGTCAGATAAAAATTTGGCAAGCAAGCTAACAGGAAAGAAATTATTTTTGTTATTCATAGTATTCATAAACTCCCTGGTTTTGTTACAAAGGTTCTGTAAGACAGCTGTTGAGTTCTGTAGGTCTTGTTCATAAAGCTGCAGATGCTTGTCATGTAGGTGTACACGCATAGAGCTAAATAATCCTGTAACTGAAACACTGGTTAGGCATTGGGATAGGCTGCCCATGGAAGTGTTGAAGGTATTCAAAAACCATGTAGACATGGTACTTTGGGACATAGTTTAATGCCTATGGTGGTGTTAGGTTGATATTTGGACTCGATGATCTTAGAGGTCTTTTTCAAGTGAAAAAAAATCTATGATTCTGTGATTTGAACAGTCATTCAAGGACTATGTTTCCACTACACTTTTGGATTGGAAGTTTTACGACAGGTACCAAAGTGACAGGTAAGTGTCCATTTTCTTCCTTTTCTTGCATCTTCCTTCTCTCTTTATCCTCTTATAAAGATCATTACAGAGCCATCGATCAGACCATAGACACATCTTTTACATGATAAGTTTGAATGATGGAAAGATTTTATTTTTTTAGGCTTTTAAATGCCATCATATTATGTGTACAGAATAAAGTAATAAACCTTACATGGTTGCTTAAAAAAGACAGCCTTATAATCAGAAAGCTTCTCTCCCTCTTAGCTCTTGTTCATTAAACAGAAGAAAACTAGAGGCAGAGGTAACAGAATTAACTCTTCTAGATCTTTTCAGATAGATGGGCATGAATTTGAGCTCAAATAAATGGAATAAAACATTTGAATGGTAAAAAAAGTTTAAGTGCAGTGCCCATAAGGGAATGTAGAATACGTTTACACTACAAAAATCGATGTAGTTTACCTGGGGAAAAATAAGCTAGTCTCATTTTATAGGCAATTTTTTTGTCAAGCTAAATTTTTCTTAACACGTTTTTATTAAATATCAGTAAATTCTGGACTGTTCAAAGATTTGATTAGATAAGTAGACAGTGGCCACACTTCTTTGTCTTAACACCTTTGATTTTTATCTCTTCAATTTTTGTCGTAGTTCTTCTCTTTTTGAATAAGGATAATTCATCTTAAGCTTAGTTCAGTTATATTTTTCTCTTTCCTTTTCCTTTGGTCTTCTGTCCCATCCTTGTTCTTTATGTAAATGTAATTTTTTGTACTGCTGAGTTTTACTACCTCTTCCATCACATGCTGTATTTTATTAGATTCTTGGTCACTTTGTTGATCTGACTTTGCTTCTAACTATAACCTCTTTATTGTCACATGAAGTACGGGCTAACTTCTTTTGATATTGGGGTCTTCTGTTCAGATATTATCTACCAACTATAATATTCTCTTCAAAACGAGAGATACAAGTGATTTTTAAAAAAATGTTTGTGCATAGGACACTACTTAAAGTGCGATCGTTTTATGCGCTTTGAATTAGGTGAATCACCAGGTGCCAGAGAAAGCATGCTTGCAGCTTTATAAATGACTAAACGATTCAAGCAATGATGATGGTGCAATTATAATGGCAGCTGGCTTCCTCTACCCCATCAATATGTGAACTAATCTGACTTTAAAGCTTGCCTGGTTCTTATCTCCACTGTGTAAGGCTTTTTCACTTAAAACATTTCCATGTAAAATGTCCTCTTGCCTTCCTTTACTATTGCTCGAGGTAAATTTACAAGACTTATGACCATGGGTATGACCTAGCTGCAACCAGCCTGTATGTTGCTAGCCCACTCTGAGAATTGGCAAGGCTTTTAGAAGTACATACATCAGTGCTTGTATAGGTTTCTAGTTTATTTGGTATTGTTAATACCAAGACTTCTTGTGATTAGAGCATGTCTGGCATATTATTCTTGGCTTTCTGGATACCAGAAAATCTAGGAAAAATGCATCTGTTAAATTAAATACGAAGCTGATCAAGCCTTAGCTGTTTTCCTCAACTATTAACAAATGCAGCGTTCGTATTTGATTGAAATACATGAAGGTTTTAACAGCAATGGGACAGCCCATATAGCTGTGCCTGACACATGAATATACAGCAAGTCTCTGAATGAAGCAGGAGCTAATGACGTTGTGATGGTTTGAAACTGTCTTTTTAATTTTTCCTTGCAAAGTTCAAAACAGAGAAAGTGAAAGAGTGCAAATAAGTCACTATTGGGTATAAGAAATCAAAATACTGATTGTTCTAAACACTTCCATTGGATAGATAGAAATGTTTAAGAACTATTACCCAAAACAAAGTGGGCACTCTGCACATTCTGCGTTCTGCAGTGGGGGCAGTTGCTGGGCTGTCTGGTTGCTGTTTCTTCTTCTCTTCTGGCTGAAGATAACACACACTGACCTTGGCAGCTAAGTTAACAACTTTCTGCTTTACTAACTCTGCTTCTCTGTCCAGGGGGCTCTGGGGGAAGCTCCTGGGAGAGAGAGGCCCCTTTGGGGAGGGTCCCCTTTGGGGGGAAGCAAAGGGAGATTGGTTGTGCTTTTCTGATGATTGTATATATTTGTAAATGTTGTGAATTTTGTATATTTGTACATATTCATTGCATTTCATCATAGATTGTAGATTCTGCTTTGTAAATACAGCTTTCATTTGCTTCCAGACTGGGCTAGCCTGGTTATTGTCGGGGGGGGGGGGGGGGGGGGGGGGGTGTTGAATTTCAGCACACACTGACACAGACGTGTCTTCTGTGCCTTTTGTTTCATTCTTATTGGGAAGTTAGTGATCTGCCAGAGCGAGCTCCAGAGAAATGTTGTTAAAATGTCATGGCACCTACAATTGTGCTGGTTTGGCATGTAGAGCTGGAGCAAGCAAGTTGTTTGCCCGAGCTCAGACACTATCCTTCAGTCATCCTGGGGGTCACACCACCAGTTACATGGAAACTTTTGTTTGAAAGGGAAGTTTGAGCTACTAGTTTATGAGTACTGTGGTTTCACAGCTTCTAGAAACAAAGACATTGTTCTTAAAAATTTCTAGTGACATTCAGCTCCTGAAAGATGAACTTTTCTTTTAAAAAACGATGGATACTGAACTGTCTTAGTAGTTTCACAGCACACATCTGGGTGATTGCTACTTTTGAAGGTGTGGCCATTTATTTAATCTTACACAAGCCAATAATGTATAAGTCCTGATTTTCATATGAAATAATTCTAGTCCTGTGTATGCTATATAAATACTGAGTAGAAAGTAAAAAGTAAATTGAAAAGGGGGAAATAATCCTAGAATTAGATAGAAGGAATATGTTGTTTTTCTGTAATTCTCCTCCATGCCACATTTATCATAAACTGCCACTTCACATTGAACCATTCAGAAAAATGGTTTTCTGAACAGCTGCAATGCTGCGTTTACTCTCTAAACAAAAGATTAAAGAAAAACATCTAGTTTGTTTGACTTGGGATCAGATCCAAACCCAGTTCTTTATTTCCCGATACTCTTCTTCAGATCATGGGCAGGCAGTTTCAGTCATTGATGTAACAGTTAGTCTGCACGAAATTATGAAAATGAGGGGGAATCAATAACCTGAATTGGAGCTACTTTAAAATTATTTATTACTCTTCAGTACTGTAGTACTTCTTAACTTAAGCTTGCTTTTTAGCTAAACAAATGCATCAAAGCAACTAAAAATTGGAAGCACTGGTATGAGCCAATAGATTTGTAAATTGCAGAGGAACTGTTCCTTTTGCTGTTGAATAAGGCAATGTCCTCTGTTCCTGTTTCTGCTTATTTTTAGTCTCACTTTATCTTGTAGAAATATTTTAATGTCGTTGTAATGGAATTTAAGTATTGAACCTGTACACAAAAAATCTCCATAAACCCCAAAGAATTTTAGAGAAATTATCACTTATTATATAGAGAAAAGTATGTTTCAAACTGATAGACTCATAAAATCAGTTTGGTTGGAAAAGACCTTTAAGATGATTGAGTTCACCCATTATCAAATTTGACTGAGTCTGGTGCTAAACCATGTCTCTTAGCAAAACATCTATGCATTTTTAAAAGAGCTCCAGGGAAAATGATCCCACCACCTTCTTGTGGAGCCTATTCTAGTGTTTGAGAACCCTTTCACTTAAGATGCTGCTTCAAATATCCAATCTGAATCTCCACTGGTGAAACTTGAAGCATTTTCTGTCATGCTGTCACTTGTTACTAAGAAGAAGAGGCCAATACCCATCAGGCTTCAATGTACTTTCCAGGTAGTTACAGAGAGAAAGGAGGTCTACCCTCATCTCTTTTTTTTCCAGACTAAACAACTCCAGTTCCCTCAGCCACTCCTCACAAGACCTGTTCTCCAGACCCTTTACTAGATCTATTGACCTTCACTAGACACACCCCAGCAACTCAATGTCTTTCTTGTATTGAGGGCCCCAAAACTGAGCACAGTACTAAATGTGGCTTCACCAGTGTCAAGTATAGGAAGACAATCACTTCCCTGATAATGCTTGTCACACTGTTCCTGATACAGGCTATGATGCTGTTGGCCTTGGCCACCTGGCCACACTGCTGGCCCATATTCAGCTGGCTGTTGATCAACATTCCCAGGTCTTTCTCTGCTGGGCAGCTTTCCAGCCACAGGTTTGGGATCCTGTAGAATGGCATGGTGGTGTTGTGACCAAAGTTTAGGACCTAGCACTTGTCCTTGTTGAATCTCCTACAGCTGTCCTTGGCCCATTCCAGCCTGTCCAAGTACCTCTGCAGAGCCTTCCTACCCTGAAGCAGATCAATGCTACCTCCCAATTTAGTGTCATTTGCAAACATACTCAGGGAGCCCTCAATCTCCTCACCCAGATCATTGATAAAGATATTAAAGAAAATCAGTGCCAGTACTGAGCCCTGGGAAACACCACTTGTGACCAGCCAGATTTTTACCCAGTGAAGTTTTGACTCATGCAAGCCATGAGCAGCCAATTTCTTGAGGGGGATGCAGTGAGAGACAGTGTCAAATGCTTTACTGAAATCCACAGCCTCTTCCGCTAAGCAGGTCACCTTGTCATAGAAGGAGAATGGGTTGGTCAAGCAGGACCCACACTTCATGAATCCATGCTGACTTGGCAAAGTCACCAAGGCAAAATTCTCCAGCATGGAGGATTGTGGTGGCGGAACCTTTCTGAAGTGGCAAAACCACATCTAAAAGTAAAGTCAAATGCAAAAGGAGAGAGAGGGTATACCAATGAAGTCTCTAAGGTAATGAGGTATCTGTTAATCTGCATGCTGAAACTAAAAAATCCTTGTAAAGAAGTCTTATTGGTCTCAGGTGAGCGCACCTACCTAGCATTTGCTTACTTAAACTGTTCCAGGGAGGATTCACTCAGTGTTATTACAAGACCTAAACTACCAGGTAATCTTCTTTCAGTTCTATTCCTTACTGACTAATAACCAGGTTTATGTCTTAAAGCAGAGTATCTTTAGAAAGAAATGGTCTTCTTTCACAATAAGTATGTATTTTCATTTATTCCTGCTACAATTAGTTCTGTATGCTCAGTAAGTCTGAGTTCTAGACTACTGAATAACTGTAAATTTAACTGCATGTGACATAAGCTGTAATTGGCTTGTCAGTGCATGCTACTCACATGCAACATCAGTGGATGAGTCATGGGCATTGCACAATAATTCTATAGTTATTTTTTTATTGCTCTCCTGAAATACAGTCCCATACTTCTAGAGATTTCTCACTATAAAGTGTAAATTCACAATGATTTCATCTGTGTACTTCTTATGTAATATGTTTAATGTAAATAATTAGAGTAGTATTCTATCCTTATGACCATATAGTTGCGTGAGTGAGGGTAGGCTGGTCTTCCACATGCTGTGGTTAAGAGGGCTGTCTCAAGCATCTCCTTGATTTTTCTTGATTCTTGTAGTGAGATAATTGCTGGTTTTCTTTCCTGTACTGCTTAGGCATTGACAGGAAGTTAAGAATGTAATCTTTTCCTTGATTTGTAAAGTGGAGAAAAATACAAAGAAGTTGGCTCCAAGTTGGCAAGTGGTGTCCCCCAGGGATCAGTACTGGGTCCAATTTTGTTCAATATCTTTATCAATGACCTGGATGAGGGGATTGAGAGTACCCCTCAGCAAGTTCACTGATGATACAAAACTGGGGGGGTTGGCTGACATCCCATCAGGCTGTGCAGCCATCCAACGAGATCTGGACAGGCTGGAGAGCTGGGTGCAGGCAAACCACATGAAGTTTAATAAGGACAAGTGCAGGGTCCTACATCTGGGGAGAAATAACAACATGCACCAGTACAGGTTAGGAGCTGCCCTGCTGGAAAGCAGCTCCACAGAGAAAGACCTTGGAGTGATGGTGGACAGCAAGTTCTCCATGGAACAACAATGTGCTCTTGTGGCCAAGAGAGCCAATGGGATCCTGGGATGCATCAAGAAAGGTGTGTCCAGCAGGTCTAGGGAAGTTCTTCTACCTCTCTGCTCTGCCCTGGTAAGACCACACCTGGAATACTGCATCCAGTTTTGGGCTCCCCAGTTCAAGAAAGACAGAGAACTGCTGGAAAGAATCCAGAGGAGAGCCACAAGGATGATTAGGGGACTTGAGCATCTCCCATATGAAAAGAAACTGAGATTCCTGGGGCTATTTAGTCTTGAGAAGACTGAGAGGGTGTAGAGAAATGGCCAGAAGACAAAAGGCCATGAGCTGCACAATCCATGCTAAACTAACTATAAACAGGCTGACATGTCCTTGAGAGGCTGATAAGAGAAAGCTTGGCAGAGCAGTAAACAGGAGGTGAAGCCAGGTGTTGGAACTGCAAGGCAGAAAAACATTGCCAATACCATATTCCAATCAGCGTACAGTAACAGGAGCGTGAACAATGTATGTTAGCCAATAGCGAGCTAATGTTATTCACGTGGACAGCACATAATACTATAAAAGCCTGTGTCTTATAATAATAAATGAGAAGATTCTGAACTCATATTGGGCCTGTGTCTTGACTCTGGCTGAGCAGGACTTTAACTCATATTGAGTCCATGTCCTGACTCTGGACTATCTCCTACAAGATGGGATCTCATCAATGTCTATAAATATCTGAGGGGTGGGTGTCAAGTGGATGGGGCCAGGCTCTTTTCAGTGATTCACAGTGATGAGACAAAGAACAATGGATTCAAACTTGAGCATAGAAGATTTCACCTAAACACGAGGAGAAACTTCTTTGCAGTGAGGGTGATGGAGCACTGGAACAGGCTGCCCAGGGAGGTTGTGGAGTCCCCTTCTCCAGAGACTTACAAAACCCACCTGGATGCATTCCTGTGTGGGCTACCCTAAGTGATCCTGCTTTGGCAGTGGGATTGGACCCAATGATCTCTTGAGGTCCCTTCCAGCCTCTGATATACTGTGATACTGTGATAATTAAGGTATGTCTCTTTTCTTCCCCCCTGTGATTTTCTATTTGAAGAAAAAAAAACAAACAAACAAGTACTAGGTTACTATACTGTAAAATTAGATGTTGGATGAACGGAGAAATGTAAATGGAATTATAACTGTATTGCACTATATTTCTCTGATCTTAGTCACATGTGTTGGAAAATCATAGAGATTCAAATCTTGTTGAAACTTAAAACTTTCTGCCTCATGCATTTCTCAGGTCAGGTGCACAAGGTCATGCTGTAGCTATTGGACTCAGATTGTGGGCAGGGTAGCCATTCCCAGGGGCTTTATTTCTGAGTAGTAGTGGAATTAAACCAGACATGCTTCTGGCAGATCAGCCTGTGTGCAGCACTTTGCCAGCCACAAACCCATGATGCTTGCCTTTTTCCTGACATGCACTGTGGAATATGCTCCAAACTCTATGGCAGTTTGAAAGCAGAGGGTCAAATTAGCCAAATACAGTTTTTGTTTTTACTGACTTTTGACTGAATTTGAAATTTTATTCCAATCTCCCATGCCCTACTGAAGATTGTAAGCTTAACAGAATGATTTTTGTGAATGTCTTTAATAAATGGAGTCCAGTAAATCAAAGACAGTGTTTTCAGGTGGCTCTTGTGTGTGGTCAGAGGAGCAAGTTAATACCCAAAATATTAGCAGAGAAAAGGGAAGGGGATGAGGTCTGTGATGTAAGAAATGCTTATGGTGCTACAGACAGAAACCTGCTGGCTGATGCTGAAGAGTTTATTTGAATTAAAAAAGAGGAGGAAACCAGTCCAATATATTTGGGAAAATAAAAACTCGAGCAAGGGAGTCACTGAAGATCGGATCTCACCATGGAATCTACCAGAGGAGAATAATCCAGCCTAAAATAACTAAACAGAAATCTTTCAAGTGTAATGTATCCTTGTAGTGGTAAGTTAAAGTAAAGCCCTCCCTTATGACCGAAGCAGAAGAATGGCTGGAGGTAAGAAAATGCAGAAGACTTAAAGAGTGCATATGGGTTGGTAGCTAAGAGGTGCAAGAAACCCCAAAACTTACTGGAAATAGCACTAAGTAATTATACAGTCAAGAAGTCATGATTAAATAGACAAACTCCTGCTTGAGAGGGATTGCTTGGTATTGCTGATGCCCCATAAGTAGACTTAGTTGTCTGTGAACACAATGACTGATAAGTTAAAATAATTGCAGCTGTTTAGAAATCTCTTTACAGGCTATAGACTTCTGCAGTGCCTTACTTGTTACATACCAATATGTGTAAAAAGATATATGGTGGGTTATTGTCTTTGGAATGTTTCACATTACACTTAATCTTCTAATGAACAAGTAGTAGTGCTCTTTGTACATGCATTAGTCAACACCTTTCTTGTCAGCTTTTGTAAAGCTGTAAGGAGTTGCATTGAAAGTATCTCAATATGAGTCAGGTATTTTTGAGAACTGATGTAAAGAAACTGCATAACTGTGGAAGTGGCAGGGAGGGAAGTATACCATTCTTGCCACAAGCAGAGTCTCTTTCAGGAACATAAGACAGAAGGTCTTTCCAGCAACTTTTGACATCAGATGCTATAGACTTCTTGCTCTCCTGCTTCGTAGAGATTTTAGGCATTATTTTGTAAAACTGGCTTGCATCCTTTTGTGGCAGTACATATAAAACCCGACCGCTTCCTTCCCCCCCAAAAAAGACAGAATGGGGGGAAAGACAGAAGCTGGGATGAATGGAGCCAGGGGAGATCTCTCCCCTTCTCAGGCCTGTGGATTGGTGAATTCACATGGGCTCTTCACCCAAGCCATGTGCCAGGGACAGACCCCTTGCTCAGGCAAGTCTGGGAATGTTTAGGCAGAGAACTGATGGTTATCAGTTTCCAGCCTTTTGTTTCAGCTTCAGACATGCTTTTTGGTAACGTGTGGCACAAAAATTAGCCTGACTTGATAAAACAGGTGAGGTGCAGAGCATGAGCTCTTCTCTCTCGGGTCTTTGCCCCAGACATACTCGGATTACAAGCAGCAGCAGCAGTTCAGGAGAATTTTCCGATAAAAAGAGACAAAAAGAGGAATTCCCAGAATCAGCAAGCAGCATTATGAGTAATTGATATATTCCTAAAGTCTCTGGGAACTTCCCTCCTTTTGTTAGCTGGTAATATTTACTGCTTACCTCTTTCCAAACACTGTTCTCAAACAATTTATAACCATTCCTATTGTGAAGATATTTCTCAATCGAATACCAAACCTTTATAAACTTTTTGTATATAATTATGTAGGAGGCAGGGCCAAATTAATAAATAACTTAGATTTTAATTAGTTTCTAACCTTCTTACCCCTTTATTTGTATCACCTTGCAGGTCAGTTTATGGAAAGTCTCATAGGCATCATAGTTTGTGTTTCTAGACATCTATGCTTTCAGGGGCTTTGAAAATTTGCCATGAAGGTCAACCTATGCCCAGAATTATGCCTCAAGTATTGCCAAAACTTGTCCCAACATGTTTTGCTCACATCCCCCCTTCCCCCTCCTTTCTGGACTGGATGCTCAGCCCAGAGCCAAGTAAACAAAAAAACCAAAACAAAACAAATACCCAAAAAACCCCCCCCAAACAAACAAACAAACAAACAAACAAAAAAAAAACAAACAAAAAACCCAAACAAACACCAAAAAAACCAAACAGGCATCAGCCAGCCAGGGTAAACAACCCAACCTGCTTTCTGTGGGAGAAACAGTATCATGCACCCACCTTACAGGATGCTCATGAGATGCTTGTGCCCGTTCCAAGTTTAGGCATAATTCTAGCAACATGCTTGGTCATAAGTTAAAAGGTATTACCAAGGTCAACTGTTGGCCAAATCCAAGCCTTGAGTAACATATAAATATTCCCCAAATTGTAAACAAGTCACTCCTTGCTCCTTGCTCTTGCTTCTGCTATAAAGCTCTGTCCACGTGCATGCGTACTGCCAGCCTCTTGCAGTCCAGGGAGAAGCTAACAATCTGGGAAGAGCAGACGTGCCTCAGTTTACCTGGAAGCCCACAAAGAGTCCTTCGCTTTGCTACAACTACAGCTTAGCATTTTATTCCCAGTCCCACCGGTAGGAAGAGCAGCCACCGTGTCTTAAAGGGGCTAAACCCCAATGGTAAGCCTTATCCAGTTGCGGGGAAGACTAGCCTGAATCCTTCGGCAAGTCCTAACGTAGTCTGCTATAGCCACAAGCCGCGGACTTGCAAGACAAAGCCCCCTGTGTGCCTGCTTGCAAAGACGGACCCTGCAATCGCAGGGGGGAGGAGCCACCACCTCTTCACAGCCCATTAAATTGAAAGCTGACCCAGGGTAATTTAGAACCAGGACCATCTGTGAGCATCCCATGTAGCTTCACAAAGAACTGCCGCATAACCCTAGAAACAGGAATCAATTGCAACAGAGAGGAACTCGGTTCCTCTCACTCATTTCAAGCTGAGCTGGGAGAAAGCCCACACCACTCCGAGCCACCCCCTCACACTCTCAAGCAGCCATGGAAGGGGAACTGCTCCCCCACATCACCCTGCTGACCCCGAAGGGATCGCGGCACCAAGGGAGCTGCCCAAGCCCATTCCAGGGGAATCTGCCCAAGTGGCAGAAGTCTACGCTGCATTAGCTTCCAGCTACAGCTCACACAGCTACGGGAGGAGAAAGCTGCCCCCACCATCGCATCTGGAGGAACCGCCCCTGGGAGCCAGTGCCAATTCTCTGCAAGCCTCTGAGCCTCAGCAGCCACAGCAGCTGCAGCCCCCGTCAAGTCCCTTTCCCCGTAGCCATTGTAGACAGCCAGCATAGCCGTAGTGTAGCAACCAGCTTAGCTACAAGAGAAACTGTGTATCTTTTCAGTGTTCACGAGTTTAGCACCAGATATGATGCTCCTTAACATCCCCATGCCTTAGCTCATGTGATACTGTAACCTAAGGTTTATGAAGCAGCCTCCCTGGCCATGTCCAGAGTCATAATTCATGATCATAATTATTTAAGTCTCTGACAGGTTTCCTTAATTGTACGTGACTGACATTTTGCCTCCCTTGCTGTATAAGCAGCTGCCAAGCTTCTTGTCGACTTGCCATCTAGTGGACAAACAGTGGAATTGCAACTCTTGGTTCTTAATTGAATGACCCTTGTGTGTTTTTCTAATTGGGTTCAAAATTGTTAAACTGTGCCAGTTTCTGGGATATATCCACAATTGTGCACTAGAATCTGCATATAAATATTGATACAGAGTTATTAATAATTTTTAAATATGAACAAATAATAATTTTCCTATTTCATATTTTCATAATTCATAAATTAATAACCATATTAATTAAAAAATCAATATGGTAAAAAAACCCCCAGAACTTTCAGGTCAAAGACGTGACCTTTCAGCCTGTGAGGGTGAAATGCTCTATGCAGTTAATACAGTAGTAAAAATACTCTTAGGTGGCTTAAACAGAGCATTAGTATGTTGGTGATAGATCCTTGCTATATACATTGTGCAGATTTCTATCTTCTGCTGACTCTGTTTAAATGAACATTCATATGATGTTTTGCCCTGCAATGGCAGTTCATGGGACCCAATGAGATACACACAGGGGTGCTGAAGGAACTGGCGGATGAGGTTGCTAAACTGCTCTCTATTTTATTCCAAAAGTCATGACAGTCCAGGGAAGTACCCACTGACTGGAAAAGGGGAAAGATAACCCCCCCTTTTCAAAAAGGGAACTATAGACCCCTCCTAGTCTCACCTCTGTACCTGGTAAGATGATGGAGCAGATCCTCCTGGAGGCACTGCTGAGGCACAAGAATAATGAAGAGGTGATTTGGTACAGTCAGTGCGGGTTCACCAAGGGCAAATCCTGCCTGACAAACCTGGTGGCCTTCCATGACAAGGTCACAACATTAATAGATGAAGGCCGAGCAACTGATATCATTTACCTGGACCTGAGCAAAGCCTTTGACACTGTCCTGCACCACATCCTGGTCTCCAAGCTGATAAAGTCTGGGTGGACCATTCAGTGGATAAATAACTGGCTTGATGGCCGCACCCAGAGAGTGGCTGTTGGTGGGTCCATGTCCAGGTGGAGGCCAGTGACAAGTGGAGTTCTTCAGGGATCAGTTCTGGGACCAGTCTTGTTCAACATCTTTGTTGGCAACATGGACAGTGGCATTCAGTGCACCCTCAGCAAGTCTGCTGATGACACCAAGCTATGTGGTGCAGCAGACATGCTGGAAGGAAGGGATGCCATCCAGAGGGACCTGGACGGGCAGCCCAGCTAGGAGAGGTGGGCCCATGATAACCTCATGAGGTTCAACAAGACCAAATGCAAGGTTCTGCTGCTGGGTTGGGCAATCCCAAGCAGCTGGGCTTGGGACTGGCTTGAGAGCATCCCTGAAGAAAGGGACTTGGGGGTGCTGGTGGATGGGAAACTCAACATGAGCTGTCAGTGTGCACTTGCAGCCCAGAAAGCCAATCACGTCCTGGGCTGCATCAAGAGAAGCATAGCCAGCAGGTCAAGGGAGGTGATTCTTCCCCTCTGCTCTGGTGAGACCCCACCTGGAGTACTGCATCCAGTTCTGGAACCATTATTATGGATCTGGAGGTGCTAGGACATGTCCAGAGAAGGGCCACGAGGATGATCAGAGGGCTGGAGCACCTCTCCTGTGAGAACAGACTGAAAGAGTTGGGGCTATTCAGAGGATCAGAGGATCACGGGATCACAGGATGTCAGGAGTTGGAAGGGACCCAAACAGATCATTGAGTCCAACCCCCTGCCAGAGCAGGACTGTACAATCTAGCTCAGGTCACAGGGGAGACCAACCAAGAAATCTTAATTAACCCTTACTGTCCTTTCTATACAGGATTGCATACAACATGTTGAAACACACCACTTCAGAACATTACTTTAACATAGAAAAGTGTTTTCTTTCTTAATGCTTTATCATGGTAAGTTTCCAGGGAAGTAATGTTATTAAAGAAGAAAGTTACAGGTTTGGGCTGAATGAATTTATTTAAAAGCAAAGGGAGATAGAAAACCAGGTTTGCAGGATCTTCAGAACTCATAAATGTTAATGAACTCACCATAAGTTGCATATAGTCAGCATGTTTACAAAATCAATCTGTTACATGTCATCTATACAAAATAAGCATAGCCTACTGGCTATTTACATTAAGAAGAAAAAAAAAGTTTTAATGAAAACATGTTTCTTTGACTATTGAGCCCCCAGTATTCTACTGGAGAGGGAAAAAAGGATATTGGTCAGCCTATTGCAGCTGAGGGATAATTTGAAGCTAACATATTTTTGCACCAATGCTTTCTCTTGAATAATTCACTGCATCTCACAGTACCACAGTATGGTAGGGGCTGGAAGGGGATGAAATCCAACTGCCCTGTCAAAACAGGTTAACCTAATTCAGATCTGTGTGCATGTATCACTGTGATGTTGTTTAATAACTAACTAGGTGGGCATTGAGCTTAAGTTGTGAAGTGAAAAAGCAGTTCCTAAGGGATACCTTGTTTTATCTGAGGGTAATTCAGATTCCCTAAATTTTAGAAAATTCCAAAACCTTTCAACCAAGTGTGTGTGCATTTGGACTTCTTACCTAGTTGATACTTTATATCCAGATTTTCATTTAAATGGGAATCAAAGATTATCTGTACTTCAAAAGGCTTGTTTTCTCTTCCTTAGGTGGCACTCCAGAGTCCTGGTCATATGTGATTGTTTTCTAGCTAATTTATGAAACCTGCACAATTTATTTACCATCATACATAATTGCAAACAGTTTCTTTTTTTGATTTTTCTGTAGGATTGTGGAAAAAGGTTACTACAGTGAACGAGATGCTGCTGATGCTGTTAAACAAATCCTGGAGGCAGTTGCTGTGAGTATTATCTAGCATCATGTTCTCAGCACCTAACTTTTCACCTACAGTAGCTCAATAAATATTTATATGTGAAAGAATCAGAGTTCATTGAAGACAGTCCTCACAAGTTCCCTCCTATAATTAATTGCATATTGATTTTTTGAAGCTAGTGTTATTCTGAATGTCAAGACGTGACTTGGAATGACAGTTGTCAATACATTTAATGCTCCATTGTTCTTCAAGCTGGAAGACAGCTTCTTTCTTAAGATAAAAAGCACATACAAAACTAGGGCAAACCCATGATCATCCTTTTAGCTCTTTGCTGTGCTGTTCGGAACAGGTAAGGGAGTTTTGGTACTAGCTGACATGATACAACATGGTGAATTTCATTCCTGAGAGGTGATGCGTTAGAGGACAGACTTTCTTGACATATCGTTGTCCTTTCTCTCTTTCTCAGAGGATCAGTTTTATACAGTGTGGTTTTCTTGCATGTTTTCTTGCAGTTTTTCTATTTTTTTTGTAATTAGTTAATTTTCTTATGCAGATGTCTTGAACTGCCTGGCTTACAGAATGAGTTACTGATGCTATGGAATTCAAATAATCCTGGCAATATTAGTCAGAAAAAAATACAAACTTTTCCTGTAAGAGATATTTACTTTTATTCAGCTAAACAAACTTATGAAAATTGCACTGACTTTTTAATGTGTACTTTCTAAATCTTGTATTTGTCACTAAACATAAACTATGTTCCTTTTTGCCTACTCTACATCAGTGTCAAAGTGATAGGTTTCTTCTTGAGGGTTAAATTAGTCTTTTCATTATATTTTAATTTGAAATACTTTTTGTAATTTGAGTAGTTACTAGCATTTCTTCTATATGTAGTTTTGAACTCAGCCAGCAGTCTCTTAAGTTAGTACCCCATCACATTTTATAGTATGTTGTTTTCTTATGACTGGCCATTATGTTAGCTAGATAGGAACATTTTTCTGAAGTTATATGTGGGACACCCTCTGTTCTAATTTCTATTTTATATTTCAATTTTCTACCACATCAGTCTTCATTGTGTGCCTGCACACAATTCCTTGTCACCTTCAATTCACAGTGAGCATTGAATTCTTAGCTGTGCCTGCAGAGAGTGAGCACTTATCCACTTGCAGATTTGAGAGGGTGTATCTGGACTGAATGTTTCAATTAATTTCAATGAACTTTGATCTGGCCAATAATAGCATGTGTGATAGTAGATAAAGTATTACAACACAGGATAAAGACCTTTAAAATATATTAAGAAAATTTAGGAATACTGCATATAAGAGAAGGAATTTAGGTGTTTAGGTTTTGATTTTTAGGTATCGAAGAACACTAACCTCCTCTCTTCCAAACATTTTGCAAAAATTTCTGTTTTAATAGAGGACACATTTGCACCTTCAGTTATTCCCTGCTCCCCATTCCCTGATGAATCGTTTTCCCTCTCCCTCTGGCAGAAGGGAGTGGTTTTCTGAATCTGTTCTTTGCATGAGTGTTGTTCAAGGTATGGTTAGGAAACAGCAACTGTTCTGATCTAAAGCTGTCCAAACCCATCAATCTCTGCTTTTCCATTGCAAGGAGTGGAGGTCAGAGAAGGGGAAATGCCAAATTTTGTCAGATTTTCAAAATGTTGGCTCAAAAGTGGTATTTCAGTGACTTGCAGTTTTAGGCTCGATTCAGTGTGTTCATTGAGTGTGCAGCTGATAGGAAAAGAGCCAATGCTTGATAATGTAAGACAAGAAGGAACTTACTGCTCCATCTGCAATACTGTGCAAAGGAATGTGTTGTGTTTTATTGTGTTCCCTGACAGCATAGTCAGCTTTTGCCATTTTCCTTCTAACCTGCCAAAAGGAACAGGCAGAAAAGCACAGAGATTGTTGGTTTTTAGATTGTACGCTTGTGCTTCAGAACACTTTTCATTCTGGGAAACTTGCATGGCAACATCTTAAAAGAAGAAGCAGATAAACACTGAATTCAAAACAGTCACAAGACCTATCTGTGTTAAGAGCACCATTTACAATGTAATTGAGGAAATGTATAATGAGGATGTTTGAATATGTTCTCTTTTTTTAGAAGAAAAAAGGTTGTGAATATGGATCAGAAATTCTGTATTACTTTAATGGTAATTCAGGCAGGGAAAACCATAATACAGAAAATTTACAGTTTTCTTTCTTTGCACGAATTCTTCAGCTGTCCTGTTACGGAAGTGGTGTGGAGCACTGTTAGCTTTAAGCTTGCTTGAGAGATAAGGATTGCCCACAGAAACCTGAACTTTCAGGGAGATGTGATATTGATACCCCTGTCTCTGAGGTGGGAGAAGTTCAGAGCAATTGGTGCCAGTGGCCCAAGACATTCAGGAGATGATTTTTGTAGTGAAGCAGAACTTGGGATATTTGTTGCCCTCTTTTTAATGGATGAAACATAAACACAAAGTCCTTAGTATATCTTTTCTGTATAAGATTATCAGTTATGATGTCACAGAAAATGGACTGTGTAAGATACATTATTTTACCTGCCACATTTCTTTATACTTACTTGGGTTTTGTTTGTTTTACTCTTGGCCATATAATGTGTTGGGCAGCTCTGCACTTCATTAATGTCAAACATGCTGCAGGTTGAGGACATGATTATGGGGCACCTTATTGCCACATGAAGTGAAAGTGTGGATGTAACGGATTCTCTCTCTCCTGACTGATTTTTTGTAACATGGTGTTCATCTCTGGCAGATAGTTTGCTCTTGATAGAGCAACTGTGACTGGAAACTAATGTAACTTCACAGCAGCAGTCTGCTCCCTAATGTCCATCTCTCACCACAACTTGCTTCATGCACTTCTGTCATGGTTATTAATATTTAATAATTATGTCTGAAATGGGATTATAAAAATATAATTATTTATTGATCCAGGAAAAATCCTCCCCCATGCTATATACAAAACTAGTTGTGTATTTATGGATTTGGGTATTCGGTAGGGAGATATTTATCACAATAGGAGAATATTAATAATTACAAACAATTTAGAAAGTTCAGAAAATTGGAAAAGGACAAGACACAAGATGGCTTTTCCCCCAATATAAGCGGCATGCAGAATCCCCAGAAAATCTAGGAAATAAAGTCAAAAGAGCCAAATTCACTCATGAAAAATGGTGCCGTGAGGGTGGAGAATTTCTTGTGGTTTTCCTGGCCGCCAAAACTGCAAATATAATCCATGTGCAGAATGCACAAAGTGAAAATGGCTCCCGCGAAGCCCAAGTAAAACTCAGGAGGGCGCAGCTTTTGACAGCAAAGGTGTGCTACCCAGCCCAGCGTGTTTCCCACATGCAGCAAGGAAGCAGCAGCTTTATGGCAGCTTTGTCCAGCACAAAGGAAACAGGATCCAAGTAGCAGAATCACAAAGAAGCCCCTGCATTTTCAGATCACTCCAATTTAATACCTTCCTAGGAGAAATGAGTCCAGTGGCATAAATACTGAGCAGAAATTACTCAGCCTATGGCATCCCAGCATGGCATTAACAGTGTGGGAATTTCACTTGGCACGGGGCAAGGCAGAACCCAGCCTGCAGCAGGAATAAGGGCACATTTTTGGCTCTTTTCATGCCTTTCCAGTTTCCCCATTCAAACTCATAAAGGCAAGGGGGAAAGCAAAGGGAGGTTTGGGGCACGTTCTCCACAACTTCCTAGATGTCTGTCTCGTATCCTAAAAATTATGGTCCGTGAGGAAAAAACAGAATAGGTACAAAGCTGGGTTTCTTCATGTTTCTGGGTTTCTGCATAGTAGCTGTTAGTGTCAGCTGCTGGTGTTTAGATAATACTCCTAAGGAAGAGGAATATGAGATAAAAATCTTTTAATTTCCCTGAAAGACATAAAAAAAGTGAACTTCTTCAAAGTGGAGCTGTCCTCCCTTGATCACCTTGGATAGTAAGACAAGAACAAACCAAAACTAAGAACCTTTTCTACCCTTTGCAACTGGGCAATATTTTCTCTTGACTTGTTGAGAAGGATAAAGAGAAAAACATACTCTTCTGTATGACCAGCCACATACTCAGCCTGGCTTGAAATGATGGCTTGCAGTAACTCTAGTGTTGGCACTGCTAAGTGCTCTTCATCCAAGGAGGAATGATAATTTTATAACACTGTTGGCTTCTGTCCAGTCCTTTTCAAGATAAACACCAGGGGAAAGGATTTTTGAAATAACATTCAAAGTTAAGAACCTATGCTTGGTTTTCAGTGTTTAGTAGTGATGCGGTGAAGAACATGGTGGCTTTTGATCTTGGCAATTCACGAGTGTTGTGTACCCCTGTGCCTTTTGACATGAGCTATTTTCCATTTTGTGGTAGGGATGTAAGTTGTGAAGAAAAAGGAGCAGGTGGGTCCAGCAATCCATATTAGGTCCCATAGTATTTTTTCAGAACTGTCTTCAGAGATGTAATCCATTGGCCTTCTGTGGTCTTGTTTGGAAATCTTCACAGAGACATATGAAGAACTTTCTGTGTAGCTTTTATATTTTTGTTAGTATTTGGTCCATCTTGTGAACTTCCCATAAAACTAACGCAGTTACATATGACTTAGTGAACCAGTATGTTTAATGGAACCCTAAATTTTAAAACTGCCTTGCATATAGAGAATCTTTTGGCATTTATTCCGTTTCAGAGATTTTAGGGGCAAATGAGTATATATTAAAGATAACTGTAGCAAACTAACTTAAAATTCAAATTGTTCTATATTCAAGTTCTGCTGTGTTTCTCAAAAACCTTTATTAAAGAGACACTTTTTTTTTTAAATGTTACCACAGCTCTGTTATTAGAAAAAAATAGTGAATAATAAGATGTTGATATGACTCAACATAACACAGTTACCTAAATGTAAATCCTTTTACTCAAATGTGAACGTGACATTAACTGGAGAATTACAAAAGCAAATTATGGAATATTCTTACAGTATCAATCTGGCCAATAGGAATTGGGCCAGGGTACTAGGGTACTAGAACCATCACTACAAAGAAATTTTGCAAGGTCTCTAGTGCAAGTTAAAAATTCTCATCTTTTCAGAAACAGGGCCTGAAGTAAGGCATCCAATATTTTCCAAGTCCACTTCATTTATTGACATCATTTACTAGTACTTTGTACTTTATTCACAGGGAAAAAAAAGAAACCCATTCTTAATATTCAGTCATTGACACATAGACAGAAGTGTACTGAGTTTTTAGCTGTACAAATTAGGTTAGATGCCAAATATTTTGAATCTGTTTAGATGAAGAGTTGGAAATCTACCACCTGGACGTTAGGCACAGCAGTGTTTGTGTACTCACTCATCACCTTTGTTTACTTTCTGTAGCTAGTATCTTCAGTTATGATCACTCATAGCAGCATACCTAAAGAATCAGAGTCTTGCTTACAAATTTCTACTGTAAGAAAATTAAGGACATTTGCATGTCTTGTGAAATTAGGCCTTGTACAAGCTCTGCATGTGAAGCTCTGCAGAGTTGTGCAGAAATAAGTTTCATGCTTCCATCCATTTCCAGTTAAATGCCCAGCTGGAATTATGTTTAAGTGGGTAAGAAATTTGCATAGCTATATGATTTGCAAGTATGTTATTCATAAATTGAAGAGCAATTTGGAAAGTATACTGATAATATATGCTTTTTATTCAAATAAATTTGCTAAAATCAATGTGAAGTGCTAATTATTCTGTCATCTATTAAAATAGTGAACTTATTACTATTAATTTAATTTTTTTCACTTAATTGGAAGATATTTTCTGAAAATAAAAACTAATGTAGAGGTTAAAACTTTGTACATCTTTCTGAAATTATAACCTTCATTTCACACAAGTGGTTTCCCTATACTCAAGGACATAATTGCATATTTGATAGTGGTAATCGCTAGGCAAAGTAAATGAAAACTGATGTCATGCATATTATTTTGTGAAGTCCTTGTTATTCTAAAGGCTGTTGGAAGCAGAGGAGAAGAAGAGCAGACAGGTTCCACATCAGCCCTACTGAACAATTTTGCAGTCCATGCATCTATCTCTGCTTCCCATCAACGCTGTACTCCAAAGAAATTTCTTCAGTGGGCTGCCTGCCTGTTTCTCTGTCACATGCAACATGCCAAGTTTTCTCTGTCCCCTGTATCCACACATATGGACATATGTTGCCAACTCTCTCAGTTAAAAAAACTACACAAATGAATTGCTTGCTTCTATATTACATATTTTTTTTTAGTTTCAAAGCAGCTTATCTAATACACAAGTAATTTTAAACTGTAGATCAAACAGATGTCCTGAGTAATAGATTCTAAGGTTCCATAATGGCAGTTTTATCTATTTCTATGAAGCTAATTTTGTGGATGTGACAAAATTATATATATTTACTGTGTTACACTCAGCATGCTAGTAGTCATAATGATTACTATATATACAGCAGTTGTACTTCATGAATGTAAAGAAATGCCTGGCCTGGAGATCTGTATGTAAGTGAAGCAACTTTCAAAAAGTTGTGAAGCAACTTTCAAAAGTCTCAAAGCAACATTTCTTTGTTACAGAAATTATAGGAATGTCACCGTAGATACAGTGGTTGTACTAACTAATTCAACAAAGTCTGATAATGGACAGGTGTTCTGAATTCCCCGTGAGGTCTTGTCCTGAAACAAGGTAAAAGACAGTGACTTAAACAGGATCCTCTCATAGGAATAGCTTACTGCAAAGTGGTTTACAGTGAATATAATTAAAATTTTACTACTTATAGCCATTTATAGTTGTAAAATTACAAGTATAAATATGAATTATACACAATAAAGCTATTGTAATTATACAATAATTATATTCATATAAGTATATCATAGCATGAAAAAATAGTCTCCATAATGAGAAGCATATACTGTCTGCTGTGATCTTGCTTAAGCCTTTTGAACATTAACATCCATTTTAGTAGTGATTGTAGCAGACTGCAAAATAAGGAGGTTCTAACAATATTTTTTAAAAGTGTTTCAACAAATTATGCTTCATATGCATAATAAACCTTATATATCAGGGCAGGGTGTCAGACAGAGAGGAGGAATGAAATAAGGAGTGAGCCTTTTTGTTTGCTTGTATATACCTTCTTATTACAGTCAGTGAAGGCAGACAGGACCAACAATTGGACTGATATTAAGGTGTGTTTTGTAGGGCAACTATATGCATTCTTCCTTTGACTCTAAAATGCGTCTGTTGCCATGAACATGGTATGCAATTTAATGCATTGCAGGGAGAAGTAACAGTGCCAGTCCTAAGGCATTGTAAGTTGTGGTTTTAAGTTGCAAAAATAATTGCCTTGTGATATATTCCACGCACAAAGTATTTATTTCTTCAGATTTTGTTTGTGAGGCTCGAAGGTGAATCCTCTTCAAGAGGGATGATGCAACACATCACGTATAGAGATGACTCTGTGGATGCTGGGAAATAGTCTTGACCTTTTATTTTAACTTCATGAGTGTCCCAGGAAGACCTTTCTGACACATGGACAACTAAGCAAATAGGTAAACTATTAAGTAAGAAAATTATTGAAAAGCTGCCGCTGCCTGGAAGAGAAATGATTTTGTGTCCTAAATGTGCTGTTTCTGAAGCAATGTTAAGTGAGGGTTTCATACGTTGGATAATCTGTTTAGAGGGTGAAGGCATTTTAAGTGAGTAGCCTCATGATTTTGCTAGCTTGCATTCGTTTATCTTGTTAGTTGTAACTGGATTTCTTGTTAATGATGTATTTAGCTTATTATAAGGAAAGTAGAGTGTTTTTATTATCACACCAACCTTAATTCAGAATTATTTAGTCAAAAACATTTTTTGAAACCTGTTTTAAGAAAAGTGCAAAGCTCATTTTGCAGCACACAGAGGAAAGAAGATTTACAAGTCAAAAGAGTCTGGCAATGCTGCCATCAGCAATAAGGAAATGAGGGTATTGTATTTGCTATTATCTCTAATAGAGGAAATGGAACAAGCACTAATGGTCATGGTGCAGATATACTGCATTAGAGTCAGGATCATATTTGCTAATTTGTTATCAACTTAAAATATACTTTTACCTAAGTAAGATGTCCTTCTCTCATTCTAAAAACAAGGTACTACAGTAATAATTTTGAAAAATATTTGGAAATAGTGACAAAAGTGATTAGTTATCTCTTGTTTTAACTCACAACATACCAGTGCCTGCAGTTGATTTTTATTTCAAGAGACTGATATTTACAGGGAATTTTTTTTCTAAGAACTGATTAAAGGCTCAAGGATTTGACTTCTTCCCAGTTCATCTCAGGCAGATAGGGAATTGGATGCTACAGAAAGCATGGAGAAGGATTCATAGCAGATCTGAGGAGGCCTTTGTCCTAGTGGAAATATCAAAGTAGAAAACCACAGAGCTGTGCATGAATAGATGCAGGAGAAATGCTAACTGACACTGCAGGAATATCACCAGTAGAATCATAAAATGCACTGGAACAGAAGGGACCTCTAGAGGTCATCTAGTTCAACCTCCAGATCCCCAACTAGATCAGGCTGCTTAGAGCCCCTCCAAGCCTGACTCTGAATCTCTCTAGGGATGGGGCCTCTGCCATCTCCATGAATAGCTACTGCTCTTCATTAAAAATGCACAAAACAACTGTGCAGACAGGCAGTACATTATTTCTCTAACAGCTGAAAGCCATCTAGTTATATATTAAATTCCCTAAGACTTTTCTAAGGTTTGAGGAAGCTTACAGATTTTTAATGCCTTTTAGAGAAGTTGCTGTAGTGTGAAAGGTCTGAATATATCTGTGTACAAGAAGCCTCCACGCAGTTTCTTGCACAACAGCCAGAGGACATGGGACTGCATCCTGCACAGGTCAGGAAATTACTTCCCCAATGAGCTGGCATAGAGTAGCAGCATCTTTGCAGAAGTCATTGCTTTGTCTCCGAAAAGGTTTGCTGAAGGCTAAGAAGCACCCTTTCTTCAGCTCTCCCCATCCACAGCCATGTGTTTTTCTTTCTCAGAAGCGTGCTGTGCTGGCAGACCTAGGTGAGGACAGGCTTGTCAACATGTGTCTTGCTGCTCCTAACTCTTGTCATAGTAAGAATAAAAATTCATTGATTGTTCAAAAGTAAATTGCAAGTGAACCTGTGAAATGAAAGACATTTGCAAAAAACTTGCTCAAGAGTACTAGTATAGCCTTCTGCAATGTTTGGTCTGCAATTTCATAGTACTGGACTGACTAGATATTGGAATCTTAATAAAAGGCTATTTGCATAGATTTTTTTTCATTAGGCAATATGGAAAGTTACCTGAATCTCCCTGCCTGTGCTTTAAAGAAATCTAAAAGAATTTATGCTACCCCCAGGAAAGATTTCTGATGTGCCAAGAGGATGGCATGATCCTAAATTGGCTGATATTGATCACTAATAATAAGACAGTGTGATAATATGTCAGCCATTATTTCATCCAAGTGGCTTCATTTCTGTGGCCCTGACAGCATGAGTGAAACAAGATTCCTCTCTTATTTCCTTGCAGTTCCTTACTGATCCTCTGTAAAGCCATCAGCTGTGGATCACAAGATGTCAGGGGTTGGAAGGGACCCAAATATTGATCCCAACCCCCTGCCAGAGCAGGACCATACAATCTAGCTCAGGTCATGGAAGAATGCATCCAGACAGGCCTTGAAAGTGTCCAGAGAAGGAGACTCCACAACCTCTCTGGGGAGCCTGTTCCAGTGGTTTGTGACCCTTACAGTAAAGAAGTTCCCCCTTGTGTTGAGGTGAAACCTCCTGTGCTGCAGCTTACATCCATTGCTCCCTGTCCTATCACAGGGAGTAAGTGAGTAAAGCCTGCCCTCTCCCTCCTGACACCCAACCCTCAGATATTTATAAACATTTATTAAATCCCCTCTAAGATTTCTCTTTTCCAGACTAAAAAGCCCCAGGTCCCTCAGCCTTTCCTCATAAGACACGTGTTCCAGTCCCCTAATCATCCTTGTAACCATCTGCTGGACCTTCTTCAGCAGATCCCTGTCCCTCTTAAATGGTGGAGCCCAAAATTGAACGCAGTCCTCAAGATGAGGCCTCACCAGAGCAGAGGGGAGGAGAACCTCCCTCGATCCGCTGGACACACTCCTCTTAATGCACCCCAGGATCCCATTGGCCTTCTTGGCCACAACGGCATATTGCTGTCCCATGTCTACTTGTTATCCACCAGGACTCCCAGGTCCCTCTCCACAGGGCTACTCTGCAGCAGATCACCTCCCAACCTGTACTGTTGCAGTTTAGTATTCCTCCCCAGATGCAGGACTCTGCACTTGTCCTTGTTGAACCTCATTAGGTTCCTGTGTGCCCAGCTCTCCAGTCTGTCCTAGTCTTCCTGGATGGCCCACAGCCTTCAGCTTCATCAGCCAAGCCTCCCAGTTTGTTGTCATCAGCAAACTTGCTGAGCAGACGCTCTGTCCCCTCATCAATGTCATTGATGAAGATGTTGAACAGCACTAGACCCAGCACTGATCCCTGGGGGTCTCCACTAGTTACAGCTCTCCAGCTGGACCTGGCACCACTGATAACCACTATTTGAACTCTATTTTGTAACCGGTTCCTAATTCACCTCACTGTCTGGAGATAGAGAAGGCTCTGAGGAACCTTCCAGTATCTTAAGGGGGCCTACAAGAAAGCTAGTGAGGGACTTTTTAGGGTGTCCGATGATATATTTGAAGAAGCCCTTCTTGTTCTCTTTTATTTCCTTTGCCAGGCCTTTCCTGTTGCCTTCCTACATGCCCTGACAACTTCTCTACAGTTCTCCCAAGTGACAAATCCCTTCTTCCATGAATTGTAAGTTTCTTTCATCCCTGAGATTTCCTTCAGGAGGTCCTTGCTCAGCCTTCCAGGTCTCCTAGCATGCCTACCTGATTTTCTACTCAAGGGAACACACCTAACTTGGGCTTGGAATAAGTAGTCTTTAAAAACTGACCAAATTTCTTGGTTTCCTTTTCCCTCCAGGGTCTTAGCCCATGGGATTTCTGCAAGTATGTCTCTGAAGTGTGCAATGTTATCTCTGCAGAAGTCCAGGGTTGTAATTCTAATTGTTGGTCTGCTTCTACTCCACCATGTCACGATCCACTATCACCAAGGCTGTTCTGAACCTTAATGTCCTCAACCAGTCCTTCTTTATTAGTTAATACAAGGTCCAGCAGTGCACCTCTCCTTGTTGGCTCCTCTACTACCTGCATCAAGAAGTTATCATTGATATACTGCAAGAGCCTTTTGGACTGGCTGTGCCTGGCTATTTGAGCTTCCCAGCAAATATCAGGGTGATTGAAGTCACCCATGAGTACTAAGGAGTTTGCTCTAGAGGCTACCTCCAGTTGACTGTAGAAGGCCTCATCAACATCCTCTTGGTTTTGTAGTCTGTAGTAGACACCTACAACAATTTCACCTCCTTTCCCACATTCCTTAATTCTTACCCACAAGCTTTCAACCAGTTCTGCTCCACCCCCCCTCCCCAGCCCCTTGATAGAACTCAGCATATTTCAGTTGCTCTCGCACCTCGTCTTGCTGGTCTATCCTTCCTGAACAGCACATAGCCATCCATGACAACATTCCAGTCATGGGAGCTGTCCCACCATGTTTCAGTGATGGCATAGTCATTCAGACTAATGCAGATCTCCAGCTCCTCCTGCTTATTCCGCATGCTCTGTGCATTGGTATATATTCAGGGAGGGAGTTAATCTATTTGCTTTCACTCTTGCAGTCTGACCATTTCCAGCCACTTCCATGGCCACCAACCTAGCAGTGAGCTCTGTGTGTGCTGATTCCTTGTTACTTGATCCCCATGGTATATCTCTGTAAGACTTTAAGAGTTCTTGCGTGTCCTCAGCATGCTGCAAGGTAACAGGCTGGAGCCTCTTATTAACCTCCCACCCTGGTGTGCCATCCCTCAGCTTGCACTCACTGCTAGCCCTTGCATCTTCTCCAACACACAACTCATTGTTATCTACTTCCACTGAGACAGCAGTGGAGCTGACACATTGCCCCACAATTGTCTCAGGCTTGCTAACAGTAAGCCTGGCTTTTTCCCTTCCCCACTTCCAACCTAGTTTAAAGCACAATTAATGAGCCTGGCCAACCCCTGGATATTTTGGAACTTCTAATAAGTCTGGTTTTCTACTTTTAAATTTAAAATTTCCTAATGCCTTTTATGTCTCTGTGTGACAAGTTTTACCTGATTCTCTCATACTAGTTTGCTGGCATCTGCAAGTTGCTTTCTGAACACTTTAACTTCAATTTTCAATGCTTCTCAGTAATTATCAACAAAACCAAGGAATCTCTTGGCTTTAAATTACAGATACTCCTCCTTTTCAGTTTAGGTTTTCATGGACTTCTGTGTTTGAAGATCCAAACTCTAGCAGAGGTGAATAATGAAAGTCATGTTTTCAGTAACCAATACCACTTCATCCTTCACTCCAGTAGATCTGAGTGCATGTTGGTGGTTGTTACCTCATAATGAGAGGGAATATGTGTAAGAATCAGGGTGTCTCCTTTATTCAAGTAATGAGTAGTAAGAAGCTTTTTCAGGAGCATAGACCTTCTAGATTTATTACCTGGCTTGTTTTGTGAATGGTGCTGCATGTGGGGATTTTGGTGGATTTTCTGCTGTGTTCTTCTACAATAGCAATGATGGGCGGCAGCTGGAGTGTAAACAGTGTATTTCATTTTTAGAATATGCTTTTCTAAATATCATGTCCAGCCGAGTCCATATGATAAACAGCAACAGCAGAAAATCAGTATGCTGTCAGTTAGGGAGAAAACATAAACATATTTCATTTCTTGGGCTTTAAAATTACTTTCTTATACTATTGTACTTTCCCATCTGTCATGGGCTGAGTTGAATCTGCTGCTGTTATTCATAGCATGCTACAGTTGTGCCAGCTTCAAAAATGAAAGTACTGGTTCGAGCAAAGTATTATAGGGTGTGAAGTTCAGGTTGTTCCTGTTCTGGTTGCTGCTTTTGAGTTCCAGGTTATTTGAGTGTTGCCTCTTCCGCTGTGATGGTGGCAGGATGAGGAGGGATGGGGGAATAGTTTTCTGGCTTGGACTTTTGGCTTGCTTATTTCTGTTTGTTGCTGCTTAGTGCTGTGCTTTTTCTGCAAATAGGCTAAGATAATTATGCATTTTGTACTGTGATTATCTGATTTTGCTCAGTAAACTCTTGTCTTGCTCTCTTTGTGTCAACACAAAGGGGTTTTTTATGTGTTGTTTTTCCCTCACTTCTGTGTTGGGAAAATAGACAGATTAACCACTTGGTTTGGTTTAACCTATTGATTTTTGCTTTGAACCATTACACCATCTGTAACATATTATCATACAATGTAATTATTATCATAATTTATGGTAATAAAGATGGTAATTCTGGATATTATTTTAGTGTGTTAAATCTAGCAACTATAGCGTAGGTACTATAAACTACCAGGGCTGCAAGTCAATCTTTTTACTTGCTTCTGACTGTGCCTGCTTCACTGATCTTCTTGTATCTTTCTACATGTCACATTGATGCATGCTTTTTGTTGCTTCAAAGAACTCCAAAAAGCATTCAGTAAAAAAGATTTCAGTTTTAAAGCCTTAAAATTATGTCCTTCATTTAAAAATCAAGATTTAATCTAAACCTTCATTATGATATAAGGTGTATTATAGAACATTGTTACTAATAAAAGCCTTAACATGGTTTCCTATGCAGATCATAGAACCATCAAATGCCCTGAAAGGTCATCCAGGCTCTTCCAGACTGCCTGCAGTGAGCAGGGACATATTTAACTAGATCAGTTTACTCAGGGACCCATAAAGTTTGACCTTGAATGTCTCCAGGCACAGGGCCTCTACCACCTCTCTGGACAGCGTCTTCCAGTATTTCACTACACATGCTGTGAAGAACTTCCCCCTAATGTCTAACCTAGATTTACCCTGCTGTAGTTTAAAACTGTTGTCCTTCCCTGGCTTCTTGCAAGTCTTCTTCAGATACTGAAATGCTGCTTTAAGGTATCCGTGGAGGCTTTTCTTCTCCCCAACCTGAACAACCCCAACTCTCCTAGCCTGTCTTCATAGGAGAGGTGCTCCTGCCTTCATCTTTCTTGCCCGCCTCTGTACCCGCTCCTGCAGTTCCATGTCCTTTCTGTGCGTAGGACTCCAGAGCTGGATTCAGTACTCATCAGGAGGCTCATCAGAGCAGAATAGAGTGGCAGAATCACCTTTTTCGATCTGCTAGCCATGCTTCTTTTGATGCAGCCCGTGCTGCATCGTTTAGTTTGGAAAAGAGAACACGGAGAGGGGATTTTAATATCTATAAATTTCTGAAGGGTGGGTGTCAAGAAGAAGATGGTGCTCTCTTTCCAGTGGTGTCCTGTGATAGGCCAAGGAGCAATGGATACAAACCAGAGCACAGGAAACATTTTTTTACTGTAAACTTGATGCAGCACTGGAAGAGGCTGCCCAGAGAGGTTGTGGGGTCTCCTTCATTAGATACTTTCAAAGCCAGTCTGTGTGACCTCCCCTAGGTGATCCTGCTTTGGCTGGAGGGTCGGATTTAATCAACTTCAGAGGTCCCTTCTAATCTGTACCATTCTATGATTCTGTCGTGGAGAGGGGGATTAGGGATGGAGGATGGTGATTATTAATTATGAATTATGAAATTACAAATTATGAAAATTATTATTTATTATTATTACGAGTATTCGATTAATAACTTTATATATATTGATTCGGATGCACGGTTGTAATAATATAGACCATAACTGATTTAGTATTTACAATTATACCCAATTATAATATTTACAGTCAATTTCTAATTAAGGGAAAGAAAGGGTGCAGTTCTGCCACTTGTCCACTAGATGGAGACTCGACAAGATGCTTGCGGCTGCTAGCTATGTATAGAGATATTTATAATGTTATCACGAGGCAAGTTCAGCTAGAACTATCACGCGGCTGCACACAGGTGCTTTGAATAGAATGTTACAGAGTGTTGTACACATGAAAGATGCATTCTGTCTCTCTGTGTAGTGAGGCAAGTTGCTGGGTTATGCTGGCTTGCTGCTTATCTGCCCGAGGCTGGTCCTGTTTGGGTGGCGACTTTCTTTCTCCCTCCCGGCTCTGGGGGAGGGGGGGGCAAGGTTTGCTTTCTCCTTCCACGGTCTGTGGGCAGGGGCGGTTTGGTTTCCTTCTCCCGCGGTTGCGGGGAGGTGGCTTTCCTTAGCCAGGTTGGAACGGCTCCCTGACCAGAGGATCGGCTCAGCAGGGCCAGGTCCTTTCAGTGGTTAGCCCTTGCGATCGAGAGTGGTTCCCGGTAGGTGGGTTTCAGTGGGGATGCGGTGAAGCGATGCTTTCCCCCTCGGCTTGGCTTGAGGTGAGCTGTCGTTGCCGATTCTCTCGGAGACTGCTTTCCATTTAAATTACAATACTGCAGTCTTTGCCTTTGACTTCAATGGAGAGGATATCTTTACTCTCTCTTTCCCTTGGGGAAATCCCAGGTGCTTCGCCCTGGTACTGGGCTGCGAAGCAGCTACAGTGGGCGGCTCCTGTTCTCTCCCGCAAGCGGGAGGGCTACGCAAGATGCATTTCTGCTTATTTGGCTGCTTGTTGATGCAGTGGATTATGGACTGTCAGTCTTGGGCTTGGTCCTTCTCCCTTTGGGTTTTAGCTTACCCTCTCTCGGGGCTTTCCTCAGTCCTTTTGACTGGGTTTGATCTCACTCACTCTCGGGTGGTTCTGCTATCAGCAAAGGGGTCTCCTTTGTGGGTCCTCGAGTGTCTTGGTGGGCTGGCTTCTGTATTTGCAGAGGCTTACAGTATGCTTGCATGTGAGAAGACTTACAGCTTACGCATCACAAGTTACATAACGAGTGAAAGCAAAAGGAGAGAGCAAAGCAGTAGACAAATGGAGTAATACTTACAGATTCTTGAGGCTGGAGCTAGCCAATGGGCACACTCGCCAACAACCTGCTTCCACCTATAGAAAAGGTGAAGCTAGAATTATGCCCTTAGATGGACAGAGCATAGGCATGTCATTGAGATGGGCGCATGCAGTTGTTTATGCCTTAGGAGACAGGCTGGTGCCTGAGCCTTACTTACCAGAACATGTAGGGACAAGTTAACTGGTATCTGGGGGCATAATTCTGGGCATGTAATGCCTTCACTACAGATTCTCAGCCTAAATCCATTTCTGCAGAGCTGCTCTCAATCTTATCATCCCCTGGCCTCCATAGATAAGGATTGCCCTGACCATGGTACAGGACCTTGCACTTGGCCTTACTGAACCTGAGCCCACTTCTCTAGCCTGTCTAGGTCACCCTAGATTACATCCCATCCCTCAATTGTGTCAACTACACCACTCAGCTTGGTGTCATCAGAAAACTTGCTGAGGGTGCATTCAATCTCTGCTTACATTATTGATGAAGTTATCAAACAGCTCTGGTCCCAGTATGGAACTCTGACAGACAGCTTTTGTCACTCATCTCAGTCTGGACATTGATCATAGTTTTGGATATGGCCATCCAACCAGTTCCTTATCCACTGTTGAGTTCACCCATGGAATCTGTATCTCTCCAGTTTAGAGAAAAGGATGTTGTGTGGGACTGTGTCAAAGGCAGATGTCAGATGGCATCCATTGCCCTTACCTTGTCCACTGATGTAGTTGTATTAGGACAGGTTAACATGGCATGTATTAGAAAAGGTTAATTGGGAAATGGTCTGTTGGCCCACAAATATTTTTGACTGTGTAGGCAGAACATGCTGCTCCAAGATAAGAAACTGGCAGGAGGGAGTCTTGAAAGCAAGGCTTATTAGGAAAACAAGGGTCACTGCTAAAGTTCCAGTTGCTGGTGCCTGCACCCGCCCCTCCACCCCGACACTATTCTCTCCCCACCAGACCTAGCAGATGTAATCACAGGAACTTTCACTCTTACATACATGGAGGTAGAGTTTGGCACCTCTCCTCACATGTTCTGGCCAAACATGCAGAGACAGGGGCTGGACCACTTGGGCAGCTGTAAGATCAAGGGCCTGCATTGCCCCTGCAGGGACACCCATGAAGAAGTCATGACTACTGATCTCCAACCAGTGCAGCTACCATGGGGAACACCAATAGCACCTGGACTCTCACTTCTATGGTTACATTCAAGCAGGTACATACTTGGGAATCAATAAAGGGACATGCTGTACTCATTGCTTATTCGAATGTCTGTGCATGCCTTTGTCTGCAGGTCTGGGGAGGGCAGACCCACTTCAGAATCTAACTTGAACAGTAGTCACTCCATTGTAGAAAGCCACTATGTTGGCCAGGCAGAACTTGCTCTTGGTGAAGACATGCTGGCTGGCTGACAACACCTCCCTGTCCTCTATGTGATTTAGCATAGGGTCTAGGAGAATCTGTTCCATGATCTTCCCATACACAGAGGTGAGTCTGACAGGTCAATAACTTCTAGGGTCCTCTTTTCTATCCTTTTCAAAAATGGGCACAATATTTCCCTTCTTCCAATCATCAGGGACTTCCCCTGACTGCCAGGACTTTTCAAATATCACGAGGAGTGGCTTTGTGATTATATCAGCCAATCCTTCAGCACTCTGGGGTATATCACAACAGGTCCCTTAGATTTCTTTATGTTCAGATACCTCAGGTGGTCCCAAACGTGATATTCCTTTACTGTGGGAGAGACTTTACCCCCATGGTCCTCACCTTGTGGTCCAACACTCTAGAAGAAGTTTGCACATGTGACTATCTGGAAAGATGAATAATTGAACAAACTTACAAACTAGAAACTGAACAGCCCCATGTCTATCTTAACCAAGAGTTCTTTCTTCCGGAAGGCATACTCATTGAAATGTCTTTAATTTAAGCACCCCTTGAGCATTTAGCACCACATACTGAAGGTGCATCTTGTAGTCTTTTCCTTGATGACAGGACTGAAAATATCTCTTTTTCTCAATGCTTCGTTTTTTCAAGATAGGGAGAGAGATGTTTGGTAAATTTTCGAAAAGTGTTAGTTTCCTGTAAAATGTAGTTGAATTTAGTCACTAGGCTGAAAAATTATTAGTAGGAGGGAACAGACAGACTCTTTATATCTCTTTCTTCCAAAAAGAAAGGCTCAGAGACAGAAATATGGTGCTGCTAGTGTTCTGAAGAGTAGGTCAGTGGCAGCAGGGTTTCCTTCCCCTACTGTCTTCATCTTGGGACATTCAAAGTTGGGAGTATCAAGAAGCAAACATGCTGGCTAACTGCCTCAGGCAGCTAAAGCACCACGGCTCCTCACCTGATGCAAATTGACATTCACTTGGTGGAGAGCCCCTGATATCCCGTTAAAGAGATGCTTTCACCACCCAGCTGCTATTTCTGTTTCAAGTTTGCTGCCAGAGCACAATAGCAAAGGGAGGTTCATTCTTTTCCCCACCAGTGTCAATGCCTTTGTAGCTGCAATCAGGCTAACGTTTTTTGCAGGGGATGATGGAGGGGTGATTCCCCTCCACATAGGATAGGCTTTCCCCACATCCCATTCTCCAAATGATGCAGCACAGTGATGCCAGGTACTCTCTACCCAGCTTTGGGGTTTTGAGGAGAGTAGAGTAGAGGAAAAGGCAGGACAGGATGCTCTAACTCATACAAGTATTAGCTCATACTCCAGCAGTTCAAATCATCTCTGTCCTGATGGAACCATCTTGGATGCTGCAGCACAGCAGGCAGCTTTCTTTGCATTAGTAACGAATGCCACTTGTATGCTGTTCTGATGCAGCAAACCACAGCAGCTACACTCACAAGAGAAAGAAAAAGGGCTGCAGTTCTGTCTGTCGACACAGAGTAACTCTTCATACTGCTTGTAACCCACCTGGGACAGGACATATCAGTCATAAGAGATATCATACTTCAGTTGTGTTTTAGGGGTTATCAAGAGTCCATTCCTCCTAAGGTGAAGTCAGCTGTATTAATGCTTTGGGGTTGATCAACGAATGCAAAAAAATGCAGAATGGGAGGCCATAAATTTTCTCTAGTCCCTAAAAGTCTATCCAGCATGTTGAGAGATCAAAGACCTAACTCTAATTCTCTCTCTGGATGTAATATTTTCTACTGAAATAAAATTGAATATATCTTTAAGGCTGTTCCACCGCAAGTATAGGCCTTCCTTCCCTTCCACTGCAAGTATAGGCCTTTAAAGCTACATAGATTTGCAGTGAGAGCAACCACAATGGACTTGAGAATAAGCTGTCACATCTTACATACTGTAGGTTTCTTCAGCTGCTAATTCTGATTTCCTCAGAATTTTGTACCTAAATGTGTAAAATTTATTTGAAAGTAGCAAACAAGTACACAAGATTGAAATATTCCAACAGTATTTGTACTTTTGAGAAACTGTTAATTTACTCTTTCTGTGATGTTGAGTATTGCAGGCAATTGTTTCATGATAATTAGATTCAGGGACTAATGTTTCTGTAAGGACACTGGCATATGGGACTTTATATTCAGCATAACTGGCTGCTTTTCATTGTGTGATTTCACTAAATAATGATTTACTAATGCCCAGTGACCAGAGTATAATGTGTAATGAGGTAGCTCTGAATTCCTCTATGGTTTTCTTAGTGTCTGACCCAGGAAAATACCATCCATATCATTTGCAGCTTATGGGGAAGCAAATATTTTTCAGAATGAGAGATACTAAGGCTTTCTTTACTGATTTGCACAGATTTTACCCAGTGTCAGGAGGTTCAATATCTAATTGCTCTCTAGCTTTAGTAATGTTTCCTTTGAATCAAGAGCAGGTATCACTGTTGCAGTGGACAGGCAAGAAGCTCCTCTATGTCAAGTGTTACGTACACCGACACTCTTGTCTCTACCCTTGGCTATTATTCAGCCATAAGAAACGATTTAAGTTTTTCCACCTTCACTACTTAAGAATCATTTAGGTTCAATTCACATTATGGAAGTTTTTAGAAGTCCATTTCTTTAAAGAAACATTACATTTAGGTAAGAAGGCATTTCTGAGCACTGCTGCACTTCTATACAGAGGCACCACTGGCTGAGCAACCTTGGCTTGAGCAAGGATTTTCTGACACTGAGACCTTTTGCTGGGGCAGATAGCTCTGATGATCACTTTATGGGCAAAGTTCATCTTAGGTGCAATGTAGTCATGGTATTTAAAGATAACTATTGCAGTATGTTTTTGAATGGATATACTTTAACCACATAGAAAGGCACTTTTAACATGGCCATTCTTCCTTGTGGTCTAGTGTAGATCTTCTTTTGTTGCATTTGCCTTTCATTTTGTGTTAATTTTCTTTTTTCTAATCAGGGAACATTTCTAGCAAACAATACCCCAGCGTTCCTTCTAATAGGTAGAGTGTTTAGTTTAATGAGTAGATTAATTTAGCTGCAGATTTTTTGATGGGGGCTTGTTCTATTCTTTAGACATTAACACTGTCTTTAAAGGTGTACAGAACATCTTGATTAACTTAGAAATTGTTTAATGTGATTTAATAATATAGCTCCATTTTGTATGCTGTGCATGCTGCGATGAGGATTACTTGCAGCCTCAGTTGTGCTGTGTTGGTTGATAGAAAAGAAGTTTTAAAATAAAAGAATTCTCTGCCCTCCGTGATGCTATGTATGTAACTCTTATTTTGGCCTTGACTGGTAGAATAAGAGGCATTTGTCAACAACAGGTTGTGTGAGCTTCTGTTTCTTCTCTATGTAATGGTCAAACAAGAAAGTGTTTTTAAAAGGCTGTGCACAGTAAGAGTGAATGTTAGGTTGAATTCTACTTATGTATTTCTGCCTTCAACCACCATTACAACAGCAATTTTTCACCCAGGATTAGCCTTGAGCAAAAAAAAACCCAAAACACAAAACCTTCAGATATGGATGGAAAAACACAAATGGCCTGTAGTCATTTACAATGAAATAGTTCTTCTTGGCTGCTAAAAACAAAGCCTCTTCTTTGTATTTGGGGTTTTTAGTATTTTGCTTTTGTCATTTCTTCTGAAAAGAAGTAGCTTTTCTTGAGGAAATGACTGAAACATCACAGATTGCTGTATGGAGAGAAGTATAGTGTCAAGTTTTAGGCTTTGGCTGAAGTACAGCTGCCTCAAAGACTGAAGCCCTTCAGACTACATCTTTCAAGTCCTTTCCTGAATACATTGGGTTTGGCAAGCATTTTCCTGAACTGCACCTTTTCCTAGGAATTTTATTAACTCATTGTGGCATATCTAATTCACAGTCAGTAACTGTACCTCCAGAATCAGTCCCTCTTGATTTCATGAAAGGCTATGCAAAGGGAAAGAGAACGCTCTGAACAGGGAAATAAAAACCTATAAGCCCTTTTACCAGCCAGTGAAATCAAATATAGCCTCATCTTAAACCTTTGTACATCCCTTTTTCTGAGTGTTTTAAAAGAGGCATGCCAGCAGAGAGCACCTAAAATGTAATACATTCCTGGTGGCCACAGTATTCATCACTGCATAATCTCTCCCTTTGCTTTTTCTAGCTAGGCATAGTCTCACCATGTAGATAGCTAGCTAGTGTCCCCTTCCAAGATGACCACAGCTTACTAAACAGTCTGAAAGTACTGGTGGAGGATGTTGCCCTTCAGCTGTAGTAGGAACTGATGTTCAGCACGGGGTGCAAATGCACAGCTCCACATGGAAACATCAGCGTGATGAACATTCTAATTTTGTACTAATGTAGAACAGTCTAAATGCATGTTCTGCTTTCTTCTAAGAAAAATGTATCTGGTTTAACTTGGTTTGTGTACTGTGTGCTGGTAATAATCTATAACTTAACATTGGCTGCTTTCAGTAGGCACTGCAGTATTTTTTTTTTTGTGTGTGCAGAACATAATCAGGTTTTGCTCACAGTTTATTATGCATGTTACAGTTCTGTAAGAAAAGCTTCCAAAACCTGGCATAAGATAGTTTAAACATAGTGGCAGTTAAGATAATAAAATAATCCCACTCTACTCAGCACTGGTCAGGCTGCACCTTGTGTACTGTGTACAGTTTTGATCCCCACTATACAAGAATGAGGTCAGGCTGGAAAAGGTCTAGAGAAGGGCTGCAAGAATTATAAGAGGACTGGACAACCTGTCATATGAAGAAAGGTTGAGAAAACTGGGTTTGTTCGGCCTTGAGAAGAGAAGGCTTAGGGAGACCTCATAACCATGTACAAGTACATAAAGTGCAGCTATTGTGAGGAAGGAGTCTCCCTTTCTATAGTCACATGATAAAGATAAGGGGTAATGGATACAAGTTGCTGCTAGGCAGATTCAGACTGGATGCTAAAATTTTTTTTTCACCATTTGAACTACTAGACATTGGAATAAACTCCTAAGGGAGCTGGTAGATTTCACTACATCAGACATTAGTTTTGAGGCCCAGCTTGACAGGGTGCTGCGCCATCTCACTTAAACTATTTTCTTGCCCTCAAAGGTTGGGCTAGATGATTCTTGAGGTCCCTTTGTACCTAGTATTCTATAAATCTATAAATCTCTGAATAATTAAGTTTGGTATATGGGTAGCTGAAATAAACGTCATTTTAATGATGAAAAATGTTGGCATTTTCACCAGTGTTATATTTTTGAGCTGTTCCTGCTAAATCTTACATTTGATGATGTCCCTGATACTGTCTCATTCCTTGTTTGAAGCAGCATTGGTTTATCTGAAACTGTTTTGCCTTTGTTTAATCGTATTTGTCTAAACACAGTTATTTACATCTCTGGGAGCTCTGAGAAGCTGAATGCTGACTGCATGTAACTACTGTCTGAAGCCCCAGAATTTCTGTTCACTTATTCAGCAGGGGGAAAAAATGCATTCCTATACTGAAACATAGGCATACATTACAGATTTTACTGTTATTCTATCCCACATCCATATGTACTGCTCTGCAGTCAGTGCTGGACTGAAGTCAGTGGAAGAAACACAGCTGCCAAGCTTTGCCTTGTAGACTCCACAAGCATGGAAAAAACCATCCCTGACCTTGCAGGAGCACCCCTGTTTGGCAGCTCAAATATGCTTCCTTTTGGTGCTAAAATTTGAAGCTCAGCCTTTTGTTTCCATGTTCTCCATAGTTATAGGATCTACAGTCTTGTTTTGCAGTGTTGCCATTGTAGATACATCTTCTCACAGAGAGATGAGCCACAATCATAAGACTAGTTAGCTTTTTTTCTCCTACAGTCCTACTGGAAACCTGTTCTCATCCCAGTGATTAGGGAACAGCTGTAGGCTGTCATTTCTCTTTCCATCTCCTCCATTCTCTCTGTTTTCCCCTCAAAGCCTACAATGTTTGTTAAACCAAATAAGCCTGTATGTTTAATCTCTACTCATAATGACATGGGTTTCAGGGTTAACAGATTTCTCTCTGGGAGATCTGAACCTGATTCCAGGAATTCTGGGAGACCTCCTACCCAAGGTACCATTGCAGGTATCCATGTTCAAGCTAAAATAGTTCAAATTGGAACAAATTATCCTGATCATTCACATGGATATTATTTTTACATGCATCTCCTCGTATATTTAATATAGCGCATCTCACTTTTTTTTTCCTTTCTTGATAAAATGAATATTTTCATGTTCTCCAAAAATCCCTGCTTATTCTTCAACTCAGAAAAGTCTCAAGATGTAAGTTTGATATTATAGCATATGGTAATATATCCATCATCATCTGTTTTTTGTCATCTGGCCTAACAAGAGCCTTGTGCATCAATACCTCTCTCCTTGGGAATACTTCCCCTACTATCTCCAAGGACTGCATTTGTCTGTTGTGAAAATGGCATCACAGTAGGAGTTCATTTTGTACATCTAAGATGGACAAGATATTATATCAATATACTAAGGTATGTCTCCTCCTTTTGCCTTTCCATCTGATTACTCCCCATCTCTGTACTCAGCAACATTATACAAATGTCCAGTAACAGGAATGATTGCTACCCTTGAGAGAAGCTGATATTTTACAGACCTCAGTGGATCTGCCAGTACTGAATGCTTTTCATCTGTAACAGTCACGTGAAACTGTTTGTGGTGCAATGAAAATGGCAGAGCTGCGTGTTACAGGATGTGCTGTCAGGATGCTTAAAGATGCATAAAGGTGCATGGGAGCTGCTGCTTAATACAGATATTGGCAAGAGTATCTGGATAACAGAAGCAATGCAAGATAGTCTGAGAGACCAGCACAAAGCTAAAACAAAAAGTCAGTGTGGTAACAGAGAAGAGGCAAGCCCTTGAATGAGCAAGAAAATACAAATAGCCCTGCAGGATGAAGAATGGGAGAGACAAAAACCTGCATGAATTATAGGCAATCTATTAGAATAATTATGACAGCTAATTTGAAGAAAGTTAATCACCCAGGTTTAAAAAATGCACATAAACTGGAGACCTTATCACAGACGAGGCAGTACAGAAGCTCAGCCACAGTCTGCACAAATTGAAAGATGGCATTTTCAGTAGCCACTCCTTTTTATCACTTCCTTAGAGCTTTGAGAGCTCTCTGCTTCACATTTTCTCATTGAACTGGAGGTGGCAATCCCTAAAATCATTCCCCTTTTATATGTTGTTAAGAGCAGAATGTGAAATTCTTCCAGTCCAGAGCACTGAGCAGACAAGAAAGTAATTTCTGCTTACTTGTTTGCAGCATTTTGTGCACTGGTGCTTTGTCTGAGCAGAGACTGTCAGTAAGATGCTCACCCTGCCAAGCACTGAATTAAGATAAATACAGTAAGGATGCAGTTGACATTTCCAGTTCATCAATGGAACAAAGTCCTCCTAGCTCATTGGTTCCTCTTTTGGTCTTCCTACTTCCACCTTGAATGTCCTACTCCAGTTCCACTGCATAAGTGCTTGCAGCCTACTCTTACCCCGAGAAATAAGATTCAATCCTTGTGAGATTCCCTATTCATCAAATCTTATATTTGCTAAGTAGCACAGTGCACAGAAGCCACTAGAAACTGCAACTAAAATCCTTTCCAAAAACTTCAGTATAACAGAGGGAGAAGGAAAAATACCCAAGACACTCTAAAAGAAGTCTTTAAAGTGGAAAAATGTAAAACTGTGGACAAAAACTGCTGCAACCTAATCTCTACCTTCAAGGCAAATTTTGTATTAGATAACAGAGGTATAGCAGTTTCTCAGCATCTGTTAATGCAACACTCTGGATGTCATCCTTTTGTACCATTTCCTAACCCTTGGTGCCCCCCATTCCCTAGGTGCCCAGGTAATGCCCAGGGCAGTGGAAGAAACCTAGGGTACAGAGTAGGCAGGCAGCCAGGCAGTGGTAGGTAGGGTAGCAGAGGCATGACAAGGAAGAGGAAGAAAGGAATAGGCAGCTGGACTCAAGCAGGTCACTACCTCCTGATTTGCACTGAGAATGGGTCTGGGCAGCTGACTGCCTGTCAGGGGGCAGACATACCTCTCCAGTACTGACCCCCTGAGATTGAATGGGTGGTTTTCCCTGGTGACCATTTTAAGAGAGGTGTTCTGGCTGAGCTTGACAGTTCACATAAACAAACATGAAGAAAGAAGAATTTCTCTCTATGGGGTCACAAACCCAGGAATATGTATCCCCTTGGTTCTCTGCTGCAGTCACTGCCCTTATAGGAGCTGCATCCTGTAGTCATCTTTGTAACTGTACTGACCTACCCACATGTCTTGAAAGATTGCCATGGAGTACTTGCAACTTTCACAGCCCTTTTTCTCGTTTCTAGCCTAAAGACATTCATAGGTAGTTTCTGGTTGTGTTTTTCTGCCAAGAATCCCTTAGCTTAACCCCCTTTCTTCCACTCTGCCTGGTGTCTACTGTGATGCAGTTAAAAATAATGGTCAATCCTCCTTCAAATTTTTACTTTGCAGTCCTGAACAAAGTAAGTTTGGCTTTATTACACAGCAGCCTCTCCACTCCCCTGTTTGTCCCTGGTACGTCACAAGAGGTTTCACACACCAAGTATTATCCTCTGCCTCCTGAAGGTGCTTTATCTGCTTTGCCTTTGGATTAAATTTGCTGCCTGTTTTGATTTTCTCCTACTAATCTCTATTTCCTTCAGTGTAACCATCAGCTAAACTGGTAATTGATCTAGGTAATATCAGATACCTTACTGAAATCCAGATATATTCATGTGTGAATATTGCATGAAGTTTAGGTGATCAGAACCTCTGAAATCACGGATTTTTTGTCTCTGTAAATAGACCATAGTCTCTTGTACACGATATAAGAAGCACAATCCTACATTAAATTACATAAAGAAAAATATATTGCCACCCTATCTGTATTCCTAAGAGTGCAGTGCTAACATGGAGCTGAGTGAGGGTCATTGCATTTAATTCCACAGTTTTCAAACAGAAGGCCTCAACTCTCAGAGTTACAGCATTGACTATGGGCTGATCAGGGCTACAGAGATATCTGAGTTACGATCATAGTGTGTTGCAAAGACCAAACCCACTTTTATTTCTTTGAATATAACAAACATTTCCACTCATTTCATAAAATTCATTGCAGTTTGTTGTGTATGGCTGGTGCTCTTTCTAGCTTTACATCCTAACTGAAAATTGCTGTTTACCAGTGGCTCCTAAGACAGACATTTGAGTTGGTTTTGTACCCCAGGCTCCTGTGCCATCAGCAGCTTTCTTAACTATAGAACCTGAGGCAGACACTCGAGGTGGCTGCATGTTTGTAGCTTTACTTTGTAACCATCTGTAGCTGTTTAAGCTTTTCCTGGAGCCCAGAGGTCCAATGGAACAGATTTAGGTTGCCTTCTGCCTCCCTTCTCCCCTTTCACAGTATCACAGTATACAGTATCACAGTATCACAGTCTCACAGTATATCAGAGGCTGGAAGGGACCTCAAGAGATCATCAGGTCCAACTCCCCTGCCAAAGCAAGATCACTTACTGAAGTCTGTACAGGAATGCATCCAGGTGGGTTTTGAAAGTCTACAGAGAAGGGGGCTCCACAACCTCCCTGGGCAGCCTGTTCCAGCGCTCCATCATCCTCACTGTAAAGAAGTTTCTCCTTAGGTTGAAGTGAAATCTTCTATGTTGAAGTTTGAACCCATTGTTCCTTGTCTTATCACTGTGAACCACTGAAAAGAGCCTGGCCCCCTCCACTTGACACCCACCCCTCAGGTATTTATACACATTGATGAGATCCTCTCTCAGTCTTCTCTTCTCAAGACTAAATAGTCCCAGGGATCTCAGTCTCTCTTCAAAAGAGCGATGCTCAAATCCCTTAATGGTCCTCATGGCTCTCCATTGGATTCTTTCCAGCAATTCTCTTGTATTTCTTGAACTAGGAAGCCCAAAACTGGACACAGTATTCCAGGTGTGGTCTTACCAAGGCAGAGTAGAGAGGTAGAAGAACTTCCCTAGACCTGCTGGACACACCTTTCTTGATGCATCCCAGGATCCCATTGGCTCTCTTGGCCACAAGAGCACATTGTTGTTCCATGGAGAACTTGCTGTCCACCAGCACTCCAAGGTCTTTCTCTGTGGAGCTGCTTTCCAGCAGAGCACCCCTAGTCTGTACTGGTGCCTGTTGTTCAGCAACCGTATCAGCCAGCTCTCTCAGCACTCGTGGATGCTTCCCATCAGGGACCATGGATTTGTCTTCAATTGGTATAAAAGACAACCCTGCTTCTTTGTCTGTTGATATTAAACTCTTAACATGTCATGGTCACTCAGCCAAGATTACCCCCAACCTTAACGTCTACAACCAGTCCTTTTTTATTTGTTAATATCAGGTCCAGCATTGCACTCTTCCTGGTTGGGTCTTCCATATGAGAAAGTGTCATCAATGCACTGCAAGAACCTTTTGGACTGTTCATGCTTGGCTGTGTGATCTTTCAACTAATATTGGAGTGGCTGAAGTCAGCCATGAGCACCAGGTCACTTGATCTTGAGGCTACTTCCAGCTGCCTGTAGAAGGCCTCATCAACAGCTTTTTCCTGGTTTGGTGGTCTGTAGTAAACACTCACAACTGTATCATCCATGTAGGTATGTCCCTTCACTCTTACCCCTAAGCTTTCCATGCTTTTATCATTTCCTACTGTGTTGAGCTCAACACATTCTAGTGGCTTATTCACATAGAGAGCAACCTCACCTTGTCAGTTTCTCCTTCTTGAAAAGAATATAGTCATCCGTAACCACATTCCAGTCATGGGATTTGTCCGACCATGACTCTGTAATTGCAACAAGATCATAACCCTGTGACTGCACACAGGTTTCTGGTTCATTCTGCTTATTTCCCATGTTTCTTGTGCTGGGATACAGACACTTCAGAGACTTAGCAGAGGAGTATCTGTTACCATTGTGGGTGTTGCATAATCCACTATCCCCTACAGCCCCTGGGATAGCAGTGGAGCTGGTACCCTGCCTCACAGTTGTCCCAGGAATGTCCTCAGTGAGGCTCATTTTTCCCTCTTCCCCCTTCAAAATTAGTTTAAAGACCTATCAGTCAGCCCTGCCAGTTCTTGTCCCAGGATTCTTTTTCCTTTCAGAGACAAGCAGTTTTTTTCTATAGGCAGCAGGCCTGGGTTCTTGTAGAGTAGCCCATGAGCAAAGAACCCAAAGACACCAGTCCCGCAGCCAAGCATTAATCTGCTGGATTGTCAAGTTTATTCCATCATTAGGCATAGCTAGTGGAGGGAGAGAAGCAAATACTCCTTGTGCTCCTGACCCCTTAACCATTCGTCCCAGGGTGCTGAAGTCCTTCTTCATCGATCCCAAACTTCTTTTTGAAATTTCATCATTGCCTACTTGGAAAACCAACAACGGGTTGGGCGGACCAGGGTAGGAAGTTTTCTTACTAAATCCTTGACCCTGGCCCCAGGTAGGCAACAGGCTTCCCTAAAGAGTGGATCAGGTCTGCATATAGGACCCTCAACACCCTTCAGAAGTGAGTCCCAGTAGAAAAAAAAAAGTATGCAGGAGAAGAAGACAGAGGTAAAACAACCAAACAGCAGCCTTGCATCGATTTGGAAATAAAAAGGTAAGTTTAACAAAAAAAAAAAAAAAAAAAAAAAAAAAGTATTTAAGTAAAGGAAGGTTACAAAGGTTAAAGGAAAAGGGAGAAGTAAAAATCTGTACAAAACCAGACACAGCTGGCAGGGGATTCTCTAGATGGAAGATGGATTCTCTTTGGATGCAGTCCTCTTAGGTGTCTGGGCCCATGTGGAGCAGGCCAGAAAGCGTGGTTTGCAGTTCACAGCAAGAGCAGAAGGGTGTCAGAGAGCTGAGGGTAGGAGAGAGTGAGGCAGGAAGTTGCCCCTCTTAAATAGCGTTGTGGACAAGAAGTGGGAGTGGAATAAACTTTGACCTGAGGGGCCCCCTCCCTGCCCATCTGGGGTCAGGTTTCTTTGCCCACCTGGGGCTAGGTTTTTCAGCCCATCCCTCCTGGGCTGGGCTTAACCCAGCACACTGTTCGCTACAGAAGGGGCTCATTTTATATGAGTTTGTTGCAAATTATTTTCACTCTCCTAAAGAAATAGCCCTGGGATGTGCAGTTCAAAAAAGACCAGCTTATTTGTATTAGTATTAAAATCTGTTCACAGACTAAAGTCAAATACCAAGATTTTCTTCTCTGTTACATAGCTGAGAATTTTGGTAGAATGTGTTACCTCACAACAACAGTTTTGGCCTGGTCAAATATTTTCACAGAGATTTCCTGAACCCTGGGTATTTGTATTGAACAGAGTGAGGGCTCACCTCTAGCTGATGACCACAGTTTAGAACTGTATAAAAGGTCTGAAATAAAAGTAAAAAAAATATATTACAATATAGCTCTAGGCAGTCCTTTCTTAAATATAAGATCAGTGTTATGCTTAGCAGGTGATACTACCTATAGGTCAAGCTTCACAATTAGAGAAAAGCAATGTAATTAACCCAAAACAACATATGTGTGTTATTTAGGCATAAATAGGGATTCAAATGCAGAAATACAAGTATTCATTGCACACAATGATGTGTTAAAAATTGTAGTCTTTTTATATGCATAATTTAGGATGAGAGTTTCACAGGTAAGAGAAATGTTTTCTGTCATGGGCTTTTTACCGTGAAATCTAGCCTTCAGATCAGTTCTAAGTCTGACCTTAATGAAACAAGCATGTGAGGCTTTTTGTGCCCTGCTGTGGTCATGTGTGTGCATGATGCAAAATTTCACCAGTCTGCTTTAGTTATGGGATCATTTTGGATGATAGTAAATAAGCTGATGTCACTCTGTCAGCAGTGCCGACTGGCTTGTAGTAGCCAATACCTGTACCATTAAATTATGCCAAGTCTTCAAAACAAAGTAGCCAGTTTCCGATTGCCTGGTGGGAATGATCTTTGGCTTGACTAACAGGGAGTTGTTGCAATCAGTGTTAATTTATCCAGGATTGTTCTAAACATTTGAACAGTAGTTAATTGAGTTTTAGCACCCAGAAACACTCCTTGGCATGGGGTAATGTACTAGTGTAACAGTATCATGCAGGCAGAAGAAAATCAACTCCTTCAAAAGCAAATACTATAGACTAATCTACTCGTTTAAGTTACATTATTTTGTGAAATAGCCCTCTTAAAAAGAGAGATAAGCATGAAATACCATGCTTTAATTAGAATACAAAAAATTAAATTATTGCAAGAAAGCTAAAATATGTGGGTGTAGAATGAAATATCTATACCTGGGGCTAGTTAGAACATGATATTTTGGCCCAAGTACAGGCATACTAGAGCTGTTCATTAGCAATTCGCTGGAGTTAGTGAAACCTAACACCACTAGGAATAGTTTTCCATCAGCTAAATGGCTCACTGATGCTGGAGTTTATTGGAGCCTGAGCTAGCACCCAGCCTTAGATCTATTCTATATTGTGTTTTTCATTTGTGTCTTTTTAATTTCCCAGTGGCAAAAACCAAAGACATTACTGGCTTGCAAAAAACATTACTTGCTTTTCAGTAACCTGCTTAGAATACAGAATCCAGTTGTTTTTAAAGATTTTCTAGAATTACGGTGATGTTGCTGAAGTTTATATTCTATACAGGGATGTCAGCTTGGTAAAATACCTTCTTCAAATTTATGCCACTGGCTGAAAGGAAGAAGCCTGATTTTGGAATTCCTTCCTGCTTCATTGTAAATTTGCTATGGTGGCATTAGTCTGCAAAGGCACGTAGGCTTATGAGGCTTTTGAACTTGTGTTTTTTTTTGTCTTGGTCTTAAAATAATTGCATCTCTAATACTTTAAAAAAAATTTTCTTATTTTGAAGTTAATTAAACATTCTTGCTTATTGGGATTTTTTTTCCCTATTTTTTTAATAACCTGACTCTGATCGATAAAGTAAAACAAGCCAAACGCAGGGAGTGGGTAAAACAAAGTGGAAGCAATGTAAGTGCATGTAATGCTTTTTATGTTCAGACCACTGTGCAAACAGTAAAACCGCAGCACACTTTAGAGGGTTTTAAGAACTATTGTAGGTGAAATAAGTTGAGCAGAGATGTTCTGTGTGTTTTGCAAAACTATAGTGGAAATGGGTACAGGTACTAAGACTGGTTTTGGGTTTTGTTTTAGAGAGGGAGAGCTGTTAGTGGGTGTTTTTAGCTCTCTTGTAATTTTTGTGTGTATCTTTTCTTTATGGAGGATAAAAAGCCACATACTACACCTTGGCTGGTCTGACAGATCAAGTCACACATACTAAGTAAGTTCTGCACACTGCAATTTTGTGACATTACCCTGCACTTAATATCATGATTCTTTTGAATTTTATCCCAAATGATTGAGTTTTCAAAAAAAAAAAAAAAAAAAGGTCATTGGAGGTTCTCCCTCCCCTTTACTCTGCCGTGGTTGTGCCTTGTCTGGAGTACTGGGTCCATTTCTGGGCTTCCCAGTTCAAGAGAGACAGGGCACTGCTTGATTGGGTACCACAAAGGGCTAGAAAGATAATTAGTGGACTAGAACATCTCATATGAGAAAAGGCTGAGGAACTTGGGGCTTTCTAGCCTGGAGAAGACTGGGGTGGGATCTTATCAATGCTTATAAATACTTAAAGGGTGGGTGAACCTGTTCTAGGTGAATCTGCTCTGGCAGGGGAATTGGACTAGATGATCTCCAGAGGTCCATTCCAACCCGTATCATTCTGTGAAAAGAATATAATATCATTCACCTTTTTGGTACACAATCAACAAAGGGCTGGCAGGAAGCAGGTGCCTAGTAGGTGTGGAGGCTGCAGCAGGAAGATTCCACTGTACAAAGAGTTTGGATAGCTTCAGGAAGAGGAACCTCAAATGCATGGGGAAAAAAGTTTCAGCAGAGTAGCTGAATGAGGAACATTGTTAATGTATGTTAATTCTCCACTTTATTCAGACAGGCTGGGTGGCTCTTCTGAAGGGATTTAAGAAGCAGCGAGTAAAACAAAGGCAAAGCTCTTCTACATACTCTGATGCTGTGGCCTACTTACAGTTTAAGAGGATAATTTCATGCCACTGCAAACAATTATCTCTCTGCACAAACCCCACTTATCTGGGATTTGTGTGGGAAGGTGTGTGCAATTATCCTCTCCTACATATGTCAGATTGTACAGAAATGACTGTACAAGGTTTGCTGTAGTCATACCTTGTATTAGTGTCATCACCCTTAAAGCTGCTTCACACTTCTAAAATCAGGAACATCCAAAAGATAAAATGTTTCCACATGTAAAATAAAATAACTGTGGAGATTGCAGATAAAACTTTATATAACCAAATTGCTTAATTTATAACTTCCCTTCTGAGCTATCTCATAACCTTGAATACAGTAGAGCACCAATAAGATAAACAGCTTTGGATTTATGCATCTATAATGATGCATTTCTTCATATTTTTTTTTATAAAACACAGATTTATTATCTGAAATCATACATTAAATTGTTTGTGTTAACACATACAAAAAATATTTGCAAGCGCAAATATTCTGTGTTCCACTGGAACAGTATTGTGTTAAATGAGTTTAACTAAAGCTCTTCTCTAGTTTGAAGCCATTGCCCCTCGTCCTATCACTGCAGGCCTTTGTAAACAGTCTCTCTCCATCCTTTTTGTAGGCCCCCTTCAGGTACTGGAAGTCTGCTATTAGGTCTCCCTAAAGCCTCCTCTTTTCCAGGCTGAACAATCCCAGCTCCCTCAACCTGTCTTTGTAGCAGTGATGTTCCAACCCCCTGATAATTTTTGTGGTCCTCCTCTAAACCTGCTCCATCAGGTCCACATCCTTCCTATATTAAGGTCTCCAGACCTGGATGCAGTACTCCAGTGAGGTCTCACCAGAGCTGAATAAAGTGGCAGAATCACCTCACTCGACCTGCTAGCCACATGTATTTGCACAGAATCACAGAATGTTAGGGGCTGATGGATTGTAGCCATAAGTAGCCATACTCCAGTCACAGGATTCATCCCACCAAGTGTCTGTAATTGCCACTATGTCTGAAGGCTATCCTTAGGTTCATCTCTAGTGTTTCTGGGTTTAAATCCCTCTCCCTTTGAGCCTAGTTTAAAGCCCTTTCAACACATCCTGCTAACTCATGTGCCAGGATATTTTCCCTCCTCTGAGACAGATGTAATCCATCTGCTGCTAGCAGACCCGGTGCCATATAAAGTTCCTCAAGATCAAAAAGCCCAAAATTCTGTTGGTGGCACCTGGCTCTGGGCCACTTATTAATCATGTGCAATTTCCTGTCCCTTCAGTATTCCTTTCTACCACTAAGGGTATTGATGAAAAAATTACCTGTACCCTTGATCCTTCAACCAGTATCCTCAGTGCCTTGAAGGTCCCTTTTGACTGCTTTTGGACTTCTGATTTTGACCTCATCACTTAAAAAAAATCACCATCTCAGTCAAACTACAGTGGTCTCCACCTGGAAGAAGACGACCGTGCTCCTGATACCATCCAAAATGGGAACCCAGTCAGAGCTCTCACAGAAGGATGTGATGGTGCAGGTCACAGGCTGCAGGGAATGCTACAGCCTCTCCCTGCTAGCTAGAACCTGGTTTTGTGCCGTGTGAGCAGATAAGTGATCTGCTCAGCCAAAAAGCTGCAAGACAAAGTGGATAGGCTTAGGAACATTAGGGAGGCTGAAATGGAGATAGACAGTGAAGCCAGGCTCTGCCCTTCCTGCAATGCAAATAGCAGGAAATAGCAGATAGCCACATAGCACACAGGAACAAGAGACCCCTGTACCACCCCTGAGGCAGGTACATTTGGAGATACATGAGAAAAAAAGAGAGTCCCCTGCCCTCCTGCCATCATGCTGGCAATAACAAAAAAGATGAGAGAAGGTGGAAGCAGGTTCCTGCTCAGAGTCACAGGCATCCCCCCTTCCCTTCCTACTCCCCCCACCTCAGATACATAATAGATATGAGGCTTTGGAGGGAAATGAAGGTGGAGACAAAGATCCATCCAGTGAATCACCCAGGGATTGTCTCTCACCCAGACACCCTAGGACACGCCTCAGGAAAAAAAGGAGGGTAGATGTAGTTGTAGTAGGTGATTCTCTGACCTTGCAGAACAGGTATCAGGCTCTGCAAGAGGAACAGGTTGTGAGCAAGGACAAGGGAAGGCCAGAAGTGCCACCGAGACCAAATTTCCCCAGGCAGGCCATAAAAACTGACCATCAAAAGAAAAATCGAAATGTCTCTGCTGTGATGATGTAGCAATGAAGGACTCACTATAATAGATTTTTTGGCCTTGGGGCAACTGATTAAGGCATGAGGAACTCAGGTTGTGGACAAGGTGTGGACAAGGGAATGTATAAGAAGAGCTGATGGGTCAATTCATAGCTCCTGGACTGGTACCATTGACAGGGCTTCAGGTTTTACAATCACAGCTGGTTTTACAATGAGACTTTAGAGCTGTGAGTAACAAATGGGTTGCACTTGTGCCAGAGGGAGATTAAGGGATTTGGGGCACGAATTGTCAGGGCTCATTGGTAGGGCTTTAAACTAGATTTGAAGGGGGAAAGGGGTGACTCATGCCTGCCTGTGACACACAGTGGGGCAGCACAACAGGGACAGAGGGATGGAATACTAGTAAGGGCTCTCAACTTGTTGCCCTAAGGCAAGCCAGGGACAATCCACCAAGACACCCCAAGGGAATCAAGGAGGATTTTCCTAAGATGGTGACACAGCCAACCCAGCTGAAGTGCCTCTATGCAAATGCACACAGCTTGGGCAATAAACAGGATGAATTAAAGGCCACTGTTCTCCTGGAAAGCCATAACATAGTGGCTGTTACTGAAACTTGTTGGGACGATTCCCATGACTGGAATGTAGGGATATATGGGTACAAGCTTTACGAAGGACAGTCAGCATCAGAGGGGAGGAGGTGCTGCGCTCTACATCAGTGACCAGCTGGAATCAGTGGAGCTCCACCTGGGGAAGGATGATGAGATAGTTAAGAGCATATGGATTAAGATTAAAGGGAAGACAAGAGAAGGCGATGTTACAGTAGGGGTCTGTACAGGCCACCTGACCAGCAGAAGCAAGTAGACGAGGCTCTTCATAAGTCACACGAAGAGAAACTGTACAAGGAATGGAAGAAAGGACAGCTAGAATGGGGAGCATATAAATAAGCTGTCTGAGTAGCAAGAGACCTGGTTAGAAAAGCCAAAGCTCAGTTAGAAGTAAATCCAGCCAGGGAGATCAAGGACAATAGCAAAAGTTTCTAGAAGTTCATTAATGGCAAAACGAAAACTAAGGAATATGTGGTCCCCCTCAGAAAGGAAATGGGAGAACTGGTGACAAGTGGTGTGGGAAGGCCAAGTTTCTAAACGACCTCTTTATCTCAGTCTTCACTGGCAAAGGCTCCAGCCACACTTCTGAAATCATAGAAGATAATGGCAGGGGCTGGAAGAAGGAACTGCCCATTGTGAGTGAAGATCAGGTTCGTGACCATCTGAAGAACTTCAGAGTGTACAAGTCTGTGGACCTGATGGGCTACATCCAGGGGTACTGAGGGAATTGGCAGACGAGGTCATTAAACTGCTCTCTAATATATTCCAAAAGTCATGGCAGTCCAGGGAAGTACCCACTGACTAGAAAAGGGGAAACATAATCCCCATTTTCAAAAAGGGAACGAAGGATAACCAAGAGAATAACAGGCCACTCAGTCTCACTTCTGTGCCCAGTAAGATCATAGAGCAGATCCTCCTGGAGGCACTGATGAGATGGAAGAAAAATGAAGAGGTGATTGGGTACAATCAGCACGGGTTCACCAAGGGCAAATCCTGCCTAACAAACCTGGAGGCCTTCTATGACGAGGTCACAACATTAATAGATGAAGACCGAGCAACTGACATCATTTACCTGGACATGAGCAAAGCCTTTGACACTATCCCGCATGATAATCACTGTTACAAGGGGAAACACAGGTATTTTAGGACTTTTCCCTTACTTTTTGACAGAAGTTAACATGCAATAGTGCCAGCAGTAGCCCTGGGGGTGCCAGAAAGAGGGCAGAACTCTGGGAGGGTAGCAATGTGCTCAAAGGTCAGCTGATTTCTCACCAGTCCACCTGAATGAAGGTCAGTGCTCAGCGACAGCACATCCTGGAGTTAAGAACAGGCACAAAGTACACAGAAAGCAGAAAGCAGGTCAGATTGTTTAAGCCTGAATTGGAAAAATAGCAATGGTTTGAAGGCTAAAGTCAGAAGGACAATGGTGGAAAATAGAAGACCTATTGAAAGATGTTTTGGAGAAGGCAATGAGATGTTTTTTGATTCCCCATGCCCCCGCCCCCGCCTAGTTTTCAGCAAATGTTCAAGTATAACTAGATGACTAGCAAAATTAATAGTGGTGGTAAAATGTGAGCCTAGAATAACAAATGTCAAGAGAGTATTGATATAATTTAGGTATTTTTTATTTGGTTGCACCTAGTGACCTTCATAGTACAATCTTTAGAAAGCCTACAATCTCTAAAGAGTCTGAAACACATTTAAAAGGTAACACTTGATCCTGATGTAGGCTGAGCAGAGAAGTAGATGTATACAGTACTCACTTCAAGAGGAAGAAGGGAGAACTTGCAGACCAACTGCCTGACTACCAATCTTCAGAAAAGATATGTTGTAAATAATTAAGCAAAAGAATATGAGGCACTTGGGCGATATCAAAGCAGTGAGGCCACCAGTGAGACAAGATATTGTAAAGATCACATCATGCCAAATCAATCTGATATTTTGTCAATAAGGGTAAGAGGCTTGTTTGTAAGGGAAGAACAGAAGACTGAGTAAAGCTTTTGCTATTTATCTCACCTCATAGTCTTATAGTCAATTAGAGAAATGTGGTCACAATGATGTGATTTTAAGGTGGATGGAAACTGGTCATCACTTCTGAGAGAATGTCAATTAATGTATTTAAAGATCAATAGTGGAAGTTCAGGGAAATCTTTTGTGTTTTGTTTTTTTTTTTTTATTTTTTTGTTGACAATATTGGACAATATTGTATACGGGGCAAAATTTTGGACAACATAAAATTGGCAAAAGCTGCAATTATGCTGGAAAGTAGAATTAGAAATAAAACAATTTTGGTAAAATTAATGTCCTTTCTGTACTATGAAGAACAAATTGTAACATGAGCTTGAACCATCAAAAGAAGAAACAGAGGAATGGCAATGAAACAGATATGATCTGAAGGTTACACTGGATCAAAAGGCAAACAGGAGTGGGACATGTTGCTAAAAACAGGGATTGCTTGGGGAAATTGTAGATTCTCTAGTATCAGAGCTCTTTAAGCATAAATATGAAAAACAACTGTTGTAATTGAAGCTTCCAAGGATTACAGAGTGGAGCAGATGATTCAAGTTCATTTCAGCCCTGCTTTTCTACAGTTCTGTGTAATGGACACCATAAATAAAGAAAATGGACAGAGTTTTAAGCAGTATTCACATGTCTTTTTGTCATAAAATATTTCAATTTAGATAGGAAACTGAATTATTAAAGGGTAAAACAAAGAGCAAAAGGAAGTCTTACCCAGCAATTAGAAAGAAGCCTAAAATTTTTTAAAAAATTTAAGAAGCTTTCTGAAGCAGTCACAATAAAAGTCACAGCAACTATTCATGTCACAAGTTGCTGTTGTGTACCATGGGAATAAAGGCCAATATGAAGGCTGCCTTTCTTTTTTATCTGGTAAGCCTTTCAGAAAACTGCCTGTATATTATTCCCACCTAGTTTCATGCTGAGTCTATGCTCAATGTTTATCAAACAGTATTAAGATTATCATACTTAATTTACTATAATACATTTCTACAGGTAATCTGAGATGCTCTGCACTACTAATGCAATGCCCTACTATGTGCCTGAAGCACAGCTGAGTCACCTGCCTGGCCTGCTTACATCTTATTGGCTAAATCAACTTAAAAATGAATGTGATCACAGGCTGTGCAAATCTTTTTTAATAACTATGTTAATGTGCTCAGGGTCTCTAGTATTTCTGTTTTACTTATTCATTCTGTTTTGGTAAATGGAACAGCCATATGTTTCTTAAAATCAGTACTGTCACTATTTATATCACTTGCCTTGATGTGGCATTCAGAACGAGAGGAGAAAGTAGATGAGAAAGCATAATTTCCCATCTCCATGTCATTGGCCAGCTGCTCAAATGAAACTGCTGTGCATGAGGAAGACTTCTTCTACAAGGCCTTCTTACCTGGGCCTTGCTATGAGATCATGCAAAAGCCTCTCTTCCATCTAGATCTCATCAGGTTAGATGAAGTGCTGTTGTTATACAAGTAAATTTTACATTTGAGTACATAGATATTACAGGACAACACTAGAGTTAAATATATCTGTGTAATGTTACCAATAGAAACACATCATGTAAATATTAATTTCCTGTATCCACCTTATTTCACTCACACAAATTAGTAAAGCTGCAATCAGAGAACTGCCATGTCTTTGTTTTCTTTTAGTGGTTGTCATTGTCTGCTGGAAATCAGAAATATAGTTATGATTTATGAAAACAAATTAAGGCAAATATGATATTAATAAAAAGAATATGAATAAAATAATATGAAAAACTGACAAAAACTTACTAATTGGTTTGATTTATGGATGGAATATATATTTACAATGGGAATGAACAATTTAGGCAATATTTAGATGATATTTAACAATTTAAAGCATTTTAAGCAAACCAGGAAAATAACTGGGAAAGAGAATCCCCGACACAATATGGTGCTTGACCACCAGGGGAGATTTGACAAGAACCTTCCCAAAATGGCAAATCAGACAGATAGAACGATAACAAAAAGGCAAGGTAAAAATGATTACTCACAATGAGTTCTGCCCAAATAGAGGGGTGCTGCTGCTCTATGTTAGCCAGTAAGGCTTTTGATGCACTCTTGAGCACCTTGCACAGCAAGAGACTGCTGCAGGGATGCCATGATGTCTCAATGGCCAGGCTGGCCTCGACATGATGTCAGGTGGCTCTTGAAGCTTCTTCCCAGGATCTCACAGGCGGTTCTGGGGTTTCAGGTTCATAGACAAATAGCCTGTTTTGACGTCTTCACAACGAGGTCTGGTTTTGCAAAGCAGGCAGTTAGGCTGGAAGTAACTTATCACTGCAGGGCTGCTCAAGGGCTTAGCTAACCCTGGCTTTGTCCCTGCTGCCTGGCAAAACACTTCTATCTGCTCCTGAGCGTTTATGACCATTACTGCAAAGGGCACATGTGTCTTTCTGGGTAAACTGGGGCACAGCACATATTCTGAGTTGCAAGGCAAAGTAAGGCTTGGCTTCTCTGAGTTGCAGGGCAAGGTTTGGCTTCTCAAGCTTGCAAGGTAAGGCTCATGGCTTTTCCCAGATGCAAGGCAAGGCAGAGCAAGGCAACACAAGGCAATGCAACGCAATGCAAGGCAAAGCTGAATACAATTTGACCTGTATTTATCACTTGCCTGAGATTCAATTTGGCCAATAGGGCAACTGAAGCAAGCAGAACAGTTAACGAATAAAATGGGATTCTTCCTGGCCATGACCATAAAAGGTAAAGACACTGCTCTGGCTTGATGTATGTATCAAGCCCATATCTTCTTATTTAATCACATCATTTAGTCATTAAGAGCACAGCATATAAATAGCAGAGCGCAAGCTAGCTATTTTACAATGAGACTATGCAATGCCCAAAGCTGTAGTACAAACTGGGAGAGTCTTTGAACTTGTACTGTACAGTCACTGTCTGCAAAGAAGCATGATGCTGATTAAAACCAGTATTTCAGGACCAAAGTCAAAAGCAATAAAAATAAAATGTATATAACCATAAATGGATTACGCTGATTTAACTTCGTCCATTTCTAAATCAAGATAGTTAAACTCAGAATGCTTTTCACATATATACAAGACAATGTAATTAACAAGTAGACTTCAGCACCAGAAACTATTATGCTGCATGTGGAGCCAGGACTGGTGAAAATTTGCAAACAAGTCCCACGGCATTTACCAAGTAAAGGAACAATGTTGAAACTGGACACAGTCTTTAATGGTCCTGGTCGTAGCGGGTTGAGAAGCAGATGCTCGTAATGAATGACAGGAGGCTGCTGCTTGTGCTGGAAACTTTTAGTTGCAAGGGTGTTTGGAGACCTTTTGTTGGAAGTTCTAACAGCCCTCCCCTCAGAGGGCTAGGGACTGACAAGGCTATCTGGAACTTTTGTGTAGTTGAAAAACGGGATTCTGCATCAGTGAAAGCACCAGGATTGTTGGAGGGTTTTATCAGTTTTGCCTTTTTGTCTGTTAGTTTACAACAAAACCCTTGACTCTACTGGTCAACCTCAGGAGGCCAGATCTTGAAAACAGTGCCAACAGTAGGTCTGTTAAACTCATTACCTAACAGCTTGATGAATCCCCAACCACAGGCATGGCTGGTCCCAGTATTGGAGGTATTATCTTGTGTCCAAAAATTAAGTTAAGCAAAAGAAACAGTGGGAGAGAGGACAGAGCAGCAGGGACTGAGATTAGAGATTGTGGCAAATTTGTTGGGATCTATGTGGACTGCAGGGAGATGTCAGAGGAGGTAATGTGGGTGAGTGAGCAGGCAGGAATTCTGAGCTAGATGCTGGGGAGATAACAGCAGCTGTGGTGGAGAGGGCAGGAGTAGGTGCATATGTTGTGAGGAAAGGGAGAGAGAGGGCTCGAGAGTATTTCAATGTCAGCCTGAAAGATGTGGGGTAGATTATAGGGCAAATCACATTTGGACCCCCCCGACCTGTGAGTTTTCTTCAAACAGCAGGCTGGGTAGAAGAGGGAAATTTTCCTGTGTGGTGTTGTTCTAGGTTGAGGCTGTAGGCCTTTAAGAACCACAGAGTAGCAGACCTCCAAGAGGTCCAGACAGGTCCAGGGATGGACCGGAAAAGTGTAGATTGCTTATTCTATCCCGTAAGTCTGCTATACAGCTAGTTGTATAAACTGTGTGGCTAGTTTGTTCTCTTTTCTCTCCTCTCTCTCCCCCCAGAGGGTGGAGGGTTAGGGTTCTTATCAGACATGGGGAACGATTAGGGGTCTCACCGCAGCCTTGAAAGGCCTGGTGTAACAGTGTGAGAGCTGAAATCCCCATCCCACACCAAGAATGACCAGACTAGCTCAGTCTGGAAGCAAACGAAAGCTGTATTTACAAGCAAAACTACAATCTATGACGAAATGCAATGAATATGTACAAATATACACTATTCACAGCATTCACAAATATGTATAATCAACAGAAATGTAATGAATATTTACAAATATACGCTATTCACAGCATTCACAAATATGTACAATCAACAGAAAAGTACAACCAAGCCCCCTTTGCTTCCCCCAAGGGGCCTTCCCCAAGGGGCCTCACCCCTCAGCCAGAAGGAATCCCCCCAGACTCCCCTGGCAGAAGGCAAAGAGTCAAGAAGCAGAGAGGCTGTTAGACTTAGCTTGCCAAGGTCAGTATGTTATCTTCAGCCAGAAAAGAAGCAGACAGACAGAAACCGAGCGAGCAAGCTGAGACTGCCCAACTCCCCAACCTTGTTTTGAGTAGAGATTCTTAAACATTTCTCTCTCTCCAATGGGAGTGTTTAGAATAATCATTGTTTTGCTTTCTTACACCCAATACTGACTTATTTACATTCTTTCACTTTCTCTGCTTGAAATTTGTGAAGAAAAATTTAAAAGACAGTCTTAAAAGCATCACAATCCACCCCTTCTAAACAATTCCATTGGCTGCTACTACTATCCATCTAATCTAAAACAATATCTGCAACAATGATTAAATAAAGTTCATAGTCCATTCCAGCTATCTCAGATGTACATGATTCAAAAGGTTCGAATCACAGGAAAAAAAGAAAACAGCTTGTTTCCTCACAGGAACAGGGACACTCAGGTGACTCAGGGCTCTCAGGGTTCTTAGGGTTATTGGGGATCATGCACCATAGATCTCATGGATTCTCCTCTTGGGCACAATGTCATATCTGTACAGCGCTCTGAATTTAACCTCTTTCAGCCGAAGTTAGATTTCTTTGTGGAATTGTCGTGGTGAAGGTGATTAAGGATGGAGGATGATGGTTATTAATTAAGAATTATGAAATATGAATTATGAAATTCATTATTTATTAATTATTATTATTATTATGAATAATCGCTTAATCACCATATATATATTGATTCGTATGCATGGTTGTAACAATATAATCCATAACTGGTTCAGTATATATAATGTTACCCAATTATAATATTTACAGTCAATTTCTAATTAAGGGAATGAAAGGGTGCAGTTCCGCCTCCTGTCCACTAGATGGAGACTCGACAAGACGCTTGGCGGCTTACAAGTATGTACAGAGAGATTTATAATGTTATCGCTAGGCAAGTTAAGCTAGAAATATCACGTGGCTACGCGCGGGTGCTTTGAATAGAATGTTACTGAATGTTGCACACATGGAAAGATCTATTCTTTCTTTGTAGCGAGGCAAGTTGCTAGGTTACACTGGCTGGTTGCTTGCTGCCCTGGGCTACTCAAATCCGGGCGGCGACTTTCTTTCTCCCTCTGCCTCTGTGGGTGGGGGCAAGGCTTGCTTTCTCCTCCCACAGTCAGGGGAGGGGCGGCCTGCTTTCCTTCTCCTTAGCAGGGTTGGAGTGGCTCCCTGACAGGAGGATCGGCCCGGCAGGGCCAGTCTGGGGAGTGGTCTTCCGCAACAGGGCTGGGTCAGGTGACGGTTCCCGGTAGGCGGGTTTCAGTGGGGGGTCCAGTGAAGCAACGCTTCCCCCTCGGCTCGGCTCGAGCTGAGAATGCTGAATGTCAGCGACTGCTTTCATTTAGGTTACAACGCAGCAGTCTCGGGCTTTGACTTCAATGGAGAGGCTATCTTTGCTCTCTCTTTCCCTCGGGGAAATCCCGGGTGCTTTGCTCTGACGGCACAGAGCAGCTAAAGCTCCTTTTCTCTCCTGCAAACAGCGGGGGGCTATGCAAAATGCGTTTCTGCTTATGGCTGCTTATTGCTGCAGCAGATCTGGACTACCAGGCTTAGGCTAGTTCTTCCTCTTCTGGGCTATAGCTTACCCTTCTCTCGGGGCTTCCTCAGTCGGCTTTTGACGCCGGTTTGGCGAAGGGATCATCCTTTGCTGGTTCCTTGAGCAGCTCAGTGAGCTGGCTTCTGTCCATGGTGCAGAGGCCTCTAGTAAGCATGCACGTGGGATTCAGAAGACTTGGGGGTTGCGATCTTCTGAGGCTCGGCCAAAGTGAGAGAAAGCAAAAGGAGAGAGCAAAGTAGTAAACAAATGGAGTAGTACTTATAGATTTCTTGACACTGGATCTGGCCAATGGGCACACTTGTCAACAACCTGCTTTGACCTATAGAAAGGGTGAAGCTAGAATTATGCCCTTAGATGGAAAGAGCATAAGCACTACCTGTGATGGATGCACGTAGTTGTTTACCCCTTAGGAGACAGGTTGGCACTCGGGCCCTTGTCCTCCTCTCCTAAAAGGAGGGTGGAAGAGGGGACTTACCGAAACGTGTTGGGACAAGTTTGGTGGTATCTGGGGGCATAATTCTGGGCATTTGGTACCTTCACTACAGGAATACACTGAATTTCACCGTTCTCTTGTATCACCCAATAGGTGTGCCCAGGACCTTCAGAGAGAAACCACTCCTCAGACAGGTGTGGCCTGTCCTGAAGAAGAAAATACCCAAACAATTTTGCCTAACAGATTCTTTTCTCTGATAACAGGAACTCTATCACCTTCTTCCTTTTGTAACAAATCTGATTGAGCAGGTCCAGCTCGATTCACTGAACCTCTACTATTCACCAACCAAGTTGCTTGTGCTAAATGCTTCTCTCAGTTTTTCAAAGATCCAACCCCCCTTGGCTTTGAGAGTGGTTTTCAGCAAACCATTGTAGTGTTCGATCTTTCCTGAAGCTGGTGCATAGTAGGGAATGTGGAATATCTACTCGATGCCATGCTCTTTGGCCCAGTTTTTTACAAGATTGTTCTTGAAATGAGTTCTGTTGTCTGACTCAATTCTCTCTGGAGTTCCGTGTCTCCACAGGATTTATCTCTCCAGACCAAGAATGGTGTTACATGCAGTTGCATGAGGAGCTGGATAAGTTTCCAAGCATCCAGTACTCACCTCTACCATAGCCAGCACATAGGGCTTACCAGATCAGGAATGAGGTAGAGTGATGTAATCAATCTGCCACGCTACACCATACTTGTACTTGGACCATCAGTCACCATACCATAACGGCTTGATTCACTTTGCCTGTTTGCAGCACAAATGTCACCGTCATGGATGACTTGCGTGATAGAATCCATGGAAATGTCAATGGATCTGTCACGAGCCCATCGGTAAGTTGCGTCTCTGCCTTGATGTCCTGATGAGTCATGAGCCCACCGAGCTAAGAACAGCTCACCTCGGTGTTTCCAGTCAAGATCATGATCAGACTTCATGTGCACTTGAGAAACTCTTGCAGCTAGATCTGCCTGATGGTTGTGTTGTTGTTCCTCAGTAGCTTTGCTCTTAGGAATGTGAGCATCAATGTGTCTCACTTTCACTGGGATTCTCTCAATGTGAGCAGCAATGTCTTGCCACAGATCTGCAGCCCAGATTGGCTTTCCTTTCCTCTGCCAGCCATTCTTCTTCCAGTCTTTCAGCCAACCCCACAAGGCATTGGCTACCATCCACGAGTCAGTGTAGAGATAAAGCTTTGGCCATCTCTCACGTTCAGCTATGTTAAGAGCTAGCTGGACAGCTTTTACTTCTGCAAATTGACTGGATTCTCCTTCTCCATCTCTCGCTTCTGCAACTCTGCGCGTTGGGCTCCACACTGCAGATTTCCACCTTCGCTTGTGTTCCCAACAAGACAACAGGAACCGTCTGTGAACAAAGCATATCTCTTTTCATCATCAGACAGATCACTGTAAGGAGGAGCTTCCTCAGCACGAGTTACTCTCTCTTCTGGAGGTTTTGCACAGCTTGTTCTTTCTGGCCAGTTTGTGATCACCTCCACCAAACCAGGTCTTTCAAGACTTCCCATTCTAGCTCTCTGTGTTATCAGAGCCATCCACTTAGACCAGGTAGCATCTGTTGCATGATGTGGTGAAGAACATTTGCCTTTGAACATCCAATTCAGAACTGGCAATCTAGGAGCTAGAAGAAGTTTTGACTCAGTTCAAATCACTTCAGAAGCAGCTTTCACTCCTTCATAAGCAGCTAAAATCTCTTTCTCTGTTGGAGTGTAGTTTGCTTCTGAGCCTCTGTAGCCACGACCCCAGAAACCAAGAGAACGTCAATGTGTCTCACCTGGAGCTCTTTGCCATAAGCACCAGTTTGTACCATTGTCACTTGCAGCCATGTACAGAATGTTCTTAATGTCACACAGTATCACAGTATGTTCAAGTTTGAATCCATTGTTCATTGTCCTATCACTATGTACCACTGAAAAGAGCCTGGCCCCCCTCCTCCTGACACCCACCCCTCACATATTTATAGACATTGATCAGATCACCTCTCAGTCTTCTCTTTTCAAGACTAAACAGCCCAAGGGATCTCAGTCTCTCTTCATAGAGGAGATGCTCAAGTCCCCTAATCATCCTTGTGGCTCTCTGGTTTCTCTCCAGCAGGTCTCTGTCTCTCTTGAACTGGGGAGACCAAAACTGGACGCAGTATTGCTAGTGTGGTCTCACCAGGGCAGAGTAGAGAGGTAGAAGAGCTTCCCTTGACCTGCTGAACACACCTTTCTTGACACATCCCAGGATCCCATTGGCTCTCTTGGCCACAAGAGCACATTGTTGTTCCATGGAGAACTTGCTGTCCACCAGCACTCCAAGGTCTTTCTCTGTGAGGCTGCTTTCCAGCAGGGCAGCCCCTAACCTGTACTGGTGCATGTTGTTATTTCTCCCCAGATGTAGGACCTTGCACTTGTCCTTATTAAACTTCATGTGGTTTGCCTGCACCCAGCTCTCCAGCCTGTCCAGATCTCGTTGGATGGCTGCACAGCCTCCCAGTTTTGTATCATCAGTGAACTTGCTGAGGGTACACTCAATGCCCTCATCCAGGTCGTTGATAAAGATATTGAACAAAACTGGACCCGGTACCGATCCCTGGGGAACACCACTTGCCACGGGCCTCCAAGTTGACTCTACTACTGATGACAACCCTCAGAACTCTGTTGTGGAACCTGTTTTCAATCCACCTCACTGTCCAACCATCTATGCAACATCTCCTGAGCTTTTCTATGAGGATGCTAGGGGAGACTGTATTAAAAGCTTTACTGAAGTCAAGATATATGACATCCACTGCTCTTCCCTCATCTAGCCACTTGGTCATAACTTCATAGAAGGCTATGAGGTTAGTCAGACAAGATCTCCCCTTGGTAAATCATTGTTGGCTACTCCTGATAACTTTCTTGTCTTCCATGTGGTTAGAGATGACCTCCAGGATGAGCAGCTCCATCATCTTTCCAGGGATGGAGGTGAGCCTGACTGGTCTGTAGTTCCCTGGGTCCTCCTTCTTGTCTTTTTTGAACACTATAGTGACATTTGCTTCCTTCCAGTTGTCAGGCACCTCTCCTGTTCTCCAGGACTTTTCAAAGATGATGGAGAGAGATTCAGCAACCGTATCAGCCAGCTCTCTCAGCATTCTTGGATGCATCCCATCAAGGACCATGGATTTGTATGTCTTCAGATAGTATAGGTGATCTCTAACCCTTTCCTGACTAACCAGCGTAATGTCCACATCTCTCCAGTTCTGCTGCCTTGCTTCAAGAGACTGAGGTTCCTGAGGGCTGGTCTTAGGAGTGAAGACTGAGGCAAAGAAGGCATTATCAACTCCGCCATCTCTGCATCATCAGTTACTGTATCTCCCCTCTCATTCAGCAGTGGACCCACCTTTTCCCTGACCTTTCTTTTATCATTGATATATTTGAAAAAACTCTTCTTGTTTTCCTTCACCCCTCTGGCAAGATTCAGTTCCAGGAGGGTCTTGGCTTTCCTTGTTGCATCTCTGCATTCTCAGGCTACATCTCTATAATCCTCCCAACTGACCAATCCTTTTTTCCATATATGGTAAACCTCCTTTTTGTTTATGACTTTTACTAAGAGTCCCTTGTTTATCCATGCAGGTCTTCTGTTTGCCTTACTTGATTTCTTTTTTCAAAGGAAGACATTTCTCTTGAGCTTGGAGGAGGTAATGTTTGGACATCAACCAGCTCTCTTGGGACCCCTTCCTTCCAAATCCCTAGTCCACTGGATATCTGGATATTTCCAAACAGAGTCTTGAAGAGGGGAAAGTTTGCCCTTTTAAAGTCCAGGGTTGAAATTTTACTCATCACCCAGCTTCTTTGTCTATTGATCTTAAATTCTAACATGTCATGGTCACTGCAACCAAGATTACCCCCAACCTTGACATCTACAAACAGTCCTTCTTTGTTTGTCAATATCAGGTCCAGCATTGCACTTCTCCTTCTTGGTTCTTCAACTACTTGCAGGAGAAAGTTGTCATCAATGCACCGCAGGAACTTTTGGACTGTTTGTGCTTGGCTGTGTGATCTTTCCAACTAATATCTGAGTGGTTGAAGTAACCCGCAAGCACCAGGGCACTTGATCTTGATGCTACTTCCAGCTGCCTGTAAAAGGTCTCATCAGTAGCTTCTTCCTGGTTCAGTGGTCTGTAGTAAAGACCCAGTTTGGATAGGTCCCAGACCCATCGCTTGGACTACCTCTCGCTTTATCTGGTCAAAGGCTGCTTGTTGCTCAGGACCCCATTGGAAACTGTTTCTCTTTCGAGTCACATCATAAAGAGATATCACAATCTGACTGTATCCAGGAGCGTGCAGTCTCCAAAATCCCACTATCCCTAAGAAATGTAGAGTTTCTTTCTTGTTGATGGGATTTGCCATGATGGAGACTCTGTTTATCACATCCATTGGAATGTGACAGTGACCATCTTGCCACTGCACTGCCAGAAACTGGATTTCTCTGGCAGGTCCTGTCACCTTGTCTCACTTGATAGTGAAACCGACTTGCAAGAATATGTCAATGATTTTGTTACCTTCCTCAAAGACTTCTTCAACAGTTTCACCCCAGACAATGATATCATCGATGAACTGAATGTGTTCTGGAAGTCCACCTTTCTCCAAAGCACCATAGGTCACTGCATGACAGATGGCTGAACTGTGAATCCACCCCTGGGGCAAATGAATGTGTACTGTATGCCTCTCCAGGTGAAGCCTGCATTCCTCTGCTATGGGAATAGAGAAGAAAGCATTAGCAATGTCTATGGTAGCATACCATTTGACCTCCTTGGATTCCAGCTGGTATTGGAGTTCCATCATATCTGGTACAGCTGCACTCATGGGCAGAGTTACCTCATTCAAGGTACAGAAATCAACTGTCAGACACCATTCTCCATTCTGCTTTCTCACAGGCCAGATTGGACTGTTGAAAGGTGAATGAGTTTTGCTGATGATTTTCTGACTTTACAACTGATGAATCAAGTTTTGAATGGGCACCAAAGAGTCACGGTTGGTTCTGTATTGTCTGTGATGTACAGTTTGAGAAGCAACCAGCAACTTCACATCCTTTATCTCATGATGTCCCACAACTGCAGATTCATCTGAAAGCTCAGGTCTAATAGACAACTTCAATTTTCCTCCATCAATTTCTACAGTTGCTATTCCAAAGGCCCATTTGTAAACCTTAGGGTCTTTAAAATGCCCTTCTCTCAGAAAATCAATTCCCAAAATACAAGGTGCATTAGGACCTGTTACAATAGTATGTTTCTTCCACTGCTTCCCAGTTAAACTTATGTCAACCTCTATCTTAAACAACTCTTGAGATCCACCAGTGACTCCCTGAATAGTTATAAATTCTCCCCCTTGATAATTTGAGGGTACTATGGTGCACTGAGCTCCTGTTTCAACCAAGGCCCTGTACTTCTGAAATTTTGAAGTGCCAGACCACTGGATGTACACATCCCAATAGATTCTGTTATCTCCATTATCCCTTACCTCCCCCTGGCGGAAGGCAGGGTACCCCTAATGTTGGGGATTACCTCCACATGTACAGCTGGCACAACGTCCAGCACCAGAATTAGGATCACTGTTGGAGCTATCAGAGTTGTTCTGGGAAACTGAGGAAGCGACAGCTACCCTTCTGGTATTGTTACTTTGGGCTCTGCCACTCTGCAGCTCCTGTAACCTCCTGAAAAGATCAGAAGTTGGTTGGCCATCCCATCTGTTCATGTTCTCATCAAACTGATCACGCAGAGTTATCCAGATACTGCCACGTGATTGCCTCTGCTGTCTGTATTGGTTTGACCTATTTTGGAATGGCCTTCTTGGAGGACATCTTTTCCTGACAGCTGAAACTTGTATCCATTTGGTGGAAGAGGAATCGGCATCATCCCCCTTCATCAAGTTGGATATGGAGGTTTTAAGTTCCTCCTTCAGCTCTTTCACGCAATTCTTTATTTGTTTCTAGTCAGAGTTTCAATGGCTGAAACCAAAGAAGTACGTGCAAGACTATCCTCCAATTGCCTCATTTGGTCAGTGAAATGGCCAACAGTAGGAGACACTCCACTATAATTTCTTGCCACAGTTCTGTTTGCCAGAATAGTAGCATAATTAGGAGGAACAAACTTAATGAGCTTTTTGGCAAGGCCTGTTCCCACAGGAATTTCATCAGGATTCAGTGTCTTATGATCTCCATACATTACTTACATACCCTGATACAGGCTGCAGAGCAGCTACAGGGGGCGGCTCCCTTTCATTCTCCCGCGGTCGGCAGGGTCACACAAGATGAGTGTCTGCTTATTTGGCTGCTTATGGCTACTTAATTAGCTTGCAGAGTTTCTGGACTGCCAGGCTTGGGCTAGTCCTTCCCCCTTTGGGTTACAGCTTACCCTCTCCAGGGGCTTCCCTCAGTCCCTTTCAACTGGGTCTACGGCACCTCTGGCGACAGGATTATCCTTTGTGGGTCCTTGATGCACACTCTGTGGGCTGGCTTCCATGTTCGCAGAGGCTTCCAAGTGTGCTTGCATGTGGGACAGCTCAGCTTACTCAATCGCGAGTTGCATGATGAGTGAAAGCAAAAGGAGAGAGCAACGTGGCACCAAAATGGAGCAATACTTATAGACACTGAAGGCTGGAGCTGGCCAATGGGCACACTCGCCAACAACCTGCTTCCACCTATAGAAAAGGTGAAGCTAGAATTATGCCCATAGATGGCAAGAGCATAGGCATGCCATTGAGATGGGTACCTGCAGTTGTTTGCCCCTTAGGAGACAGGCTGGCGCCTGAGCCTTTGTCTTCCCCTCCTGAAAGGAGGGTGGAAAGGGGGACTTCCCAGAAAATGTTGGGACAAGTTAGCTGGTATCTGGGGCATAATTCTGGGCATGTGATGCCTTCACGACACCAGATTCAAGCTTAGCATAAAAATCAGTTTAGGGTTCCATTTGTTCACATAACTCTCTGCAAGAGGAATAGAAAACTCAAATGCTTCTGCTGGCAGATTTGTAGTTGAGTTACCATAATGCCCTGGTCCGATAAAACCAAAACAGAACTCAACAACTTTCAGTAACTTGTTCTTACCCCACGGAAACAGCCTATATGCCACATATCTCTCAATCTTATCTATCATGGCAGAAACAGCCCACTGATAGATCACCACACTGATAACAGAATAGATAAGATGCCAAAGGATCCAAAACAGCTTGATTTTGCTTCCTAATCTGAGCAGAAATAAGTCATACAAGCAATTGCCTCATGTTGGAGCACCAAAAATAATGAATTGTAGCAGTGTGAGAGCTGAAATCCCTGTCCAACACCAAGACTAGCTCAGTCTGGAAGCAAATGAAAGCTGTATTTACAAGCAAAACTACAATCTATGATGAAATGCAATGAATGTTTACAAATATACACTATTCACAGCATTCATAAATATGTACAATCAACAGAAAAGTACAACCAAGCCCCCTTTGCTTCCCCCAAGGGGCCTTCCCCAAGGGGCTTCCCCCCTCAGCCAGAAGGAATCCCCCCAGACTCCCCTGGCAGAAGGCAGAGAGTCAAGAAGCAGAGAGGCTGTTAGACTTAGCTTGCCAAGGTCAGTATGTTATCTTCAGCCAGAAAAGAAGCAGACAGACAGAAACCGAGCGAGCAAGCTGAGACTGCCCAACTCCCCAACTTTGTTTTGAGTAGAGATTCTTAAACATTTCTCTCTCTCCAATGGAAGTGTTTAGAATAATCATTGTTTTGCTTTCTTACACCCAAAACTGACTTATTTACATTCTTTCACTTTCTCTGCTTGAAATTTGTGAAGAAAATTTAAAAAGACAGTCTTAAAATCATCACACCTGGGTAATCTTCCATATGCAATTTTGGCCTGTTTGGGCCTCATGGAGGGAAGTGGCAGGGTGGGGGACAGGGGAAGAAAAGAGCACTGAGGCCTGAGAATTAAGGCATGGATGGTGGGAAGACTTTTCATGGGATATGGAAGATATTGTGGATTTCTGTGTTTTGTATAATGTAGTATGGATGAATGTATTCTGTATTCTATATTTGGGTTTGGAGACAATCCTGTATTTTTCTCCAATTCTGTGAGAGATTTTTTTTTCTCCTTGGGGGAGTAAAAAAAAAAAATGTGTCTCACTCTTTTTAAAACTAAGATGGGTGTCTTATGAGTTTACAATTAAATATGAGTCATGCTGCAAGTCCAATACAAACCTGTTAAAAAGTCAGTCTGTTAACCAAGAAATCTGTTAAAAAGTCAGTCTGTTAACCAAGTCAGCATGGTTAGCAGATGTCATCAGTTAAGGTTCTTGCTATATCTGAGGAGTTCTGCAAGCTTGTCTCACTTCATATCTTAAAAGGGAAGAAAAGTTCAACAGCTTATCCTGAAGTTTTTTCCCAAATTTCCCTCCCACAAAAATGTGATTCTGGGAAAAGAAAAAAAAAAAACAATAGTTTTCAGCCTCTCAACATAAAATGTTTTTAAATATTATTAACATCTGTTTAAAAGTACCTGCTAAAAGATGGCAGAATTGGCTGGAACATTTCTCTGCACGTATTTGGGCAAAAATTTTTGTACAAAAATATCAAAAATGTGTGATTTCAACTGACCCATCATGAAATGGTCTGATCCTCCTCATTCTTACAATCAGCTAACCTGATTTGCAGCACATGAACACAGAGCAATTCAGATATTTCTTTTTATTCACTTCAGCTTGATTTCTTTTGATGCACTCCCAGTGTACCACTATTACCTCTGCATGTCAAACAGATCACTGTTATGTTGTGGGGGCATCTTTACTACAGTTACATCTTCACTGAAGATACACTTTTACCCAGGGCAGATGTGATTATGTGCAGCCAGGCAGATGTGACCGCATCAAATAAAGTAGCAGCATGCAGCCTGTCAGTTTCCATATATTGTTGTCTGTTTTTTCTCATTGTTAAAAACACAGCTGGGACAAGTACTTAGATTTTATTGTGAAGCAAAGAAGATTAAAACCTTTGGCTGATCTCCACAAGCTACGTCATGACAAATACTGTGCTTTTAGGATTTCAGAGAAGGTAAACAAAAAATGTTTATTGCACAGTAAGAAACACATGTTTTAAAAACACTTAGTATCACTAAAACAATGCCCAAGGAAAGAACAATGTATTCTTACTTAATGTTATTTAATCACTGGCAACTTATACAAACTAGAAATCCAACGAGATACATAGTCAAGAATTGATCTCAGATGCTAATTCAAGCACACTCTGTAGCTGTGCTTTCTAGATGAATATTCAACCATTTTCATGTGCTTCATAACAGTGCACAGAGGGGTTTTTTTAATACCGAAAACACAGATGAGAGAGATGCTGCTAAAAGGCAGACCAGGATACTTTTGTGCAAAATAAAGGGACACTGCCCTTAAGCATCATTATTCCAAGGCTTCAGATGTTTCTGCTGAATGTTTTGCCAATAAGAAATACAAATTTTGTTTCACGGATGTTTTAGTGTGGTGGGTTGAAATTTCCATCCCACGTTAACCACACCAGACTATCTCAGTTCAGAAGCAAACAAAGCTGTATTTACAAGCAAAAACTATAGTTTACAATGGAATGCAATGAATATATACAAAATATACAGTATTTATGATATGTCAGATATGTACAATTAACAAAAACAGCACAAAACCCTCCTGGCCAAAGCCAGGAAAGCTGTCCCTCTGCCTCCCCCTTTCCTGCCTTCTTCAGAACCCCCTGGCAAAAGGAAGACAGACAGACAAGAAGCAGAGAAATTGTTAGAACTTAGCTTTCAAGGTAAATAGCCAGAAGAGAAGAGCAGAAACACCCTGCTAAAATGCTGTAGAGAGAACTGAACTTTGTTTTGAGAACTGGATGTTAAAGGTTTCTCTCTCTCCAATGGAATCATTTAGAATAATCATTATTTTTCTCTTTTACACCCAATAGTGATTTATTTACATTCTTACTACTTTCTGCTCAAGATCTGTGGAAATTTTTAAAAGCATAGCCCTAAAACCATCACAACTGGTTTATCATTTTTTCACTATCAGTATATTGTATGTTTTTTGTACATCTGTCTATAGCAGACAGTCATGTATTCCAGAAATTCTTCTTTCCATTAGTGAAAGGCAGGAAGAGCATCTTTAAAAGAATTCAATGTTTAGTGAATACACATGTACTGCATGTGCTTTGGCAAGGCAGATGGATTTTTGAGAATCGTCAGCAGGATATTTTAAAACTCTTGCATAATTCAGGGACTTCCAAGTATTTGATTACAATTGGCCCGGGACATATGTTACAGCCTTTCTACTCAAGATGTCTGTTTAAGTGTTTAACGATTGATCGTTTTCTTATCTCTCAGAATGTTATAATGTGCAGAAACTACCTTCTTCTGAACTGGACTTTGGTATCTCAACATCTATTAGATCACTTCCTAGAAGCTACTACTGTATTAAAAAAGTCAGTAATACTTTTCTTCTCAGATGGACATGGTGCTTTCTTTGCCTTCTCCAATTTTAGTTTCCTATTCAGATTACAGCAGGCATCCAAGGATCCAGTGCTGACCAGGTTTGCAGAAAAAAAAGCTAGTTAAAATGAGTTAAGTGACTGTGTTACACACATAGCACATTATTAATTTGCTGCTGTAGATTGTTACAACAGTGTTAACTCATGCTTGACAATAATGTCTTATTCTTACTTAAATATTTTTACTTTCTTTTTTATAGTACCTGCACGCAAATGGGATTGTGCATCGTGACTTGAAGCCAGAAAATCTGCTCTATGCAACACCAGCACCAGATGCGCCACTAAAAATCGGTGAGCACCATTTAATATATTCTTCCTTAAATTCCTTTGTACCAGTAATATGCGCTAACTAATGTTTATGGTATATGCATCTCACCACTTTATATTCTAGTGAACAGCATGTTACTTCTTCAGGGCTGCAGCTGTGCATGTTGCTTGTAAAATGAATGCAAAACTAGATGCTTGCTTAGAGAATTTATAGCCAAAATTGTGCATAAAGTGACAGATAATATAGTGCTCAGCATGAACAAGAAAGATCATGATATCAGCATACAGCTGCGTGCACCACTTATGTGACCCTGTGCAAATGCACAGGGCACCAGTTCAAGTTAGGGGCTGCCCTGCTGGAAAGCAGCTCCATAGAGAAAGACCTTGGAGTGCTGGTGGACAGCAAGTTCTCCACGGAAAAACAATGTGCTCTTGTGACCAAGAGAGCCAATGGGATCCTGGGATGCATCAAGAAAGGTGTGTCCAGCAGGTCTAGGGAAGCTCTTCTACTTCTCTACTCTGCCCTGGTGAGACCACACCAGCAATACTGCATCCAGTTTTGGGCTCCTGTGATGGTTTGAAACTGTCTTTTTAATTTTTTCCTTGCGAAGTTCAAAACAAAGGTGAAAGAGTGTAAATAAGTCACTATTGGGAGGAAGAAAGCAAAATAACGATTGTTCTAAACACTTCCATTGGATAGGTAGAAATGTTTAAGAACTATTACCCAAAACAAAGTAGGCACTCTGCACATTCTGCGTTCTGCAGTGGGGGCAGTTGCTGGGCTGTCTGGCTGCTGTTTCTTCTTCTCTTCTGGCTGAAGATAACACACTGACCTTGGCAGCTAAGTTAACAACTTTCTGCTTAACTAACTCTGCTTCTCTGTCCACGGGGGTCTGGGGGGAAGCTCCTGGGAGAGAGAGGCCCCTTTGGGAGGGTCCCCTTGGGGGGAAGCAAAGGAAATCGGTTGCACTTTTCTGTTGATTGTATATATTTTTAAATGTTGTGAATTTTGTATATTTGTACATATTCGTTGAATTTCATCGTAGATTGTAGACTCTGCTTGTAAATACAGCCTTCATTTGCTTCCAGACTGGGCTAGCCTGGTTACTTGTTGGTGGGGGGTGAATTTCAGCTCACACTGACACAGCTCCCCAGTTCAAGAGAGACAGAGACCTACTGGAGAGAATCCAGAGGAGAGCCACAAGGATGATTAGGGGACTTGAGCATCTCCTCTATGAAGAGAAACTGAGATACCTGGGGCTGTTAAGTCTTGAAAAGAGAAGACTGAGAGGTGATCTGATCAGTGCCTATAAATATGTGAGGGGTAGGTGTCAGGAGGAGGGGGCCAGGCTCTTTTCAGTGGTACACAGTGATAGGACAATGAACAATGGGTTCAAACTAGAACACAGAAGATTTGACCTCAACATGAGGAGAAACCTCTTTACCATGAGAGTGACACAGCACTGGAACAGGCTTCCCAGGGAGTCTCCTTCTCTGGAGAGTTTCAAAACCCACCAGGATGCGTTCCTGTGCGGACTCTCCTAAGTGATCCTGCTCTGGCAGGGTGGTTGGACCTGATGATCTCTTGAGGTCCCTTCCAACCTCTGATATGCTGTGATACACTGTGATAGTGTGAAATGCACAGAAAAGCAATAAGCAAGGCTAATATATATTTTGAAGGCAAATTTGGAGAGTAAGAAGTAGTGATCTTCTCCAAGAGCATGGGGAAGCAACACAGTTAGCACTACAGAGAGGATGAGGAGGGACAAGTTGAGACAAGCCTCTCCATAACAGCGATTTTATTATCCCAGTTCTGTTGGGGGTGGCATCTGCTTCTAATGGGCATGACCTCTGAAAATGCTGGGTATGCCCACTTTTAGCTTCAGCAAAGAGGAGCTTTCTGCAGTATTCTTGAGCTGTATGTAACCAGTTTGGAAATAACCACCTCATGTTCACTCATTGGAAGACTGGGAGCATGCAAGGAGTGAGTATTGCCATGTTTCTCAGCCTCACATTCATAATGGGTTTAAAGAATCAGATTTCCACAAATGAGTCTCAAAGACATATATCTAATTGTATCTTAATTTACATTTTATCCTAGTTCTTAGATTTCCTGGAAAGTTAGTGTGATACTTTAGTGCAACCCCAATGGCCTTTGACAGCCAGAATGGTGTAGGGGCTTGTTACAGTTTGATGGGGAAACTTTAGCCTAGATCCTGACTGCAAAGACTGGAAGTAAAATAAATTGCCACTGGATGCAAAAGAAAAATAATGTGAAGTCTATATAATTCATTGGACTGTTAATGGGAATATAGAGCAGAGGCATAAACAGTTGTTCTTCTTCTTCTGTTCCTTCTGCTTGCAACTTTCCTCTCTTTCTCTCTTGTGGCCTTACCGGGGTATCATTGTTTTGACTACTGTGTGAGGTAACGGGAAGGAGAGAGGAAGGAGTGGAGGAGGTGAACAGGTCCTCTGGATCCATCCAGGGGGGTCTGAAGAGTTTCTGTGTTGTTTATAAATTGTAAATATTTTTTTTCATATATTGTATATTTTGTATATATTCATTGCATTTCATATTTCTAGATTGTAGTCTACTTGTAAATACAGCTTCATTTGCTTCCAAGACCTTCTAAGCTAGTCTGGCAATTTTCATTTTGGGGGGTAATTCTCCAAATTGTTTGGGGGCTAACTTCAACCCACTACATTCTTTAATTGGTGCCCAACATGGGGCCGTACGCAGGTTAAGGACGCCAAAATGAAGCTGTGGAACTCGGTGAAAGCAATGTTTTGAGGTGCTGGTGATTATTGCTTTGGTTTTGTAGGTTATGGGGAATATGGTAACTGCTCTGTACATATTCCAAATGAGTTTCTCAAATGCTCCCTTTCCCAGTGACACAGAGATCTAGGATCAGCAATGTGGGTTCCTTTAGTGCTTGATATAAGACAGTAAAGCCAACCACCCCAGCAGCAAAGGCAGGGGCAAGCAGCGACAGCACTGGCGAAAAGCCAGCAGTGGCTGCAAGCAATGGTACTGGCAGTGGCTGTAAAGCTCAAGTGCTGGCTGCAACTGCAAAAGTGGCTGCACACCCTGCTGCTGTGAGTAATGATTCATATGGTAAAATCACTTCTATGGACGAGGAGGAAGAACTGCGTTGCATAAAATGCAGTTCAAACAGTGTGTATTGTGTAAGGGTGTTGGACCCTGATGCCATTAGCAAGGCGAAAGGACTTCCACATGCAGCGGCTGGAATGGGAGAGAGTCCAGCAGCAGTGGTGGGGTCCCAAAGAGCGCCCGCCAGCACTGCTAACACCACTAATCCCGTTAGTGCGGTTTCTGTGCCAGCTGCTTCTGCTTCTGCTGAATCAGCTGTGAATTTCAAAGCATCTCCTGTGCCTGTAAAACTGGCTGCTGCTGTGGAAAAGGATCCCTCTGGTCCAACTCCAATTCCACCTCCAAGTAAAGCAAAGACAAACAAACCAGTCTTGGATGATCCCTTACAGGACACGTCTAAGGCTACAGCTTTACTTGTTCCATTGCAGACAACAAAGAAAGCCAAGAAAGGTGATAGTGATCAAGGTGATGAGGAGGAAGAAAAAGATATTGCTGAATTAGTGAAGCCACCAATAGATGATGAAAATGCAAAACAGGGTAATGACTCTGAGATCAGGAAACAAGGAAGGTGATTGTGACCTTAAAGGGACCCAACAGAGGCTTCTAGTAGGGAACCCTGGGAAAGAAGAGGAGGAAGAAGGTGAGGGTGATATACAGTTGACTGGTGCACCCAGGCATGAAATTAGGCATGTAAGAAAATATTATCTCAGAGGAAAAACTGAAGCAATAGTGAGTTGGTTGGAAAGGTGCTATAACACAGGTTCTCCTGCTTTAGAAGTAGGTGACAAGTCACCAAAACAATTGGGAACACTTACAAAAGAAACTATAGGGGAGCACCTCCTACTATGGGTTCTTTTACTGACAAAATGAGGCAATTGGAGGATAGTCTCACATGTGTTTCTTTGGTCTCAGTGATTGGTCTCAGTGATTTCTCTGACTGGAGAAATAAAGGATTGCATGAAAGAGCTGAAGGAGTAATTTAAAACCTCCATACCCAAACTGGCAAAGGGAGATGTGGTCATACCTTCCTCTTCTAAATGGATACAAGTTTCAGCTGTCAGGAACAGACATCCTCCTAGAAGGCCAGTTCAAAGTAGGCCAATCTAAAACAGAGAGCAGCAATCACGTGGGACTCTTTGGATAACTCTATGTGACCAATTTGGTGAAAACATGAATAAATAGGATGGTCAGCCCGCTTCTGTTGTTTTCAAGAGAGTGTGGGACATGCAGAATGGCAGAGCCAGAAGTAACAATACAAGAAGGGTAGCTTCCACTTCCTCAGTTTCCCAGAACAACTCCAATTGTTCCAACACTGGTTCTGACACTAACATTAAGCACTGTGTCAACTGAGTGTGTAAATGCAATGCTCCTAATTAGGAGTGCCCTGTCTCCTATCAGGGGGAGGAGAGGGATAATGGAGACAACAGTCTATTGTGATGTATTCATTCAGTGGCCTGGCACTTCAAAATTTCAGAAGTACAGGGCCTTGGTTGACACAGGAGCTCAGTGCACCATAGTACCATCAAATTATCAAGCATGGAGTCTATAACTCTTTTAGGAGTCACTGGTGGGTCTCAAGAGTTGACTAAATTGCAGGTTAAAATAAGTTTAACTGGGAAAGAGTGGAAGAAACATACTATTGTAACAGGACCAGATGCACCTTGCATTTTGGGAATCGGCTTTCTGAAGAAGGGTTTTTCAAAGACCGCAAAGGTTACAGATGAGCTTTTGAAATAGCAACTGTAGAAACTGATGGAGAAAAGTTGAGGTTGTCTATTAGGCCTGAAATCTCAGATGAATCTGCTGTAGTGGGACAACATGAGATAGAGGATGTGAAACTGCCACTTGCTTCTCAAACTGTGCATCACAGACAATACAGAACCAACCGTGACTCTTTGGTGCCCATTCAAAACTTGATTTGTCAGTTGGAAAGTCAGAAAATCATCAGCAAAACTCATCCACCTTTCAATAGTCCAATTTGGCCTGTGCGAAAGCCAAATTAAAAATTGTCTGACAGTTGACTTCCATGCCCTGAATGAAGTGACTCCACCCATGAGTGTGGCTGTACTGGACATGTTGGAACTCCAATATGAACTGGAATCCAAGGCAGCCAAATGGTGTGCCACCACAGACATTGCTAATGCTTTCTCTATTCCTGTGGCAGTTTAGGCTGGGTGCCTCCTGTTACTGCCACATAAGTGTCCTGAGTGTCCAACCCAATAATGTGGATAGATGAAATGGTGTATTTCTACCCATAAATCGTGCACCCTATAAATCCATCTGCAAAGTCATTCTCTTCCTCTTTCTTCACTCTCTCCTCTCATGGGAGATGCTTCCCTATCAGGTAATGGTGGGGGAGTATCTCAAGGCCTCTTAGGCCTGTCTAGGCCTAATGCCAGGAGGAGAAGTGGGGAGGCAGTCTCAGACCTGGCCAGCCTGAGACTAACCTATGGGGGGGGGGGGGTGGGGGTGGGGGTGAAGAAAGAGCCCTGGGGGTTTTGGGTAGACCCTCAAGTGGGGAGAAGGGAAGAGTTGGGAAGCCTTTGGGTGTTGTGTAATAGACTCTGTACACTTTGTGGTATCTTTGCCACTATGCTTGTAGTTTCTGTAGTTTCACCAATTGCTTTTCCATTTAAACTTTCCATCACTCTTCAATTCATTTGTGTGAGTGTCATTCTTTTGTCCATCTCGGGGCAAGAGAGGATCTGTCAGGCCTCAAACCAGCACAGATTTTTTATAAAAATTTTTTTTGCAGAGAGGGAAGAAAGAACAACAGGTGCCAGTTGCTACCAGAACGGTGCACCGAGAGCAATATCGCACAAACCAAGATTCCCTGGCTCCCATTCATGAACTGATTCACCAGCTGGAGATCCAGGGAGTGATCAGCAAGACACATTCACCTTTCAACAGTCCCATCTGGCCAGTGTGGAAATCTGATGGGGGGTGGAGACTAACAGTGGACTATTATGGCCTGAATGAAGTGATGCCACCACTGACTGCTGCTGTACCAGACATGCTGGAGCTCCAATATGAGTTGGAGTCGAAGGCAGCCACATGGTACGCTATGATCGATATTGCCAATGCATTCTTCTCAATTCCATCAGCAGCAGAGTGCAGGCCCCAATTTGCTTTCACCTAGAGGGGTGTACAATACACCTGGAATTGATTGCCCCAAGGTGGAAACATAGATCCACCATTTGTCATGGGGTGATCCAGACCGAACTGGAGAAGGGCGATGCCCCTGAACATCTACAGTATATTGATGATATAATTGTATGGGGTGACAAGGCAAAGGAAGTGTTTGAAAAAGGGGAAAAAATTATTCACATACTTCTGAAGGCCAGATTTGCTATAAAGAAAAGCAAGGTCAAAGGACCTGCACAAGAAATTCAGTTCCTGGGAATAAAATGGCAGGATGGATGTCGTCATGTACCTATGGACATGGTCAACAAGATAGCAACCATGTCTCCACCATCCAACAAGAAATAGACACAGTCTTTCCTAGGCCTTGTGGGGTTCTGGAAAATGCATGTCCCACGATATAGTCGGCTTATGAGCCCTCTCTAATGAGTAACTCGGAAGAAGAATCAAATTGAATGGGGCAGTGAGCAACAACAAACCTTTGAACAGATCAAGCAAGAGATAGCTCATGCAGTGACACTTAGGCACAGGACCGCACAGGACCGTCGGTGCAAAATATCCTTTACACCGCAGCTGGGGAGCATGGTCTTACTTGGAATCTCTGGCAAGAAGACAGCAGGTGAAACCTGTCGTTGGCCATTGGAATTTTGGAGTAGAGGATATTGAGGATCAGAAGCCCACTATGCATCAACGGAGAAGGAGATCCTAGCAGCCTATGAAGGCGTTCAAGCTGCTACAGAAGAAGTGGGTACAGAAGCATCTCTCCTCTTAGCACCCAGGTTACCTGTGCTTCATTGGATGTTCAGAGGGAATATCCCTTCTGCACATCAGGCGACCAGTGCTACATGAAGTAAGTGGGTAACACTGATTACGCAGTGAGCTTGACTGGGGAAACCCAATCACCCAGGGAGGAGGCACCACCATACAACAAGTTACCTGAAGATGAAAGGCCTTACGCTCTGCTTACTGACAGATCCCGTCGTGTGGTAGGAAACAATCAAAAGTGGAAAGCTGCTGTATGGAGTCCTACATGACAAGTTGTTGAAGCTGCTGAAGGAGAAGGTGAATTGAATCAATATGCAGAAGTGAAAGCTATCCACTGGCTCTAGAGATTGCTGAGAAAGAGAAATGGCCAGTACTTTATCTTTACACAGATTCTTGGATGGTGGCTAGTGCCTTGTGGGGATGGTTACAACAGTGGAAGAAGACCAACTGGCAATGCAGGGTCAAACCTACTTGGGCTGTTTTATTGTGGCAGGACATTGCTACTTGAGTAGAGAACATGACTTTGAAGGTACGCCTTGTTGATGCTCATGTACCTAGGAGCCGTGCTAATGAAGAACATCAAAACAACGAGCATGTAGACAAGGCTGCCCGAATTGATGTAGGTCAAGTGGATCTGGATCAGGAAGATAAAGGTGAACTGTTTGTAGCTTGATGGGCCCACAAAACATCAGGACATCTAGGAAGAGATGCTACGTACAGATGGGCTCGAGGGGTGGACCATGGAAGACATTACACAGATCACACATGACTGTGAAACCTGTGCTGCCATCAAGAGAGCCACCAGAGCTAAGTCTCCCTGGAACAGAGGGCGGTGGCTGGGTTTTCGCTACGGTGAGGCCTGGCAGATTGACTATATCAGACCACTGCCACGAACATGCCAGGGCAAGCGCTTCATCCTCACCATGGTAGAAGCAACTACAGGCTGGCTGGAAACATATCCTGTAAACCATGCCACTGCCCGGAACACCATCTTAGGTCTTGAAAGGCAAATCCTGTGGTGACATGGTACACCTGAGCGAATCGAATCTGACAATGGGACTCATTTCAGAAACAATGCCATCAGTTCCTGGGCCAGAAAACATGGCACTGAATGGGTGTATCACATTCCCTACCACCCACAAGCCTCTTGGGAGGTTGAAAGATACAATGGACTGTTAAAGACTATGTTGAAAGCATTGGGTAATGGGGCATGGAGGCACTGGGATGCAAATTTAGCAGAAGCCACTTGGCTGGTTAATTCCTGAGGATCTGCTAACTGTCCTGGCTCTGTCCAAACATAACCCTTGCATACTGTGGGGAGAGATAAAGTCCCTGTAGTGCACATGGGAAAGTGGTTGCAAAAGGCAGTGTGCTCCTCCCATTTGTGGGATTGTCTTTGCTCAGGGGCATGGATGTACTTCGTGGGTAATGAGAAAGGATGGGGAGACCCAGTGTGTGCCTCAAGGAGATCTAAGATTGGGGGAAAAGTAATTTGAAATGTGAGTAATGTGAGTTGTATGTTGCAGAAAGTCACAAAGTAAGAAGGATTCAGACTGATAAAGGCTTGCAAGGACCAAGAGCGACACAATGGCTGAGACCAAGCTGGTGTTGGAGTCCAAGAGTAGAATATCCTGCTTCTCCTATTCTGAACACTCCCAAGTAACATCTGGAGGAGCAGAACATTTTTATATTTATATAAGTCTCTATGTGTGGGTTATTGAGATAGTTTAAGTGTGTAGATTAAATCGCAAGTGTAACCAAGAAAAGATTTTAAGTGTGAGAATCAAATGAGATGGCGAAATGTATTGAATTGTGTAGAACCTGAGCATGACGCAAATGGTCTGGAATCGGGGTGGAGATTGTATTGAGTTTGGCTGAGCTGGAGTTAATTTTCCTCACAGAATCTTTCTAGTGGTATTTTTTGCAGCAGTAGTTGATAATATAGCAGTGTTTTGGCTACTGTGTCTTTTCAACATTTCCCTGCTCCAAGAGTACACTGAGGGGTGGGCGAAATCTTGGGAGGGGACATGGCTGAGCCAGCTGACCCAGACTGGCCAGAGAGGTATTCCATGCCATATGACATCAGCTCAGATGTTAGAATGAAGTAAAAGAAGGAAGTGGAGGGGATTTGTCCATGGTATCTATCCTCCCAAGCAACCACCATGCTTAGAGAGCCATGCTTCCTGAGACCAACCATCATCCTGCTGATGGGAAGTAGAGACTAATATCTCTCTCTTTGCTTTTTGCTTCCATGCAGTCTATTGCTTTTGCTTATTATTGTTATTAAAATTGCATCTATATTATTACCGGCTCAAATATTTATAAACATTTATTAAATCCTCTCTCAGTCTTCTCTTCTCCAGACTAAACAGCCCCAGTTCTCTCAGCCTTTCCTCATAGGGCACAGGCTCCAGTCCCTTAATCAATCTGGTAGCTGTCTGTTGGACTTTCTCCAGCAGATCCTTGTCCCTCTTGAGCTGGAGAGTCCAAACCTGGATGCAACACTCCAGGTGAGGCCCTCACCAGGGCAGAATAGAGTGGGAGGAGAACCTTCCTTCATCTGCTGGACGCACTCCTCTTAAAGCACTCCAGGATCCCCTTGGCCCTCTTGGCCACAAGGGCACATAGCTGACTCATGGATAACTTGTTACCCACCAGGACTCCCAGGTTCTTCTCCAAAGGGCTGCTCTCCAACAGATCAACCTCCTGAACTGTAATGATACAGTTTATTATTCCTTCCCAGATGCAGGACTCTGCACTTATGCTTTTTGAACCTCATTAGGTTCCTCTCTGCCCAGCTCTCAGTCTGTCCAAGTCTCGCTGAATGGCCACACAGCCTTCAAGCGTATCAGCCAAGCCTCCCAGTTTGGCATCACCAGCAAACTTGCTGAGCAGACCCTCTGTCCCCTCATCAATATCGTTGATGAAGACATTGAACAGGACTGAGCCCAGCACTGATCCTTGGGGACCTCCACTAGTTACAGCTCTCCAGCAGGACTTGGCATCATTGACCACCACTCTTTGGACTCTATTTTGTAACCAGTTCCTAATCCATCTCCCTGCTCTTCTATCCCACAATTCCTGAGCTTACTCACAAGGATAGTGTGGGAGACAGTGTCAAAAGCCTTACTAAGGTCAAGGTATGTGGTGGTCTCCCTGCATCTACCTATTCAGTTACATCATCATAGAAGGCTATCAGATTAGTCAAGCATAATTTCCCTTGGTAAATCCATGCTGACTGCTTCTGATAGTCGTCTTCTCTTCCATCTGCCTAGAGATGACCTCCAGAATGAGCCATTCTATCATTTTGCCAGGGATGGAGGTGAGGCTGACTGGTCTATAGTTCCCTGGAACCTCTTTCTTGCCCTTTTTGGAAGACATTAGCTTTCCTCCAGTCCTCAGGCAGCTCTCCTGTCTGCCAGGATTTTGCAAAAATCATGGAGTGGTAGAGTGACAACATCAGCCAGCACTCTCAACACTCTTGGGTGCATGTCATCAGGGCCCATGGACTTGTGAATATTCAATTTACGTAAGTGACCCCTAACCCAGTCTTCATTGACTAGTGGAAGGTCTTCCCTTCATCCAGGGTCTGGACTTCATAGGGGAGTTCAGTCTTACGAGTGAAAACTGAAACCAAGAAGGCTTTCAGCAACTCTGCCTTCTCTGCAGTCCTCAGTTATCAGGGCTGCCTCCTCACTCAGCAGTGCGTTGTATTAGTTTGGGGTTAAATTAACGAGGTGGGAATTATAAAAATATAGTTATTTTTATTTTCCCCCAAACCCCACCCCAAAATTATGTACAAAACTGTTAAAAATTATTTATAGGTTCTATTCAGTCACAAATTCTTCCAGGATGCTTACGGCAATTTTTAATGCAATTTGGAAAGTTCAGAGACTGGAAAAGGCTAAGCCACAAATAGCTTCACCCCACGTATAAATCAAAAGGCCGACCAATAACCCTTAGGGAAATATGAGAAGGCCGGTTTTACTCATGAAAATTTGAGTAGGAATTTGCAGACAGTCCCTAGCTCGTTCTCTCTGCTGACAAGCTCCAGAAAGTGCTGATTTGTAATCCAACTCTGTGGCTCACAGCTTTACAGGACTGCTCCCAGGGAGAAGCGAAACGGCAGGCAGACTCATGACAGCATCGCTCCCAAGGAGAATAGATCCCAGGCAGTCAGGGTCACGGCTTTGCTGGCAGGCTCCTGGGCAGGATCGCTGGCAGGCTCCTGGGCAGGATCGGTCCCAGGCTGATGGTAGCAGGCAGGTCCTACAACTGGTGGGCCAGTCCAGAGAGAAGTGAGCAAGAGCAGCAAAAGATGAACGCCCAAAATGGCAGAGCCAAAATGAGTGGGCCCCAAACAAGGGTGAGAGGTGTGAAATTGAGAGCAGCAGGAAAATGAGAGCACTGCAGACTGCTCTCTGCTCACCCTTTTTCTATATTACTAGACAATCTGTCCAGGCCAAAATGTGAAATATCCCCCTTATCACATTTCCAAATCCCAGCAGGCTTCGCCCCACCCTGGCAAATACTTGTGGGGCCTCCACCCAACACGGATAATAAGCTGTCCCCAGGGCAGGGGAAGGCGATTTCACACCTTTTGTCTTCCCCCATTCAAACCTCTGCTGATAGAAAATGACGGAAGGTGGGGGATTTGGAGCACCCTGCAGTATGGGTCCACCTTCCCTATTCTTCCTTTTCCTACTGATATATTTGAAGAAGCCCTTTTTTTACTTCTCTTTTACTTTCTTTGCCAGTTTTAGTTCCAAGAGGGCTTTGGCCTTCCTTGTTGCCTTCCTACATGCCTGAGCATCTACTCTATAGTTTTCCCATATGACAAGTCCCTTCCTCCATCAACTCTTTCTTCCATGAGATTTCCTTCAGAGGCTCCTTGCTCATCCATGCAGGTCTCCTGGCATGTCTACCCCTATTTTACTCAAGGGAACACACCTATCTTGAGCTAGGAGGAAGTGGCATTTAAAAATTGTCCAACCTTCTTGGGCTTCTTTACCCTCCAGGATCTTAGCCCATGGGATTCCTGCAAGTATACCTCTGAGGAGTACAAAGTTACCCCTGTGGAAGTCCAGGGTTGTGATCCTACTTACTGCCCTGCTTCTACCCTGTATAATGCTAAACTCCACCATGTCATGATCACTGTTGCCAAGGCTGTTCCCGAACTTAATGTCCCCAACCAGTCCTTCTTTATTAGTTAACACAAGGTCCAGCAGTGCACCTCTCCTTGTTGGCTCCTCCATTACCTGCATCAAGAAGTTATCATCAACACACTGCAAGAGCCTTTTGGACTTGCTGTGCCTGGCTGTGCGTTTGCCAGCAAATGTCAGGGTGATTGAAGTCACCCACGAGTACCAAGGAGGGTGTTCTAGTGGCTACCTCCAGTTGACTTGTAGAAGGCTTCATCAGCATCTTCTGCTTGATTTGGTGGTCTATGGTAATGCAAGAGAATGGTGAAAATCAGTGTGTTCCACAAAGAAATCTAGCTTTAGCTGAGAGAGTTTAAATTCAGGGTGCATAGTACAAGCTGTTAGGAATTTCTGTTTCAGGTTGCACACAACATTGCACCCAAAAGAAGAATCCATGAGAAATCTGTGGTACATGAGCACAAACCCTGAGTCACCTGGGAGATCGTGTTCTTTTCTTCATCTCATCTGCAAACAGACAAACTGTTTTCTTATTTCCTGTTTTTTGAACACTTGAATCACCTACATCTGGAATAGCTGGAATGGAGAATGAACTGAAAATATGGACTTTACTACTCATTATTATGGATACTGTTTGAGATTAGATGGATAGCATTACGAAACAATGGAATTATGTAGATGGGGTGTATTGTTACAGTTTGATGGGGAAACTTTAGCCTAGATCCTGACTGCAAAGACTGAAAATAAAATAAATTACCATTGGATGCAAAAGAAAAATAATAATAAGGTCTATATAATTCACTGGATTGCTAATGGGAATATAGAGCAGAGGTATAAACAGTTGTTTCTCTTTTCTTCTTCTGTCGCTTCTGCTTGGAACTTTCCCCTCTCTCTTTTCCATGGCCTTACTGAGGTATCTATGTTTTGACTACTGTGTGAGGTAACGGGAAGGAGGGAGGAAGGAGGGGAGGAGGTGAACAGGTCCTCTGGATCCATCCAGGGGGGGTTGAGGAGTTTCTGTGTTGTTTATAAATTGTAAATATATATATATATATATATATATATATATATATATATATATATATATGGTACATATATTGTATATTTTGTACATATTCATTGCATTTCATATTTCTAGATTGTAGTTTGCTTGTAAATACAGCTTCATTGGCTTCCAAAACCTTCTAAGCTAGTCTGGCAATTTTCATTTTGGGGGTAATTCTCCAAATTAGCTTGGGGGTAATTTTGGGCTGTGATGGTTTGAAACTGTCTTTTTAATTTTCCTTTGCAAAGTTCAAGCAGAGAAAGCGAAAGAGTGTAAATAAGTCACTATTGAGTGTAAGAAAGCAAAATAATGATTGTTCTAAACACTTCCATTGGATAGATCGAAATGTTTAAGAACTTAAAACAGAGTTGGGGCAGTCGGGGGCAACTTGCTGGGCTGTCTGGCTGCTGCTTCTTCTCTTCTCTCAACTGACCTTGGCGAGCTAAGTTAACAGCTTCTCTGCTTCTATCTCTCTGCCTTCTGCCAGGGGGGTCTGGCTGGAAACTTATCCAGTTCCTCATGCAATTGCACGTAACACCATTCTTGCTCTGCAAAGACAAATCCTGTGGAGACACGGAACTCCAGAGAGAATTGAGTCAGACAATGGAACTCATTTCAAGAACAATCTTGTGAAAAACTGGGCCAAAGAGCACGGCATCAAGTGGTTATTCCACATTCCCTGCTATGCACCAGCTGCAGGGAAGATTGAACGCTACAACGGTTTGCTGAAAAGCACTCTCAAAGCCATGGGGGTTGGATCTTTGAAAAACTGAGAGAACTATTTAGCACAAGCTACTTGGTTGGTGAATAGTAGAGGTTCACTAAATTGAGCTGGACCTGCTGTGGTGAGGGCACCACATGCCCAGAATTATGCCCCTGAATGCCAGCGAACTTATCCCAACATGTTTTGGTAAGTCCCCCCTTTCCACCCTCCTTGCAGGAGAGGAGGACAAAGGCCTGGGCACCAACCTGGGTAAACAACTGCATTCACTCATTGCATGTCATGCTCATGCTCTTTCCATCTGAGGGCAAAATTCTAGCTTCACCCTTTCTATAGGCTGAAGCAGGTTGTTGACAAGTGTGCCCATTGGCCAGATCCAGCCTCAAGGAATCTATAAGTATACTCCATTTGTTTACTACTTTACTCTCTCCTTTTGCATTCACTCACAACGTAAGCTCGCGCTGCGTAAGCTGTGAGTCTTCTCACACGCAAGCATACTAGAAGCCTCTGTGATACGGAAAGAAGCCAGCCCACTGAGCTGCTCGAGGAACGAGCAAACATCATGGTCCCTTTGTTGAGCTTCAGGAAGCCGTCGTCGTAAGCCCAGTTGAAAGGACTGCGGAAAGCCCCAGGGTAAGCTTTAGCCCAGAAGGGGAAGGACTAGCCTAAGCCTGGCAGTCCAGAACAGCTGCAAGCTAATTAAGCAGCCATAAGCAGAAACGCATCTTGCCTGACCCTCCCCATTTGCGGGAGAGAGACCAGAGCCACCTACTGTTGCTGCTCCACAGCCTTGTGTCGTCAGGGCAAAGCACCTGGAATTTTCCGAGAGAAAGAGAGAGAGAAAAAAACATCCTCTCCTTTGAGATCACATCAAGGACTGCAATGTCACCCTAAATGGGAGCAATTGCTGAGATTCGACATAGACAGCTCACCTTGAGCCGAGCTGAGGGGAAAGCGCCGCTTCACCCCACCACTCCCCCAAAAACCCTTCTCCAGGATCAGAGACAGCCGACCCTGCCCACCAGGAACTGCCACCTCGATCACGAGGGCCGACCCCCGAAAGAACACGGCCCCGGCCCTGTCGCGAAGGATCGCTCCTCCGGACCAGCCCTGCCGGGCTGACTCTACTAGGGGAGGCTGCCAATCAGCGGAGGGCCTTGCCCCTCCATGGATGCAGGAGGAGAAAGAAAGCCTTGCCCCCACCCGCGGAGGTGGAAGGAGAAAGAAAGTTGCCGCCTGGATGGGAGCAGCCCCAGGCAGACAAGCAGCAAGCAGCTAGCATAACCCAGCAACTTGCCTCGCTACAAAGAAAGACAGAATCTATCTTTCCATATGTGCAACATTCAGTAACATTCTATTCAAAGTGCCCGGGTGTAGCTGCGTGATATTTCCAGATTGACTTGCCTCGTGATAACATTATAAATATCTCTGTACATAGTTGCAAGCCGCAAGTGTCTTGTCGAGTCTCCATCTAGTGGATAAGTGGTGGAACTGCACCTTTTGTTCCCTTAATTAGAAATAGATTCTGTAAATATTATAATTGGATCAAACTGTATATACTGAACGAGTTATGGACTGTATTTTTACAACCGTGCATTCGAGTCAATATATATATGGTGATTAATGAGTTATCAATAATTTTAATAATTAATAAATAATAAATGTCATAACTCATATTTTGTAATTCATAATTAATAACCATCATTCTCCATCCCTAATAATCACCAACAACACCTGCCCAATCAGATTTGTTGTAAAAGGAAGAGGGTGGTAGAGTTCCTGTTATCAGAGAAAAGAATCTGTTAGGTAAAACTGTTTGGGTATTTTCTCCTTCAGGAGAGGCCAAAGCTGTCCGACGGGTGGTTTCTGCTGAAGGTCTTGGGCACACCTATTGGGTGATGCAAGAGAATGGTGAAATTCAGTGTATTCCACAAAGAATTCTAACTTTGGCTGAGAGAGGTTAGATTCAGAGTGTTGCACAGATACGACATCGCGCCCAAGAGGAGAATCCATGAGATCTACGGTTCACTAACCCTAAGAACCCTGAGAGCCCTGAGTCACTTGAGAGTCCCTGCTCCTTTCTTCGCTCCATCTGCGAGGAAACAAGCTGTTTGCTGTTTTTCCTGTGATTCGCCCTTCTGAATCATCTACATCTGAGATAGCCAGAATGGACTATGATCTTTATTCACTCGTTGTAGATATTGCTTTAGATTAGATGAATAGTAGTATCAGCCAATGGAATTGTTTAGAAGTGGTGGACTGTGATGGTTTGAAACTGTCTTTTTAATTTTCCTTTGCAAAGTTTAAGCAGAGAAAGCGAAAGAGTGTACATAAGTCACTATTGGGTGTAAGAAAGCAAAATAATGATTGTTCTAAACACTTCCATTGGATAGATCGAAATGTTTAAGAACTCAAAACAGAGTTGGGGCAGTCAGGGGCAACTTACTGGGCTGTCTGGCTGCTGCTTCTTCTCTTCTGGATGGAGATAACACACTGACCTTGGCGAGCTAAGTTAACAGCTTCTCTGCTTCTATCTCTCTGCCTTCTGCCAGGGAGGTCTGGGGGGGAGGCCCCTTGGGAGGTCCCCTCAGGGGAAGCAAAGGGAGCTTGATTGTGCTTTTTCTGTTGATTGTATGCATTTGTAAATGTTGTGAATTGTGTATATTTGTACGTATTCATTGCATTTCATCATAGATTGTAGATTTGCTTGTAAATACATCTTTCATTTGCTTTCCAGACTGAGCTAGCCTGGTTATTATCGGTGGGGGGTGGGGGAATTTCAGCTCACACTGATACAAGGGCTTCTGAAGCATCATCCTAAATGCTGTGACTTTTCATCTACTGGATAAGATTATTCCTTTGTTTAAATTGAGAACTGATTTATAATGAGTGGTAGTGTTTATAAATGTAAAGCATATTTGATTAAATAAATAATAATATATAAATGATAGCCATTTAGGGACAAGAAAACCCTAATTATGCATTTCTAAAATAAAATATAAACTATTTTTATCCTGGTCTTGATTTACAATACTGCTTTTCATAATATCTGTAACAAAATGAAAATATCTTTATTTTGCCTTTTTAAGGCCAGATTGTCATCACCTAATTGAAAATTAAAACTGGAAAAGTTATGAAGAATTCCAGTTTTGTATCTTCTAAAAAATGAGTTGTGCAAGTACAATGCGTAGCATCACAAAGGCTATTGCTGTCTGATTAATAATTCAGGGTGGAAACACTACATAATGACCAGTATTTCTCTGGCACAACCTCCATTATCCTAGAAACCCTTTATCAAAATACGGCTGGGATTTTGTCCTACAGGGACTGTGTATTCTTATCAAAGAAGCCACTGATGCACAATTTTCTTAACTCAAAGTAGTTCTGTTAATTGTACTGGATTATTCACAGAGTGTAAGCTGAACATATACTGGTAATGCATTTCCAGGTCATTGCTTGTATGCCCTTATTGGCATCCCATTACACTGGCTTTGTGCATTCTTCGGATGAAATACAAGCTACATTTCTGTCAAGCAAGAACCAGGAACACTGATTTGTAAAGACAAATTTTCCTTCTGGATTGCAGTCTCGGCAGATTCTTTAAATTGGTGCTCATGTCTGGAATTGACAGTATCATTCATTTAATGCATAAATGTTCTTTTATTTACATATGCAATTTTTTTTAAAAAGTGATTTTACAAAGATGTAAGAGAATTAATATTCTTAAACAAACTTAACAGCTGACTTTGGACTTTCCAAGATTGTGGAAGATCAGGTGACCATGAAGACAGTTTGTGGAACTCCAGGGTATTGCGGTATGTTGCTTTATTATGTAAGCATTACATTTTGGTGAAATGCTTTTCCCTAAAGTAAAAATTCAAAAAGTCTCTAAAAAGCAGAAATAATTTTTAAAAAATATAGAATTGGCATTCAGTTGTTTTTTTTTCTAAACTTGTATCTGTAGCACTGAAGCTTAATAATCAAAACATCTGTTATGCTGCAAGTTCCCTACTTCCATGGAAGTATGTTTTGACCATAATGCTGGAGAGGCATCATCAGTAATCAGGGCAATGAAAGGCATAATGGAAAACATTAAAAATGTTTACTGTTACAGCAATTACAAATGTTCAAATATTGTTTACAGTGTAGTTAGCCTAAATTTGTTGTGGCTTGTTTGTTTTTCTGAGGGTTTTTTTGGTTTTGGTTTTGTTTTTCTAATGTAGAGGAAATAAAATTATTCCTTAGAGAGGGGTCATACCTAAACTCAAAACATTTCAGCAAATGCGTAGTTTTAAATGCAGACTTGACTCAAACCATTCTGGTTCATGCTGGAGTGGAACCTGTATAACAGAATTATTTGTGCAATATCAAGGAGCTCTTTGTGGCAGATCTTGTCAGCTGGGACAACTGCTGTAGAACTAGCATACCCTTTCTGCCATAGAAATACTTTGGCACTTTTAACTCATCTTCTCTCCTAAATAAAATATGAAACTATAGGTTTGGTTCAGTTTTACCAAAAAGTGCAAGTCAGCATGAACTGTTGCTTACCAAAATGATTGATTTGCCTGTGCATTCACAACACTTCAACAAGCCTGAGTTTACGGATGACTTCAGAGCAAACATCTAATTTGGTGTCTTAGCACTTTATTACACAAGAATGATAATTTTGATTCCTTTAGCAATTTAGAAATTAGGAAATTATAAACTCAATGGTGTTGGGTTTATCTTTTTCAGTTGGCGGCCTTTAAGTACGCTTTCTACTCGTTTAACTGTGGAAGATGTGCACGAAGTTTAGAAACTGTTTTGTCTCAGGTGTCCTGTTACTACATGTTTCTTTTTCTTCCAAAGTCACAGTTAGTTTGTACTTCTTGGTCTTGTAACTTTTTACAATGTAAGACATCTAATCTGAATGCAAGACAACCATCACTTTAAATTAAAATAATTTTCCGTTTAATCACATTTAGGAAAAACATGTCACATGCAAGAATGAGGCGTTGATAAGCAAATGGAAAAACATAGTACTGGTAACGGTCCACAAATAATTCACAATGTGGGGTTTTTCTCCCCGCTTTGTGGAGAAAATAAGTGAACTAGAGAAGTGAACTCTGCTCTGTGTCAGATATCAGTAATCCAAAGAGGATATAATAAAAGCTGCCCACAGAAAGTAAAAAATCTAAACCCAGAGTTTAAGCACATAACCTACAACAGTGAGAAAATAAGCATACAGCTGATCTTGAAAAAAATAATTACAAAGTTGCTGCTGAACTCCAGTTGTCATTCCTGAGGAGGGGGCTTTTTTGCTCTGCCTCTGGGGCAGCAGTGGGAGGGGTATGTGCCAGCCTGTCCACCTCCTACACACAGCAGACTGTTCTTCAGCGGCATTTTCCACAGACTGGAGGGAATGACACAGTCCTGGAGCATTCTCTGTCCTGGTGGAGAGCCTCTGGCCTGCCTGCAGGTGAGTTCTGCTTTGACCATGTAAGACTGATCATCCAGCAGCTGGACTGAGCCTCTAACTGCCTGGCAGCTTTCAGCAGGATGTCCTGTGTATGTGTCAGACTCCTGCACTCTTGTGCACAGCTTCACTGACAGAGCCAAGGGCAACTAGCTCCTGGACACATGCTCACCTGGACTGCCAAAAGCAGAAAATTAACCAGAAATAAATCCTCTAGTGCCAGAAGTGGAGAAAATCCAGGAGGAATACTGTTGAAATGACAAATTAAACTATGAATAATTGATAGTCATAGACTGCCAACTCCCACATCCTGCTCCATCCAGCTATCAGCAGTTTCTCCAGAATGGACACAGCAGCAAAATTATTTACTGGAGTCTGGATTCTTTAGCCTCAAGATCTACCAATCTACAGTTCCTGGGATGTAAAAGGGGTGCAGGGGACTGAAAGCAAGAAGATGGTCACAAGGAACTTAGCTTTCTGAGACACTATACTTTTGGTGAACAAGAAAAACATACATGATTTCTGACAATAGCACATAAAAATAAGCTGGTATAGAGCAGTGATTCATGATGAGTCTGTTACAGTCAACGTGTAAAAACATGTAAACATGACAACCCCATAAAGTTCAACAAGACCAAATGCAAGGTCCTGCATCTGGTTCGGAGCAGTCCCAAGCACCAGTATAAGCTGGGCAGTGTCTGGCTTAAGAGCATCCCTGAAGAAAGGGACTTGAGGGTGCTGGTGGATGAGAAACTCAACATGAGCCACAGGTGTGCACTTGCAGCCCAGAAAGCCAATCACGTCCTGGGCTGCATCAAGAGAAGCATGGCCAGCAGGTCGAAGGAGGTGATTCTTCCCCTCTACTCTGCTCTGGTGAGACCCCATCTGCAGTACTGCATCCAGTTCTGAAACCATTATTACAGGAAGGATCTGGAGGTGCTGGAACGTGTCCAGAGAAGGGCCACAAGGATGATCAGAGGGCTGGAGCACTTCTCCTAGGAGGACAGACTGAAAGAGTTGGGGCTATTCAGTCTGGAGAATAGAAGGCTCTTCCAGTGTCTTAAGGGGGCCTACAAGAAAGGTAGTGAGGAACTTGTTAGGGTGTCAGGTAATGATAGGACTAGGGAGAATGGAACAAAAATAGAAATGGGTAGATTCAGATTGGATGTTAGGAAGAAATTCTTCACCATGAGGGTGATGAGACACTGGAACAGGTTTCCCAGGGAGGTGGTAGAAACCCCATCTGTGGAGGTTTTTGAGGGCAGGCTGGATGTGGGATCTGAGCAACCTGAGCAACCTGATCTAGTGTGAGGTGTCCTTGCCCATGGCAGGGGGGTTGGAACTAGATGGTCCTTGAGGCCCCTTCCAACCCTGACAATTCTATGATTCTATGTAAACTAATGGCAATGCATCTGTCAAATGTATTCACCAAAACCAGCCTTCTAAACATAGTTAAAAATTATATTTACAAGATGTATAACTGCATAATCTAAGTTTGAATAGCAAAGCAGACCTGTATAAATAAATCTTTGGTCCTCTTTGTGGTCATTTTACAATTCTGAGGTAAAAAGAGGAGAAAACAACAGTGCAAGGAGACATCCCAAGAAACATTGAATTCTTTAGAAGCAGCGTATTGGCCATTAAGCAGAAAAACTACTGTATTTACTTCAGAACCCCTCACTTTGGTCTCCATCTTTTTCTCTGAGGCCACTGGCTTCTTTGCCTGTAGGCTGTGCTGTTAGCTACAGGTCTGACTCAAGTTAAAATCAGTTGGAATCTAGTGTCTCTTCTTAAAAACACACCCTCTCTGTTCATCAATTTACCTAGCAGAAGAATAAGGAGTCAAAGAAAGTCTGCTTTGACTGGCAAGCATTTGTCCAGCTGCCAGCTGTAGGAGTGATATGTAGCAAACTTGGTGATTAATGTACCCTGAATTACCTTCCGGTAAATTGAGGAAGTCTGAGCCAGCTGCCTGCAGGCTGTTAAGCTTCTCCTGCTTAGGGGAGCCTTTCATCCCTGGGATGTTGCAGCATATTACTCGGAAGAGCTATCTGCCTCAACAGAGACCTGGGCGCAAAGCAGGAGCATACGGGAAGCCTGGGTCAGTGCAAACAGCCGACCAAAGCTTCAGGTTCATCATGGAGTTGACATATGTTTCAGGAAGACCCAGTCCTTCTTGGTCCTGCTGTTTATGACTGAAGTTCATGAAGGTGTAATGCAGAAAAGTGAAGAGATGCATATGTGCTGCAATGTTTTTGTGCCTAGATGCAGCAAGTCCACTGTGTACCAGAAATGTCATAACCATCCCACATGCATTGTAGAGCCAAGGGGATCAAGGACTGTGCTGTCATCCTGTACATCTGATGGATATTAACACACTTATAATGGCTGCTGAGAAGAAGGGTTACTGATATGTGGAAGTGTGATTTAGCAGTATCTTTTCAATTATTTTTTCCAAATTAGTTGAGTATTTTTGTCTATGGCCGAAAGGCAAGGGAGGGAATGGTCTTGCCTCCCCCAGTATCAAGCATTTCCATTTCCTCCTCTGGAGATAGGGCATTTTCATCCTGCTACCTCAGGAGCTTTGACCAGGGAGGTTTGCCCAGCTGGAGGCAAACCTCAAGGTTGCACAGGGCTATGAACCCTGGGGTTGCAAGGTCCAGGTATGCCTGAGGCAGGAACATAGTTCGAGCGTGCAACTGTGCACATTTTTAGTCACACACAGGAACAACGGATACTGTCTGAGTGATAGAGCAGTCTACTCAGCTTTCCTCAAATTGTGTCTGTCAAGATACTCGGTCAGAGATTAACTCCTCTTTACCATTGCAGAGAAAAAGTACCCTGAGACTTCTGAGCCTTCCTGCCTGCACTGCACTGCAGCAAAACAAATTGCCTGAAATAGTCTTGTCTTTACATACAATTAAAAGAGAATACCAGAAATAAAGCCAATTAAAGTACCTAGCAAATAAGTAAAATACTCCAGTAAAAGTACTACCTCTGTTGTCAAATTGCAGCTCCAGGCCTGCTTTAAATTTCTGTCATTCCTTTCACAGACCTAAAAAGCAATTTGAAACCAGAGTTCACTTTTCATTTTGTTCTATCTGTGGTTGGAAATGACTTCTGTTGCTTTATACACAGCATAGGGAGGCTGTTATTTCTGCAACTTTCATCTTACTGACAAATGTTTTATCATCTGCAGCACCAGAGATACTACGGGGATGTGCCTATGGCCCTGAGGTGGATATGTGGTCTCTGGGGATTATCACCTACATCCTGTAAGTGTAGATGGTACTGTGGAGCAGTTTGGTTTTGAGAACGTGAATGTTTTTATGACATTATGAGCTGTGATGTTGGAAGACACCAGATCCTGAACTTTAATTATGATTTTCCTAATCTTATTTAAGTAAGTAAAATTTTAGAGTAGAGTGGCAAAGCACACAGATTATATATTTTATAAATTTAACTGTGCTTCCTGAATGGCAACAAGGTCTGTGCAGAATCGTGCTATTAGTGTGAATGAATAGCAGCAAAGCTACTGAAAGTAAAAATACAAGCACATGAGTCTTGGAAAGCATAGTGTGGTTCTTTTTCTTACTCACAGAAGCAGTGAGATATACAGTGATTCTATGTAACTTCTCAATTACAGATGGGGTAAGGAGAAGCTAAGGTGCTTGTAGTAGTTTCACAACTCCTGTAATTGTTCCCAAATGCTGCTGCCCCAAAGGAGTCAGCTCCAGCTTTGGCTGGAGCATAAGTGTTTCTGCGTCACAGCATTTCAGCCAGGAGGATAAGAACAGCTGTGGACTCTGTGACTGCAAGTTGGTCCAATGGGTTAAATAATTATTGTCGAAGTGCTCCAATTCCTACAAGACAACCAGAAGCACTGTTGACAGAGGGCTGTGAGTGATGCTGGCTGTACATAATTTAAATAGTTGAAGTTGCAACTATAGACCAGAATTTTAAACAGTTGTATCTCAAGATAGACACATTTATCTGTATTTTAATATGGTTAGTCCAAATTCAATTAGTAATTAATCATAATTATTTTATTGTATTGATGTAGTCATAGAATCATAGGATGTTAGGGGTTGGAAGGGACCTCTGAGGATCATCAAGTCCAACTCCTGCTGCCAGAGCAGGACCATAGAATCTAGCACAGGTTGCACAGGAACACATCCAGATGGATCTTGAAAGTCTCCAGAGAAGGAGACTCCACAGCCCCTCTGGGCAGCCTGTTCCAGTGCTCTGTAACCCTCACAGTGAAGAATTTCCCCCTCAAGATGAGGTGGAACGTCCTGTGCTGTAGTTTAAATCCATAACTCCTAGTTCTACCATGGGGTGCAACGGAGAAGAGCCCATCCCCTCCCTCTTGACACCCAGCTCTCAAATATTTATAAACATTTATTAAATCCTCTCTCAGTCTTCTCTTCTCCAGACTAAACAGCCCCAGTTCTCTCAGCCTTTCCTCATAGGGCACAGGCTCCAGTCCCTTAATCAATCTGGTAGCTGTCTGTTGGACTTTCTCCAGCAGATCCTTGTCCCTCTTGAGCTGGAGAGTCCAAACCTGGATGCAACACTCCAGGTGAGGCCCTCACCAGGGCAGAATAGAGTGGGAGGAGAACCTTCCTTCATCTGCTGGACGCACTCCTCTTAAAGCACTCCAGGATCCCCTTGGCCCCCTTGGCCACAAGGGCACATAGCTGACTCATGGATAACTTGTTACCCACCAGGACTCCCAGGTTCTTCTCCAAAGGGCTGCTCTCCAACAGATCAACCTCCTGAACTGTAATGATACAGTTTATTATTCCTTCCCAGATGCAGGACTCTGCACTTATGCTTGTTGAACCTCATTAGGTTCCTCTCTGCCCAGCCCTCAGGCTGTCCAAGTCTCGCTGAATGGCCACACAGCCTTCAAGCGTATCAGCCAAGCCTCCCAGTTTGGCATCACCAGCAAACTTGCTGAGCAGACCCTCTGTCCCCTCATCAATATCGTTGATGAAGACATTGAACAGGACTGAGCCCAGCACTGATCCTTGGGGACCTCCACTAGTTACAGCTCTCCAGCAGGACTTGGCATCATTGACCACCACTCTTTGGACTCTATTTTGTAACCAGTTCCTAATCCATCTCCCTGCTCTTCTATCCCACAATTCCTGAGCTTACTCAAAAGGATAGTGTGGGAGACAGTGTCAAAAGCCTTACTAAGGTCAAGGTATGTGGTGGTCTCCCTGCATCTACCTATTCAGTTACGTCATCATAGAAGGCTATCCCAGGCAGTCAGGGTCACGGCTTTGCTGGCAGGCTCCTGGGCAGGATCGCTGGCAGGCTCCTGGGCAGGATCGGTCCCAGGCTGATGGTAGCAGGCAGGTCCTACAACTGGTGGGCCAGTCCAGAGAGAAGTGAGCAAGAGCAGCAAAAGATGAACGCCCAAAATGGCAGAGCCAAAATGAGTGGGCCCCAAACAAGGGTGAGAGGTGTGAAATTGAGAGCAGCAGGAAAATGAGAGCACTGCAGACTGCTCTCTGCTCACCCTTTTTCTATATTACTAGACAATCTGTCCAGGCCAAAATGTGAAATATCCCCCTTATCACATTTCCAAATCCCAGCAGGCTTCGCCCCACCCTGGCAAATACTTGTGGGGCCTCCACCCAACACGGATAATAAGCTGTCCCCAGGGCAGGGGAAGGCGATTTCACACCTTTTGTCTTCCCCCATTCAAACCTCTGCTGATAGAAAATGACGGAAGGTGGGGGATTTGGAGCACCCTGCAGTATGGGTCCACACCTTCCCTATTCTTCCTTTTCCTACTGATATATTTGAAGAAGCCCTTTTTTTACTTCTCTTTTACTTTCTTTGCCAGTTTTAGTTCCAAGAGGGCTTTGGCCTTCCTTGTTGCCTTCCTATATGCCTGAGCATCTACTCTATAGTTTTTCCATATGACAAGTCCCTTCCTCCATCAACTCTTTCTTCCATGAGATTTCCTTCAGAGGCTCCTTGCTCATCCATGCAGGTCTCCTGGCATGTCTACCCCTATTTTACTCAAGGGAACACACCTATCTTGGGCTAGGAGGAAGTGGCATTTAAAAATTGTCCAACTTTCTTGGGCTTCTTTACCCTCCAGGATCTTAGCCCATGGGATTCCTGCAAGTATACCTCTGAGGAGTACAAAGTTACCCCTGTGGAAGTCCAGGGTTGTGATCCTACTTACTGCCCTGCTTCTACCCTGTATAATGCTAAACTCCACCATGTCATGATCACTGTTGCCAAGGCTGTTCCCGAACTTAATGTCCCCAACCAGTCCTTCTTTATTAGTTAACACAAGGTCCAGCAGTGAGCCTCTCCTTGTTGGCTCCTCCATTACCTGCATCAAGAAGTTATCATCAACACACTGCAAGAGCCTTTTGGACTTGCTGTGCCTGGCTGTGCGTTTGCCAGCAAATGTCAGGGTGATTGAAGTCACCCACGAGTACCAAGGAGGGTGTTCTAGTGGCTACCTCCAGTTGACTTGTAGAAGGCTTCATCAGCATCTTCTGCTTGATTTGGTGGTCTGTAGTAGAACCCCACAACACTTTCACCTATCTTTCCACATTCCTTAATTCCCACAATCCCACAAGCTTTCCACCTGTTCTACCTCCCACCCTGGGTGGAACTCAACACATTCCAGTTGCTCTCGCACATAGAGAGCACCACCACTACCTCACCTTGTTGGTCTATCTTTCCTGAAGAGTACATAGCCCTCCGTGACCACTCCAGCCATGGGAGCTGTCCCACCATGTTTCAGTGATTCCAATTATATCATAGTCATGCAACCTAATACAGATCTCCAACTCCTTCTGCTTATTCCCCATGCTCCATGCATTGGTATATAAGCATTTCAGAGAGGGAATTAACCCATTAGTTTTCACTCCTGCTGTCCGACCACTCCTGGCCACCTCCATGGCCACCCACCTACCAGTGAGCTCTGCATGTGCTGGTGTTTCCTTGTTGTCTCTTGCATCTTCCCCAAAGTATGGCTCATTATTCCCCACCTGCCCTGAAATAGCAGTGGGGCTGGCGCACCACCCCTCAAGCATCCCAGGCTTGATTGTAGTGATATCCTGGTTTCTCCCTTTCCCCCTTTCAAATCTGGTTTAACGCTCAATCAATGAGCCCAACCAACCTCTGTGATACAAACCTTCTCCCGCTTTGAGAAAGATCAACCCATCTGCTGCCAGCAGATCTGGCATCATGTGCGGTGGCTCCTCGTCAAAAAAACCCAAAGTCCTGTTGGAGGCACCAGGCTCGAAGCCAAGAATTGATCTGGTGTGTCCTCCTTAGTCTTTCTGGGTTGGTCCCTGCAATTGGGAGGATAGAGGAGAACACTATCTGGGGTCCCACTCCCTTAACCAGTTGACCCAAGGCCTTGAAGTCTCTTTTGATAGGCCCCAGCTTCCTGTTTTCAAGGTCGTCATTACCTATCTGGAAGGTTAATAATGGGTAGTAATCTGTGGGCTGTACCAAGGTAGGAAACCTTCTTACCACATCCTTAACCTGGGCACCGGGGAGGCAGGAGAGTTCTCTTTGAAGTGGGTCAGGTCTGCATAATGGGCCTTCTGTTCCCATCAGAAGGGAGTCACCTATAGCAATGACTCTTTTTTTTGATGGAGGTTGTTTGAATGCTAGGCCTTCGCTTCCTTAGTCTTGGGAATACTTCTAAGACATAGGGCTCATCTTTCTCATTGTCTGGCTGCACTTGGAGAACATCATATCTATTCTGCAAAGGCACCTGGGGGCTGGGGGAATAACTGAAGCAACACTCCTGCCACTCCCCCCTGCTGAGGGGGAGGAGGGAGGTGGGCAAGGCAGGAGTTTGTTTATTGCTTTGACCATGGACTTGCCTGCACTCCTTGCTTTCCCTTAGATTACTGCCTTCAGTTTGGAGAGCGAAGGCTATGGGGTATTTGCCCTTCAGCAATACTTAATAGGTGTTTCTGACTCTTCAGGGCAGTCAGAGCCTGGCTCCACCAGTCATTCTTGTCCTCAGCTTCCCTAATGCTCCTAAGCCTATCAACTTCATCTTTCAATCTGTCAGCCTCACTTTGAAGCTCTGCTGCATGGCTCAGTAGAAATTCTACCTGCTCGCAGAGTGCACAGCTGCCCTCTACCAAGGAGAAACTGAGGCATTCACTACAGCCAGCAACCTGAATCATTGCATCCTCCTGTGGGTGCTCTGTCTGTGTACCCACCTCCATCTTGGCTGGCATCGGAAGCATGATCTTCTTCTGACAGGTAGAGACCATTTTGACTGAGATGTGAAAGCTAATTTTAATTTTTTAATTAAAAAAAAATATTTTAAAAAAAATTAAACCAGATGAGACTTCTGCACTCAGTCACCTGACCCAGCATGCACTGTTTGCTGTGACCCAGTGAGAGAGCTATCTCTCTTGCTGAATCATGGTCTCATGGGTTTTCCTGTTCTCTTCACGTTTAAATTTCCTGCAGCTGACTCCTAGCTACGTCTCCCTCTTGAGCTGGCACATGAGAAGATAACCCTGCTGGTCCTCACTGTCTGTTCTGGTCCACCGGCCCCAGTAAAGGCCCAAAAAGAAACCATAATCACCACTCAGCTAGAGGTTACTGGATTCAGTCCTGAGTCGCTCTCTTGCTGAATGGCAGTCTCACTTAACTTGCTTGTATAGTTGCATATAATACTAGCAGGATGCCTTTTATGGAAAGAAAATGGGGTTTGCACATACACATGAAAGAGATGGAGGATTTTATACATCTGGGCCATTTTCATTCCCCTTCTAGCGCTCGTTAACTATGTCCATAAAGTACAGTGTGTAATGATACAATTACTTTCTTTATGTGTTTTGAGAAGAAAGAATTATATTTTCTAGGGTTATACTAATTGTACTTGTAAGTATATATAAACACTCTGATGGAAATACCAGAGAAGGTCTTTTGTTTTGTACATAAGCTTCAGATAAGTCACAGGTCTCCTTTTGGATGCATGTAGAAAACAAGAGACAATATTCCTATTTGCCATTTTTTTATCTCTTCCTTTTAAAATGTGAATCTTTGTCTCAAGGCCTTGTTCAAAGCTATAGATAGCCACATCTCAGATATTACCTGCCAGGTAATCATTCCTCATCAAATCTAGTAGTACATTAGTGGCAGAGAGGTGTGAAATTTGCCAGCAGGGCTGTTTCTGAGATTGGAGAGGTGCCTTTTGCTGTGCCTTTAGAAAGATGTCTAGGCTAAGCCTTGGGCTTGACTAGTTTTTCAATAACTGAAGGACAGCTGTTGTACTTGAAACTGACAGCATTCCTTAAGCAGAACTTGCTTTCAGATGTAGACCATCTCGAAGTAAGAACACCCAGCAAATTCCTATTTGAATGTATGGAGATGCTTTTGCTATATGCCACCTTTCAAAACCATTAATCTACTCAGGAGATGCTCCCAAGCCATGCTAAATCTCTGCACTGGTGTAAACACAAGTGTTTGAGCTCCTGCTCTGAGTAGGACACCACTAGTGCAGATAACCCTCTTTGTAGTCTTTCAGTTTCTCTCTTCCTCTCTTCTTCACATTTCACCCACAGGAAGAAGCCAAGCAAAAAGGGTGCTCATCTCTTCCAGCTAGCTTTACCAATATTGCACATTTAAAACTGTTTTTATTTACAGTAAAGCTTTGTAAGATCAACATTTCTGAGGTATTAGAAACTGAGACGAGAAAGATACATCTATAGTAACAAATTCATTAATCCTGCAGCCTGAAAGACAGTGTTGCACGTTGAAGTCTCACAGTTTAACAGAGAGAATAATGCACTTCAGTACAATTAAAAAAAATGCGTTGCTGTATGTGCATCCAAAATAGAGTGGATGTAAGGTTTAACTAACCATGCATAAAACTGTACCTTCTCACCAATACAAAGTGGACTTAGTGTGTGATTTTTACAAAATGTATTTTTACAGAAAAATTAGTTTTCAGGCAAATTATATTATGACCTGTTGAGGCTATCATTAATTCAGGGAAGCAAAATTTATAATTTTAACAGCAAAGAGAACCAGTCCTTTTGTATTCCTGCAGCAGCTTAGAAATGCTGTTGGACATATGAGATCCAGATAGTGATCAACAAATACAGAGGGTTTGTTTGGAATGTAAATTTGGTTTTAATGAAATGTGTGCTTTTAGTAACTTATTTAAAAGGTCACAAAACACCATGATTTTGAAACTGTTTACATTGATTCTTCTCTATTTGGTAGGTAATTGATTTTAAATTAATTGTCATAATTAATTAATTAGTAATTAATTGCCAATGAGATCTAGACAGGCTGGAGAGCTGGGTTCAGGAAAACCTCATGAAGTTCAAAAAGAACAAGTACAGAGTCCACATGTAGGTAGGAATAACAGCAGGGACCAACACAGGTTAGGGGCTGCCCTACTGGAAAGCAGCTTCATGGAGAAAGACTTTGGAGTTTGCCAAGGAACAACGTGTCCTTGTGGCCAAGAGAGCCAATGATATCCTGGGATGCATCAAGAAAAGTTTGTCCAGCAGGCCTAGGCAGGTTCTTCTCCCCCTCTACTCTGCCCTGGTGAGAGCACACCTGGAATACTGTGTCCAGTTTTGGGCTCCCCAGTTCAAGAGAGATGGGAACCACCTTGAGAGAATCCAACAGAGAGCCACAAGGATGGCTACGGGACTTGAGCACCTCCTCTTCATAGAGAGACTGAGAGACCTGGGGCTGTTTAGTCATGAGAAGATTGAGAGGGGATCTCATCAGTGTCTATAAATATCTGAGGGGTGGATGTCAAGTGGAGGGGGTGGTGGTGCACAATAATAAGACAAGGAACAAGGGGTACAAGCTTGAATGTAGAAGATTTCACCTCAACGTACGGAGAAACTTCTTTACAGTGAGAGTGACAGAGCACTGGAACAGGCTGCCCAGAGACATTGTGGAGTCTCCTTCTCTGGACACATTCAAAACCCATCTGGATGCATTCCTGTGCGGCGTACCCTAGGTGATCCTGCTTCGGCAGGTGGGATTGGACCCAATGGTCTCTCCCTTCCAACCTCCAAGGTACTGTGATAATAAAATGAAATTTCATAAGAAAATTAAATCAAGAAGAGCCATGTTGGGTCTTTACCCTGGTGTAATTTACCTAATTTGAAATCACACCTCTACTTTTGTTCATCTAATTTGACATATAGCAAAAATATCTGTCTGCTGAAATGGATACTTTTTTAGATAGAAAATTTCTATAGTTATGATGAAAAATATTGTCATAAATAAGCTAGCAAAAAAAACCCTTTTAAAATTTTATTGGGAATAAAGGCAAGCAAAGCAGCATGCTGGGCTGAGAAAAGGGACAAAAACCACAGCAACAGCAATAGCTTTTTTCCTTCTTATACAGCTATCTTGTTTACGTAAACAGGCTTATGTTAAATAGAAGGCAGGGATATGACAATGAGTTCCCAGAATGTTCTGGGGTGCTCCAGAGGAGGATGGGATCAAAGGATGAGGCAATCTTTCTGACAGTGTCTGCCAAAGGCCTCCCACCTTAAACATGCAGCGTTCCCAAGGTTTCTTATCTGAAATCCTCACATTCCAAGGCAAAGATAGTACCGCTTTTATCTTTGATCTGTCTGGTTAAAAAGCCAGTCCGAGCCCCTCGAAAACGGCTCTTTGCGATCCTTCAAAACATGCTTCTTGAACTTCACTCCCAACTCACCCCTTGACACAAATCACATATTCATAACAATATTCATAACAATATTTTCAGGCGTAAATAGACATTCACTTAAGCTTCCCATATAGTCACTGCAAGCCTTAAATGTAGTCTCCCTGTATATCACCAGTTATCTCATATCTCAAAGCCAGTTTTGGATGAAACATTTGGTGGCCCAACAAACCTGCTCAGGCAAAATGCCCCATGGTGACAGGAGCTGATGAGAATTAGTGGTGGGAGAGGCAGGCAAAGGCAAGGGGAGAAGAAAATGGACTGTGATAGGCTCCCACCTACTGAAGCACGTAATATTTGAAGATTAGATCCTTGTGTTTTAATCCATCTTTACCAGATCTGGAAATTAGTAATGTGCCCAGAATGTGCTTACAGTCGAGGTTTTCTCCTTTTCAACAATACAAAATGATGCAGCTGTTCCACCTATGGCCACACTCTATTCCCAAAACCACATTTCCTCCTTGAACATGTCCTCTTTTTTTCAGGACAGTAAGCACACTGATTGGGTTTAAAAATGTAAAAGCAAGTTCAAATCTGAGGTTAAAATTTCTCTATCTATTACTTTCTTGTTCTTTGTGGTCTGCAGTTGCTTTCCTGTCATCATCTCATTGCTAGTTGCATTTTCTGGAAGCAGAGTAGCAGATAAACCTATTTAACTCAGAACACCTACCAAATGAACAAAAAATTGACTTTAAAACATTTTATTATGTGTGCATGCATGATTAAAGCACAATGAAGTGACAAAAAGAGGACATTATATAAATGGAAATTAATTCTGTGAGTTTGTTTTGCTGAGGGCTTTGTCAGGATCTGTACTGTTCAGTATATTCCAAAGTACAGTCATTAGTGAGATTACAAAATGTCTTTATAAAGATGAAAGCTGATTATTAAAATCAGCCCAAGATGATTACATTTTGTGGATTTTAGGATGAAAGAACTTACAGTGATGAACATAATGAAAAACCAACCCTAACTGGACACATAAAAACTTCTAACTTCAAAGGTAAAAAGTTGTTCCTCAGCTAATTCCTATCCCTATGGAAGGAGTTACAGGGATTCTGATAATTGTTTTATGAACATGTTAACTTTGTGCTTGCAAACAGTCCAAAAAACCTGCAGATTCAAGGTCAGGAATTGTTAACAAAGAAATGGAGATTAAAATAGAAAACATCATTACACTAATTTACAACTCTGTTGTGTGGCCACACTGAATGGTGTTTGCACCCAGTTTGAAAAGACACATGACTGGAGAAGACTCACAGAAGAGAGCAAGGCTGAGCAAAAACTTCACGTCCAAGGGACTTCAACTTGAGATGAGCAGACCGAAGAACCACTATAGGTTCTTGAAGGTAGACAGGTATCAAGTGTTGCATGGCTGCTTTTATGGTAAGCCGCTATACTAAAAGTTTTGACTATAGACATGTGAAAATGCAATACTTACAATTTCATCAGTCTTACCCAGTGCTTATGTGTATTTATTAACAAGTTTGTTCTGGTCTGTAGAAGCAGGACTTCCTAAATACATTTAGGTCTGTTTTTCCAACAGTAGTCAACAGTACATGAAGCAGGGAAAGGTAATACAGGAAAAACAGGAACTGTTTATAACAACCCAAGGTTAATCGATCTTTGATATTTTTTTTTTTAATCCTTGCAGACTTTGTGGCTTTGAACCATTTTATGATGAAAGGGGAGACCAGTACATGTTTAAGAGAATCCTGAATTGTGAATATGACTTTGTGTCCCCATGGTGGGACGATGTGTCTCTGAATGCCAAGGATTTAGTAAGTAAAGTATAAATAAAACTGCAGTATCTTTGCTCATATGTGTTTGGCTAACGTAATTTACAGTGAGAAAGAGAGTCTATTTTAGGGTAAGGTCATAATAATTTAAGCTTTTTCTCAGTAGATAAGGAAAGATTCATTACTTTTAAATATGGCCCATTAACAAAATGCAAGGGCTGACATGATGCATCTGCACTGTATTCTTTTATTACTGGATAAAGTAAACTGGATCCAGGACATTCTAATCTGCTAAGATACATGTGCTTGAGTTTGATTTTTAGTCAACAATAATTTGCACAATTCTGTTATTTCATTGACACTCAAGACACAAGTGATCAATCCCATATTATGTATACAAATTGCCATAAAATGCAACATAATTAATGTTTGTAATCAACTTCAGATACCTCAAATGGAAGGAGTGTAGAAGTTCAAAGTCCTTTTTTTTATTACATTAGATGTGAATTGTTTTTACGGTAAAAAATTAAAATAATCATACACCACCTTGTGTTGTCAAAACCCAGATAAGAAGCAGCTTGTAGTAAAGCTACTTCTGTGATTCTATGATTCTTCTTTATTGTATACAAAACGCTTTGGTCTAGACTGAACTCTACCATTTTTTCTACAGCAAAGCTCAGCGTTCCAAACTAATACAAAAATCCCAAAGTACAAAGGTTGATAAGTATAAATGAAGAATAAAGCTAACAGTCTTCTGTACTTCTTCCTTGTGATGCAGGTTAAAAGGTTGATTGTCTTAGACCCCAAGAAACGCCTCACCACTCTACAGGCTTTGCAGCACCCATGGGTGACAGGAAAAGCAGCAAATTTTGCACATATGGACAATGCACAGAAGAAACTTCAAGAATTCAATGCCCGGCGCAAGCTTAAGGCAAGTGTCTGGACATAGTCTCTGTTATGATTATCAAAGCATGCAATTAACTTAATAGCCTTACAGAAACCTTGAACAGTTTTCAATGCAACATTTCTTAACACCATGGACTTTCTTATTTCAGATGATTGAAGAAGATGAAAATTGGTTTAGTCAGTGTCTGCAACCAAACAGGTTGATAACTCTATCTACATAGACAGAACTGCTGAGAATGAGCACAACTTTTGCAAATTCCATACCTTCATGCTTTCCTTGTTTCTCTTGCTTCTGTCCCTCTGTATGTCCTGTACTATTTGCACATCCTTAGAATACTCAACAGAAAAACCAAAATTCTGAGTAGTTTCCTCATGAGCATCTGTAAATCTGGAAGACATTTAATCTACTGTAGCATATTTTTATTTGTAAGTCACCCTCACCTATCAATACAAAGCAGGTACTTAAACCATCTTTTATATGATCTACAGTCAGTATTTCAGCTATATAAGTCCTTAACATATGTGGGATGATATTAAGAGGCCCAAAACATGTATTTCCAAGTACCTATACTAGGAAATGTGCAATAGTGTTCTTAATAGTGTTCTTCGTAGTGTTCTTCATCTGAAAATTTAGCACTGCAAGTCACTAGTATACTCCTTTACCATCTAGAATACACTTAACATAGGAAGAAACAGGAAAACTGCAAACGGTAGGCAGCTGGCCATCTAAATGACATAACATCAGGAAAAACGCTCTCCCTTAATCCCTTCTTTAGTTGTTAAAGATTTGTGTATACTTAGGAGAGACTTCCAGGGAGAGATACTTCAACACAGGAATTATTACCAACAGTTATAGTGAAACTACCTTTGTAGCTCTGGGCACTTAAAGCATCTTGTCTAAGGGCTTTGTAAGTCCTGTGCAAAACCAAACTCACAAACAATGACCCTTAACTGGTTTTGCTTGTTTTTTTTCATTATTATTAGGGAAATTATTAGGGCAAAGGAAAAGGTTTGATGGTTTACAAAAGTCTCAGACATTAGATATAATTCATGATGATGTGATTCTGCCCATGCAGAACTGACTAAACATGACTATTAACCTTGTTCTCTTCAGAAGGCTTTCTGAAGCCTTGCTGCTGAGTTGATGTATATTCACTGATGATGCCGTGCAGCATTGTTATATCAAAATTATTTCAGAACACAAGCAAAGTCATATATTTCATTATTTCTGAATAAACTGTTACCTTACCTGCTCAGAAGTTCAAAAATCACGTACCATTTTTGTATGTTTTGAGTTTGATTCTCTTTTTATTTCCACACCTTTAATCACCAGTGAGATTTTTTTAAGCCCACTTTATTGAGATCCTTAGAGTCAACAATTTTATACTTGTGTTTAAAAGTTTTTGGTTTTTATTTCTTCATTGCTTTTCCATTAAAGATCAAATGTCCAAATCTCTAGTTGTTAAGTGAATTAAATGGAGCTAACAGAGCAGAGTTAAGTTTTACACATATACATGCATAAAATGAAGCACAAATTTTTAGACAATTAATTCCTTCCCAAAAAATAAGAACAAAGCAGAAAACCAGGTAGTGAATACATGTTTTAGTTGTTGTTTAACAGAGAATATTATAAAATTATTCTCTTCCCCAACATACAAGTCCAGCAGCAGACTTTCTTTACATAAAGACATATTTTTATACAGTAACTTTAAAGCTGTCAGTCATGATTTGCTTTTTCATGGATTGTGTTAAATTAGTTTCATAAACATCCAAGTCTGAAATAGTTTCTCAAAAAAAAAAAATGCACTATGTGCAGCCAAAATTTCCTGTTAATTTTGGCTAAGTTATAAGTTTGTGAAAACAGCAATTCTGAACATCAATCAAGTATATAAGGTGGCCTTCTAAATCTGTTCAGGCTCAGCGAGGTATCTGACTGTGACATTACCATGAAAGCTAAATGTTATTATGTTCCCCAATGGGACAATGTTAAGGCCACCATCCTGATAGACCATGTCCTTCAAGGAATGTTTGCTTGATCCTCTCTTTCTCAGGCTGCAGTAAAAGCTGTGGTGGCATCAACACGCCTCGGCAGTGCCAGTGGTCACAGTGCACATGACAGCAACAAGCACAGCCATAACCCATCTCCTGTCCATGATGGCAAACCTGAAAAGAAACCCACTCAGGAAGCAGAAGCAGCTGCAGAAGAAATGTCTTAGGTCAATGCACTTCCTTGTTTCAGCTGAGATCTGTCATTTTATACACCAGCTAACTTGCCATTCAGCAAGAGAGATTTGTAAGCTTGGCATCTCTGGTTCTGCTTTGGTGTGCCAAATGCACTGGCTGGTGATCCTACCTTCAATGCATGTAACTGCTTATGAAAATAGTAAACTGTTCCATTAGGCATGTCATGGAAACAGTGTTATTTGCAGTAATACCGGCAGGTAAAATCATGGGGATGAATAACTATTTACCATAAGGCATATACTTCATACGCATCTCTCCAGTGTTTCTAGATATAATTTGAAACAAAATGCTATTTACTTTGATTTTATTAAAACAGGTGTTTTCCGTATGCCATGAACTGCTTCCTTCCAGATTTATAGTCCTGCAGCAAACGAAATGGAAGGAAAGACCAAGCCAGTGCTTGGTTGATGTACGAAATAGGGCTTTTAATCTGTGAAATTAAAAAAGTATTTGGGGATTTATAGGCAAGAAACATTCCACTTCTTCCAGGAAGAAATTGAAATGTTAATTTAACTGGGCATGAAAATGTACATTCCTCAAGCTTGTGTTGAGAATGCCTCATTCTGACTTTTCCTGTTTATATATAGCATTTTACTGACAACCGAAATTACTCAAAATTCTGCCATTTCATTCTCTAGCAAAGTGTTAGCCAAACAAAATGTTAGACTGAAAGAAGGTTAGAGTAGATGCAAAATGTTGAAATACTATTATATTTATCCATTAAGTTCTGAACTGTGCAGCTAGAAGGTATTTTTATAAGGTCCTAAGGGAGTAATCTGCAATTATATAAGTTGTAAATTCTGAATTTGCTCTGGGGAAGTGCTTTTATATGAGGTCTGAGAGCAAGTAAGCATAATCTAGTTGCTTCCTAGATAGTTTAACTTCATGAGTAACGAGTTTTCGCTTGCTAGCATAATTAGTCCAGATTTTCCTAACAAAACATCCCTCCTGTGAAGTGATCCACCAGCACAGATCTCGCATTCATCTAGATCTCCTGTGTTTAAGTTAAAAGCTGTGTGCATGGATCAGCTTGCAAAATTAGGGTCGGGCTCTTCAGCCATCTTGAAGTTTCGTTCAACATAATTGGTAGGAACTGAAAAACTTGACATGCATCATTATGTATGACTGTTTACACCTGTCTGTTACACATCAATTGTCATCAATTGTCATCAATATTACATAAATGGCAAAAAGAAGGTGATACACAACGCCATTTTGTTTGTCGTGTTTGTTAAACTTTTTAATACTGTTACCTAATATCTTAATACACTCAAAGTTTCTCTTTAATGGTTTTTCTATTAAGTTAGGCCTTGCACAACTTACCTTGAAAAAAGAAGTCATTGATAAAACATCCAGTAGCTCCATTTTCTGATTAAATATATTGCTATTCATATGGTAAGCTTGATAAATGAAATGTAATCTAGATTAATGTAAAAAGGAAGATTAAAGATACTGTCTTTATAGGTGAGAATGCATGCTAATGAATGTATATACTTGAGATTTTTTTATCCATTTATTTCTTTCTAACTCTTTGAACTTGTACAGAAATAATCAGTTTAGAAAGATAGTAAAAAATGAGACAGGTGGATATATCTATCACCTCCTCCAATCTTTCTTATCTCCTGCAAGGTGGTTGCAGGAGAAACACATTTCTCAGCGACAAGTCTCCTCCCCAGGTTACAGTGGTGAAGCAATCAAGGTTCAGTCAGTGGGGAGATTTGGCAAGAGAGGTTGAATTTCTTTAGAGTTTCCTCCTTTGTTTGGGTTAATTACTTGTGATCTGCAGAAATGAAGCCAGCTGCGCAGTCTTTGAACAATTCTTAGTACTTGAGCCAAAGTGTCTTCATCTGAGGCATGGTTTGTTGAGTTGAAAAGCAATCACAACTGATTCTTAGAGCTATTCTTTGCTGAATTATGCCATAGCATATCATAAATATGAATCAGTGTCATGCATCTGGAAACCTCTGTGTGATAGCATAATCTCAGTCTTGTACTTACAGTCTCTGGGGCTTCCATTGGTTTTGATTAGTTTATTATGCTCTTTTATTAGGCTCAACATGAAACAATCGAGGTGTCTGGGCTGGATGAATTACCGGGAGGTGGCTCAGTAAAGTAGTATGTCTAGCTTATGTGTGACAGTACTATAAAGGAGGAAGAGGTGTACGCATGTAACTGAAGAAAAGAGTGTTAGATGCATTGGTTTTATCTGAAAAAATTGCTTTCTGGTAGTCATAATTCTGCCATAATTCTGACTTGGGATCACAACACCTGTGTCTTACTGTAACTGAAAATCACAAATGAAAACTACTGGAAGTGGACCAGTTCCACATCTGTTTTTGAAAACTAGGTAAAAAATTACTGGTGCTGATTTCCATTCAAATCCTATGCTTAACATTTTTCAAATGTTCAATGTATTAGCAAAGTTCTTCTAGTACAGAAGGGGAAACCTTGTAATCTTTTTGAAGAATTTAACACAGCAAAATGTCCTTTTGTTTGTTTTGTTGTTTTTTTTTTTTTTTTAGAGGCAGATTATACTATAATATTTGAAAACTAGGCTGAGGATCTGATGGCTGTTAAATGGCTAACAATGCCCTGCTTTTGCACAATGGCAGCGTATTTAACAAGTTCAGAACATTCACTCCAAAATAGAACAGATTTTCTGTCATTTCACTTTGGCTTGCAGTTTTGCAGATGACACAGTAGGTTGCACTGCATAAGCCTGGGGCTATTTTGTTAGCTGAAGGTTGTACTTTGCATTATGCTAGCATGTTGTAAAGATACAGATACACTGTACTCAAACTTTTGAATGCAAAAGGGTATCAAGGCAAAAGTCTGTGATTCAGAAGGAGGGTACTAATGCCTCTATATGGTGTCTGGCATACAGAGTGCCAGAAACTTCCCAGTATCCCCTTTGCAAGGACTCTGCCTCAGCAAACAAAGAAAAGTGCTCTGAAATGCGATGTGATACTGGAGCAGGATAAAAGTGGCAACCAAAGTTTTGGGAAGTGTTATAGTGTGAGAGCTGGAATTACCCTCCAACACTGACAATAACCAGGCTAACTCAGTCCGGAAGCAAATGAAGCTGTATTTACAGGCAAAACTACAATCTATGATGAAATGCAATGAATATATACAAATATACACTATTCACAACATTTACAAATATGTACAATTAACAGAAAAACACAACAAAGCCCTCTGACCCCCAGAAAGGAGGAGCTGTGCTTCTTTCCCTTCCCAGAGCAGGCAAATGGGAAGAAAGCCAAGAAGCTGAGAGGATTGTTAAACTTAGCTTGTCAAGGTCAGTATGCAGGTGTGTGTGTTACCTTCAGCCAGAGGAGAAAAGAAGCAGACAGACTGAGAAAGAAGATGGACTGCCTGACTGATTGTATCTTGTTTTAAACGTTTCTATCTCTCCAATGGAAGTGTTTAAAATAATCATTACTTTGCTTTCTTACACCCAATAGTGATTTATTTACATTCTTTCACTTTTCTGCTTGAACTTTGTGAGAAGAAATTAAAGACACAGTGTTAAAACCATCACAGGAAGGCTCTCAGACCATTAGGGAGTCCTAGGCTGGAGGAGGCTGTGGCTTACTACCAGCTGAGCCTCAGCATTTAATAAACGAAGATCCTTCTTCTACAGTTCACTGTGTTAGAAGAGAAACAATGATGCAGTTGGCAGCCATGGGGGAAATGAGGACAACATTGCATTTTTTGCAGCCCAGCAGCAGGGAAAAGGAAGAAGATGCTAGGAGTTACCAATGTCCAACTTAGCAAATGGATAGCAGTATTTGCTAAGCAACAAATGAAGGAGGACTCTAGAGAATAAACACAAATTTCCAAATAATGATTGGCACCTGTTCCTCACCATCCTCATACACTCTTGGGCATGTGGTTACACAGAGTCCTGCACTGCAGTTCTCAGGGTTTTTTAAGAGTGGCATACGAAAGAGTAGGGTGGAGGACTTCCAGCAGATCCTTGCACAGTGTCCTGCATGTTGCCTGTTTACAGAGTGATGGGCACAAGTTTCAGCACAGTGCTTTGACCCCTGGCTTTTGCAGAGACTGTATATATTCCTCCTGATGAAGAACTCGGTTTTATGAGGCTCAGTCTGCCTTGTTGCTGCTCAGGTTATGAGTGTGTTTCTTATGATACAGGCATGGCATTCAAGTAACAAAAAAAAATATCTTCTTATATGGGACAAAAGTAGGAATAAGGCTGACCACAGAAGGTGCACAGTTAGAGCACAATGGCAATGATATGAGCACATTCTGAAGCAGACAAAGGTAAACAAAGATATGGCTCAAAACATCCTTAAAGTTACTTTATAAATCAACAGTAGCTCAAAGAATGTCCTTTCGTCCCTTTCAGAGTAATTTCTGTTAAATGACCACAACTTTTAGTGACAAGATTCTCCACATCAGCAAAACTTTGCTTTGTATCTGGGAGGTAAAACTTCCTGCCTAAATAATTCAGTGAAGATTGACAGAGGGTTAGTGAAATTATTGAGACCATGCACAGAAAGAGTAATTGGCCAGCAGAATGGGCTACTCAGTTTGGTGGTAGACTCAGTGTCCATGGAGATGTTCAAAAAAAGATTGGATGTGGCACTTGGAAACATGGTTTAGTTGTCAGGTGGTGTTAGGTAATAGGTTGGACTTGGTGATTCCTGAGGTCTTTTCCAACCTGGTTGATTCTGTGATTCTGTGACTCTGTATGCTTTGGAGTGTCAGCCTTCTAACTTAGTAAGGATGGAATGATGTACATGCAGATAATTAGAAGTCCAGCAAAAGAAAAAGAAGCTCAAGCCTGCATTGCTCTCAGTCTACCCCTCCAGAGCAGAAAAGAAAATGTGAATGAAGTTATGAACTTAGTCATTATTGGAAGTCAGATTCAGATATTGTAAGGATAGGCATAATACAGAAGTAGGAACAGAATGGAATAGGGAAAGTGTCTCAATTCTGAACTTACCAAAGAAATTAGAGGTAAGTATTTAAAAATATATGTACAGGCATATACAAATATATAAATTAATCAGAAGGGAGCAAAGATTGCTGAACTAAGTCTTTAAGAGTCATGTCTACATTAATAGTCACAGTAACCCTTTAAGCCATATTTTGGCCTTTGACAGCATTATTCAGCTGGACTGAATCAGAGTGTTTAACGTTCTTGTATACATGGATTGTCACTTGATGAAATTCAGTATAATGAATATTAAGGTATGAAAAATTAATAAATACAGTGGTACAGTTTTCCCCAACTCTGATTCCTTCATACCAAGAGACAGCTGGGAGAAGAATGCCTCAGTGCCCTCATCCTGTTACAGGTTCAGGACATGGACTGACGTGGAGGGACAAGTACAGCATTTTTTGATGGGTTAGAACTGCCCTAAATTTCACCAGAGTCCCATGCCCAAAGATGTTCCATTCACAGCACATGTGATCAAGAACTGAGAATCTAACCCTTAATTTGTATATCAGGAAGATGTTTACTGGCCAAGGTATACTAAGGAGTGTTCACTCCTATTAAGCAGCACAGAGCTGCTCCCAGAGTATCAGCTACTTTTTTTCTGTCTGCCTGAGAACCTATCAGCATTTCAGAGCATTGTATAATGATACGTAGAGCAAAGATTCAAAGAAAAGGATCTTTTCTATTTTCCATTTGAAATTCTGTTCTCCAGAACAAGTGTTAACATGCATTTCTGGTCAAATGACATGTTGGGTTTGAGCCCCTTTGTGGTTAATCTTTTTTTCCTTGGCCTTAGACCTCATGGGGCATCCAGGAAGTGCTGTAAGCTATCAGTGAGTGGGAGAACGGCAACTACACTGACAAATCTGCTGTTGCCCTTGAATCTGTCAGATGGTTTTGCTCCTGCTCCTTGAGTTGCTGGTGTTGCCAAAAGAGGCTGCATTTTACTGGTTAAGTACAAGCATATTACCCTTGGTGTAGTTTGTCATTACCAGATAGTACCCAGAGAGACATGTTTCTGCCTTTTCTCCTCGTTTCCTAGACTCAGGCTGTTTTCTGGCACCTTCAGTTTCCTTTATCAAAAGCTTATATACCTTGCTGAGAGAAATAGCCCAGTGCTGTGCAATAAATGCCAGACAGAACCAGAAAAGTATTTAGCTCCTTGAGTTAATTTCCTGATAGAAAATGAAGGCACCTGGGCTGCTATAGATGCTTTGGCTGTACAAGCTACTAATGCTTGGGGTGAGGGGTTCAGAGGAAAGTGGCACAAGAAAAGCACCATGTCAGTTTCTGCTCCACAGTGCCAGGAATCTCCTTCATTGACATATTTTTCTTTCCATGGAGATTAGGTTTAGGTCAACCCAAAGAAGCACAACAGGCTTAGGAACTCTGAAATAAGCTCCTGTGTACCTTGACCAATGACCTTTTAAATGTAATTTACTTAATTTCAGCTGTCAATACTTAGAATCGTATTTTATGCAGCATTATCACTCAGAGTGTAGGCAGAGAAAACAGTGAAGTCAGTTCATAATGCTTGGTCCGATTTGTTGTTTGGAACTGTAAATAATGATCTGCTTTATAATACACAAGAGTGTGGTATCAATCATTGCATTTGTGTACATACACACATAGAACAGTATTAAAGAGAAAAAAGACTAATTCATGTCTACATGTTGGGATAGCTCTTCTAATTGGAATTCCTGTGTCATAGATTTTAGCCAGTTATTCTGGTAACTGAAAGCTGAGGCAAGCCATTGGGTATGATGTACAGCTGCAAATGGCATGCGATGTATTCGAGACAGTATGATCCAATAGCCAGGCTTATATTTATTCATCCACAGAACTGTGCATGGGGCTGTGCATATCAGCCCTCGGTATCATCTGTAATGTCCTTTTGAGCTACTTTTTCCAAAATAAAGTGTTTTTATTAACCTAGGAAATTTAAATTGACTGCATGAAGTCAGCTGTTGTTCACCCCTGTCTCCTTGACAGTGCAGCCCTGAGGGAAGTTTTCTTCCAACCCCTGTCAAAGCAGTAGCATTGAGCACAACATGGATTGTGATAAGATAATGTTATTTTATTCCTGTACAAAGTATTCTTTCTCACCCCCTGGACAAGTGGAGAAGCTATGGGGTTTGGAAATATTCAGTGATTAAATTATCCAATCAAATTATTATACTTGACTAACCAGAGTATATGAAGAGTAAGCGCAAAGACCCATGGTTTTATTACCTGAGCCATATTATCTGAGACATTGCTATTAAGATCCATTTCACACTTCTGTTTGAAGTTAACCATTTAAATCAATTGGCCTAGTCACAGCAATAAAGGCATCTATGTGAGAATATCTTCATGCAGATGAAGGCATGGTTTTTACAAAGCTTTCCAAATGTTAGCTCCAAATAGCTGCATTGCACTTGGAGAATTTATATCTCCTAAGGATTCTAGGAAAATAGCAGATCCCAAGGCATGATTGTGCTACTTTAAAATGTTAACTTTACATGAACAAGCACAACCACCACAACAAATACCTAAGTACTACCGAACAATAAACACTCACAACAAAACCACCAGAGTACATCATAGAGAGCTCCTTCTTAGCTTTGTCTGGAACAGGAATAATGTGGTAAGTGTCTGTGTGTTCTCCAGGATCTCAGATTCCCTGCTTTGTGCCATATATGTGAAAGTACCATGAAATTATCCAAAACCAACCTCCTCTGGATGGAAAAATCTCACCACTGACAGTACTATTCATTTGTTAAGACATCAAAGTCCCTTTGTTTATATGATTAATATGGCTCCCAGTTGCCTCCTCATTTTGTTATGTGACCTGGAGTAGTCTTTAATGGTGACCAGGAGTTTGTAAAGAAGCATTTCATGAAACTAAGCAAATGGACTGTATGCACATCTATTAAAAAAAGAAAATCTTTGAAGGATTTTCTAAGTCCTGTTACATAAGTGTTGTCCTCCCTGAGAAGTGTCTTCCTTGGGAATGACAGTGACCCATAGGACCCAGAAGATGGTCCCATCCTGTAGTTTTGTGTGCCTTGTTTGCTCTGCCCCAATCTTTACCATTGTGGCTGCAGGGAAACATTGTTAGGAACTATGATATTTTACTGAAACTGATATTTTACTGAAATTATAGAAACAAGAACAGTTAAACTACCATCTGCTGAAAGCTAATCATAGCTGTGTCTTCATGCTACTATTCACAACAGGAACAGTTTCCTTGTTCACACCACATGCTCATGAGAAGTCATGCTGATTCCACTGATTAAGTAACACAAATGTCATTTAATGTTCCATAAGGGTATTGTTTTGGGGGTTGGCTGGACTGGGGTTTTGTGTTTGTTTGGGGGGATTTTGGTGGGGCTTTTTTTTCAGACTATACGGTGTTGAGAGGCCTATACTTGTGAGAAAATTAACTCTGAAGTGATTACTGCTCAGGGAGGAGGAAAGACGAAAAGATGGAGAGTGAACCCTATTCCCTACGACTAAGGTAAAATAGGCTGGTCTTTCAAAACAGCAAAAGTGGCTGATCCAGCTTGCAAGGGAGTGGGAGAAGAGAGGAATCACTATGTGTGTCACCTGAGGGAAGCTGTTTAGTCCCAAGGAGCCACACCACCACACCCTTGCAAGCCTGCGAGTCACCAAGCAGAGTTCGTCTAGCTGCTCTAGATTCACAATAAGGAGCTCGTCTGCTTAAGCTGGTTTCAACCTGAAGAAATGAGATACATTAAGGGCTTGTGTCTGGCTTGGCCTTGGTTTGGAGTCCTGTGGTGGCTCTTGGCATTGCAGTTGGATGACGATGAGATCATAAAGCATGAGTTTAGTGCTTCAGTTAATACAAGAGGAACACATACTGCATGTTTAGGGTATATGCTGTTGCTTCCAAGACAAACAGAAAAATGGTGCTACTGATTTGTAACACAAAGTATTTTATAAGCCTGTTACAGAAATTTGTTGACCTTAGAGCAATGGCTGCTGGAATCGTAAAACCAACAATGAAAAATGTCATATATCTATTAGACTTTCTCAAATTATGTCCATGTCTCCATTTTGTACCTGAGTACTTCTTTTACTGCTTTATGTGTAAGAAATACTGTCAACACTGTTTGGTTGTACTAGCAAAGATATTAGAAGCTAAATAGAAGTTTATGTATTGCTTGTTTAACTGTACACTTTTACTTCAGACTAAGCCTGTTAGTGAGTAACTTTTCTAATACTGTGAAAATGAACCAGACAGAGGCTGGAACCAGAAAAAAAAAAAAAAGAAAAAAAACACTTTTATTGTTTCAATGTATTGTGTTTGGGACCAGTGTACATGTTTGTGTGATTGCATGGAAAAGCTAGTAAACCATGAGAATATGCTTTGATGGTCTGTTTTTAATAACTAGTTTGCATGATTGATCTGATGCTAAATAAACCAATAAATCTAGAAATTCTTGCATCTATTATTTACTGACAGCTAGTGTTCAGGTGGGATAAAGAACTATAGTCATCACTGTAGCAAGACGTAACAATGGGTATTATCTGTTTGTATAGCACAATCTTGAATGAATTCCACCTTGGAATATCATTTCTTCCTCTCCTCTCAAAACTTTAGCAGTTGGATACCAAACTAAATCTGTGTAATGGTTTAGTACAAAGGATAAACTGAAGGGAAAAGTAACACACAAAACTCCAGTTTGAGATAAAGAGATAAGAGTTTAATATGCATAATTACCTTAGTTAATAATCTAATTAATAATACTATGCACAATTACGTTATCTTAGCCTATTTGCAGAAGAGCACAGTGAAATGCAGGAAAAAACCCACAGCATAAAAGTAAAACCGAAAACCAGTGAGCTACCCCACATCTACACGTCTTGCCACCATCCTGGTGGAAAAAGAGCCAACACTCAAGAACCCAGAAACCAGAAGCAGCAACTGGAACAGGAGCCTTCCGTGTTGCAATCTGAACTTCAAGCCCCATAATACTTGGCTCCACTTAGCACTTTAATTTTTTGAAGCTTGCATGGTATGAATAACAGCAGCAGATTTAACTCAATCCATGACAATCTTTGTTAGTGGTAGAGTACAGAACTAGGGGTTTCAAAAGTCCTTTGTAAGGTTGTCCAGGCTACCCTTGTGCCCCAGGGAGGGTTAAGCAAGATAGATGTTTGTCTCACTTGCTATTGAGGTCCAGCAGTAATGAAGACACTGTGCAATCTATCAAATTGCTTTGGTCCTTTTATAATTTTATAAATTTTATAATTTTTATAATTTTATAATGTTCTGAATCTTTTTGTTATAGTTAAGTTTAGTGGCATATTAAGGGCATGGGACCCCAAAAATACTTGATGAAGCTTGAGGATAGCTCAGAAAATGGTCAGGATCTGTTTATTGTAAGAATACACACAGCTTATATACCTTTAGTAGCAGTCAAAACCAAGCCTGTTTCTAGTAGTACTTTTCCATCCTAGCCAAATAAAACTTATGTAAACAGTCATTGGTTAAGCATTTCAAACATTTGCACTATAGAGGTCAACAACAGATGTCCTGTATCTTGTCTACTCTTTAGTGCCTCCCAAGGTTTTGTTTTAATGAGTACATATGTTTATCAGAACATTGGTTAAGACTCAGTGATTAACTCATTTTCTTCAATTCCCACAAGGTTTGTCTGTCATAGTGATCTGTTTTCTGCAACCATTTCTTATTAATCCAAAGGTTATTAAAATGCTTCTTTGTTCAGCATCCTCCTCTTTCAGTGACACAGATCCTTCCCCCCCACAAGTCACATGCCCTAGGTTAAACTTCATAAAATTTACCTCAGCATGCCGATTCAGACTGGCCAGATTTGTTTGCAGAGCCTTCCTATGCTCTTCTTGCTTGCACAGATTTTCTGTCTGTAACTGGTTACTGTCTGCCTTGAACTATGGAGCCAAAAGCTACATAGCCCAAAGCTCCATCCAGAGTGGACACCTTAGCAAAGTGAGGGGTTGGAAGGATTTTTTTTTTTATTTCTCTGCACTGTTTCCATATCTATCATTTAGCACCCTCAGTGGTGTTCCCTCCTGCTCATTTTGCCATGGGTCACAAATACCATGGGTCTGCAGAATGACTGCCTAGCTAGTTGGCCCCTATCTTGTACTGGTGCAGCTTGTTATTCCTGGCACCTACAACTCCTTAGGCTTGCAGACTGCTTGAATGCAAAGTCCCTTTGCACTCCTTTGTGGGAGATGATTTTTCAAAACCCCTGTGGGATGTGACAAATAAATGATAACAAGTTCTGTATCATGTTTTGCATGATAACTGCTCCAGAAAAAAAAAAAAATGTCCAATTTCACACTTGCATGGATGCTGCTCAATCTTCTCCTAAGCAAAGGTAAGGCATGGCCTCTTACTACATCTTCTTATCTCCGTAACAGAGTGGAAAAGGGCAGTGGAAAGTCAAAAGGATATGGTTTTTTACAGTTCTGATGTCATTCTGACCAGTTAAAACACTTTTCCTTTAACATGTAGATGTGCAAGTAACTTTTTTGTCTAAGTTATACAAGGATGCAGACTGGGAAATTATTCAATGTTTTTACATTAATTGTGATTTTTTTACACTTTTATTTGAAATTTTTAAAAAATATAATGCATGAAAGCTGACTCTTGTCTTACTCACTTATTTTCATTATCATATTTCCATTTTTTCAGGCAAGAGGTACGTAGCAGGTAGAATGCGTGCTGGGCATCGTATTTCCTCAATTTCTCTTCCACAAATGCTCCATCTCTATGGTATGGGCTGGGGGGCACACCAGCAGCATAAAAAGATATTTTGTCCATGTAGGGCGCATTACAGAACTCAATGTTTTCTAACAAAAAGTGTTGGTTCTTTATGATGCCAGTAAAAAGGCAATCAGCCTCTACAAGGTATCACTTAAAGAGCTATTTATTAGTGCAACACAGTAACAAAAGAGAGAGTAGTACAGATAATTTTCCATCTCTTCAAATGCTGTAAACCCTGATTTGTTAAGTATCAACAGCTGTCTGACAGAGCATGCTGTACAGATCCCGGCTGTGAAGGGTTATTCCATTTTTTGTTACTTGAGCTATTACAGGATTTTCTTAAAACAATTCATCATTTCATTTATTTACTTGTCATTACTCTTAAGCAGGAAGGATGTCAACATAAGGACTTCTTGCTGCACTGTCAGATACAGGAAAGACCAGACAGGTGGTGTTATGGCTGGTGCTGTGGCAGCTGCCTGCAGGCTCTGCTATTATGAGCTGGGTAAGTTTATCCTAGAGCCAGGAAACATGCACAGGGCACAGGCCTGGCCCAGCTCAGGTTAACTGAGTGTGACAGTTAATCAGGTTAACTGATTGTGACAGTCACAGTGTATGATGGTCTTCTGGTGAAGATTACTAAGTCTTGTGGAACTTTCAGCATCTCACATCTAATGGCCTGTGTTTCCGTACAGATGTTCATGTCTTTTACATAAGATGAGTTTGTTGACCCAGAACACCATGAAATTCATCAGAGATGGGTGTGCTTGCAGGGGCTCCACGCTTAGTCCTGTATGCATATGAGATGCTGTTTTGTGGGTCATTCCTTATGCTCCAGTGAGCTGGCTTACTCTGATTTCTTTCCTTCCTCCTCTGAATTTTGAAGAGTCGAAATCCTGTTAGGCACACAGGTGAGGAGGGGTCATATGGTATCCAAATAACAAAGTACTAGTATTTGCAACTGCTCATATGGACTCTTTGAGCGCTGCCCCGCATCCCCAGTGAGCCTTGAAGCTTAAATTAGTAACACCAGTAGGCTAGCTAGCTGTAATGTCATTGGACTGGAACCCAAAGGGAAAGCAGCACTCAGACTGACACCTTAAGAAAGTCTGACTTTAGATAGCAGTTTACTCTCCAGGTTCACAAGTCAGAAAATCAGGCATCACAGGTCACAGCCAAACTGGTCCACAGAAGACCTAAGCAAGATCAGTTTCTGACTGCACTTTGAGCAGTAATGGATCTTCTAATATCCCCAGCTATGTTGCCTATATTAGGAAATGTTTTTGAGAATCATGAAGCAGTCATACTGACTTGACTTGCTGAAAGGGAAAATGTAAAGATAATCACTTTAGAAGAGACAGTTCTGAATAATGTGCTGGGATTTAAGGCAACTTAACCCATATCTGGAATCTTATTTTCTGTAGGTTATCTGTGAAACATGGACAGGTATCTACTGTCATGTGCTGTTATCATCTGTGCCTGTTTTCTCTCACCTAGTGGCATAATCCCAAGGAAGATTTACTCCAAAATAGTCCCTATCTGTACTCTAAAACTGAGTCACCAGCACAGCTCATTGAGAACTGGAAAAAACCAGAATGTATTACAAAGTTTAAATTGTGGTGTAGGACTTCAGGATATATTCTTTTCTAGACTACATTTGATCTTTCGCATAGATTATTATCTTTCCCATCTTCATAATCTCTTCCACCAGGAAAAGGGAATAAACATCACTATTTTGAAAAATAACTCTAATTAATGTTCTTAATCAGTTTTTGCAAATTTGAAGTGACCTCTGTACTCTTTCCTACCCCACTTTGCAGAAGGCAACATGATAAATGCCCTGTGACAGCATGCTTTATCTCAGAGTTCCTCTTCTCAGTAACGGGAGAGTGCTGAACCTTCATGAAGGCTTAGCAAGAAAAACAAGGAAAGGTTCTATGTAAGATGCAGGCATTTTCTTTCTTTCATTTGTTTGTAGGTGATAACTAAATACATAACAATCCATGTTGCAGTGTGTTTTACAACTCTAATGTGCATCTATATGCCTTTTGCAAGGTGCTCCATGATCATATTTTGGATTAACTTGATGGTGAACAAACCATTTCTTAAACATATGAAAAGGTGATACTAAGACAAAAAATAACGTTCATCCACAGCAATTATGAGGTCATTACAAGCATATAAATATACATATTTAAAATTTAAGCTTTAAGAAAATCCTATCTGTACAGTTTTCAAGAGATTTCAGCTTATTAGAACTTTGAGTTATGTATCTTCCTTAATTCCTAAATTAAGTTTCTACATAAAAATAGATTTTCGGCTTTCCAAATTAAGGAAATGAAGTGATAGAGATCACCATGCAACTGAAGATGCATCATCAGACACAAGTCCTCAAAACACAACTCAACACAACATGTAGATGCCCAGGTATTCAAAAAGAGACACCATAAGGCTCATAAATTGCATCCAAAATACAAATGCAATCTTTTAGAGCACAAAAACAGACAAAATGTAATACTAGAGGCCTTAGATGAGGAACAGAAGTCAAACATGAAAATTATCTTTAACCACCTTTCCCATCCACACAGAACAACTAGTAAAACACCAAAGATTAGACTGCCATACTGCCTACAGCCCAGAAAATTTCCTTGTTAGAAATAGTAATCGCATAAAAATAAAATAAAATGTCTATATACATGCGTCCATATGCATGCCATTTCTCTGGTAAAAACTAGTCTTTGCTGTTCTTGGGCCCCTCATTAGAAGATGTTTTCAGGCCTGCAGTTTTAACTGAAATACTCTTAAGCACTGGTGAACCTCACAAACTTGCAGAAATTCTGCTGCTGTATGACAGAAACCTATAGTAGCTAATTTACTAATTTACTACTTCCACTACCTCCTAATAAACAAAACAAAACTGCACATCATCCTTTCAACCGTTTTCCAGTCTTGGCTTTATCTAGATTGTCCACTAACTTAGGAGGAAACACTTTTAGAAGAGTAAGATTTCCAAAAGAAATCTTTAGGATTTGTTAGCACCTTCCATGATTTCTCCTTATCCAAAAATTAAGAGAATTGTACTATACTCTTCTACTGATTTAAAAAAAAAAAAAAATCTGTGTCTGCTGTCTGACTCCCGTAGTCTCTATGCTGTTATTCTCTTGAATATTCAGAATCACTGTCAGAAGCAATGCATTGCATCTGCAAAAGACAAAAAGCCAGTTCAATCAATGTTTAAGAAATTATTATAATGCAAAATAGCCTATTTTGCTTTCAGCAGCTTTATTCTTATTCACAAAATCTTTCCATTTCTAGATGTTACTGAAAAATATACTGTTGATAAAAAGGAAGCCTGCACAGAGAAATTGTTACTAAAAACATTACCATACTTAAAATACATGAGCAATTTTCTTCTTTCTTCACCTCTCTGTGCTTCACCTTCACTGAAAGCATAAAAAGCCAAATCACTGAACACTAAATGTGGATAGGTACTCTAGAGGCATGTCCTGGTTTAAGACAGCTTGCTCTCACAAGCAAACCTCACCCCAGATCTGGAGGGAAAGTAACACAAAAAGCCCCAGACTGAGATAGGGAGTTTAATGAGATGACACAATGTCCAATTATCTTAGCAGAAACACATAGCAAAAGCAGAAGCAGCAGCAGAAGCCAGGAACAAAAATTCACCTTTCCAGTGCCCAAGTCCACAGTCAGCCCGATGGAAAACACCCCAAACCAGAAACTGAAGCAGCAATCAGAAACAGGAAGTCTCTCATGTTTCAATCTGAACTTCAGGCCTCATATTAATTTGCTCCAGTCAGCACTTCCATTTTAAAGCTGGCAGGACATCATAATGATATCAAATACTCATCAGCAGATTCAACTGAACCCATGGCAAGGTGTTAGAACCCTTATAATGGGTGTTTGGAACAGAGACCTCTTAAATAATTTCTGCAGAAAGTAGTGTTATACAAACATCATCCTACAAGTGTCTTATGTTCCTTCTGACTCATTTCTCCAGTACTGAAATGCCTCTGTGTTGATTTAAACTGAGTTTTTTAGAGAGTAATGGAGTGTTTTTCTCCATAAACATATGTATCACGACCTCTGCATTAGTCAGCTCCAGCACACTTAAAAAACAAAGACATGAATACGCAGATACATACACTCTTTACAACTGGGAATAATAAAAGGAGTACATTTCACATAGCTTCCACTATAATCATGTTAATTCATCCCACAGAGCAGGATTGCAAAGGTATGTTTGTCTTTGTACCAGTACGAGAAAAAGTAGACATAGACACTAGCATTTGGGAAAAGTGTGTCCTTAGTGACAGAAAATCACCTTGTGAATCTCCAGTACTGCAGAGGAAACAGGGAAAGCAGAAAAGATGGGAAGAGTAACCAAAGAGTTTAAAAGAAACTGCAGAATACATAAAACTCAACATGGAGTTGGCATAAAGGCCTGTGAAGGCACCAAAAGCTGTTTGATGCTATTGTTTTTAACTGTCTGAAATAGTACTTAATGTCTTAATAGATGAAGCATGTGAAAGAGCCCTTCTCTATGTTGGTGTCATGGTTTCTCTACCTCTTTGCTTAAGCAACAAGAAGGAAAAGTCTCCACTGCTCAGAGTTTGACTACAGTGGCCAGCATAAAAAAAGATTATATTCCAAGGGAACAATTTTAATCCACTTTTTTATCATTTCTGAATGTTCATTACTAGTCCCTGGGTTGTATGTATACACGGCCCAAATATATTAGGACTGCAAGGTACCTTCTCTAACTAATCCATAGCTAAACTTCTGTCTGCTAGCACTAGTAAAGCATAGAAATAATTACAATCTCCCATGATGCATACCAACACTAAAAGATTAATGCTAGATTTTAATGAGAATTCAGGTTCCTAGCAGCACAGACAGTAATCTTTCGAAAGTCCCTGCTATGACCTCTGAGCATCCCTTGGTGGCTATATATCCTTAAAACTTTGACCCTCCATCCTCCAGCAGATCTGGGTAATTCTGCATTTCGAGCTTTGGCCTTCATCTACTCACGTTTTAAGAAGCTAATTTCATTTATTCAAAGATCACTCTAGGGGGATTGCCGCAGAATGCTTCTGTGCACTGTACCAGCATGCTGGCTGTCTGTGCTGCTGTGAATACACCAACACCTATACCTGAAGCTACTAGTGGTTCTTTCTTTCACTTTAGTAATTACAGGATTTTCAGTTAAGGGAGACAAAGAAAAACCCCACATACAACTACATGCAAATCTAAGTAAAAAAAAAAACCAACTCTAGAATCGCAGAATATCACAGATCCAGATGCTTGCTATTTTGACAATGTTTTACTAAAGCACATTTAAAACTACAGAAAGACACCTGATGACTTAAACGAGCTTTTAATCAGCTGTAAAGGGCATTCCTTTATCTATGAAATGAGAATATTATATATGGTAGTAAGTTAAGTTACATTTACAACACTGAAGAAATGCCAATAACAATGCTGCCACATCCATCTGGCAGCCTGTCACTAGTGGTGTCCCCCATGGATCAGTGCTGGGCCCCATCCTGTTCAATATCTTTATTGATGAACTGGATGAGGGGATTGAGTCTATCATCAGTAAATTTGCAGATGACACCAAGCTGGAAGCAGGTGTTGATCTGTTAGAAGGTAGAAGGACTCTGCAGAGGGACCTTGACCGTCTAGACAGATGGGCAGAGTCCAACATGATGGCATTCAACAAATCCAAGTGCCAGGTGCTGCACTTTGGCCACAACAACCCCATGCAGAGCTACACGCTGGGGTCAGAGTGGCTGGAGAGCAGCCAGGCGGAAAGGGACCTGGGGGTACGGGTTCACAGCCGCCTGAACATGAGCCAGCAGTGTGCCCAGGTGGCCAAGAGAGCCAATGGCATCCTGGCCTGCATCAGGCATAGTGTGGGCAGCAGGAGCAGGGAGGTCATTGTACCCCTGTACACAGCTCTTGTTAGGCCACACCTTGAGTACTGTGTCCAGTTCTGGGCCCCTCAGTTTAGGAAAGATGTTGAATTGCTGGAGCATGTCCAGAGAAGGGCAACGAGGCTGGTGAGAGGCCTTGAGCACAAGCCCTATGAGGAGAGGCTGAGGGAGCTGGGACTGTTTAGCCTGGAGAAGAGGAGGCTCAGGGGAGACCTCATTGCTGTCTACAACTACCTGAAGGGAGGTTGTAGCCAGGAGGGGTTTGGTCTCTTCTCCCAGGCAACCAGCACCAGAACAAGAGGACACAGTCTCAAGCTGCGCCAGGGGAGGTTTAGGCTGGAGGTGAGGAGAAAGTTCTTCACAGAGAGAGTGGTTGGCCATTGGAATGTGCTGCCCAGGGAGGCGGTGGAGTCACCATCCCTGGAGGTGTTCAAGAGGGGATTGGACGTGGCACTTGGTGCCATGGTTTAGATAGGCATGAGGTGTAGGGTGACAGGTTGGACTCGATGATCCTTGAGGTCTCTTCCAACCTTCTTGATTCTTGATTCTTGAAAACACATCTCCCTGGCAGGCAGCTAAGGATATCAATCTTTCACATGGTGAAGTACCAAAACTGTAAGAAGGAGGGAGGTAGGTGAGTGGTGGGAGTGAGGAAGAAGGAAGGGAGGAGATGAGGAGGAAAGGAAGGAAGTCCAACTGGAAATTTTACAGAGGTAAAATCTGGGGAGCAATGTGATCAGAAGCAGAGTCAGATGCCTTCCTAAAGGAAAGCAATGATGTAAGACAGCATTTAGGAGAGCAGAAGTGGTGCAGATATTTGGCAATAGTGAAAAGCTTGAGTAATCTGTTCCTCCATTTCAAGAGATTGAATTTGTTAATTTTGTAAATAACCAAGTTACATTTGGAATACCTGACCCGGTCTTACTAATGTCTGCTCAAAAAGGAAAATACAGTAACACAAGGCCCACCCAAACCACTGTGATGAAAGAGCAAAGATAAAAATTTGTACTAGTCCTACCATGTTGCTACACTGCGATACCAAAATACATTTCTACCCCCAATACAGGACAGGACTAAAACATATTCAACAAGCCTAGAACCTGCAGTGTCTATTTAGCTTGATAAACCAGGACTCAGGAAAGACAAGCTCTAAAGAAGGGTATGGCAAACAGCTTGGGGAAAGCATGGACTGCATTCTCTTTCATGCAAGAAAACTTATGATAATGTGGGGACTCTGAAGGCAATGGAAACATGAAGAAATATGAGAGAAAGGATTGTCAATGACCTTACTTTTATTAAGGAGAAAGACATTCGGAAGCTGAAGCATCATATGGTCAAGCACATAAAAAATTTCAGAGGCTGGCTTAGCCCACCTGCAGCCTGTGCCTGGTTTGTTGAAAGTGAGCATCTTGCAACATAGTGGGAGCTAACAGCATTCCACACATTGACAAATGCCTATAGTCCCTGAAACTGCGTAAAAACAATGGCAGATTATGTCTGTAGAAACAAAAAGCACATTCTGACACCTAAAGATGTACTATCCTAAAAGGGTGATTTCACAGGGCCTCCCATATTAAACTCCTGCAAGAATCTGCCAAATATTTCACATCCGTGTGACACAGCGTAATAAGCTCTTTCCCCGCTACAAGTGACCTGCAGCTTCTTCGACAGAATGTATCGGGCCGCACACGCTCAAAGACCACTTCACTCATTTCTTCGCAATTCGCCATTCGCTGTCTCCGATGCTGTGGTACTCAATCAGCATATTCCACAGCTTGGTAGCCAGGGCTGCTGACTCTGGCAGCAGACCCATTTGCTTCCCACCTGCGTCAGGGAACCTATGACACAGACATGCAGATGAGCGCCAGACACCGCGCCAGGACGCACGACTCATTTCAACTCACGCTCTCTGAACTGCGAGCAGAAAGCACCCCTGCCGCCCCGCCGTTCCGCGCGCGCACATACCCCGGCTGGGTTTGGGTGACAGCAGCAGCCTCTCAAGCCCCCTAAACGCGGCACTCGGGGTGGGGGGAGGAAGGGAGAAGGGAGGAAAGGGAGAAGGAGGTGGGGCGCAGGCCGCGAGCTTTCGGTCACCCTCTCGGCGCAAAGCCACGCCCAAAGTTTCGCTGTGTTTCGGAGCGTGAGACACTGCGGCAAACGCCCTACCTCTCCGTCTCCCGCCACCTCTCTTTCCGTCCCCTTCCGCTTCTTTTTCCGTCCCACCCCACCTCTCTCTGCTCCCTCTTCGCCTTTCTCTCTGAACCCCTCTCCCTCCGAACCGCCCTGCCTGCTCCGCTGGCGGCACCGCCATCCGGCCCAGCAGTCCAACGGCCAATGCGGACAACCAATGACAGCGCATCCGGCTTCCCGGCGCGGCCAATGGCGGCGCAACCCACCGAGGGTAGGGGACGCGACCGCTCGACATGTTACCGTCTTGTCGGCAGGTAGAAGGCGCGCGCCTCCGCGCCGGCTGCCGTGGTGGAGCGCGTGCTAATTGGCTGCAGGGAGTGGAGCCTTGGGGGCGGTCTGTGGTTTGTGCTGAGACCGGGCTGGCCCGCAGTCCCTGCTGTGGCAACAACGTTACCACAGCGTCACTGTGGCTGCAGTCACCGGGGTAGGTGTGCTTCTTGTCTTCTGACGTGTAGTCTGTTACCGAGACTTTGTGAGGGGTTTTTTACTGTGACTTTGTTGAGGTTTGCGGTTTACTTTATAATGGTTGTGACTTTCCAGTTGAAGCGCCCTGTGGATTCACTGTTCATCTGAATTCTGTTCTGAAAGTGCAGATGTGGTAGGCAGGAGCAGTGAAGGACATCAGTGTTTCCAGGTTGCTGTTATCTATGACCTTTGTCACAGCATCTGAAACTGAAAATAAAATGTTTGTCGAGCAATAAAGAGCTTAAGATAATGCAGAGCACAGCAACTGACAGTCAAGAGAAAGCCTGATACACTCTTCCTTTCAGTCAGCAATGCATGCAATGTGATTGAACAGCCTTTTGAGGAAGCACTGAAGTTTTGTTTTGCTCTGTAAAGCAGCAAGCAGACCTTCTTAGGAGTAAGGAAGCACTTGTGGGCAGTTGATAGCTGAAACAAATTTAATCTGTAACAGGTTCTTTCCTGCAAAACTGGACTGTTCTACTGGACTTCACCCAGCCCAATCCAACAGAATCTCACTGGGAAGCATCCACGAGAAAAAAACAAACTCCTGTAAGTGCAGAAAAATAAATAGGGCAAGAAGTAGGCAGTTAGAAAGAGTGAGAGTACAACAGAACTTCTTTGTGTGGTAAAATGCCTTGAACAGGGTTACGTTCTCAATACATAGCTTTACTCTAGGCTTTTTGAACTGCCCCTTTGTAATTTACAGCTCTTGATGATTTTCCAAGATGGAGACCAAGGGAACAAGTTCACTCCCATGGTAACTGAAGACAAGGTTTGTGATCACTTGAGGAACATGACAATATGGGGTCTATGAGACCTCATGAGATGCATCCCAGAGTCCTGAGGAAATTGCCTGATGTAGTTACCAAGCTACGTTACATGATATTTGCAAACTCCCAGCAGTCAGATGAAATCCCTGCTGACTGGAAGAAGAGAAACCTTACACACATTTTTAGAAGGGTAGGAGGATCCCAGGAACTAGCAGCCCATCAGGCTCACCTCTGTGCCTAGGAATATCCTGGAACAGATCCTCCTAGAAGCTTACATGGAAGACAGGGACATGATTTGTGACAGCATGGCTTTACCAAAAGCAAGTTCTGACTGACCAGCCTACACTGGAGTGGCTACAACAGTGGACAAGAGAACGGCAATGGATGTCATCTGTCTGGACTTCTCCAATGCCTTTCACACAGTCATCCACAATACCCTTCTAAGTTGTAGAGATATGAATTAGATAGGCGGACTGTTTGGTGAATAAAGAATTGGCTGGATGGTCACATCCACAGGGTAGTGATTCAATATTCAGATGGAGGATGGGTGACAAGTGATGTCCCTCAAGGTTCTGTACTGGAACCAGGGCTGTTCAATATCTTCATCAATGATATAGACAGTGGGGTCAAGTGCAGCCTCAGCAAATTTGTGGATGACACCAAGCTGAATGATGTGGTCAGTGTGCCAGAAGGATAAGATGTCATCCAGAAAGACCTGCACAAGCTGGAGAAGTGAGCTCATGAGGTTCAGCAAGGCCACATGCAAGGTCCTACACTTGAGTTGGGGCAGTCCTCATCGTCAATACAGGCTGGGGGTGCTGTGATAGAGAATAGCCCTGCAGAAAAGAGCTTAGGAGTACTGACAGACAAGAAGCTGAGTATGACCTAACAGTGCACACTTGCATCTGGGAAATCAAATCGCGTCATGGACTGCATGAAAAGAAGCATGGGCAGCAGATCAAGAGAGGTGATTTTTGCCCCTCTGCTGTGGTGAGACCTCACCTGGAGTACTGTGTCCAGCTCTAGGGCTCTCCACACAGGACCTAGGGCCACAAAGATTATCAGAGGGCTGGAGCACCTCTCCTACAAAGACAGGCTGAGAGAGTTGGCATTGTTCAGCCTGGGGAAGATAAGGATCGGGGAGGTGGGACAGACCTCTGGCAGGTAAAATTGCTCTGATAAACACCAAGGTCCTTACAGACACTTGGCAAAGATCTAGGAACAGATAAAGATCAGCTCAGTGCCTTCAGAAGCTGTTGTATTGCTGGGGGGTTTCATCTCTTTAACGAATTAAGAAATTGACCACAGTACACCCTTGGCAGGGTGTAAATCGAGTCCCTCTATGAAGACAGTGGGTTTTCCACACAGCAAGCAGCTTGTCAGTCACATTCTCTCCCCTTAGACTGGGACCTCATCTAAGGAGTCCTTACCCCACCTTTGATGAGTGTGTGTGTATGTGTGTGTGTGTGTGTATATATATATATATATATATATATAGGGTGTATATATATATATATATATATAGGGTGTATATATACACCCTATATATATATACATATATATATATAGGGTACATCTTCCTTTTCTGAGCAAGTGAGTGCACATTTCGATTAATTTCTTTCTCGGCAGCTTAACTGATTATGCATCAGTATATTCCCAACTGACAGCCAAAACTGTAATTTTATTGTTTTGGAAGGAGGGCGGAGTAAACTGCAATAAATCCATTTTTAGCTGGCTGTTGCTCTCTGTTTTATAGGTATCTCCATGACAAGAGCAGCCTTCCAGTACCTGAAGGGGGCCTACAAGACAGCTGGGGAGGAATGGTTTACAAGGACATCTAGCACTTGGACAAGAGGCAGTGGTTTTAAACAACAGATTTCATTTGGACTTTAGGAAGATGTGCTTTACTATGAGGGTGGTGGGACATTGGAACAGATTGCCCAGGGAGGTGGTGGAAGACCTATTCCTGGAGACATTCTAGGTCAGGCTTGACGGGGCTCTGAGCAACCTGGAGATATCCCTGTTAACTGCAGAGGGGGTGGATTAGATGACCTGGAAAGGTCCCGTCCAACCAAATGCATTCTGTGATTCTGCGATTAGAAATAAAGATGGATCTCTAAACAGAGATTGTGCTTTTAAGGTAGACTGAACAAAACCATATATCTTAATGCAGTCCTTGAGATTTTACAATACAACATCAAAAGTTTAGTTTAGAGCTAAAAACATAGCAACATTGTAAGAATACATTTCACATGTTTTCCTCCAGACTCATGTCTGTTACCCTTTTGTGAGTGAAACCTATGTCTGACCAGTCCCTGACATTTGAACAGCCCTTGAACCCTTTCTCCATGCTTTTTCTGACCTTTTGCACTTCTTGAAGACCAGTACTTCCTTTTCATTGTGTATGACATTTCTTCCCTGTGTATTGGATACTGGGGAATATCATGGCTTTTTTAATAAAATGGTATTTGTCAAAATGTGTCATTTTCTCATGGGCTGGATGTATTACAATGAAAAGCTCTGAGACGACAAGTTTCTTAAGCCTAGGAGGTCTGTAAGTCTTCTGTAAAGCCTGTCAATATTAGTTTTATAATTTTGGCTAACTGGGTGCTTTCAGGGCTTTTAAACTCACCAGGGTGAGACTGGTACTTCCATATCTTCTTCTAGGCTTCCCAGCTGTGCAGTGCAAATCTGGGTCAAGTGAACAGTCTCTGTAAAACAGTATGGCCTCTCACCTCTTCAGTGAGATCTGGGCTAGACAACACAATTTCTTTCTCTTGGATTAGATTGCTGGAGAAACTCACTTTACTGAAGAGCCATGCTGTTGCAAGCTGCAGTGCTGTTCAGGGAAGAGGTGTGGTGGTATGCAGCACATCTTAGGCCAAATAGTATTTAAAAAGAAGTATTTTTACAAGCCAGAAATTGTATTCCTTAAAATGCATTCTGCTGGTAAGCCACAGGATGGCAGGAAAGAAAAATAATTATTTTTTTTTGCACAGCAACTGCACTTGAAATTACTGTCTAAAACCAACTATGATGTAGAAAAGAGACAGTTTTCCTTATTAAAATATTACTAAAACCTTATAAAGTTTTGAATTTCTTAGATATTCTTTTAGTGATCTGGCTTTGACTTGTGCTACACCATAGGACTGTATCTTTATCTTATCTGCAGTTTATGATCAGGACAATTGTCTGTTCTTTTGCTGTAGAAAGAAGGTAGAAAAACTATTATTCCCTTTTTAGATCCCACTGGAATATAGTGTATAGCAAAATTAAATGCAGAATAAAATCTCTTTGTATGTGGAAGAAGAACTTGATTTTCCTAATGATGATTAACCTTGGTTTCTATATTTTATTAGTACATCCTATAACTCTGCACTTGCAAAAGCCTACATTCTCAAAGATCACTGCAAAGCCAGTTAGGAGAATCAAATGCGGACTTGGTTCTTCTTTTGTGCTTTATCTACCTGTGTTACCTGATATTAAAAAAATGCTAAAATATTTTCTACAAGAGAATTTCAAATGAATGAATTCTGTTCTTCTCCTGGGAGTTAAGATAACTCCCTTCAGTGTTATCTTAACTAATTAGTTTTTAAAACACCCATCTCCTTTTTCAAAAGAAATGGTCAAAATTGCATGATTATCATGGTCTAAATAGCAATAGTGTATGGTAGCAGCACACAGCAATAAGGTCAGTAACGGTGTACATGGAGTCTTGCCATCAGTTCTCAATTGCTTAGATAGTCTTGTCGCACAAACCCTTTTAAATGCCCCACAGTGCTGACTGTAACACAGAGAAGACATCATCTACCACAGTAGCTAAGAATGTTTAGAGGGCCTTAAGTGCTCTTCTAAGTGTAGCAAGCTGAATGAAAAACCCATATCCAATAACATATGTCGTTTTAACTTCTTGTCTTATCTGGTTTCTTTGATACAGTTGTCTGTGTCCTCCCCACATCTTATTGTGAGTCTTCAGATTTGTACACATTCTGAAGTTCCATGGTGCTTTCTGAATCTGATAAAATTAATATCCACTGCCCCCTTTGTTGCAGTCGAGGGGGGAATATTTATTAATTACCCTCACAACAATAATAAACGATGCGGCAAATGGGTATTAATAAAAATAGTAACCCTTTATTATTAAAAATTGCCAAAACTCATTGAATAGGATTGTTGTACAGTTGGAATATATATTTACATTGGGAATATGCAGTCTTGGGGCAAAATACAAACTATTCTATGCAAATTAGGAGGCAACAACTTGGAAAGAGAAAGTCTCCGAGAGCAGATACCGCTCAATTACAGTGGGGGGGAGGCTTGATAAGAACCTTTAAACCCAAAAGGCAATGAATTAATTACTGATAGCTGGTTTTACCCACATGGGGGATGCTGCTGCTGTATTAGCTTTGGGGCACTCTCGTGGGGTGCTAGCATGGTGGATTGCCAGCAAGAAAGGTTTACCGCATGGTCCCAGGCTGACCCAGCTTCGTCGGATGGCAGGCAGTTAATGACACTCTTCACAACAGACGCTTGCTTGGTTTCTGGGTAAACTGAGGCACGGCACGATTCTAGTAACGAGGGGAAGCAGGCTAGGAGGATCCGGCTTCTAGGCTTGTGGCTTCTCCAACTTGCTGTGTGTGGCTTGTGGCTATATCCCAGGTTCTGGACCATGAACTCGGGCAGGGCAGGGCAGGGCAACTCAAGGCAGCTTCTACAAGACAGGTCCAAGTAGGTTCAAGAGCAAGGCTTGAGCAAGGCTTAAAGCAAGGCAAAGGGGACTACCAAGTCACTTGTATATAGACATCTTGCCAGAGATCAATTGGTCCAATGGGGCACTGAAGCTAACATGAAGCCCTCTAATGGAAAGGCGTTCTGCCAGGCTATAACCATAAAAGGCAGAAACAAGGGCCTTGTATCTGGGGAAACAGTGGTCAGCTTACATGCTCTCACCCCAGATAAACATCTTGTTTACCAGACAGGCAGGAGTCCTGTCCCCTTTGTTCATTTTCCTGCATTGCCCTGTTTGTCTGCAGGAAGGAGGGGAGAGAAAGGGACCTGTCTGGATTTGTGCTGGGCCATGTCATGGCCCTACCATGCCACCCTTCAGACAACTTCATCATCTTGTCTTCATGAACCGAGAAGCCCACATCAAAAGAAGCCTTGAAAAGTAATACTATTTAGTCTTCAAAACATGTTTTCACCAGGTTTCAAAGACGCAAGGGCTTTCTGTAGTTTTATCTGTTTGGGAAGTTATTACTTCTGTCAGTAATCAATTGCTGTTGACTTCCCAGATGGTTGACTTCTAAAGAAGGACACCTGTTACTTCTAGAATTGGCAGCCTTGGTGGTGTGCCAATGGGAGAGACTTCTTTACTGAGACAATTAAGGAATGCACCATTCTGCGGGTGCAATATCTGTGCGTTGGCCAAGGTTCAAAACCACAGACCATGGAGAAGGAGGCAGTGTACAGAAGAACTTTATCACACAGAGGAAATGAATAATACTTTGTGGCTTTACAGCCTAGTTAAGTAATCATGGTCAGCCTGTGCATGTTTAGTTGCCCTGGTAATGAAATGGAAAAGTGTAGCTGAAAAAAAATATCTTCACTATATTGATAACTCCTGTTTTTTACATACCACTTATTTGTGAGAAATACTGGTCTCATATTTTCTGCTATTGGAATGTTGCTTTAAGTTAAATTAACAGCTGTACCTAAGGAGTATTGATTCCTCCTAGACTCAGGCAGCTACTCTAAAGTAGCTTCCTCATACAAAGTAATCTCTTCATCATCTTTTCTCTGAATTGTCTGTGCTTGTACTGATATGTGGGAGTAATATCAGTAAGGCATATATGCTGGATATCTACCTGTTCTAACTCATTGTCGTCTTGAGAAATTTTTAATTTGCTGTAGATAGAAGACTACTAATGAGTGAGAAAAGCGACTTCTTTGTGCTAAGCATAAAATTCATCAGGGCTGATGCAAGTGTTCATTGGGAAAAAAAAAAACAAACACAAAAGGCCTTGCTCAGGCCACAACCAGAAGATAAGGTTCAGATTTAGCAAAACAAGTATTTTACCACATCAATAAGGAAAGATAAGTAGAAAGCTTAGATTACAGTTCTTTGAAAGGCAGATGCTGGACCAAAGCAAAGAATCTGTACTACCTATTAAGATGATATGATACTAGACTTTGCCTGTGAACCATTATTAGCATCCTTAGTTTTTCTAGAAATGTCCTGTGCTGAGAGCTTCTTGCTAGCTCTCCACAGGTTTTCAACTTTGGGATTGCTGTGGGCATGTGGTGTGTTGTAATTTCCACATATACTCTCAAAATCTTAAGTCTCTGACATTCTTCCTTTTTTCTTCCACCATCCAAAGACAGACAAAGGTTTGAGACAGCCAGTTGACACAGTCACATGGTGCCAGAGCTGGAGATGGATTTACTCCTAGAAATCCTCTCAGTGGTCTTATACGAGTCATACAGCTGTGCCACGCTCACCCTCTGACTACTCTAGCTGCCCATAGCTTCAGCTGCTGTAGGTTTAAGGAAAATGTAGTGAGGCAAAAAGGAGAAACAATACATATCAGATTCATATCAGTACATATCAGATTCCCTTTCAGTAATGAGTAAATACCAGATCCACTTTCTCTGTGGGATTCTGTCTTAATTACTTAATTTGCCTTGCTTCTTGGCAGCACTATAGGCTTTCATGCTATTTTCCCATAATCACATTCTGAAAAACTGCATGGGTGACTCTCTGTAGTGCTTTGGTATAGTCTTGACATTAGCAGAACTGGAAGCCACGTTTTTCTACATTTGTTTCTACAATGTTCGTATTCTTTTATAAGTCAGTTTGAATATGAAAAATGTACAGATACTTTTACCATTTAAACTGTGCTTTGTTATTATTTTTCTTTTTGTACCACAGTCATGGTTACTGTCAAGATAAACAAAAGTTCTTTTGACCCTTACAATTTCCAAGCTAGAGTGAAATGCTTTGGTTTAGTAATTTCTTTCACTACACAACATGCTCTAAAATACTTAGTTCTCTTTTATTTGCCTCCCAGAAATGGATTTGTAGCCAGATTCTTTTTCCATGGAGATTTTTAGTCATGATTTGCTTCTGTGATGACAAAACAGTATGGATCACAATCTTTTGTCTAGCTTTCATTGTGTCTTTCTTTAAGCAAGCACACTCCCTGTTATTTTTTCTTAGAAAAGTAGCCACCTTATCTTTATTATACAATATAAACTACTTAGAGTACTTTTAGAGTAAGAACTTAAATCTTTGAGATCTTAAAAGAGGTTTTGACAACTTCTCAGTTAAATAAGAATCATTTCTCTTGGATGTCTGAGCTATTTCCTTTGAGAAAAAGGCATTAGCAGCTGAAAATAAGTAAATCTTTTTGAGTAATAAAGTGATTGTGATGTAATTGTTTTAACACACATTCTGCTGAAATCAGCTAATGATAGGGACATATTTAATGTCTCCATTTTCTCAGCCCATCCAAATTAGGCTTGACAACCTGTCTGGATGTGTTCCTGTATGATCTTGTATAGGTGATCATAGAATCATAGAATCATAGAATTGTGGCTAGAAGGGACCTCAAGGATCACCTAGTTCCAACCCCCCTACCATGGACAGGTACACCTCACACTAGACCAGGTTGCTCAGAGCCACATCCAGCCTGGTCTTAAAATCCTCCAGGGATGTGGCTTCTACCACCTCCCTGGGCAACATGTTCCAGTGTCTCACCACCCTAATGGTGTAAAACTTCTTCCTAACATCCAATCTGAATCTACCCAGTTCCAGTTTTGCTCAATTACTCCTAGTCCTATCGCTACCTGACATCCTAAAAAGTCCATCATCAGCTTTCTTTTAGGCACCTTAAGATACTGGAAGGCCACAATAAGATCTCCTTGGAGTCTTCTCTACTCCAGACTGAATAGCCCCAACTCTTTCAGTCTGTCCTCATAGGAGAGGTGCTCCAGGCCTCTGATCATCCTTGTGGCCCTTCTCTGGACACGTTCCAGCACCTTCAGATCCTTCTTGTAACAGGGGCTCGAGAACTGGATGCAGTATTCCAGGTGGGGTCTCACAAGAGCAGTGTAGAGGGAGAGAATCACCTCCCTCGACCTGCTGGCCATGCTTCTTTTGATGCAACTCAGGATGTGAATAGCTTTCTGGGCTGCAAGTGCACACTGGTGGCTCATGTTGAGCTTCTCATCCACCAGCACCCCCCAGTCCCTTTCTTCAGGGCTCTTCTCAAGGCAGTCACTGGCCAGCCTATATCAGTGGTTGGGATTGCCCCGACCCAGATGCAGGACCTTGCACTTGGTCTTGTTGAACCTCATGAGGTTGGCTTGGGCCCACCGCTCCATCCTGTCCAGGTCCCTCTGGATGGCATCCTTTCCCTCCAGCATGTCTGCTGCACCACACAGCTTGGTGTCATCAGCAAACTTGCTGAGGGTGCACTGAATGCCTCTGTCCATGTTGCCAACAAAGATGTTGAACAAGACTGATCCCAGGACTGATCCCTGAGGGACTCCGCTTGTCACTGGCCTCCACCTGGACATGGACCCATCGACAGCCCCTCTCTGGGTGTGGCCATCAAGCCAGGTCTTTGTCCACTGAATGGTCCATCCATCAAACCCAGACTTTACCAGCTTGGAGACCAGGATGTCATGCCAGACAGTGTCAAAAGTTTTGCTTAGGTCCAGGTAAATGACATCAGTTGCTCGGCCTTCATCTTTTAATGTTGTGACCTTGTCATAGAAGGCCACCAGGTTTGTCAGGCAGGATTTGCCCTTGGTGAACCCATGCCTATTGTACCAAATTTTTCTTCTGTCTCATCAGTGCCTTCAGGAGGATCTGCTCCATGATCTTACTGGACACAGAAGTGAGACGGACTGGTCTATAGTTCCCTGGGTAATCCTTCTTTCCCTTTTTGAAAATGGGGGTTATGTTTCCCCTTTTCCAGTCAGTGGGGACTTTACCAGACTGCCATGACTTTTGGAATATAATAGAAAGTGGTTTAGCAACCTCATCCTCCAGTTCCCTGAGCACCCTTGGGTGTATCTCATTGGGTACCATGGACTTGAACGCTTTCAGGTTCTTCAGATGGGCACAAACCTGCTGTGCACTCACAATGGGCAGTTCCTTCTTCCAGTCCCTGCCATTATATTTTGTGATCCCGGGAGTGTGGCTGGAGCTCTTACCAGTGAAGACTGAGGTAAAGAAGTCATTGAGAACCTCAGCCTTCTCCATGTCACTTGTTACCAGCTCCCCTGTTTCCTTTCTGTGGGGGCCCACACCTTTCGTAGTCTTCTTTTTACCATTACTATATCTATGGAAATGTTTACTGTTCCCCTTGATCTCCCTGGCTAGATTAAATTCTAACTGAGCTTTAGCTTTCCTAACCAAGTTTCTTGCTGCTTGGGCAGCTTCCTTATATGCCCTCCATTATAGCTGTCCTTTTTTCCACTCCTTGTAGAGTTTCTTTTTGTGTGACAGGGTGTCCAGGAGCTCCTTGCTCATCCAGACAGGTCCTTTAGCATGCTTTCCTGCTTTCCTCTTTGTGGGGATACTTTGCTCCTGGGCACGGAGAAGGTGATCCTTGAATACTGACCTCTTCTCTTTGTCGTGAAGGCATCACATGCCCAGAATTATGCCCCCAGATACCAGCTAACTTGTCCCAACATGTTCTGGGAAGTCCCCCTTCCACCCTTCTTTCAGGAAGGGAAGACAAAAGGCTCAGGCCCCTGCCTGTCTCCTAAGGGCATAATTCTAGCTTCACCTTTCTATAGGTGGAAGCAGGTTGCTGGCAAGTGTGCCCATTGGCTAAGTCCAGCCTCGAGTGTCTGTAAGTATTGCCCCATTTTGGTGCCATGTTGCTCTCTCCTTTGCTTTCACCCATCATGCAACTCACGATTGTGTAAGCTATAAGCCTTTCATGCAAGCATACTTGGAAGCCTCTGCGAACATGGAAGCCAGCCCACAGAGTGTGCATGGAGGATCCGCAAAGGATGACCCCGTCGCCAGAGGTGCCGTAGACCCAGTCGAAAAGGACTGAGGGAAGCCCCCAGAGAGGGTAAGCTGTAACCCAAAGGGGGAAGGACTAGGCTAAGCCTGGCAGTCCAGAAAATGCTGCAAGCTAATTAAGTAGCCATAAGCAGCCAAATAAGCAGAAACACATCTTGTGTGGCCCCTGCAGACCACGGGAGAGAAAGGGAGCTACCCCCTGCAGCTGCTCCGCAGCCCATATCAGGGCGAAACACCCAGGGTTTCCCCGAGGGAAAAGAGAGAGCAAAAGATTATCCTCTCCATTGAAGTCAAGGCAATGACTGTACCATTATAATTTAAATGGAAGCAGTCGCCCAGAGAAGTGGCAGTCAGCTCACCTCGAGCCGAGCCGAGGGGGGGAAGCATCGCGTCACCGCACCCCCCACCGGAGACCTGCCTATGGGAAAACCGTCCTCGATCGTAGGGCCGAGCACCAAAAAGCCCTGGCCCTCCTGAGCCATCCTCCAGTCAGGGAGCCAGTCCCCCCCCTTCCCCCCCCGCAGACCGCGGGTGGACAAAGAAGAGAACTGCCCTTCCCGCACACTGCGGGAGGAGAAAGCCAACCTTGCCCCCCCCCACCCCAGAGCCGCGAGGGAGAAAGAAAGCGCCGCCCAAACAGGCACATCCTCGGGCAGAAGCAGATACCCAGCGAGCCCGCGTGATCCGGCAATTTGTCTTGCTGCATGTATCTTTCATGTGTATAACATCTCGTAACGTTTTATTCAAAGCGCCCGCGCATAGCCACGTGATATTTCCAGCTTCACCTGCCTCATGATAACGTTATAAATATCTCTTATATAGCTCGCAGCTGCAAGCGCTTTGTCGAGTCTCCATCTAGTGGACAAGGGGTGGAACTGCACCGTTTTGTTCCCTTAATTAGAAATTGACTGTAAATATTATAATTGGGTATAATTGTAAATACTAAATCAGTTATGGTCTATATTATTACAACCGTGCATCTGAATCAATATATATATAAAGCAATTAATTGAATATTAATGATAATAAACGATAATTTCATAACTCATATTTTCATAATTCATAATTAATGATCACCATCCATATCCCTATTCCCCCTCTCCACGACATCTCTAATGCTTTTTCCCACAGTACTTTGGCCAGCACGGTAATGTGCCCTCCTAGTCGCCCTGAGGATCTTAAATTCCATTGCATCATGGTCACTGCAGCCAAGGTTATCCCTGAGCCTCACATTGGTCACCACCCCTTCTCTATTGGTGAGAACAAGGTCCAGCATAGCACCTTTTCTCCTTGATTCCTCTACCATTTGGAGGAGGAAGTTGTCATCTATGCATACCAGAAACATTCTGGAATGCTGGTACCTAGCTGTGATGCCAGGGTGGTTGAAATCCCCCACAAGTACCAGGGCTTGTGCCCATGAAGCCACTTCTATTTGCCTGTGGAGGGCCTCATCTGCTTGGTTCTGCTGGTCAGGTGGCCTGTAGCAGGCCCCTACAGTAACATCTCCTTCCCCTGTCTTCCCTTTAATCTTCACCCATACGCTTTCAACCAGCTCATCATCCTTCCCCAGGTGGAGCTCCACTGATTCCAGCTGCTCACTGATTGAGCAACACCTCCTCCCTTCCTGCCATGCCTGTCCTTCCTAAAGAGCTTGTACCCATCTATCTCTACATTCCAGTCATGGGAATCATCCCACCAAGTTTCAGAGATAGCAGTAAGATCTGCCCTCAGCCTCTGGTTGTCCAGACTAAACACCAATTCCCTCAGCCACTGCTCGGAAGATGTGTTCTTCACCCTGAAGGAATTGATTTAGGGATGAGCTCCCCAGATCCGGACACCAGAGATATAGTATCTCTGCTGGGCAGTAAACCCTGGGAGCAAAGTGCAGCTGTGTAAAAGAAAACACAGACAGATTGGCTCCCTAGAAAACCACTGTGACCTGTAGGGTTACATGGTGACCTGATAACAAGAACAAAGCAAAGCTCAGGACAGAGTTATGGAGTCCCCTTATCTCTTGCTGGACGGTTGCTTAAGCCTTGGAAAAAATATATGCATTCGTGTGATACTTTCTCTCTGTAGCCAATCATGAATTTACAACTGTAGTATGGACATACCAATGACCAATTACAAGCTGCCTTCTGATGTTATGTTATATATATATAAAGGTATATTTTTATATATATATATATATATTTATATATATATAAAGAAAAACTTTGTACAATAAATTGACACTTGGCTTGCATCAGGCCTCGTCCCGTCTCTCACATCGCAGCATCACCCCTCACCAGTTTCTATACCCTTCTCTGGACACGCTCCAGCAACTGACCTTCTTCTACCTATGATTAGAGTTGTGAAGTGATTGTGAAGTCAATGGGATAGTCTATCTCATCTGGGTCTGCAGGGTGGGTATTGTCATTTGTGTAATTTCTGTGATTCTCTTTCATTATAGAGTATTTCTGGCACAGCCAGTTCCTTCAAGTGTTGGATGCTTTTATCCATGGCAATCCATATTCTAAAAAGATCCTTTATATTATCTCTAAGGGAGTACCTATCCTTCACACCTGCTGGAAGATGTCTCCAGAAGCTGATGGTTTTTATTGTTTTCTTGATAATCTTGTAAATACCTGCTTTCCTAGACAGGGATCCCAATTCCTTAGCTTCCCTGCCTTCCAGTTGCTAACTATTGGCTTCAATATCCCAACATCAGAACAGCCAGGTTTGGGCTTGTTTGGCTGGCAGCCCTAGTCTTTCTTTATATCCTGTAATTTGCACCTTGCACAGAAGAGTGCTGTTCCAGCTCACTAAATTATAAACGATATATGAAATAAATAATATATAAAATAAGGTAGAAAAGTACTGGGGTATGTATTTGCACTTCTGTTTTATTTTGTCTTCAAAGGCTAGGATTTGTCTATTGCTCTGGTTTTGTTCAGCATAGAATTAGAAGGTGGGTGAAGGAGAAGCAGTCCGTACAATAATGTGTAGATACTGTGGTATTCTTGAGTTTTGACAAAATGTCTCAAACTTGATTAAAACTCTAGTTTTGGAAGTGCTGCGGTTTGAATTGAGAACTGAGAGATAATAATTAGAAAAATACTGTCTTATACTTTTGAGTATTCTGGCAAATATAAGCATTTTGATGTGGTTCATTTCATGGCTTTTAAAAGGGACTCTGTGCTTGTACTCTGAATGCTCTCTGATATCATCACAGTGTACAAGTATTACAGTGCTGCGGTTGTCCCAGCAATTTCATATTGCATTTACCCACAGCAGGCTTTACCTTTCTCTGGACTCAGTCTAGAAAAGGGGTCAATAAACTGCCTGTAGTTCATGGACAAAAGCCGAGGTTGTTAATGACTCCTAATTATGTCATTGGCAGGTTATTAATCTGTACCTTTAATCTGTACCTTATTCAGTATTTACTATGCAGCTATCCTCTTAAAACTGTCAGTACTGCAGAGACAATGTGAATGAGCAGGAGAATATAAAGGCAATGTGTAGTTTGGATACTCAGTAAAAACAAACAAAAAATTATTTTGTTGAAGACCAACTTCTGGGAAAATTATTGCTGTTTTTGAAGTGTGTGTGGTGAAGACACCATATGCCCAGAATTATGTCCCCAGACGCCAGCAAACTTGTTCCATCATGTTTTGGTAAGTCCGCTCTTTCCACCCTCCTTTCAGGAGTGGGGACAAAGGCCCAGGCGCCAGTGTATCTCCCTAAGGAGTAAACAACTACATGCACCCATTGCATGGCATGCTCGTGCTCTTTCCATTTAATCAATAATTCTAGTGTCATGCTTTCCATAGGCTAAAGCAGGTTGTTGACAAGTATGCCCATTGGCCTAATCCAGCCTCGAGAAATGTACAAGTATTACCCCTCTTGTTTACCAATTTGCTCTCTTCTTTTGCTTTCTCTTGCTTTGCTGGAACCGCATAAGCTTGCAGCACCCCTAAGCCTTCTCACTCCCACATGCAAGCATACTAGAGGCCTCTGCAATACAGAAATAAGCCAGCTCTCTGAGCTGCTTGAGGAACCTGCAAAGGAGATCCCTTCGCTAAAGCTACGAAAGCCAGCATCATAAGCCCAGTCATGTCTTAACAAGGACTGGAACACCGAGGGTAAGCTCTAGCCCAGAGGGGAAGGGACTAGCCCAAGCCCAGCAGTCCAACATTGCTACAGCTATAAGCAGCTGACCAAGCAACCACGCATCCTACGTGACCCCTGCTGTTCACGGGAGATAAAGGAGTTGCCCAATGCTGCCGCTTCGCTGCCCTGAGCCATCAGGGTAATGAAAACCGAAATTTCCCGAGAGAGAGAAAGATGCCCTCTCCTTTGAGTCAAGCCAAGGACTGCATTGTCACTTTAAATGGGAAGCAGTTGCCAAGATTGGCCTAGTCAGCTCACTTTGAGCCAAGGTGAAGTGCCGCTTCACCACACCCCTTCTCTGAAGCCCGTCTCTGGGATCGGAAATAGCCTACCGGGAACTGTCACACAGACTGCGAGGGCTAACCCCGAAGGACCCGGCCCTGCCATGCAGGACCACTCTCCCAGACCAGCCCTGCTGGGCTGTCTCTGTTCAGGGAGCCGCAATGGCCTTTCCAGCCTCCGGTTGCTGTAGTTGTGCCATGGGACCACCCTGCCAAGGGAAGCCGCCAATCGGCGGAAAGGCGCCCCTCCCGCAGCCACGGGAGGAGAAAGAAACTCCCCTCTCCTGCGGAGGCAGGGGGAGAAAGAAAGTCACTGCCCAGAACAGACCAGCCCAGGCCGACAGACAGCGAGCAGCCAGGGTAACCCAGCAACTTGCCTCACTACAAAGAAAGACACAATGTATCCTTTCACATGTGCAACACTCAGTAACATTTAGTTCAAAGAGCTTGTGCCTAGCCACGTGAAATTCCAGCTTGAATTGCCTCTTGATAACATTGTAAATATCTCTGTAAATAGTGGCAGCTGCCAAGCGTCTTGTCGATTTGCCATCTGGTGAACAAGCGGTGGAACTGCACTTTGTGTTGCCTTAATCGAAATTAATTCTGTAAATATTCTAATTGGGTCAAATTGTATATACTAAACCAGTTACGGAATATATTTTCACAACTGTGCACTAGAATCAATACATAAACGTGATTAAATGGTTATTAATAATTTCAATCATTAATAAAAATAATTTTCATAATCCAAATTTCATAATTCATAAATTAATAACCTCTTCACAACAGTATGCCTGCAAGGTCCTATAAGTGGCAAAATCTATTAAGTTGGATTACATGTCATGTTATGGCCTTGGTTCAGAAGCTCCCTGGACCAAAGTTCTGAGAAACAGATTGTTTCAGGACTGGATTAATTTCCCTCCTTTCTATTTCCCCTGAGTTCTCAAAATAATTTGCAGAAGAGAGTCAGTTTTGCAGTGGCTTTGAATTAAAAGCAAAACCAAAATGAACTGACGAATAACATTGTTGGGAAACACAAATGTTGTATCTTTCCATTTACATATATCTCAGAACTAAAGGTTCCTTTACCAGAAATTAACAGACTAGTTTGAAATTATTATTTGCTTACAAATTAAAAAAAATGCTTACTGAAGTGGTTCTAAAAAGGGTGAGATGGATTTAAATGAATAGAGGATACTTTGAAACACAAATGCTTTCCTGGCTGAACACTGATGAGAAAATGCCCTCTGAGGTGAGCCAAAGTCAGTTTTCAGGGTTTTTTTAAATTATTTTATTCAGAATGTCTCTGTTTTTCTCTCAGTGTCTTTATACCAGACCAGTATTGAAAATACGCTGTCAGAACCTGAGGGTTTGCTGATGATACTCTTTTGGGTCTAGGATCTTCTTTGTGTAGGTTAAACAAAATACATAGCAGTGCTCCTGTGATGCTAGATCAGCAGTATTACCCCTTTCAGAAATTATGATTAGTCCCCACTTTTACAATGCTGATTTGATGATGCTCTGTGCTGAAAGCACCATATGCCCAGAATTATGCCCCCAGATAGCAGTAAACTTGTCTCAACATGTTTTGGTAAGTCTCCCTTTCCACCCTCCTCTCAGGAGAGGAGGACAAAGGCCCAGGCACTAACCTGTCTCCTAAGGGGTAAACAACTACATGCACCCATTGCATGGCATGTTCATGCTCTTCCCATCTAAGGGCATAATTCTAGCTTCACCCTTTCTATAGGTTGAAGCAGGTTGTTGACAACTGTGCCCATTGGCCAGATCCAGCCTCGAGAAATCTGTAAGTATTCTCCACTTGTTTACCAACTTGCTCTTTCCTTTTGCTTTCACTCACTACATAAGCTCAAACTGCATAATCTGTAAACCTTCTCACTCCCACATGCAAGTGTACTTGAAGCCTCTGTGATACGGAAAGAAGCCAGCCCACTGAGCTGCTCAAGGAACTTGCAAAGGAGATCCCTTCACTGAATCAGCGTCATAAGCCCAGTCAAGTGGACTGAGGAAAAGCCCTGAGGGCAAGCTCTAGCCCAGATGGGGAGGGCGTAGCCTAAGCCTGGCAGTCCAGAACAGCGGCAATCATAGGCAGCCATAAGCAGCAATGCATCTTGCGTGACCTCCGCCGTTTGCAGGAGAGAAAACGAGCCTCCCACTGTTGCCGCTTCATGGCCCTGAGCCATCAGGGTAATGCAACCCGGGATTTCCAGAGAGAGAAGATATCCTCTCCATTCAGATCAAGCCAAAGACTGCATTGTCACCTTAATGAGAGCAATCGCCGAGATTTGGCATAGTCAGCTCACTTCGAGCCGAGGGGGAAGTGCTGCTTCACCGCACCCCTCCACCAAAACCCGTCTCCAGGATCAAAGACAGCCGACCCCGCCTACCGGGAACCATCATCTCAATCGCAAGGGCTGACCTGGCCCCGGCCCTGTTGCTTAAAACGACTCCTCCAGACCAGCCCTGCTGGACCAACCCTCCATTCAGGGAGCCACTCCAACCCTGCTAAGGGAAACCACCGATCAGCAGAAAGCCTCGCCCCTCTGTGGCCGTGGGAGGAGAAAGAAAGCCTTGCCCCCACCTACAAAGGCGGGAGGAGAAAGTCGCCGCCCAGATGGGACCAGCCCTGGGCAGACAGGCAGCTGACAGACAGCCAGCAGCGTTGAGTAGCCAGCGTAACCCAGCAACTTGCCTCGCTACAAAGACAGAATGTATCTTTACATGTGTGCAACATTCAGTAACGTTCTATTCAAAGCACCAGCATGTAGCTGTGTGATATTTCCAGATTAACTTGCCTCGTGATAACATTATAAATATCTTTGTACATAGTTAGCAGCCGCCAAGCGTCTTGTCGAGTCTCCATCTAGTGGACAAGCAGCAGAATTGCACCTTTCATTCCCTTAATTAGAAATCAACTTTGTAACTATTATAATTGGATCAAATTGTATATACTGAACCAGTGATGGACTGTATTTCTACAACCGTGCATTTGAATCAATGTATATAATTTTAATAATTAATATATATGTATATAATTTTAGTAATTAAGAAATCATACTTGTCATAATTCATATTTCATAATTAATAACCATCATCCTCCATTCCTAATCACCCCATGCTTATATTTATTAGTGACTTTTAGCAGTAGATGAACAGTATCTTTGAGGAATAATTTCATGTAGTATCCACAGTAGAAATTACTTCTCTTTCATTTCGTGTTTTACTTACCAGCTGCCAGAGATGTAGCCCTGAAACCAGTATGATTTCATAAAGAATTTCCAGAGAACTAATGTCTTCTACTCCCACAAATGTAACTAGCAAGGCAAGAACCAATATGCAGCAAATAACATTTGTTATAATTCAACTTTGCCTTTGACACCTAGCTGCACAATATATGATATTTTATTTAAACTCGTATTTAATCTGAAATACCAGGCTACTTATATTCCTCTGAATGTCAAAGTTAAAGAAAAGCCTGTTAGAAATGCAAGATGGGTCTGCTTTTTCCATACCTTGCTCATTTTCTCCCCCAAATTTCTCTGTTATAAACTCCTTTAATCTTTACACTATTCTCTGTAACGACATCAGCATTAAACAAAGGGAGGGGCATATAATGTCTTGACTATAGAAACAGAAATAAAACTTAGTTTATTCTTTGCTGTAATATGGGTACAATTGCTGGAAGATCATAAGAGTTTAGGGATTCTGAACAGATGTTGGCTAAATCATTGTATAAAGTGGTTGAAGCTGCAGGTCAAAGAAACCAGTCAAACATTCATTCAGGTCTTGTCAGTTCAGATTACATTTTAAAAACTGTACTAAAAAACAAACAGCAATTACTAAAATACTGGATGGAAAGTTTCTAATGTAACCTTATTTTGTATTCTTCACTGTTGGGATAAAACACATTAAAGCTATTGAAACATTCATAAAGATGAACCATATGAGAATCTGGAGAATTCTCTTCACGATTATAAATTGCTTTTTAACTATTCATTCCCACTTCAGTAGAAATCATGGAGTTTATTTTGATGTTAATGCATAGGTACTGAATCAGATCTCTCTCCAATGGAAGTGTTTAGAATAATTATTATTTTGCTTTCTTGCACCCAATAGTGATTTGTTTACATTATTTCAATATCTCTGTTTGAACTTTGTGAAGAAAAATTGAACATACAGTCTTAAAACCATCATAGTCCACCCCTTCTGAACAATTCCTTTGGCGCTACTACTATCCATCTAATCTAAAACAATATCTACAACAATGAGTGAATAAAGTTCATAGTCCATTCCGGCTATCTCAGATTCAAAAGGTTCGAATCGCAGGAAAAAAATGAGAAAGCAGCTTGTTTCCTTATAGATGGAGCGAAGAAAGCAACAGGGATCCTCAGATGACTCAGGGCTCTCAGGGTTCTTAGGGATCATGCACTGTAGATCTCATGGATTCTCCTCTTGGGCGCGATGTCATATCTGTACCACACTCTGAATTTAGACTCTCTCAACCAAAGTTAGATCTCTTTGTTGAATGCACTGAATTTCACCATTTTCTTGCATCACCCAATAGGTATGCCCAGGACCTTCAGCAGAAACCACACCTTGGACAGGTTTGGACTTTCCTGAAGGAGAAAACACCCAAACAGTTTTACCTAACAGATTCTTTTATCTGATAACAAGAACTCTATCACTTTCTTCCTTTTGCAACAAATCTGATTGAGCAGGTCCAGCTCAATTCACTGAACCTCTACTATTCACCAAACAGGTTGCTTGTGCTAAATGCTTTTCCCAGTTTTTCAGAGATCCACCCCTCATGGCTTTGAGAGTAGTTTATCAGCAAACCGTTGTACTGTTCAATCTTACCTCCAGCTGGTGCATAGTAGGGAATGTGGAATATCCACTTGATGCCATGCTCTTTGGCCCAGTTTTTTACTTGTTGTTTTTGAAATGAGTTCTTTTGTCTGACTCAATTCTCTCTGGAGTTCCGTGTCTCCACAGGATTTGCCTTTCTGGACAAAGAATGGTGCTATGTGCAGTTGCATGAGGAACTGGATAAGTTTCGAACCATTGAGTGCTCGCCTCTATCACAGTCAGCGCATATTGCTTACCAGATGGAGAACGAGGTAGAATGATGTAGTCAATCTGCCAGGCTTCACCATACTTGTACTTGGACCATCGGTCACCATACCACAAGGGCTTGATTCACTTTCCCTGCTTAATTGCAGCACAAATGTCACAGTCACGTATGACTTGCGTGGTAGCATCCATGGAAATGTCAATGGATCTGCCATGAGCCCATCGGTAGGTTGCATCTCTGCCTTGATGTCCTGATGAGTTATGGGCCCACCAAGCTAAGAACAGCTCACCTCGGTGTTTCCAGTCAAGATCGAGATCAGAGTTTGTGTCCACTTGGGAAATTCTTGCAGCTAGATCTGCCTGATGATTGTGCTGTTGTTCCTCAGTAGCCTTGCTCTCAGGAATGTGAGCATCTGTGTGTCTCAATTTCACTGGGATTCTCTCAATGCAAGCAGCAATGTCTTGCCACAGACCTGCAGCCCAAATAGGCTTTATTTTTCTTTGCCAGCCATTCTTTGCCCAGTCTTTTAGCTAACCCCACAAGGCATTGGCTACCATCCATGAGTCGGTGTAGAGATAAAGCTTTGGCCATCTCTCATGTTCAGCTACGTCAAGAGCTAGCTGGACAGTTTTTACCTCTGCAAATTGACTAGATTCTCCTTCATCTCTTGTCTCTGCAACTCTGCATGTTGGACTCCACACTGCAGACTTCCACCTCCACTTGTTTCCAATAAGACAACAGGAACCGTCTGTGAAAAAAACATATTTCTTTTCATCATCAGACAGATCACTGTAAGAAGGAGCTTCCTCAGCATGAGTTACTCTCTCCTCTGTAAGTCTGGCACAGCTTGTGCCTTCTGGCTCGTTTGTGATCATCTCCACCAAACCAGGTCTTTCAAGACTTCCCATTCTAGCTCTCTGTGTTATCAGAGCCATCCACTTAGACCAGGTAGCATCTGTTGCATGATGTGGTGAAGAACATTTGCCTTTGAACATCCAATTCAGAACCGGCAATCTAGGAGCTAGAAGAAGTTGTGACTCAGTTCCAATCACTTCAGAAGCGGCTTTTACTCCTTCATAAGCAGCTAAAATCTCTTTCTCTGTTGGAGCGTAGTTTGCTTCTGAGCCTCTGTAGCCATGACCTCAGAAACCAAGAGAACGTCAATCTGTCTCCCCTGGAGCTCTTTGCCATAAGCACCAGGTTGGACCATTGCACTTGCAGCCATGTACAGAATGTTCTTAATGTCTGGACCAGTTCGGACAGGTCCCAGACCCACCGCTTGGACTACCTCTCGCTTGATCTGGTCAAAGGCTGCTTGTTGCTCAGGACCCCATTGGAAACTGTTTCTCTTTTGAGTCACATCATAGAGAGGTTTCACAATCTGACTGTATCCAGGAATGTGCAGTCTCCAAAATCCCACTATGCCTAAGAAACGCAGGGTTTCTTTCTTGTTGATGGGATTTGCCATGGTGGAGACTCTGTTTATCACATCCATTGGGATGTGACGGCGACCATCTTGCCATCGCACTCCCAGAAACTGGATTTCTCTGGCAGGTCCTTTCACCTTGTCTCGCTTGATAGCGAAACCAGCTTGCAAGAGAATGTCAATGATTTTGTTACCTTTCTCAAAGACTTCTTCAGCAGTCTCACCCCAGACGATGATGTCATTGATGAACTGAATGTGTTCTGGAGCTCCACCTTTCTCCAAGGCAACATGGATCACTGCATGGCACATGGTTGAACTGTGAATCCACTCCTAGGGCAAACAATTGAATGTGTATTGTATGCCTCTGCAGGTGAAGGCAAACTGAGGCCTGCATTCCTCTGCTCTGGGAATAGAGAAGAAAGCATTAGCAATGTCTATGGTAGCATACCATTTGGCCTCCTTGGATTCCAGCTCATATTGGAGTTCCATCATGTCTGCTACAGCTGCACTCATGGGTGGAGTTACTTCATTCAAGGCAAGGAAATCAACTGTCAGACGCCACTCTCCATTCTGCTTTCTCACAGGCCAGATTGGACTGCTGAAAGGTGAATGAGTTTTGCTGATGACTCTCTGACTCTCCAACTGACGAATCAAGTTTTGAATGGGCGCCAAAGAGTCACGGTTGGTTCTGTAATATCTGTGATGCACAGTTTGGGAAGCAACCGGCAACCAGAACTTTGTAAAGAAAAATTAAAAAGACAGTCTTAAAACCCTCACAGGGGTGTAAATTTCACAGTTAATTAGGCAAATGGGCAATTAGGCCCAGGCACTTTAGCCTGAAAAGTCTGAAGTTATGTGGCTTTGTTATTTTAAACTTGTTTAGTAGTTTTGGTGAAACAGGGGCTGCAGTTTCTCCTCTTGTTGGGGAAGGGAGCTAAAAACTGAAGCTGCTGTCAGTCCAGTGTTGAGAAGAATTTGGAAAAATTAGCATATATGCATATATAGTGCTGTTAGAGTTGTAATGATGATTTACAGTCCTCGCTGGGGAAATACACAGGTTCTGCTGGAATTTGTTTCTGGAATAAGGCAGCAGAGAAAGTAGCATTAAGTGATATCACCCCAGAAAGGATACGAAATGAAATTCTGATAAAGCTGATAAATTGGAAACTCTAAAGGAGTATAAAAATTTAATTTTGTATGAAATATAAATTGATATAGAAAAATAAAATTTTGCTTAAGTTGTATGAAGAAAGGCATTCTTTTGGTTCTGGGGTTGGAGGCCCCTTTTGGTTCTGAGAATCTGGATCTTTGATATCTTGTATTTTGTTTATTGGAAAAAGATTATTGTTTAAGTGTGTCAATTTAATGTTGAAGTTAAAGTTATAACTATATGGAATTGGACATCACTCAGAATCTAAGCCCAGCCCCTCTGATATCTGAGGGTAAGCTGGACCACAAGGCAGTTTATTTTCTGCCAAATTGGTTAATGACTGGATTTGATTTAAATGGGGGCAGGTCAATCTCGAGGAGAAATCTTGAAAAAGTTCCCCTTAGGCTGTATTTTAAAACACTTGCAAAAACCAGGGTAAAGTGTTTGTGAAAGTTTGAGAGGCAGAGTTCACATGGGAATGCTGGTTGTAATTACTGTAGAAAAGGCAGAGGGGGGGTATTGGAAAAGAGAATGCTGGTGGTGTGTTTGGTAGACAAGGAAAGATAATGAAGGAAGCAATTGGAATGAAATTGTGTTACACCAAAGGGGACCAGAGGAATTTAGCAGTCTTCCAGCTAAGACTCTGGCTCTAGCTAAGGTGGGGAATGAAAAGTTAATTGGTAAAGCTAATAATAGCTTTAAGGACCTATAGGAGGGTACACGATTTAAGAATAAATGAGATTGTTACACCAAGGCATGTCATGGTCCCATATCCTTATACCATTGTAAACCAAATTCCTTCCTCACACCATTATTAATTTAAAGCATGCCTTCTTGGTGTGCCTGTTTACAGAAGGGAGCAAATAGCAGTTTGCCTTTGAATGGGAGCAGGAGGAAAAAAAATAGTGAAGGAACAGCTGGTGTGATCTGAAACCTTTTAACGTCAATGCTATAAGTTTTCTTCCTCAGGACATCCTTGGGCTTTTTATTTGCCTTAGAGACGTTCCAGAGACTTCATGAAGCAAGATAATACCTGCTCCAGCCAAGAAAGCTTTCTGAGGTGGCTTTGCTAAGATGTCATGGACAAGTAGCAAGTGCTGCCTGCTGTAGGCTAATGTTAGATGAAGCCCTTGAGCTAGGGGAGGTTATTAAGATCTGCCTGGAATTGTTTGTGGTTGTGCTTGAATGAATTGGCTAAATGGGCTCCTGGTGGTCATGGCAAAGGACTTGCACTTGTTCTCACTTAACTTTTCCATAGGGATTCTCAGAATTGCTGAGTAGAAATGGAAACGTCAACATAGTTTCATTAGTTCTTGATGCTTCTGTTTCCTGGCAGATGCCAGGTACTGGCTTGAGACATGTGGATATGGCACTTTGGGTCATGGTTTGATGGCCATGTTGATCTTGAGCTTATGGTTGTACATGATGAACTTAGAGGCCGTTTCCAACTAAAAAATTCTGTGATTCTGTGAAAGCTTTGCAAGAGATACTGGAAGAATTCACTCTATTCCCAGGGATCAGGTTACTGCAGTATAGGGATGATCTGCTACAATGTGTGAAAGAAAGAGGGGGTAATTGGTAAACAATATGTGCCAAAGGCTTTGGCTCTACAAATATTGAAGCAAATCAATTAAGGAAGACACTTGGGCTCTCGAGGATTGGTGGCAGAAGCCTTCCTCAACGTGTATGCTGCTTTGGGTCTTTTTGGGCTAGCAAAAAGAGATATTGAAGGCTGCTTGGTAAGTGCCAAGACCAATAACTGGGTTACAAGGGAAGTTGCCTGGGTAGGGCAACCCTGGGCTGTACTCCCATTCCAACGGTGCCAGGTGAATTTTACTGAAATGCCCTGAGTTGGAAGGTTTAAATATCTTTGGTAATTTTATGCCAACTGTACTGGTTTGAGGCCAGACAGAACGTCTCTTGCCCCGAAAGGGACAAAAGAATGACACTCACACAAACGGATTGGAGAGTGCTGGAAAGTTTAAATGGAAAAGGTATTGGTGAAGCTACAGAAAAACTACACAGCATAGTGGCAAACAACATCCTAAAGCATACAGAGTCCCTTTACACAGTACCCAGAGGTTTCCCAATCCTTCCCTCCTCCCACCTGAGGGTCTACCCAATCCCTCAGGGCTCTTCCTTCCCCCCCCTCCCACTGCTAGGCAAGTCTCAGGCTGGCCAGGTCTGAGACTGCCCTCCCCCTCCATTCTCCTCCTGGCATTAGGCCTAGTCAGGCCTAAGAGGCCTGAGATACCCCCCCGGCATTACCCGATAAGAGAGGACATCTCCCATGGGAGCAGAGAGGGAAGAAAGAGCAAGAGAATGACTCTGCAGATGGCTTTATAGGGTGCAGGATTTATGGGTAGAAATACGCCGTTTCCTGTGTCCACCCCTATTGGGCGGGCACCCGGGACACCAGAGGTGTGTCTCATGCAGCAGTGGCAGGGGGCACCCAGCCCAAACTGCCACACCAACTTAACAGGGTGGCCAGAAGCTTTTCCAGTTGCTTCAGCAACCACTGGATCAGCTATTAAAGTGACTCTGGAACAAATAATTTCAAGGTATGGAACAGTGGAGGCTGAGTAGAAGAAGTGAATGGGGAAATCAAGAAACATCATTTGAGATTAGAAACCAAAATGCCATGGACACAACTTCTACCATTAGCTTTGGCTCAAATACGAGCCAGACCTAGAGGGAATATACAGATATCCCCCTCTGAATTAATGTTTGGACTTCCTTACTATGCAAATTCTCAGTCCAGTAGGGAGTTGGAAATAAGTGATGTGTATTTAAAACATTATGTGGACAGGATACTGTGTCTTGCGAAATCTCTCTGACAGGAAGCTTGGCTGGCACAGATCCTGCCTTTGAATTTCATTGTTCATGACATCCAACCACGAGACTGGGTCCTAGGTAAAGAGTGGAAGGAAGCACCACTGGTGGCAAGGACTGTACCAAGTGTTGTTAACCACAGAAACAGCTGAGCACAGATGGACTCATCATACTCAAGTCAAGATTTCTAAGGCCCTGGAAAACTGGACTTCTAAGCTGGAAGAAAAAGATGGGAGATTTTTGCTGTAAGGAACTCCCTCCTTTTGATCCTCCAGTAACTGGTGGGCTGATGCTAGCGATCAGGCTCTTATTGCCTTCCTGATGCTGAAGTTGTTTTGTGCATTCATTGACCATGCTTGGTGCAGGGAGCAACAGGGTAGGTAAGACACTACCTGGATTAAAGGAAGAACTGATGTCCGTTTCCTATCTAGTCAAGGGCAAGATTGGTTAGTCCCTGTATTTGCCACTGAGAAGAACTTCTTGCTCTGCTGTTGACTGCAACCCAAGAGGGGTTGAGTGGTGGAAATATATACTACATAAGATGTTTCGGGCTAGATGTCAGTTATTATGGCTTATAATGACCTTTGTTGCAGTCATTAAAGCCACAATTTTATCAGCAGGTCAAAGTTGGAAGGAAAAGACACTGTGGCTTTGTCTGTCACATCCATGTTAACTCAGGGTGCTACTGGAACCCTAAGGAGTGTATTGAACTAGGGCAGACCTATTGGATGGCACAAAATCTGGGCACAGCAGGCATCAATAGAGGCCAGGCATGCCCAAAAGGGGATCCCTGAATCTGCTTCAGTAAGCTAGGACAACGTGGTCTTAGTGATAACAGAGGGCTTCAGGATCAGGCCAAAGAACATCTAATACAGAATATGACAAAAGCCTTAAAGGCATACATGTCTAAACTGTCAGCTGGAAATGAGGTGAGCCCACTATATTAAGAGCTCAAGGGAAAATTAGAAAAGGAATTGGGACTTCCTTTTGTGGCCATAGAAAGGAACAAGCTTAGATCCTTACCAAATAAGTCAAGAGGAAAGGATTAAGTTAATGGTAAATGAATTTTGTAAAGGCAATTATTAAAATAAGAAGAGGAGGGATTGATGGAATTAAAAGGAGGTAGTGCCTTTGAAAGGAAGAATTGGCTAAGAGTTGGAATAGAAAGGGAGGAACCAGACAGTTCACCTCATCTATGTGTATGTAAATCACCAGGGCCTCTGCAAAGTACCTTACCTTGAACCTTGCTGTAAATCAGTAAGGGTCTCTCTGAAGACAGCAGACACTGAACACAGCCTGAACTTCTGAACTGTCAGGACAGAGCACAGGCTTAACAGACTACTGAATATTAACTTCTTCACCCAGAGAAGTGAAGAACCTAATTTAAATGAACATACGATGTATGATACAGGGGGGTTACATGTGAAGGCCTGTAGTAGGCATTTCGGGAAAGACTGTAGATCCTGAGTACGTTGGCCAATGGGGAAAGGAAGAGGGAAATTTTCACCTGGGAATTTAGGATAGAAGGGGAGCTGCATCTTCCAGCAATTTGAGAAATCCCACAGGGAATTGTCCTGTGGACTCTCCCTTTATTGGAATAAAGTTTTATAAGACTCCTCTGTCTCTGTTGTGAACAGGAACTTCTAAATCAGATTAATTTTTCCTTACAGGTTCAACCTCTGACAACCTTTGTTTCTGGCAATCAGTCCCAGCTATTGTACTATAAGAAATCTGTATAATTTTTCTTGATTTTCTTGATATGAGATTTTCAAGATGTGTGGCAGCAGTGCCCATAGTGTTAGAAAACACTTCCTAATGTTAAACTTAAAGCTTCTGCCAGGACTTAGGTGCTTTTTTTCCCTTCCCTAACTCTCATGGCCCAGGAAACAAGACTTTTTTCCCCTGCTTCTCTACAGATGCCTTTTGTATGCTTCAGGAGTTTTGTCATGTTCTCCTCACATTAAATTAAACAGTCTTTCTTCTTTGAACACATTTTCTAGACCTCTGGATTCCTTCCTGCTTCATCCCATGTTGAAGAAAGTTCCTTACCCAAAACTGCACACAGAGGTTCAGCTGAGGTTTTGCAAATGCCAGCTGGAGTGGAATGAGTACTATAGGAGCCCTGTGGGTTATACTTCTGTTTATAAGTCCTAGTAGAGTGCTTGCTTTTCTGACAACAGAAGCAGATTAACTCCTGCCAGCTTCAGATTCCCCTAGATGCAATTCTACAGAAGTATTATCCAGAAATTTGGGTGCCTAAGTGATAGGTGACATTATCTGCATGTAATACCTTCTTATTGGACAATACCTTCTCAAAAAGAAAAAAGATCCATTCGTCAAGATAATTTGAAGTGTTTATGGTATTCACCAGTGCCACTGCCATACCTTTAGCTCAGTGCCTAAGATTTGATAAGGTGCTCTCTAGCTCCATATACTAGTCACTAAAGATGTTGATTTGCAGGAAGACTGGACTTCATTTGTGCCTGTGGTTTTGTTAGTAAACAGCTGAGCACTTTGCTGGTATGGTTCTCCAGTTTTGCTCCCACTCAACAGAATTTTATGCTGACCTGGTTTGCCTCATTTACTTACAAAGAGATTGCATCAGCCAATGTCTAAAACGTTATGAAAGGTAGGATTTATGTCTTCTGTTGTTTATTCACAAGCTTTTATCTTATTGTAAAGGAAATGAGATTGTTTGGATGTGATGTTCTCGATGAATCCTAGATGGAAGGTAAAAAAATGTTTATATAATATCAGTCCATCTTTTTGTTTCAAACTTTCAAAATGTTAGTATTTTTACTTAAAATACTAATACAGTTAATGTAATTAGCTAAGGCAAGCTTCTCTTAGTTTGCATATCTTAAAGTACAGGCTTCTGCAAAATACTGTGCAGTGTAGGGCAGACCCTTGAAATTTGTGCTGCAGGACTTTGCTGATGCTAAGGTCAGTGCATGTAAATGATTTTAAGGAATAGATTACTAGACATAGGATAAAGTATCCCATACTTCAGAACCAGCAATTAGAATAGAGTCTATGCTCTTAGCAAACAACTCACTGAGAGAGAACCACAAAGGCACAGAAAGACTTGGGTACATTAGTCAGTGTAATTACTCCCAAACCCCCCTTCCCCCACCTCTATCAGCAGAGGTTTGAATGGGGGAAGACAAAGGCACAAAATTGCCTTCCCATCCCCACTGGGGGTTTGGGGGGGAAAGGTAAAATAGGTGCCCATTCTTCCCACCAGGAGCTGAAGTCTCTCACATGTATGCACCTGTGGGAGAAGCCCACACTAGAATTTGGAACTGTGGTTGGCTGGGTTCTTCACACCCAGTATATACTGGCACTGGACATATTGTCTAGGAAAATCTTAGAATACCAGAAAGCAGACTAGGCTCTCGTTTTTGGATGAGTTTTGGCACTTGTTTTGGACTCGCTCTCAATTCGCAGCGAAATTGGAGAAATCAGCACTCAGACCTGGCTTCTCCCCGGACCTGCCTACCCTGGGGTCCTGCTCCCTGCATCTGCTGGAGTGACTTGGCCTGCCATAAAACTGCAGCTATTCAGTGGAACAGGGCAGTAGTGCAGCTTCTCTTGCACTGCTCAGACAATGCTGCTACACAAGTTTTGCCTTGTGGCAGCTGTGTCTAATGACACTTTAATTTTGGGAGGTCTCTTTTCCTTTGGGTTTGTGCTGTGTTATCCACAAATCTGATTATAAAGTTGCAGCTCTGGAGCATGCCACTGAAGAGAGACCTAGGGACTATTTCCAAATTCCTGCTCCGTTCTCGTGAGTGAAACCGGCATTCTCAACTTTCCCTAAGGTCCTGGCTTGCCTCTGATTTTAGAAGTGGGGTAAAGCTGTTTTGTGGCTTAGTCTTTTCCATTTTCTGAATTCTCTAACTGTACTGTTACCTGTAGCAGATGTTTCATAGCTGTAGGGTTTAGAAGTGTCAGTTATAAGTCTTTTGAATCATTGTAGTAATTGTGTGTAGGAAGGAATATCAGCAACTATTGTGTGTGTCTTTTATGCTTCCATGAATCAGAGCACCGTGTGTTTAGTGTTCCACAGTCACTAACATGTCCCTCAGCATTGCTGTGAAGGATAAAGGGAGTATTTGAGACCATGACACGGGAGGAGGCGCAGTGAGGTAGGTTTATGCATTTGGAGTGCAAAAATGTATGCTCCAATATAGAACCTATAGATACTTTCTTTTTTCTTCTTGTTTGCTCCTTTTTTTTTCTTTTAGATCTGACACAGAGTGACTTGCCTTAGTTTGCATGAGAAATAAAGTGAGCTCAACTAGTTTATCATGGTTTTTCTAGTGTCACACTCTGGCCTTTGGGCTATTTTGAATGCAAAGTTTTAACTTGATCAGAGAACTCTGCAAATTAATTACATTATAAAACCTACCAATCTATATCTGGTTACTTCTTGAAGAAGGAAGCATAGGAAAGTTAAAGATACATTTTTCAAAAGCATCTTTTTCTGTTTTCTGGACTTAATCATACTTACCTCTTAAAAGTCTGTAACTCTTACTAGACAGGTCTCCTCCTGTACTGGAGCTTGGTGCACTGCAGCAGCCACTACCATGGCTCTTCTGCAGCAAGTGGCACAGGTATGCTGTGCTAGGGAGTAGGCTCGTATAATGCAGCGGTTAACTTTACCCCTCTGGGATTTTAACTCTGCCTTTTGAACTGCTTGCTTTTATTAAAGTCAATAAGTTTTGTGAATTCTCAGAGAGCACTCTGTGGGTTGCTTATCAAGCTGGGACACATTGCTCATTCACTATTAGGTTTTCTCTGATTTTTCTTGAGTGCTGGGGAATACAGCAATAAATCAAGAAAACAGCACACTCATGCACATACATGACTGTTCAGTTTGGCAATGTGAGATGCACGTTGGTGCAAGTGCCATGGTCTAAGACAGTGACATATGTAATTTTTAGCAACTAGTAGAAGAGTTCTGAGTGCATAGGATGAAGATACTACTTCCTTTTTGGTTTTGGTTTTTTTTTTTTGTTTTGTTTTGTTTTTTGCTTTTTCAATAGTGTCAACTTATCATTTAAGCACAGGAATAAAATCAGAAAATCGGTTTGCAGCATAGGCTTGGTGAGGAGATGGTGTGATATCGGTTAGTACAATGTGAAATCTTCCAGACTGAAGGTGCATAGTACAGTCCAAATTAGCCACCAATACACACCTCCAAAATACTGTAAGAAGCTGATTGCTACTCAGAGTCATTCCAGAAGTCACCCCTCTCTCAGGCACAAAAAAAAAAGGTGTTTGTTTTGGCCTAAATTACTTCAACACAGTGTCACACTGAAGGTATAGCATGCTACTCTGTGCCTTCCATAATCACAGATTATCAAAAAAGGTCTGTTCTGTAGCATAGGAATTCCTTACAGTCCACAGGAAATTGGGAGGTATCTAGTGCCATTTACTTTTCTAACCACTCCAAGAAGGATGGCAGTCATTTCTGTCCTTCTCCTTGTGGTGGTACAGCCAAACAGGCCCAACACAAACCCAGAATAAGTCCTGGCATGCCCAGACATGGTCTCCCTCTGACAGGAGTCCGGGAAGACTGGGAAAAGGACAAAGAACACAGGCAACAGAAAGTCTGGTAAACAAAGGGATATGTTCTCCCTTTATAGTAAAAGAGCACATGCACTGGCCATGCTTCTCCTAGACTAGGTCTTAAGTCTTTACCTATTATAGTCATGGCCTGGTAAATGCCATTTTATTGGTTAACTGTTCTGATTGCTTCAGTTGCCCTATTGGCACAGATTGAATCTCAGGCAAGTGATAAATAGAAGCCAAATTGTATTTGCCTTGCCTTGAATTGTCTTGCCTTGACTTGCCTCATCTAAGATCTGGGAAAGAAGCCACGAGCCTCACCCTGCAAGCATGAGAAGCCTTGCCCTGTCTTGCAACTTAGAATCCATGCCATGCCTCAATTTACCCAGAAAGATGCAAGTGCCCTTTGCAGTAACATGTCATAAAAGCCCAGGAGCAGAAAGACGTGTCTTGCTGGTCAGAGGGAAAAATCCTGGGTGAGCCAAGACCCCAGGAACTGTCCCCTTACAGCAATAAGTCACTTTCAGCATAAACGCTCGCTTTGCAAAACCCAGACATCATCACAAAGGTGTTGAAACAGCCTATTTGTTTAAGAGCCTGAAATCCCACGATAGTGTGTGGGTCCTGGGAAGACGCTTCAAGAGCCACAGGCTGTCGTGCCAAGGCCAGCCCAGCTATTGAGACAGCGTGGCATCCCTGCTGGCAACCAGAACTATTTTCTTGCCATGCAAGGCACACAAGAGTGCCTCAAAAGCCTAACATACAGCAGTAGCACCCCTCTACTCAGGTAGAACTCACTGTGAGTAAATATTTTCATCTTGCCTCTTTGTTTAACGGTTCTTGTTGAGTCTTCCTTAGTAGTTAAGTGCCACATTGCACCAAAGATTCTCTTTCATAGTTATTTTTCTGGTTTGCTTAAAGTTGTTTAAATTGTTAAATACTGCCTAAATATTGTACATTCCTATTGTAAATATATATTCCAGCCACACATCAAACCTATTAGTAAGTTTTTGGCATTTTTTCATATTAATAAATAGCTATTAATGTTTTTATTAATATTACATTTCCCTTACTATTTTTTTATAAATCATAACACTCCTTTCCTCTTGCCTGTATTGCAAAAGCAAACTCCTGGCTCAGAAGTAGTCAACCTGAGACCTTTCATCTGCTTTTATCTTCCACACTGAACTTGCATGAGCCACAGATGATACAGATCAGGTATGTTTATTTATAATCCAGCAAAACTCTGGCCCACTATCTGCCTTGCTGCAGAAGTGATTGCCCTTAGTGCAGATGAGTATGATCCTACTCCTGGTAGTTTGCTTTAAGAATATTAGTGTTAAAAATTTTCTACCTTAAATATAGCAATGGTCTGTTTTGCCTTGGATTTATCTGTCACTCTGAGTATAGATATTTAATGAATTGGCTGTCAAAAATTATTAAATGCTCTTATTACATGAATTAGAGTATCAAAATTGTATGTTCTGAAATTAACATCTCTGCCTGTCCCTATTGTTGCTGTGAGGCCTCTGGGGAAATATTTTTCTTGGTTTTGTATTATATGCCTAATCTAACTAATTTCTTAGTTTTCTGGGGTTTAAGACTTTAAGGTCAATATGAACACAGTATGTTATTCTCCAAAAGGGAGTTAAAAAAACCAAACACCATAATAAATATTCTAACAGTTACCAAAAGTCCAGTTGCATAACAGCACTCTAACTTCTTGAGAGAGAGTTCATGCTTATGAGGATGGTTTGGTCATGGCATGCGCTGGAATGCATTTGGTGCTTCATGTGTAATTCTGACATACAAGGAAGCCCAGCTTTCTGAAATAGGTTCAGATGTACCAGTCTGAAGCAGAAAAAAAACGGTTGCAAGATTTTCAAAAGTAGGAACAAAACTTACGTGTCACTGGATATAATGTTATTGCACTTACTTGTTCTACCGACAAATTAGATGTCTGTTTTCACTTAACTTGCTGTTCACGTGTCCACAAATGCTATAGGCAGGAGCATGAAATAACAGGACCCAGGCAGGAACTACTACTACAAGAGAAGGAATTGTATCATAGAATCATAGAATCAGTCAGGGTTGGAAGGGACCACAAGGATCATCTAGTTCCACCCCCCTGCCATGGGCAGGGACACCTCACACTAGATCAGGTTGGCCAGAGCCTCATCCAGCCTGGCCTTAAACACCTCCAGGGATGGGGCCTCAATCACCTCCTTGGACAACCCATTCCAGGCTCTCACCTCTCTCATGGGGAAGAACTTCTTCCTCACGTCCAGCCTGAATCTCCCCACTTCCAGCTTTATTCCATTCCCCCTAGTCCTATCACTACCTGATAGCCTAAAAAGTCCCTCCCCAGCTTTCTTGTAGGCCCCCTTCAGATATTGAAAAGCCACAGTAAGGTCACCTCAGAGCCTTCTCTTCTCCAGACTGAACAGCCCTAACTCTTTCAGTCTGTCCTCATAGGAGAGGTGCTCCAGCCCTCTGATCATCCTCATGGCCCTTCTCTGGACACCTTCCAGCATGTCCATATCCCTCTTGTTATTAGGGGCTCCAGAACTGGACGCAGTACTAAAGGTGAGGTCTCACCAGAGCTGAGTAGAGGGGGAGAATCACCTCCCTTGACCTGCTAGCCACACTTCTCTTGATGCAGCCCAGGATCTGGTTGGCTTTCTGGGCTGCAAGTACACACTGACAGCTCCTGTTGAGCTTCTCGTCCACCAGCACCCCCAAGTCCCTCTCCTCAGGGCTGCTCTCCAGCCAGTCACTGCCCAGCCTGTATTTGTGCTTGGGATTGCCTCAACCCAGATGCAGGACCCTGCATTTGGTCTTGTTGAACCTCATGAGGTTGGCTTGGGCCAACCTCTCCAGCCTGTCAAGGTCCCTCTGGATGGCATCCCTTCCCTCCAGCATGTCTGCTGCACCACACAGCTTGGTGTCATCAGCAAACTTGCTGAGGGTGCACTCAATGCCACTGTCCATGTCACCGAAAGACATGTTGAACAAGACTGGTCCCAGGACTGATCCCTGAGGGACTCCACTTGTCACTGGCTTCCACTGGGACATGGATCCATTGACAGCCACTCTTTGGGTGTGGCCATCAAGCCAGTTCTTGATCCATCTCGTGGTCCACCCATCAAACCCATGTGTCACCAGTTTGGAGACCAGGATGTGGTGCAGGACAGTGTTGAAGGCTTTGCTCAGGTCCAGGTAAATGACATCAGTTGCTCTCCCCTCATCTATTAATGTTGTCACTTGTTCATAGAAGGCCACCAGGTTTGTCAAGCGGAATTTGCCCTTGGTAAACCCATGCTGACTGTACCCAATCACCTCTTCACTATTCTTCTGTCTTAGTAGTGCCTTCAGGAGAATCTGCTCCATGATCTTACCAGGCACAGAGGTGAGACTGACTGGTCTGTAGTTCCCTGGTTCTTCCTTCTTACCCTTTTTGAAAATGAGAGTAATATTTCCCCTTTTCCAGTCAGTGGGAACTTCCCCAGACTGCCAGGACTTTTGGAATATAATAGAAAGGGGTTTAGCAACCTCATCTGCCAGTTCTCATAGTACCCGTGGGTGTATCCCGTTGGGTCCCATGGACTTGAACACTTTCAGGTTCTTCAGATGATCACAAACCTGATCTTCACTTATGATGGGCAGTTCTTCCTCCCGGTCCTTGCCATTAGCTTCCATGACTATTCCAGGAATGTGGCTGGAGGCCCTTGCAGTGAAGACTGAGATAAAGAATTCATTGAGAACCTCAGCCTTTTCCAGGTCACTTGTGACCATTTCACCTGTTTCCTTTCTGAGAGGGCCCACACCTTCCCTTGTCTTCTTTTTACCATTAATATACCTGTAGAAATTCTTGATGTTCCCTTTAACCTCCCTGGCTAGATTCAATTCAAACTGTGCTTTGGCTTTCCTAACCAGGTCTCTTGCTGCTCGGGCAGCTTCCTTATATACCTTGTGCCTTCCTTGTCACCCAGCAGAATAAAGACCCATTCTTGATGCCAGTCCCTGGTTGTCCCAGTGGTGACTCAATCACACTAAAGCAGAGCAATAGCTGTAAAGCAGTTGAGGAAAAATGAGTTTTCAGAGCACCTGTGTTATATCTCCCTCCTCCTGGACCACAACCTCTATTTAGTCCAAAATTATTGTCAAAAATTTGCTCAATAGCTGATTAAGTGTGGTTTAGACTTGTAGTTCAGCGGGAGTCCAGAGACTCCCAGCAGATGTCCCAGCTGTGGTTTGTGTTATTCGCTTGACATCAGAGCTGTGCAGTCTCTGATGTGGGAACATGACAGCACAATCACCTTGATAATAAAGGAAACCTGTTAATAATTAGAGTGGTGGCTTCAATTCAAATGCATGAAGAGCTTTAGTGTCTGGTCAGTAGCAGACAAGTATGCCAGAGAGGAGAGAAAACTTTTGCTTTGTCTTTTAGCAGCCCAAGATGAGGAGGAGGGCATAAGTGGTGTGCATGGGCCGAGTCAATCTGAGGGAAACTCACCCACACTAAGCACAGTTCTGCCCTCCTGTTTAAAGCCTGTGTGTCTGTAAAACTGTCAGTGACACCATCCAGAACAGTTTCAATCACTCAGCTGAAAAGTGAGCTTCACAAATGCATCAAAAGATTTGAGTCAACTCCATGAACCTGTTCTTGATCTTGTTTATCCAGCCTACTAATTTCAGTGGAACAGCTCATGATTTACAACTGTGCTAGATCAGATGGATGACTTACTGTTCCAACTTCCCTGGTGTTTTGCCATGTAATTTAGGCACATAGCGCTCTTGGATTCTCCTTATACCTAATTTCTTGGAAATTAGGATAGATACCATTAATCATAGAAATGGATTTTATTAAGGCCTCTCTTTGTCATAGAGAGTTACTCCCTGCCTTCCAGATGGGCAACCATCTTGTGTCCATGGACTGGGATAATGCCACTGCCCTCATTTCCTTTCAGAAACCTTCTCCCCAGCCTCAGAACATTGTCTGCTATATTATCATGGCTTATCAAACACACCTGGGGCATATGGGTGGGCTAATTCACTCACACAACTGCTAGACATGGGCTTCTATCACTAGAACTTTGTGACCTTTTGGCAGAGGAAACTCGAGAAGTAAAGAGGTATTGCATTGGGCTTTAGCAACATGAGAGGTGTCGGTGGGCACTGATGGTGCCCAGCTCCCCCCTTCGGAGTGTAGATGTTTGGATTCTTCAGTAAAAGAACAGCAAATGGAACTCAGGGAAGAGTGCTATGGTTGTGGCTATTTTTTTCTCCGCTGTCACATATGATCTGGCAATGGTGTGAGCTGTTAACAGTTACAGCAGTTTCAAAGGCTGCTAACTCAGGAAAATGGAGACACTGGAAAGAACTTCCTTGAATTGCTGTATTTTATAGTGAAAAGCATGAAATACATATTTTCTCTCTTTTTTGACCAAAGTGCACTTAAAAGTAGTAGCAATTTTGCACTTTACATAACCATTCCCTGCCGTGGTGAGCTTTCCAGAATGTTTCCTGCTTATTGATAACTTACTGCTGTTTACTTACAAACACAATTTCAGGCATCCTTTTTATACCCTTTTCGGTTTGGGGTTTTTTTTTTTCTGGAAGGTGTTTTTGCTCTATACAACCCTGTCCTCATGCAACCTTCCTGTGAACAGCACTGCCAGGTTGGTGGGATACCAAGAAAACACTGAGAATTTGTTTGCATTGAAAAGAATGCAAATGGGCTGCAAATTTGTTAGAGGCTACATGCAGTTTTGAATGGCTAACTGCAGTATGTGCTGGAAACATTGTGGCTCCTGAGCCTCCCACAGGACTTCAAGAGACAGGGCTCTACAGTTGCAGTACTGAATCATGGGCTGAAACTCACCTCCAAGCAAACTGCAGGTGAGGAAATAGTGACCAAGCCAAAACACCTCACAGGGAAATTAAATCTCCAGCGACAAGATTGCTTTGATGTCTGCTAATGCACTTAACCCTAGTGGCTGTCAGTACAGTAAGTGATATAGTAAATCTAGATATAGCTGTAAACCTGTGGCAGTCTAGACCCAAACTTTGCAGCCTCTAGGACTTGCTGTCCAGTAATTTTGTTACGGAAAGTTGGATGGTCAATGGAAAGTTTTGAGTGGATAAGTACAGAATATTTTATTAGGAGATTAAAAATCACACTGACATTTACAGATAAGAAATGCAGATTTGGGGAAGAAGTGTTTAAAGGAGAAATCATGGCACAAATAGTTTTCCTGCACTCTTAAATTTGTTAATGGAAATCTACTGAGATTAAATGAAGACTTGAGACTGCAAAAAACACCTAAGAACACATGAAAAAATGCATAAGAAACTTGCTCAGCACTTTCATCTTGAGGATGTCTTGGAAGAATGAAGTCCCTACTGCTGTGACTTCTTGAAATTCTCAAGATTTGTTTGAAGTTACATAAATTTCCCAATAATGCAATTATCTGTCTGGACAGATTCATGACATTACCTTCAGACACATGCAATATGAATTTCAAACTGTGCTGTGCAAACAGGATACTCTGTATAAAATACCAGGTCACATCGCTTCTGGAATCAGCAGCTGGAAACTATTAGATGAGTCACAAGGAATTGAGAGCTTTGAAAAGCAGAACACACACTAGAGTGAAGTCTTTAAACCCACAACTTAAAACACCAAATTTGAGTCTTCAGAGCAGGAGTAGAGTTAAACTGCTCTGAAATGTTACAAATTGTAGACTGGATTAAGCTAACACACTCAGGCGCTATCAGAACGGCAAGGCAGAAATGATGCATAATAAGCACAAGTGTTATGGCTGTTCTTTTTAAGCAGTTCTGATTTTGCAGTTACATTGCTTCCTGAGATAATTTACACCATCCTACACAGTATTTTGAGCTCTGGGCCATACACTGACAGCCAGATGGTAGCTTATAGCTCTGGATGTACTGAAAAACAGTTCAGAAGAGTAAGTGTAGGCAGCTGTGGTTGTCAATGCACTAGTAGGTCACCTGAGGATTTTAGGTCATGTTTACATAGCAATTAAACTATAAATGCAGGATGCATTCCCTTTATTCTGCACCCCAGATAGAAAGTATTTGATTATCAAAATATTCCACCCTTTCTTCAAGAGGATGCAAACCACAGTGCTTCTGCTCTGTTCTATCATGTTGCCCCACTTAGCCTAGGACTAGAGAAATGGGGTCTAACTGGAAGCCACTGTGTGAATATTGCTATGTATGTCATGGCCAGAGGCAATGCCAGGCTCTTCAGTCCTAAGCTAGGCTAAGGAAGTGCAGCTGAGACATCAAGGCATTGCCCTGCTCACCACACAGCTGGCCAGCACCTATTGCAAATTGGAGAGTAACACTCATGGTTTGTCCTTGCAAAACTTCAGTCTTTTGAGCTCTCAATCAGACAGGCACAACTTCTGAAGTTCTTCATTTCCTCCTAATTACTTGCTATATTCTTTCATGGGGTTTGTGTTTTGGTTTGGTTTGGTTTTTTTCCCCCCTGTATTTTCCGTTGCCAATGCTTCCATGGCTGTATCAACAAGGCTCATGTAACTTTATTACTGACTTTTACTTCACCAGAACTCATAAGAGTCTTAGTAAACAAGGATATTGAGAACTACAAGAAGAGGTCTTGTATCTTAGCACATAGATGATAGGCCCCCTGTATTCAGCCTGCTGCATAAGTAAAATGTGAGTAGGGAATGCTACTCTTGTATGGATGGTTTTTGAAATGTATGGGACCACACTATATCTGCCAGGGAAGTTGTTAGGAAGCCATTAAAAGGCAGAAATTCCTGGTTTTAGTCTATCATCATTTCATTACAAGAACACCTGGCTTTGAATTCTGGGTAGTACAGATTGTAACAGGTATTTGCCACTTTATTTTCAAAGATCTTGAAAGATTAACATTGACAGCTTCTTCCTTTGGCACCCACCTCAAGTACATTCCTATCCTTTCACCTTTGAAAGTATTTTCCAAATTTCTAGGTATCTTTTATGACACTGAAGGCTACTCTAGATCTCTCTGCCACCATGAAGAACACTTTGTTAGCTTCTCTTCAAAGTAACAACCTGGGTCCTTCAGTCACTTCCCATCCACCACATTCCCTGCAAATGTTCATGCCGTGCTTGCCACTGGACTTTTGCCACTGTGCACCCATATTCTCTGAGCTGGAGTACCCAAGTAGGGTATCTTAGTCCAGTTGCTCAGCTGAGCAGGGCTACACTATTACCTCACTTAGCTTGCTGGTTATACTCCAGGTTCTTCCAGTATCATGCTAGCATTCATTCATTCATTCATTCATTCATTCATTCATACATACATATATACCTACAAACATACATACATACCAGCACATGGTGCTATTGAGACAGATCTGGGCTCATTTCTGTTCTGTTGAAATTTGGGGGTTCTTGTGGTTGAACTTTTTATCTGGAGTATTGATCCTTTCCCCCCCCCCCTCTTTTGTAATATGGCATTGTAGCTTTAATAGTTGAAATGTAATTGGAATGTATTTAATTGGATCCCGGCATGAAAATAATACTGATTTTAAATGGTTATTCTTCTTTTACATAGGTTTGATATGAATGTGGACAGAATTTATTATTCCTCTCAATAAACTTATTCATATGAATAATTTTTTTTAAAATCCACCTGCTCTGGATGTTGGTGACATAAACTACAAGGTATAAGGATATGAAATCATCTTTGGCACAAATCAGACTCTAGAATGTTATGATATTAAAGGTTCTTTACTTATAGAATCCTTTAATATGTGGTATTCAAGAATGACATTTTTTTTTTGTCTGGCCCTAATCCACATATCCTTATGTCTTCATTAAAATATGGCATGTTGCTGAGAAGATTGAAAGCCAGTGCCAAAGGTCAAGCAATCACTACTTAATCAGCTGCAAGTTTCAAAGGATTGCGCAATGCTTTAAAATATTACAGCTTTAAAAGCTTTTCTTGTGTAGCAAGTTTAAATAAGACTAGGACTGGGATTTAAACATCTTTTAATCAATTTTCCTATGCCTTTTAGAAGTGGTTTACTTAGATCCCAAAGCCAGTAGACCACAGGTTAAAAATTAAGATCAGTTAATCATTGCTCTAATTCTAGTAACTATTACTCATATATATATATATATATATATATTTGGTTAAAAATTTACCTCTTCTACTTCCAAACTGATTCCAGACTATTTTTTTTGTGAATTTACCTCTCCTTTCCTCTACCCTTTTTTAATTTTTACCATACTAGGAAAAAGGAGTGGGGAGAAATTGCAATCTGTTATCATTTGAGCTTTTAAACTCCAGTTAAAGCTCAAACCAGCACAGCTAGGACAGTGGCCTTTTAGTGCGATTTATCAGAAGTGGAAAATGAAATATCTTGTATTTGCCATGCACGGCCCCACAGTCTCCTACTGTGATTACTAAAAATAACATTAAATGTCACATCTCACCCCGCCACTCAGAAGTTTCAAAATTAAACGCATGACTACCATTATCCAGCAGCTATCATTTCCCAGATCCACCTCTGGCATTTATGTTATCATGATAGTTATTGTTTAGCAGACAACAAAAAGAATCACCTTTTACTCCACCAGATATTCCAGGAAAAACCCTCAAAAGTCACATAAAGAACAGGTGCAAAATAAATAGAAAAGGAACCTCTGCTTTTCTCTCCTCTTCTCTCTCTTCCTGGAATAAGGAAACAGAGATATCCATAACTACCCTTAGAGCTTGCTTATTTATTGAACAAATCCTACTAAAATAGCTAAAATACATTGGGTATTTGTAGTGCATTATTAAAGATCACATTGTTACAAAAGCCTGCATTTTCAGCAGTACACAACTGCAACTATACATAAATGCCACAACTGTTGAATATTACTTCTTGCTCTATATACAGCTCAGTAGACAGACCTAATCTATTGGAAAATAAAATGTACAAGAAAAGGGATACAGAAGTTGAGGAAAGGAGAGAAATCTATGAAGTGCAGTACATGCATTGGTATTTAACAGTCAGAAGCTAAAACAGTTCAGAACAAGGCCTGCCCTGCAAAGGAAGACCTAAAAGACAGAGTTATATAAAAAAATTAAGGTGGGCTTTCAGATTGTGTCTAACACAACAACACCCCATGAGTAGATGATACTGCTTAGTTTTGTGGTTTGTGTTGCATTTGTATTAATAGTAGTCTGGGAGCAAGAACAAAAATGTAAAGTCCACATGTTGACAGTACCATCGATATCCACTCTTTTCCATTTAAGACTTCTACTCCCAGAAATTTGCTGTTTTTCTTACTATATCCCCATTTTATGGATTTGAAGAGGACACTCAAACTTGTCTCTTCTTCAAAAAAGAAGGCTTTTATTTAAAAGAAAAAAACAACAAAACCAAAATACAAAAACCACTAAAATAAAAAGTGATTCTGAGAAATTGGTGAAAAATTATTGCTCATCTTTTTCCATTTGGTGGATAGGAGTCAGAAAGGAGATTTTACATAAATTACAGTTTTGTGATTGCTCCCACTATAACTGCATGTTTGTGAGTGGACTCTGATAGGAAATCGATTCCTCACTTGTACACTATTAGTACTCACCTACAGCACTGAATAAGAAAGCCACACTGAAGACACAAGTAAACAAGCCAGTCCAGTCTAAATAACATTCAGAAAAACAAAGTACCAACACCTTCTCAGGACATGTAAATAAAAAATAACTCCATCAGAGCTACCTTGCCAAGGAGCATATTTAAAGTCCAAAATAGCACCATTCATCAGTGTCTCAAATCCCGTGGCAGCATCACAATCACTTACCACAAGGAAACCATGAGTTTCATACTACTTCTATACATCAAAAGAGTACATGGATAAAATATAGAGATATACAGACAATTGAAAATAAACTGCTAGGCTTGTTACATCTAAATGAAAACAAAAAAGAAAAGAAGGGCGGGGGGGACTCTCAGCCTCTGCAAGAAGCAGATTGGGATGGTGGAAACGGAGAGAGTGATTTACCAGTTGCATGTGAGCAATGGAGTTTGAGTACTGGAAGACACTGCTGTGGTAGAAACAGGCCTGAGGGCCCACCTGTAATGTTTTTAAACATGGATTCACAGTGTGAAATTCTGAGAGCTTTCACTTGAGTCAGAATGTTAAAAACCATTTTTATGGTACATGTTTGTCCACTGTTATTCTCTAAAGCAAGGCTCAGAGTCCCATAGTTTCTTCTTACACTTGATGATTTACACAGAAACAATTCCCAATATATGAAACCATGACCTCATCAAACCCATACACCATATATAATACAAATGGAGAAATTACAACTAAAAAGAGCAGAGGTAATTGATTTTGGTGAAATGGCATCCATAGCCATTTACTGGAACCACAGATGTCCATTCTGCGTCATTATTCTTCTTGCGGATTACTTCCTTCGAGATGGGGAGTCTTCCCTGTGGAGACAAAAAAATGGTATTAGCTGTGCTTGGGTGAAGTTGGTTCCATAGAGTTCTCCCTTCTCCTATCCAAAGGTTTATATAGGTCATTAGCTTTATTTTAGAAGAAAGTATCTACCAAATATGGCTGAATCACCTATAAATATTAATGCCACAGAGGGCAAAGGATTGTAGCAGCATCTGCAAGAAACTCTTCACTTGAGGATGAATGCGTGTGCCCCAGCAGCCAAAATGCAAAAGGGTTGAGCCAGCAACCATCCTCCACTGCTGAACTGGGGAATTTGGACCTTTGTGGTAGCTGAGGCGACCTCAACCATCCCAGCAAAGTTACAGGGGAAGAAGCTGTGTAATGACAACGCTTTCTTCAGCTTACTGTGACCAGCTATACATACTTAACACTATTCCTC